>NC_143253.1:124294556-124918056 GCF_984573655.1 Nuphar pumila
ATCACCAATTCCTTTTATTTCAAGAGAAGCCCCATCCGCGGTAGAGACAAAAGAAGGTGACAATTTTTTTGAGTATTTAGAAAGTCCAAAAACATTTGGAGTCATATGAAAGGATGCACCCGAGTCTAAGAGCCAAAGAGTCTTACCGGGAGGAGAGAAGGTGGTCATGGCGGCTCCGGAAACGGATCCCTTGAGGAGAGGTTAAAGAGCTTCCATGATTTGATTTAGAGACAAAGTAGCATTGTTGGAAGTTGATGGTCCTTCCTCCTTGGTTGGTTGGAAAGTTGTAGACATAGCCACTATCTTTTTTCATTTAGGGCATACTGGTTTAATGTGTCCCGGTTCTTTGCAAAAGTGACATATGATTTTACTATGATCTCTTCTTCCATAATGCCCACCATTTTCTCTTCCTCCTTGATTTTTGTTGAAATGAGGGGGTTTATAAGTTTTAACATTATTGCCCGATCTTGAGACGGCATAAGCACCCTCATCCTCATCCTTAGAGGGAACGACCAACACACTTAGATTGGTTTTATTCATCCTCAATCTAGTTTCTTCTCCACTTAGTTTGGTAAGTACATCTTCCAACAGAGGAGAAGAGAAAGAAGACAAGAGGGAGGATCTAGTTTGTTCAAACTTGGGTCTAAGCCCATTTAAAAAGTTGAAGAAATGATCCTCTTCTAATTGTTTGGCCCTCAATTCAATAGCCTCTCTACTCCATTTAGGTTCTTGGAGAGCAAGTTCATCCCAAATAGTGGATAGCTCAGCAAAATATTCTCTAACGGACATTTCTCCTTGTTGAAGAGTTAAAGCCTTCTTTTGGAGATAGTATTTATGGGACAAGTCTCTTGAAGTATACATTCTTTCAAGATACTCCCATACTTAAAAGGCTTTTTTGAACTTCAAAATATTGGCATTTATTTTCGTTTCAACGGAAGAAAAGAACTATGAAAAAATTTTGTAGTTCTTCATCTCCCATTCTTCATGCTTTTTGTTGTATTCTTCAAAGGCTTTTTCTCTCTCTTCACCATCAAGAACTTTGATTTCACCCCTCTCAATAATGGTGATCTTAGGTTCGGGTTTGAGAATGGTTCCTTTGACGTATCCCCAAAGACCTTTCCCCTTAATGTGAGCCTCCATATTCCCGACCCAAACATGGTAGTTGGAGCCATTTTTAAAACCAAGTGAAAAATGAGATTCTTTTTCACCCATTAGAGAGAGAAGAGTGGAGAAAAAAATATGTATCACTAAGGATCTTCAAATCTTGACATAAAAAACTTCCAAAATATTGAAGGAAGAGAAGCCCCCACGTCTTTCACCAAGACACCAAAGGCACACTTTTTGAGGCACTTGCAAATGAATAACACGATCTTCAAGCTTTAACCTTGTTCTGATACCATGTGAAAATATCTCAAAAGGGATAATGTGTATAGAAAGCACAACCACTGCAAAGGGAAATGTGCACAAAGGCACAAGAACACAAATGCAAAAATATAAAGAATTTTATTGAACAATGGAGAACAATGCTCCAAGCATTGAATAATATTTAAGAAGGGGGTTCAACCCTATTTATAAGAAGAGAGAACCTTGGAGGGGCTCCCACTAGACGTTGGAGCCCCTCCAACGGTTAGAAATCTAACCGTTGGAGGGGTCCAACGTCTAGTTTGGACCCCCCTCCAAGTTGACTTAGTCAACAAAGAAAAGAAAGAAAGAAAGAAAAAGGAAAAGAAAAAGAAAAGGAAAAGAAAGAAAAAGAAAAAAGAAAGTTACAAACATATACACTAATGTGGATATGCATAAAAAGAGGAAAAGATAGAAATACCCCTGGGGGGTTTATATGATGGAAAAATAATATATATATATATATAACGATAGATACATATACATATATGTATAGGTATCTCTCTTTATATATATATATATATATATAAATATGTGTACAATAAAACGAGATATAATTCAACTAACTAAACTATAAAAATAAACTAAAACTATGAGATTACATATTAAATTATGTTACATTATTTAACACCCCCTCAAACTTAGAGTGACATAACCGAAAGTTTGCCAAGAAGGAAGTTAAATCTTGGAGAACACAACGCTTTGGTGAAGAAGTCTGTCAGTTGGTATTCTGATGTAACATATGGAAGGTTTATGGTTTTTCTTAAGTATTCTTCACGAACATAGTGGCAATCCATCTCAATGTGCTTAGTACACTCATGAAATGTGTGATTTTTGGCAATGTAAATTGCACTTTTATTATCACAACATAGTTTTGTGGGCCCTTGAACTTGAATATTCATATCTTCCAGCAAGCTGTGAATCCAAACAATCTCTATGGTAGTAGATGTCATGACTCTATATTCGGCTTTTGTGGATAAGAGTGAGACCTTCTGTTGTTTCTTGCATCTCCAAGAGAATTAAAGATTCCCCTAAAAAATGCAAAAACCAGTGGTGGAGTGACGGTTATTCGGGTCACCTCCCCAATCAGAGTCAGTATAAAAAATTAAACTTAATTCAGAAGTGGAAGATAAAAATACTCCCTTGTTTATTGTACCCTTCATGTATCTGATGATACGAAGAATGGCGCTCATATGAACTATAGTAGGTGCATGTTGAAATTGACTAACAACATGTACTGCATGAGAAATATCAAGCCTAGTAATGCTGAGATACGTTAGGGATCCAACTAATTGCCTATAAGGTGTGGGATCTTTTAGAAGAATCCCATCGTCAATCTTCATCTTCGAACCCACTATTTCAGGAGTTTCACAGACCTTGTCATATGTGATTCCTGATTTATCAAGGATCTCACAAGCAAGTTTAGTTTGAGACTGAAAGTAGCCTCTGTGAGAATAGGCAACCTCAATTCCCAAAAAATATATCAGAAATTCAAGTCTGACGTTTCAAATTTTGAAGTCAAGATAGATTTAATACTCTTGATTCCTTTTGTATCATCACCTCTTATTAACATATTATCAACATATAATAGTAATATAACAATCGCTGCATCAGATTTTTTAACAAGCAATGCAGTGTCAGTATAGCATGAAGAGAAACCATTTTCAGTCATTACATTGTTAAACCTATCGTGCCAAGCTTTGGGAGCTTGTTTCAAGCCATAAAAAGCTTTATAAAGCTGAAAATTTTTAGTTTTAGGAGTTTTCATACTAGGTGGAGCATCCATGTAGACTTCATTAAGATCACCATTTAAAAATGCATTTTTGACATCCATTTGGTAAATATTCTATTTTCTAATAAAAGCAATGTTGATGAGACATCTGACAGTAACCATACGAGCTACTGGAGCAAATGTCTCTTCATAGTCAATCTCGTATTCTTGACTATACCCTTTAGCTACTAGACGAGCTTTATACCTCTCAAGAGATCCATCGCTCTTGGTTTTGACTTTGAACACCCATCAGCATCTTATAGTTTTCTTTCCACTGGGAAGCGTTTGAAATTTCCAAGTGTTGGCTTTCCTAAGCACTTTGAGTTCACTCAACATGACTTCTCTCCATTCAATACACCGTTTGATATCTTCAAATTTTTTCGGTTCAAAATATGAGTGAATGGTACTTAAGCAAGCTCGATATTTAGGAGAAAAAAAATCAAAGGATACAAATCTAGAGGGAGTTCTTCTAGTTCTCTCGGTTCTTCTAGGGTTTGAATCATGTGTGAAAATAGATTCACTAGGTTCATTATATTGCTCAATAGCACTTTTAAAGGTGCGTCTATCTCTATGAGTATAGGTGATAGGGTCTCTAGTTATGTGTTCTTCTTGAGAGGTAGTAGGGTTAGAGTTATTGTTGATTTCAACCACTTCATTGTCACTGTTACATGTTGATTCATCATCGCTAGAGATATCATCATCTTTAGATAAAAGATAAAAAAGAAAGGAATAGTCAGCATTTTCTAAATGCGATTCATTCTTTTCAAAACCACTATCATTTTTCAAAAATGTTACATTCCTTGAGACATATAACTTATCATTTTTAGTATCATAACATCGAAACCCTTTTTGGGTTTCAGAATAACCAAGAAAAGCACACGGTATGCTTTTGGTGAGAGTTTATCATTTTTATCTGTAAGGACAAAGCACTTATAACAAAAAACTCTCAATCTATTATAATCGGGTTCTTTTTCATATAGAGTTTCAAAAGAAGAGATTTTATCTAAATTTTTGGATGGAAGATGATTAATAAGATAAACGGAAGCAAGAGCGGCCTCGGCCCAAATTTTTTTTGGAATACTTTGGAAAATAAGAAGGGTTCTAGTGGTTTCAATGATATGCCTATGCTTCCTTTCGGCCAAACCATTTTGTTGTGGGATCTTAGGACACGACCTTTGATGGACAGTACCATAGTCTTCAAGGTATTTCTTAAATTCATTAGATAGATATTCACCTTCGGAATCGGTCCTAAATATCTTTAAATTACTATTAAATTAATTTTTGATCAACATATGATATGATTTAAAACATATAAAGACTTCATGCTTATGTTTGAGAAAATATATCCAACAAAATTGTGAAAAGTCATCCACAAAAATCACACAATAGGAAAAACCTCCCTTGGATATAATGGGTGCCGGTCCCCAAACATCCGAATAAACAATTTCAAAAGGTTTAGTAGTAAACATAGATCTTTGTTCAAAAGGCATACTTCTCATTTTTCCAAGAATGCAATCATTACAAGAGAAAATACTTTTACAAAGATTTTTAGCAAAGTCCAAATAGGACAACTTGGTAATATTGGGATGACCAAGTCTTTTGTGCCAAACATTTATGTCTTTATGTTGGGCCACATTACAAAAGGGGTTTTTAGGAATTTGAAGAGAGTCCACGTAGTATAAGTCTCTCTTTCTAGAGCCTTCCCCAATCAACCTCTCGGACCGGTGATCCTGTATTAAACATTTATTAGATGGGAATTAAATGTCATACCCAAGGTCCGAGAGTTGAGAGACGGAAAGTAAGTTCAAATTCAATTTTGGTATAAAACTAATTTTAGGAATAAAGAAGTTTTGGGTTTTAAAATTTCCAATTCCCTTAATTTCAAGAGAAATGCCATCCGTGGTTAAAACAAAAGATGGAGACGAACTTTCAAAATATTCAGAAAGAGAGAAAATGTTTGGAAACATATTAAACGAAGCACCGGAATCTAAAAGCCAAGAAGTTTTACCTGGAGGAGAAGTAGACATGGCGCCACCGGAAATAGCTTCCTTAAGAAGGGGTTGAAGAGCTTCCACAATTTGATTTAGAGATATAGCTCCATTTGTAGATTCCTCTTTTTGTGGTTGAGATGTGGTGGTCATTGCTAGTAATTTCTTCCATTTAAGACAAACCAGTTTGATATGACTCGGCTCTTTGCAAAAGTAACACACAATTTTGCTATAGTCTCTCATTCCGCCTTGACCACCTTGATTTTGGACTTTAAAATGATGAGGTTTATATGTCCTCAAGTTGTTTTCGGGCCTAGAAACGACATTTGCTCTATCACACTCATCTTGATTTGTGGGCATTGCAAGAATACTTGGATTTTGCTTGCTAATCCACATACGAGTTTCCTCTTCACTTAATTTGGTAATGACGTCTTCAAGAGAGGGAGAGGTGAAGGAGGATAGGAGAGACAATCTAATTTGCTCAAACTCGAGCCTTAGCCCATTCAAAAAGTTGAAAAATCGATCTTCTTCTAGTTGTTTATAACGAAGCTTTATGGCTTTTCCACTCCACTTAGGTTCGAGCATAACAAACTCATCCCAAATGGAAGAGAGTTTGACAAAATATTCTCTTATAGTCATCTCCCCTTGAAGAAGGCTTAGCGCCCTCTTTTGGAGGTAATACTTATGGGACAAGTCTCTAGAAGTGTACATCTTCTCAAGATACTCCCACGCTTAAGAAGCCTTTTTAAACTTTATAATATTGGCATTGATTCTGGTCTCAACGGAGGAGAAGATCCACGACAAAATCTTGAAGTTCTTCATTTTTCACTCATGTTTTTACTCATTAGAGAGATAAGATGAGAGAAAAAAATACGTACTGCAATGAGATTTTAAATCTTACTTGTAGTAATCTTCTAAAATATTGGATGAAGAGAAGTCTTTGCGCCAATCACAAGAAAGTTGAAGGCACACTTTTCGAGGCACTTGATATTGTGAAGAACCGTAAGATTTTCTTTCCCCAAGCAACCTTGCTCTGATACCATGTGAAAGTCTCTACAAAAAAAGATTGTGTATAAACACATTGCTAGAAGTACAAAGTGCACAAAGGCACAAGGGAGAACTCTCACAAGTGCACAAAGGCACGGATACAAATGCACAAGAATATAAAAAATATCAAGCTTTAATATATCGGCTCCCAAGAGGGGCTTTACAAAAAGCATAAGTTACAATGGGGTAACACCCCATATTTATAATACAAGGGAGAGGGAATGAGGGAGTCGTTGGGCTCCCAACGGCTATAAATAGAGCCGTAGGGGGTCCAACGACTCTCTCTTGCTTTATTCTTTTGACTTTGGTCAAAAAAGCATAAAGCCTAATATGTCCAAAAAGAAACTTAAAAAGTTAAAAAAGTAAAAGAAACCTAACTTAGTTAAATAAACTAACCTAATCCTGACTAAACTATAAAAGTAAACTAAAACTATGAGATTACATATTAAATTATGTTACATTATTTGACAGGCACATCATCATGGGCAATGACTTCTGCTGCTCATGTTTAGACCGCTTTTATGTATAATGATCATGAAAAGGTCCATTGCATCTGCAAACACATTTTATGCAAGGTAGAGTTTGAATTGGATAACCGCCTTTTGCATTATATATTCCATATGTGATATTGGGAAAGAATCATGGCTGTTATGTGTGAAGTACAACTGACATGAGTTTCATTGGAGATCTTTTATTTTCTTAAAAAGTCCAAGGTGTTTAATTCTGGACAACATTCTCAATCTTACTAGATTATGATCCATCCTTGGCAGAGGAGTTAGAGAATGGAATGGCTTGACTCCTTAGAGACACACAATGGCAGAACAGGTTCCCCTCCCCTCCCCCCCCCCCCCCCCCCCCTCCTTCATGCATGCTTAAGTTGGAGTGAAGAAAGAAAAGAGAAAAATGGAGAACAAGAAAGACTTTCTTGCTTTCCAACAAAAGAGACAACAGTTACTCTCCATTATTATTGTTGTTTCTGTTTTTTTGGTTATTTTGTTTTTGTTATTATTGTTCTTATTTAATCTGTTAAAAAATAATGTGCTGGATTTCATTTTCTTCTGACATTTACCTGACATGATTGTTATCTCACTTGTGTTTTTGTTAACTTAAACATTTCTCTTTATTCAGTTCAAAATTTGTCTAATTTCAGGTATCTTCACTTCATAAATAAAAGGTAAACACTGTCAGCTTATATTGAGCCTTTGCCAATGGCAGAAGACGAACCTCAGCGAAGGTCAGGTCTGTTAAGAGATCAGGTGCAGTTAGTAAAGAGGAAAGATAACGATCGTTGTGAAATAGCTCCCATACCAGATCAACTGTCATTTGAGAAAGGCTTCTTCATAGTGATCCGTGCATGCCAGTTATTGGCTCAAAAGAATGACGGTATCATACTAGTAGGAGTTGCTGGATCATCGGGGTCTGGGAAAACTGCTTTCACTGAAAAAATGCTCAATTTTATGCCCAGCATTGTTGTTATATCAATGGATAATTACAACGATGCAAGTCGTATTATTGATGGAAACTTTGATGGTAATCTCTACCTTCAGCATAAATCTCTTGTATTTGCATTCACATTTGGTTTAAACTTGCTTCCGGCTTGATTAAGTGATGTATTCTTTATTTGTGGTCAAAGATTTAAAAAAACTTGTAATGGCAACTTGTTCTGATCTGATGCTATTGATTGGTAGCCTAAATGGTTTTTTAAATAGCTTGTCCTTTAATGGGCACATTCTTTATGTTTGTATGCCAAAACTTTATGACAAGGCAAGGTTTAATATGTAAAATTTTACATAAACAAAAAATATGCTAAAGGATTTAGATCAGTTCATCTTAGACAGTGACATATATATGAATGCTGAATTAAGAAGATGAGAAGACAAATGATCTTGAAAATTTTGAATACATTTAATATAACATATTATCATTCAGGCGATGATTCAATATTATATTGCTCAGTATAATTAGCATATATTTTGTGACAGTTCATTCATCCTTTTAAGGGTCCTGTTATTAAACACATATTTGCTATTTGTTTTTATTTTTCAAGGTCTCCTCCATTCTTTTGATTTAATATATCAAAGGTGCCTTGTCCTGCGATCTCAATAACTGAAAATTTTAATGTAAAGGCTATAATCTCTTATTGGGCTTTGGGGAATACTCACAAATTCCATTCACTGGATATGGTCACCTAACTGTTCCTATCACATGCTTATAGATTTGGATATAAATGTTCAGGAAACTTTTACCTAATCAATCCTGCACTATGTAGATGAAAGTAACCAACCAAGCATGAACATTCATAGGGAAAAACATGGGTTTCTTTCCCTTTGTGCATCACACAATGATGATTAGGTCGGTACAAATAGAAAATTGATCTGTACATGTTCCTATGGATAAGGCCACCTTTGAACACTAGATCTGCTAAAATTTCTATTTACTTTATCTGAAGCTCTGAAGCTTAAATTGGAGCAGAAGTGACCAAAAGTCCTTTTTGCCCTAGCATTGTTGGATTTGATAAGTCCATAGGGCCTCATTGACTAGTGAGCAAATCAGACCTGGTGGTTATAATATCGTTCAGAAAAATATGTAAAAGGAAACTAGAAGCGAATAGCATGGAATTGAGAAATATAAATGAATTAATTAATAGATGCTTACTCTCATTATGTGCCTTTTCCTACAAGCATTTAATCTACATTCACATTCATGGCAATTGGATATAAGTCTAGATGTATTTGAATTCCTTTTTATTTGTCTAAGTATATAGTAAAAACTGTTAAAATGTATGCATTTAGGCATTCCTGTATGGTATTATATATATATATATACATATACATATATATATATATTAACATAACCCTCAGGGGTATTTTTGTCTTTTTTATCATATGTACTTAGCACAGTCCAGTAGGGACTTTTCTCCTTTTTATTTTTTTACTTTTTATATTTTTCACTTTTTTGACTTTTGACCATGGACTAAACTGTCCACCTTTTAGGACTGTTGGGACTCTCCCCAACGGTCACATTTGTGACCGTTGGGGAGCTCCCAACAGCTCTATTGAGCTCCCCTTTGTGTATAAATAAGGGACCTTGTCCTCTCTTGTATCTATGGTTCTTTAGAGTTTTTTCTCGATAAACTATATTATTTTTGTTATGTTCTTTTGTGCTTCTTGTGCTATTGTGCATAGACACCTTGTGACTTTATGTATCTTGCCCATTAGT
Source organism: Nuphar pumila (assembly GCF_984573655.1). Taxonomy (NCBI): domain Eukaryota; kingdom Viridiplantae; phylum Streptophyta; class Magnoliopsida; order Nymphaeales; family Nymphaeaceae; genus Nuphar; species Nuphar pumila. Next base: position 124,303,983 of record NC_143253.1, read on the forward strand.
GGCTTGTTATTGCGTGTTTAGGGATATCCCTTGTGATTCCTCATTTCATTACAAGAACCAGGTCCAAGCCTGGCCAAAAGGGCCAGGCTACAGGCATTTGGGCCATCTGGCAATGTCAGGTATGGTCTTTTTGCGAGTATATATTAAATGCAGCACAGCACCCCACCAGGGTTGGCCTAACCTCTAATCTATCCTAAGACTAACAAATTTCAAAGCCATTTTGTTAGACTAGGTGACCAGAGTTATCACCTGAATGTCATGGCTGTAGATGAAGCAACAACTTTGCATTTTTTTTTGCTGGGGTTGCTTGCTGCTCTTGAGCATTACCAGTGCTAACATGACAAATCTGAATATGTACATAGATATTTTTATTTATCCCAGTACTCTGACCTTTGTTACTGGAACCTTTAGATGCTCTTGATTGAAACAAGCCTGCTTTCGTTTTTCTTTTTTGGTTTATCTCTTTCCTGTCCTTTTCTCATTTAACATATTATTCAACCTGATATTCTCCTTTTCCTTTTATGTTAGACAAAGTTGTCTTGCATTGTTTCTTCTGGCTAAGGTTTTTTGGTCATTTTGTATCTGCAATATTGGAACAGATCCACGGTTGACAGATTATGATACTTTGCTTAATAATATTCATGGCTTGAAAGAAGGCAAGTCTGTTCAGGTACCGATTTATGATTATCAACTGAGCTGTCGAACAGGGTACAGGTTAGAACCCACTCTTACTTTCTGTGCATTTTATGTCATAGAGAAAAATTACAACGGTACAAATTAATTGATTGTAATTGGTGTTTTTAATGTTGGGATATATCTGTTAGGACCATTGAAGTTCCCACGTCCCGAGTTGTGATTATTGAAGGCATCTATGCTTTAAGTGAAAAAGTCTGCCCTTTCCTTGACCTTCGAGTATCAATTACTGGTGGTGTGCACTTTGATCTTGTAAAGAGGGTTCTGCGAGACATAGAACGTGCTGGCCAAGAGCCAGAAGAGATAATCCACCAGATATCTGAAACGGTTTTCTTCACCCTTCCCATGTTTATTGTCCTTGTGCTTATGCTTCCTATGAATTACATAGTATTTGAAATTAGTTAGTGACTAGTCCTGGGGTTTCCAGGTCTTGATTTTTTCTCATTATGTATCCTAGGTGTATCCAATGTATAAAGCTTTTATTGAGCCAGATCTGCAAACGGCACATATAAAAATAGTCAATAAGTTCAACCCTTTCACAGGATTCCAGAACCCTACCTATATACTAAAGGTCAAATATTTTCTCTTAGACTTTATTAGTTAACTTCACCTTCTGCTGAATCTTAGAAGTTTCATTATCAGGTGAGATTTTACTAGTACATGGAAGTCTAAATGATACCGCTTTGTGTTATTGTAGTCACTAAAAGCTTTGACTGTGGAGGAAATCAAGGCTATCATGCTACATCAACATACAGAAACCATGGAGGAGACCTATGACATATATCTTCTTCCTCCAGGTGAAGATCCAGAAGCTTGCCAGTCATACTTGAGGATGCGGAATAGGGATGGAAAATACAATCTCATGTTTGAGGTCTGTTCTTGTGGTGAACTCTATTTTTGCTTTAGATCACTGGGTTATAGCATACTTATGCACTCACTATGCAGGTCGACCCACAGGCAGTGATGCTTTAATTTGATTTATATGCCAGATCATGTCTACATCCACAACTCATTTCTATATTTTTTTAGCCCATCCTTGTTTTAATAAACAAGAGCAATACTGACCTTACAATTACAGATAATACTGCATGAGTCTGTCCTGGTACCAAGTTTTCATTTCTGGAGTAGTTTTATTCAAGGCTGCTCTGCATTTTGAAAAATTCATGGTGATTGTGTTTATCTGATTTTCCCTGTGCGCACGTGTAGATGTGCGTAGTTTTTTGTGTTTTAATGGATGTACATGTGCATGTATTTTTGAAAGTTTGATAACTGTCGTACCAAAGTTTTGATAAGCAATACCAAATGCCATCAATTTGAAATTTTTATATATTGGAACTGTAAGATTCTACTTCATGTTCCACTTATTACACCACTTGCTTGGGTTGAGCACTTTGCATCTAAAGTTTCTCCTTTGGAGAATGACAATTACTGTAGTCCATTTCAGGCCAAATAATAATCTGGAAGAGAAAATTAAAAACCATGTCTGATACTAAATTGACCATGATGATTGCATCCAACGACTTAATCTGCTTCAGCCAAAGAAATGTTTTGTCCTAAAATGCCTTCAAATTAGTGATGTCAGGCTCAGGTTATGATTAGATGTCTGACCAAGTTGGAATCTATTTGGTTGGATTTGGTAAAGAAAATCACTTCTGATCGATAATTGGATATAGATTCAATTGAGTGTCTCTTGGAAGCAAAGAAAGAAACAAGAAAAACCATATTTTTATTAATAACGGTCACATATAGTGGAAGTTGGAAGTCGAGATATCCTCCAATATCAACAAGCAATGAAGCTAAATAAATATCCCGCCAGTTTTTTCTTTTTTTAGCCACGGCAAGTTTGTCCCCTCCCACCTTGCCTTGACATGCATAGACACATTATCCATGATTAGTTTATGCATATATGCATGTGAGCTAGATCCATCTGAAGCTCCTTGAGAGTATGGTTATTTATCTCATTCCAAATGGGCTGCCAAGTTACCAACAACTTGTAATGAAGTATGTGGAAATACAAAACAATAGTCTCTAAGGGCTTACAAGAATATAAACACAAAGTGTACATGCACAAGTCCACTAACGGGGCAATACAAAGAGCCAACATAGGCAATACAAACAGCCAATATGAGCAATACAATGCACTAAGGCACAAGAGCAAGAACAACAATAAAAATAATAAGTTAATAACATTGTATTCATAATAAACTTACAAAGGAGTTAGAATGCTTAGAAGCGCATTAATCATACAAAGGGGACTAGCCCCTATTTATAATACATGAAAGAAGAAGAAGAAATGGGGGCAGCCCAACTAGTCGTTGGGCTAGCCCCCAATGGTTATATTTATGACCATTGGGAGCAGCCCAACAACTAGTTGGGCTGTCCCAACAGCCATATTACAAATATTATAAAAAAACAAAAATAAAGAAAAAGAAAATAAAAAAAATGCAAAGTCAGCCCCTACTAAGCTGACACCTATTACAATGTGAAAAAACTGAAATATCCCTGATGGATATTTCAGTTTACATAAATAACAGAATATGTATATATATATGTAAAGAGTCTTACACACAATCAAGTTTGCAAACAACTTGACAAAACATACATTCACCCAATATGGTAAACCAAAATAGCATACAAAATGCTCCACCGCACAAACATAAGAATAGTGCATAAATGCACTCGAATCTGAATATGTGAGGGGTAAAACCCTCTACCCTTAAATTACATTACAATGGGCAGCATGCCCTTATTTATAGAGAGATTACATGAGAAGAGCTATTGGAATAGCTGTTGGGCTACTCCCAACAGCTCTAATTAGAGCTGTTGGGAGTGGCCCAACAGCTCTAGTCAAACAGTCAACATTTTGACTGTTTGACAGAACCTGACAAAAAGACTGTTTGACTGTTTTGACAGCCCAACAGCTCTAGTCAATTATGACTGTTGACAAAAAGACAAAAAAACATAAAAAAATAAGAAATAAATAAAATTACAAAAATAAATAAATAAAAAAGTATTACAAGAATATATGTACATACTTTAAATATATAGTTAAATACATATACATACTCTTGTATTACGAAGAGTATGTATATATATATATATATATTCAAGTATATACATATATATGTTATTTTCTAACAGTCTCCCTCAAACTTATGGTGAAATCACTGAAAGTTTGTCAAGTAAAAAGTTGAATCTTGGTGAGCACATTGCTTTGGTAAAGAAGTCAGCAAGTTGATATTCTGATGTCACATAGGGAAGATCAATAGTCTTCTTCAAATATTCTTCACGAACAAAATGACAATCCATCTCTATATGCTTAGTTCTTTCATGAAACATATGATTTCGAGCAATGTATATCGAACTCTTATTGTCACAACACAATCTTGGAGGATTCTGAAGGTGAATCCCCGTATCTGAAGTCAGTTGTTTGAGCCACACGACTTCCATAGTAGTAGTTGTCATTGCTCTATATTCATCTTCTGTAGATGATAATGACACATTTTGTTGTTTCTTACACCTCCATGAAATCAAGGATTCACCTAGAAATACACAAAAACCAGTTGTTGAGCGTCTGTTATTTGGATCCCCTCCTCAATCAACATCAGAATATGTAATAAGGTCTAATGAGGAAGATGAGGATAGAAAAACTCCCTTATTTATAATGCCTCTGATGTATTTAATAATTCTTATGACTGCACTCATATGAGCTGATGTTAGAACATGTTGAAATTGACTGGTTATAATGTACAACATGCGCTATGTCTGGTCTTGTAATACTTAAATACATAAGAGATCCCACTAACTGTCTGAAGGGAGTTAGATTGTCCAAAGGAACTCCATCATCGGCTCACATTTTCATTCCGACAATCTCTGGAGTATCAACAACTTTATCATCTGAAAGTCCTGACCTGTCAATAATATCTGAAGCAAACTTTGTTTGTGACAATATGTATCCTCTGTTAGAGTATGAAACTTTTATACCAAGAAGGTATGTTAGAAATCCAAGATCTGTCATTTCAAAGATTTTTTCAAAAACTGTTTTACTTTCTTGATTCCCTCTTTGTCACTACCTGTAATCAACATATCATCAACATATAAAAGTAAAATTATAATACCTGCAAAAGAGTTCTTGATAAACAAAGCTGTATCATTATAGCATGGTTTAAAACCATACCTTGTAATAACATTATTAAAAGTATCAAACCAAGCTTTAGGTGCTTGTTTGAGGCCATACAATGCCTTTTTTAATTTAAGCACTTTACCTGAAGAAATTATTAATCCAGGTGAAATATCTATATATACTTCCTCATTGAGATTCCTATTTAAAAATGCATTTTTAACATTCATTTGAAATATATTCCAATTTTTAATAACTGAAATAGCTACAAGCATTCGAACAGTGGTCATTCTGGCAACATGAGCAAAAGTTTCTTCATAATCTACTCCGTATTCTTGATAATATCATTTGGCAATTAGCCTGGCTTTATGCCTTTCCAAAGATCCATCACATTTGTTTTTTACTTTAAAAACTCATATGCAACCTATTGTCTTCTTTCCTATGGGTAAATCCAGAATTTCTCAAGTATTAACATCTTTAAGAGCTTCTAATTCTATGCGCATAGCTTTTATCCATTCGGGTAAATTTTTTGTTTCATTGTAACATGCGGGTTCAAAATATGAATGGATAGCTATAAGACATGCTCTATGTTTAGGAGAGAATGAATCATAGGACACAAACTTATTTGGGATTCTTGAGGTTCGTTCAGATGTACGAATAGTGGTTTGTTCTTAAGGAATTTCTGATGCTTCATGATTACTTTGATTTACACTTTCATTGGATGCATTTCGATTTCTTCTAGTGTATACTATTGGTTCAACTGTTGTTCTATTTTCAATAGGAGGTTCTACATAAATATTTTCATCATTAGACAATAGTTTGAACAAGAAAGAATAATCAGAGTTTATGTCTTCCGACATGTTTTCTTCAAATCCACTTTCATTTTAAACAAAATTAACATTCCTTGAAATGAGAAGTTTATCATTTTTGGTATTATAACATTTAAATCATTTTTGTGTTTCTGAATAACTAATGAACGCACAGGGGATAGCTTTAGAAGATAGTTTATCTCCTTTATCATTCAAAACATAACATTTACAACCAAAGATTCTCAGCCTTTGATAGTCAGGTTGATATTTGAATAATTTTTCAAAAGGAATTTCATTAGATAAAGTTTTGGAAGGCATCCTATTTATAAGATATACTAAGGTTTGAAATGAAATGGGGATCTTCGAAACACGAGCTTAGATTAACAAGGGCAAGTGTCAAGAATGACACTAAAGCATAACCCTTAAAAAGGGTATAACTGGAAACAAAATAAAAATAAAAATGTATTCTTTATTGATATGAAAAATCAATTGCTTAAGAAGCATTGAAGTCAAATACAAGAGGGGTTGCACCCCTTTATATACACAACTGAAAGAGTACTCAATAGAGCTGTTGGGCACAGTCCAACAGCTCTATTTAGAGCTGTTGGAATGTGTCAGTCCAACAGCTCTTGGACTGTGTCAGTCCAACAGCTCTATTGATAGTCAAGTCTGGACAGGACTTGACTAGCAACAGTCATTCTAGTTTAAACTGAACTAGATGACATAAAGACAAAAAATAAAAATAAAGGAAAAAAATTACAGAAAAGAAAGAAATGAAAAATGTATTTATATATATAATAATATAATATTATTATATATACATATATGTACATTTTTACATTTTAACACTCCCCCTCAAACTTACGGTACAATGAGCGAAAGTTTGTCTAAGAGAAAGTGAAATCGGGGAGCAACGAGAGGCTTTGTAAAGAAGTCTGCTAACTGATATTCTGAAGTGACATATGGCAGATCAATTATCCCGTGTAGATATTCCTCTCTGACGTAGTGACAATCAATTTCGATGTGTTTGGTGCGTTCGTGGAATGTTTTGTTTCTGGCAATGTAGATCGCACTTTTGTTGTCACAACACATTTGTGAAGCCTTTGTTGCTTCAGCTCCCATGTCAGCAAGCAGTCGTCGGAGCCAAACTACTTCCATGGTCGTGGTTGCCATGGCTCTGTATTCAGCTTCGGTGGATGAGAGATATACCTTCTGCTGCTTTTTACACCTCCACGAGATTAATGATTCCCCTAAAAAGACACAAAAGCCAGTGGTTGAGTGTCTGTTATTGGGATCACCTCCCCAATCAGCATCAGTATATGCAATTAAATCAAGAGAAGAGGAGGAAGATAAGAAAAGTCCTCGTGAAATAGAGGACTTGATGTATCTGATAATACGCATGACTGCTCCCATATGAATAGAAGTAGGAGCATGTTGAAATTGACTTGCTGTATGAACAACATGTGCTATATCTGGTCTGGTAATGGATAGATAGGAAAGTGCCCCGACAAGCTGTCTGTAAGGAGTAGGGTCTGCAAGAAGTTCTCCATCATCAATCTTCATTTTAACATTAACAACTTCTGGAGTGTCAACTTTCTTATCATCAGTAATACCAGACCTGAAAACAATATCAAAAACAAATTTAGTCTGAGATAATAAATATCCTCTAGGAGAATAAGCAACTTCAATGCCTAAAAAATATCTCAACAAGCCCAAATCAGTCATTTCAAAATGAGATTTAAGAAGTGTTTTGATTGTTTCAACTCCCTGTTTATCGCTTCCGGTGATAATCATATCATCTACATAGAGAAGAAGCACAATGATCCCTGCATCAGAATTCTTAATAAACAAAGCAGTGTCAGTTAAACAGAATTGAAAACCAATATCAATCATAACACGACTAAACCTATCATACCAAGCTTTTGGTGCTTGTTTAAGTCTATAAAGAGATTTTTCTAAGCGAAGGACTTTACCCTTAGGAATACTTAGACCAGGAGGGGGTTCCATATATACTTCTTCAACTAGCTTTCCATTTAAAAAAACATTTTTGACATCCATTTAAATAATAGACCATTTTTTGATAGAAGCTAAGGCAATTAAGGTTCGGACAATAGTCATACGAGCCACCAGAGCAAAGGTTTCTTCATAATCAATCCCATATTCTTGGGCATAACCTTTGGCTACTAAACGGGCTTTATATCTTTCAAGAGTACCATCACTCTTGGTTTTAATTTTATAAACCCATCGACATCCTATAGTTTTCTTCCCTGGAGGAAGATCTTGAATATTCCATGTAGAAGCCTTTTCAAGTGCATCTAATTCAGCTTTCATGGCTTCTATCCATTTGATATTATTTTTTGCTTGAAAATATGTGGATGGTTCTTCATATGAGTGAATTAATGCAATAACTGCCCTATATGTGGGTGAGAAAGACTCGTATGATACAAACTTTCCTGGAGGCCTCGAGATTCGGGATGATTGTCTAGTTGGAATGTTAGAATATTTCTCAAGTGCACATGGAGGATTAGACTCTTGTCGCCTGGAATATTGAATACTAGTATCTTTATGAACTTCTTCATTTTCAACATTAAGATCAATAATTCTTTGATCATCATCAAAGTTACAGTCAAGGTCATATTCATCAGATGTTGATGTTAGATCTAGCAAAAAGGAGTACTCAGTGACGTCTTTTAATTTTCTAAAATCAAAGAAGCTCTCCTTTTCAAGAAAGGAAACATTTCTAGACAATATAGTTTATTATTTTTGAAGTCAAAACATCTATAACCTTTCTGGTTTTCAGCATATCCTAAAAAGGCACAGGGAATCACACGAGAGGAATGTTTATCATTTTTGTCAGTAAATATGAAACATTTGCACCCAAATATTCTTAGTCTAGAGTAGTCTGGAGAAATGTTCATAAGTTTTTCAATGGGAGTGATATTTTGTAACGAAGAAGATGGCATCCTATTAATGAGATAGGTGGCAGTTAAGGCAACTTCTGCCCAAAAATCTTTCGGGACTTGATTTGCTATTAATAAAGTCCTAGTGGTTTATATAATATGGCGATGTTTTCGTTCTGCCAGTCCATTTTGTTGATGTGTATAAGGACAAGATCTTTGATGTGTGATGCCATGCAATTTAAGATAATTTTGAAAATCTGTGGATAAAAACTCTCTCCCTGAATCTGTGCGAAAAATAGTAATATCATTTTGAAACTTGTTTTTATCCATATTATGAAAAGTTTGAAAGTATGAAAATACTTCAGACTTATGTTTGAGAAAGTACATCCACGTATGTCGGGAGAAATCATCGACAAAAATAACATAGTAAACAAATCCTCCTTTAGAAATTACTGGTGCAGGACCCCAAACATCCGAGTGTATTAATTCAAGTGGTCTTGAAGAGAAAAAGGTTCTGTTCTGAAATGGTAATCTTTTCATTTTGCCGAGAATACAATCTTTACAATCAAATGATTCATAGTTACAAAATTTTCCTAGATTTGGAAAATGTTGGATTTTGGCTATATGTGGGTGACCAAGTCTCTTATGCCACAATTCCAACTCTATTTTTTGAATATTATAACAAAAAACTTTCTTCGGCATTTCCAAAAAATCCATGTAATAGAGTCCTCCTTCTCTATGGCCTTCTCCAATCAGCTTGCCTGACTGACAATCCTGTACCCAACAACCATGAGAAAAAAAGAAATATTACACCCATAATCAGAAATTTGAGATACAGATAAAAGATTTAAATTTAATTTGGGAACATGTCTAATTTCTGGAATAAAAAAAATTTTTGTTTTATAAATTTTTTCAAAATTTCCTATTCCTTCTATTTCAAGAGAAGTCCTATCAGCAGTAAAGACCTTTGACACACTTGTTTTATTTTTAACACATTTGGATAGACTTTGATTATTTGGGGTCATATGAAAAGATGCACCAGAGTCAAGAAGCCAAGAAATTTTACCTAGATCAGAAAAAGATGAGGCTGCTGCGCCGGTTGAAGCTTCAGATGAGGAAGAGACACCTTTGATGAGAGGCTGAAGAATCTCCATTAGTTGGGCCAGGGAAACTGGTGCATCCTGATATTTAGGCTCCGATCCAGCAATTGCAACTCTTTTTTCTCTCAGCTCCTTGAGTTTGGGACATTGTGGCCTGTAGTGTCCCGGTTCATGACAGTGATGACAAATAACTTTCTTCTTATCATAGTCACCATTTTGTTGGTTAAAGTGAGGAGGCCTATATGATCGAACATGATTCCCTGGTCTAGACACGGCTAAAACGGAATCATCTTCAATTTTTAAAGAACCTTTCCGGAGACGATTTTCTTCCATTGTTAACTCTTCAATAGTTTCAACAATAGAAGAAATTTTCCCCCGGTGAAGTAGGGCCGATTTAGTGGTTTCAAATTTCGACCTTAATCCAGTGATAAACTGGTAAAAATGTTCAGCATCGAGTTGTTTCTGACGAAGCTCGATGTCTTCGGCACAATGCCACTTTGGTTCTAAAAGGGAAAGTTCTTCCCAAAGTTCGAACAACCCATTGCAATATTCACGAATAGTTTTGTCTCCTTGTGTCATCATTCAAACTTTTTCTTGGAGGTTGCACACGTGTGCAATATCTTTAAGGGAATACATATTCTTAAGGTATTCCCATGCCTTATCAGCATGATCAAATTTGGCAAGACTTAAGCATTTTTTAATGTCAACGCTATTGATAAGCCATGACATTATCTTCGCATGAGATATTCTCCATTCTTTCCATTTCTTCTCGTATGAGGCAATAGCCTTGATTTTCTCTTCTTCCGATAGAGGGACTTCTTTATCTCCCTCCTTTTTAGTAAGAGATAGCTTAGGTTCCGAATCGGAACCATCCACAATCCCCCATAAGCCTTTTCCCCATATATGGTGCTTCATGATTGAAGCCCATGTTACATAGTTCGTATCGCTTAGTTTCATAGGCATGATGGTGACTTTATCATTATCATCCATCGATTACAAGGAGAGAAAGAATAGGGATAGAAGAGAAACAAGAAGGAAAATGAAAAAGAAAGAAAAAAAAACAATACAACAAGATGTGAAATCTTCTCCAATGAAGTGATAAAACACTTCTCTTCAAGTGGCGAACACTTTTGCAAACGGGCACGGAAGCTGAGGCAGCTTTTCCTCAAGATTTAGTACTTCCGCAGCTCTGATACCATGAAATGAAATGGGGATCTTCGAAACACGAGCTTAGATTAATAAGGGCAAGTGTCAAGAATGACACTAAAGCATAACCCTTAAAAAGGGTATAACTGAAAACAAAATAAAAATAAAAATGTATTCTTTATTGATATGAAAAACCAATTGCTTAAGAAGCATTGGAGTCAAATACAAGAGGGGCTGCACCCCTTTATATACACAGCTGAAAGAGGACTCAATAGAGCTGTTGGGCACAGTCCAACAGCTCTATTTAGAGCTGTTGGAATGTGTCAGTCCAACAGCTGTATTGCTAGTCAAGTCTGGACAGGACTTGACTAGGAACCGTCATTCTAGTTCAAACTGAACTAGATGACATAAAGACAAAAAATAAAAATAAAGGAAAAAAATTACAGAAAAGAAAGAAATGAAAAATGTATTTATATATATAATAATATAATATTATTATATATACATATATGTACAGTTTTACATTTTAACAAGGTTAATGCAGCTTCAGCCCAAAGATTTTTTGGAACATTTTTAGCAATAAGAAAAGTTCTTGCAGTTTTCATAATATGTCCGTGTTTTCTTTCTGAAATTTCGTTTTGTTGTGGGGTTCTAGGACATGATCTTTGATGTAAAATTCCTTCATTTTCTAAAAATTGTTCAAACTCATTTGACAAGTATTCTCCTCCAGAGTCAGTTCTGAGAATTTTGAGTTTACTTTCAAATTGATTTTTAATCATGTTATGAAATGTTTTGAAGGTTGCAAATACATCTGATTTAAATTTAATAAAGTAAATCCAACAATATCTAGTGAAGTCATCAATAAACACAACATAGTAGGAGAATCCTTTTTTAGAGGCTACAGGAGCAGGACCCCATATATCTGAATGAACTAATTTAAAAGGCATTGAGGAGTAAAAAGTTCTTTGACCATAAGGCAAGACTGTTATTTTACCAAGTAAACATTCTTTGTATTCAAAATTATCTTTACAAAGATTCTTGATAATAGGTACAAAATGTAATTTCCTTATATTTGGATGATGCCAAGTCCGTATGTTTTTTGTTTGGGCAGTGTTACAAAATGATTCCTTTGGAATACAAAGGAAATCCATATAATAGAGATCTCCTTGCCTAGAACCTTCCCCAGTCAATTTTTCGAACTGGCGATCCTGCACCCAACATTTACTTAATGAGAAAATGACATCACATCCATGATCCGAGATTTGAGAAACAGAAAGTAGATTAAGATGAAGTTTTGATATAAGTCTTATTTTTGGAATATAAAAGTTATGTTTTGACAAATCATTTTTAAAAATTTCAACACCCTTTATTTCCATGGCAGTACCATCGGTAGTGAAAACAAATGATGCATTTGAATTAGGTTGACATTCGGATAGTATAGATCTATGTGGGGTCATATAAAAAGAAGCTCATGAATCAAGAAGCCAATAGTACATACCAGGAGTAGAAGAGGTTGCAATGGCTGCTCTTGAGGTAGATCCTTTAAGCAGTGGTTGCAATGCCTCCATCAGTTGAGATAATGATTTCGTGAGGTCTTTGAGATTCAAAGTATCTTCATCTTGTTTTGATGGTGCAGTGGCAACACATTTTTCTTGAAGCCTATATTTGTATTTAGGACATTGAGGCCTAATATGACCGGGCTCATTATAATTATGGCAAATGATTTTTTATTCTCCCCGGTTCTTATTAAAATGAGGACGTTTATATGGCTTGATATAGTATCCTGGATTTGATGCGGCAAATGCGCAATCCTCTTCTTGACCATTGCTAGAAGTAGCAAGCACACTAACATTTTTACTCATGTTTAGCCTAGTCTCTTCTCCACTAAGTTTAGTGAGAATCTCATGAATAGGAGGAGGTGACGAAGATGATAGCAATGAGGCCCTTGTTTGTTCAAACTCGGGTCTCAAACCATAGAGAAAAGCGAAAAGTCTATCTTCTTCAACTTGAACTCTTCGCATTTCTATACACTTTTCTTCCCATTTGGATTCAAATTGGGCAAGTTGGGTCCAAATGGAAGATAATTCTATAAAATAATCTCTTACATTCTTATCTCCTTGTTTAATGTTTCTAACTTTTTCTTGGAGATAATACTTGTGAGCCATATTTTTTTCTGTAAACATACCTCTAAGATATTCTCATGCTTCATTTGCCTTTTTGTAACACAAAAGGTTTGAGACAATTTTTGTCTCAACTCCACTAAGCATCCATGAAAGAATTTTGGCGTTTTTTATTTTTCATTCATCTATTTTTTTGTAGTATTCTTCCATAGCTTTGTTTATTTCTTCAAGACTAGTCTCAATATCATTTTCACCTAATGTAATTTTGGAAGTGGGTTCAAGAATAATACCTCTTACGAATCCCCACAAACCTTGACCCTTGATGAATGTCTCCAAGTGTCCCGCCCAAATGTTATAGTTGCTTCCTTCAAGTTTGAATGACGGAATGAAGTTGAAGTTGCTTGTATTGTGCGGAAAAAATTCACCCATGATGAATCCAAATAGAAAAAAGTACCACCAATCATGAAAGAGAGAAGGCACACTTTACGAAGCAACTCACCAATGCACGGTTGATCATACACCAAGCTCTGATACCATGTAAAGAGTCTTACACACAATCAAGTTTGCAAACAACTTGACAAAACATACATTCACCCAATATGGTAAACCAAAATAGCATACAAAATTCTCCACGGCACAAACATAAGAATAGTGCATAAATGCGCTCGAATCTGAATATGTGAGAGGTAAAACCCTCTACCCTTAAATTACATTACAATGGGCAGCATGCCCTTATTTATAAAGAGATTACATGATAAGAGCTATTGGAATAGCTATTGGGATAGCTTTTGGGCTACTCCCAACAACTCTAATTAGAGCCGTTGGGAGTAGCCCATCAGCTCTAGTCAAACAGTCAACATTTTGATTGTCTGACAGAACCTGACAAAAAGACTGTTTGACTGTTTTGACAGCCCAACAGTTCCAGTCAATTATGACTGTTGACAAAAAGACATAAAAAAATAAGAAAAAAATAAAATTACAGAAATAAATAAATAAAAAAGTATTACAAGAATATACATACATACTTTAAATATATAGTTATATACATATATATATACATATACATATACATACTCTTGTATTACGAAGAGTATGTATATATATATATATATATTCAAGTATATACATATATATGTTATTTTCTAACAATATATATATATATATATACACACATATATAGTTATATATCTTAACACAGCCAGCACCTCAAATGGTCCATCTTTTACTGTACTGTATCTGAGTGTGGTTGGACCAAGAAGGTCATCTGAATCTGGATCTTCATAACACCCGAATACAAAAACACGTAAGGGCATATGCAATTAGCCTAAATAACTAGCTGGATCTGTATTCAGTATTACATTTTCTTGTTTGAACCCAAATCTGATTAAGCCATATGTGATTATGTTGGATTCAGTAATGGCTAAACTTCCATCCAAATCCAACCCTTCACATCCCTACTCAAAATGTATGACTCGAGGCAAAGTGATGTGTACCTCTTAAACACTGGTTGGTTGTGGGTGATAGTACACACTAATTATGAACATGGTTGAATAGACGACCACATTACTTTTTAGGGATCTTTATTGTAGTATCTGGGGATGGAGCTGTTTACTTCTTTCTTTTGTTCTCTCACGAGTCAAGTTTGCCATTGTTCTTTTTGTCTCTTGCTTGGCTTGATGCTAAGAGTCAAAACTCACTGATGTATTTAAGATTATGTTTTTCTCTAGTGAAGAGGTCTTGCTTGTTTTATGTGTATATATTATATATTATTTATTTATTTATTTATTTCTTAGAATGTGTTTTTTAGGTCTTATTTGTATTTTTCATTTTCTTTATTTTATTTTTGTTGTGTATTTAGTAATGCCCATTAAGGGCATTTTTTCTTTTGTATTCTAGCATTAGACTCATCGAACAGTTGAGTTCTCTCTTTTAGCATTCCCATTGTGCATATATATGGAATCTCATTCCCCTCTTTGGTATGCTTCACTTGAGCATTTTATCATTAATAAGATAATATGTTTGTTACTCTCTTGTGCCCTTTATGGCTTGTGATTGTGTGAACTTTGTTCCTTTGTGAGTGCCTTAGTGGTGTACGTGTTTGGCCCTTAGCGGATTGTTTTTTTTGCATTCCTGGAGGGATCTCATGACATTGCTAGCTACAGTAGCCACTCATAGGAATGATTCACTTGGATTTTTATCCTATCATTGCTTACCTTGGTCATGTTAGTTCATGAGTACTTGATTTCATAGTTGTTGATACTATTTACATTCAACAGCCATTGAAGAAAAGAGAAAAGGGAAAAGCTAGAAGTTTTATTAGCCCTAAAATGAATACAAGATACAACATAAAGACATCCCGTCTTGGATTCACTAGAGGACAATAATAGTTGATTATGGCTCTATGGATCAAAATACAAAAGTGCCCCTCAATAATCAACATATGTACATAAGGGAGGGTAGCACACAAGTAATATGGTACAATGAAGCACATCTCACAACACCCCCTCAAACTTGGGATGATGAAAACCTAATCATTCCAAGTTTGAAAAGGAATGGTTGAAATGTCTTTAATGGCAAGTTTTTGGTAAAATAATCCACAATATGACTTGCTGTCCCAATATATGACAAAGAAATGATCCCTTCCAAATAAGCTCTCCGAGTAAGGTGACAATCTATCTCAATGTGTAGTTCTCATGAAATTCTAGATTCTTAGCTATGTGAATAGCGCTTTGATTGTCATTACAAGGGTGTTGCTTTTCAACAACTCCCATGTCTAGTAACCATCGCAACCACATAACTTCAGTTGTGACTTGGGACATAGCATGATATTTTTCTTTTGGTAAAAAATCGTAAATTTTTAATATTTTTTAAAAAATTTCAAAAAAATCACAAAAAATTAGTAAAAAAACTAAAAAAATCATGACACATGAAACAATGAGAATTGCACAAAATACATCCATAAAATCACATATGAAGCATTTATGTCTATGAGTTGCATAAGACATAATCAAACATCAACTAATATAGATAATATTGCATGCATATCTCACACGAACAATGAAAAATATTAATTATCTTGCAATTAAAAACATGCCACAAGACTCATACTTTCATATTACATGAACAAAAACAAAATAACCAAGTTAATGAACACTTAAGTGTTAAATAACCAAGTTTTTTGAAAATATAACCTCAATCATCATCATCATCTTCTTCTCCTCCTTCGACATCTGTATCGTCTCTAATATACATGGATTCTTCATCATCTACCTCATGTGCTCTTTCCACGTTGCTCCACTGAATGTCCTTTTCATTCAACTCTTACATGAGAAATTTGCAAAAGCCCTCTCCCTTGCGCACAAATCGACTCCCAAATCGCTCTCACGACTCTTAGGGTGCGTGGGTTCTCCTCTAAAGGCCTTTACACAAATGAGAGAATCGGCCATAGAGAGGTCTTTAAAACCCAAAATTAAAAAAGTCGAGTTTCAGCCCTTTTAAAGTGCGTCAGACACGTATCGTACAATACATTCTCGTATCGTGATACGAGTGTGTATCGTATCGAGTTAGGCCATAGTTATGATATGTAACATAATGTATCATACGATACAGTATTGTATCGTACGATAAAACCAATATAGATATGATATACACTCGTATCGAGTTAGGCATAGTTACGATACGTATCGTACGATACAATATGATACTTACAACTAGGGGTGGCAAAATCTGACACGACCTGCCAACCCGCTTCTTAGCCGAGTTTGGGTTTGGCTTAAACGGGTTCGTGTCGTAAACGGGTCGACCCACTTAACCCGTTTATTAAACGGGTCGGGTTTGTGTTAGGGGTATGCCAACCCGTCTGACCCGTTTAATAAATGGGTTAGGCGGGCGGGTCAACCCGTTTACCCGAACCCGACCTGCCAACCCGACTGGTTTATCGCAATATTTTAGTCACGGGTTGGCGTTCTCCATCGGCAATCGACATCAACCCTGTCAGAAGTAGCCCCTCCTCATCGTCCTTCTCTCGTTCTCCCACCGGCACGCCTCGAGCTCGTCGGAGATGGGGCAGTAGCCGGCGAGCGTGATCTTGTCGTCGAAGGCGGCGACAGAGCCGAACTCGAAGACGGTAACGACGTCGGGCCTTGGCACCTCCATGGCGCCATTCATCCCCGGGACATCCTCCTCTCCAGCCAAAATCCTTATCGGAAAACCCTTGAAACCCCCAAAATCTCCATCATACAAAAGAGTACAAAACCAATAACCCACCCCGAAGCGACACCGATCGTTCAGAAGACCACCCGAAACTGCGGAGCGTTTGACCCCGCAGAAGACAGGATCTCCCACCGTCACGCCTCGAGCTCGTCGGAGACAGGGCAGTAGCCAGCGAGCGTGATCTTGTCGTCGGAGGCGGCGACGGAGCCGAACTCGAAGACAATAACGACGTCGGGCCTCGGCACCTCCATGGCGCCATTCATCCCCGAGACCTCCTGCTCTCCGACCGCCGCGTCCGTCGCTGGCTTCTCCGTTTTCCACCTTTCCTTCCCCTTGCCGTCCTTGGACTGCGTCGCATCGCCCTTCCTTATGGAGAACCACCGACACCACCCCATTTTCGCTCTCCCTAGGAGTTAGAGTTTTGGTTGGGGGGAAAAGTTAGGCGGGCGGGTCAACCCGGTTACCCGACCCGCCAACTCGTTTATTAAACGGGTTAACCGTGTCGTGTCGGGTTACCCGCTTAATAAATGGGTCGACTTCGTGTTTGCCACAACCGACCCGTTTAATAAACGGGTCGGGTTTGTGTTGAGGTATGCTGACCCGCCAACCCGACCCGATTGCCACCCCTACTTACAACATTGGTCTGATGTATTTAATGATCCTCAATACTATTGCCAAGTGAGAGGATCTAGGAGCACTCATAAACTGGCTAACCACGTATGCTACAAATGTGATGTTAGGCCTCAAAATGGTCAAGTAGATCAAGCTCTCTATCAATTGTCTGTACACTGCAGGGTCATCCAAAAGCTCACCATATGACTGTTTTGATAAAACTGCCAGTTGATTGACAGGCTTTGTTTAGAAAACCGAGAAGGAGTGGGGAGAGAGGAGAGAGGAGAACTCGATCTTTGCTGGGAATCAGCAACCACTATCTTTTCTTGATAGCTGCACTAATCCTTCATTAAGATTAATAGGGTTACAAATATTTTGACATGGACAGAACTGTCCTGTATAAGTAATATATATTACACATACACATACACATATAAGAAGTTGTTGATGATATGGATTCTCTATTGGATCCATATCCGATCCATATTCTAATACCCCCCTCAAGTTGTGCATGGGAGTAAACCATGTGCAACTTGTTCTTCAGATACCAGAAACGATTACTTGTGAGACCTTTTATGAACGCATCAACGACTTGGTCTTCTGAAGGCACATAAACTGGTTCAATCTCTTTGTCTGCTATCTTTTGTCTGATGAAATGTTGGTCAATCTCAATATGCTTAGTCCGACTGTGATGAACAGGGTTGAGCGCAATTTGTATGGCATTTCTATTATCACACATAAGAGTTGAACTTGAGACATTCTCTCCCATTTCTGTAAGTAGATGCCTAATCCAGGTCACTTCAGCTGTGGCAGCTGCCATAGATCTATACTTTGCCTTTGTGCTAGATCTTGCCACAACCTTCTGTTTTCTGCTACTCCATAAGACAAGATTTCTTCCAATAAAAACACAGTATCCTGAAACAGATTTCCTTTCATTTAGGTCCCCTGCCCAGTCTGCATCTGTGTATGCCCATATATCATGTTTTGGTGTCCCCCATGAAGACTGTACATATGTGAGTCCATCACCCACCGTGCCTTTTAGATAACGAAGAATACGTTTGACAACATCCATGTGACTAGTTTTTGGTTCATGCATGAACTGAGATACTTGATTTACAGAATATACGATGTCTAGTCTAGTAAAAGTGAGGTACTGTTACATGCCCACTAAACTGCGATACTTGCTTGCATCAGGATACAACTCACCATCACAAATGCTGAGCTTTTGATTGACAACACTGGGTGTAGGCAGAGGTTTGCAACCTGTCATTCCTGCTTTGGCTAGAAGATCAAGAGTGTATTTGTGTTGGGTTAATGACATTTTTCTATCATGTCTGTCCACCTCTACACCATGAAAATATCTCAGTTCCCCAAGGTCTTTCATCTTGAACCGCATGCTTAGTAGCACTTTAATTCATTGAATCTGGTCTGGAGCATTACCAGTGATCACGATATCATCAACATATATAAGTAAGAAAACCACAGTGTTACCATCCTTGTATATGAATTGAGAATGATCTAGTTGGGAACGGATGAAACCGTGGTTCTGAATTTCTAAGGAGAAGCTTTCAAACCATGATCTGGAGGCTTGCTTTAAGCCATACAATGCTCTGGTTAATTTGCATACATATTCCTTTGGGTCTCCCTCTGCATAACCTTGAGGCTGCTCCATGTAGACCTCTTCTTTTAAATCCCCATGAATGAATGCATTTTTAACATCAAGCTGACTAAGGGTCCACCCATGTTCAATTGTCAGGCCAAGAATAATACGAATAGTTTCCATTTTCACCACTGGGCTGAATGTCTCCTCATAATCTTGACCGTATTCTTGAGTAAAACCTTTGGCAACATAACGTGCTTTGTATCGTTCAATGCTACCATCCGGTTTATATTTAATCTTATAAACCCATTTTGAGCCAACAACATTTTTATCTGGGGGACGACCAACTATCTCCCATGTTTGACACTCATAAAGTGCCTCGATTTCCTTATTCATCGCTTCAATCCATTTGTTAGAATGAATAGCTTGACAAAAACCAAGTGGTTCTTCATGTTTTTCAATCTTGGATAGAAAAACTTGAAAATTCATTGAAAAATTATTATAACTCACCCACTTTTCAATAGGATGCCTTATCCTGCCTAATCTTCTTGGTGTCTCTCTGTTATTGGACAATGCCACGTGTTCTCCAGCAAGCACATCTGTTTGCTCTTTGAATCTCCTAGTATAGACATTTCCTTTGTATCTCAAACATTCTGTTTTCGATGCCTCATCTGAAACCGTCTCATCATATATGCTTTTTGAAGCCAAAGTAGTGTGTTCTGCAGCATGTGAAATAAGTTCAACACTGAGCCATGGATCATACCAATTATCAGTGTTGTCAATATGTTTGTGATTGTGATCTGTTTTATTCCCCAAAAAACTATTTTCATCAAAAACAACATTTTTGAAAATTCTGATCTTTTTATTGGCAGGATCATAGCACCTGTAACCCTTGTGTTCATCTGCATAACCTACAAATTGGCATATAGAGGCTTCGTCCTGAAATTTAGTTCTCATGGATTTATCAATATGTACATAACATGTGCATCCAAAAACTCGTAACTCATCATAATCAGGATGTACACCAAAGAGAACATAATAGGGAGACTGATTTTCAAGAATAGGCATAGGAAGACGATTTATCACATGAGTGGCAATATGAAAAGCTTCTGTCCAAAGACTAATAGGCACGTCAGAACCATGCATCATGCTCATTGCACTTTCCACAATGTGTCTGTGTTTATGTTCAACAATTCCATTTTGCTGTGGAGTGTACGGGCAAGAAACTCTACGATGTATCTCATTATCATAGGGAAAATCTAAAAATTCTTTGGAGGAATACTCACCATCTCCATCACATTGGAGAATCTGAATATTTTGAGAGAATTGGGTTTTAACGTAGGCATGAAAGTGACGAAAAATAAGAAAAACTTCTGATTTGTGTTTCATAAAGAATATTCAGGTAAAGCGAGAAAAGCTGTCAATAAAGGATACATAATATTTACTTTCAGACGAGGAAGGATTGGAAGTTGGGCCCCAAACATCAGAACATATTATCTCAAAAGGCATGGAGGCTCTTTTATTTATTTGATGAAAAGGAAGTACATGACTTTTGCAGACCTGACAACTGGAACACATTTTATTCTTCAACGAAGGTGAAATAAACTCTGGAAGAAATCCATTGGACACTAGTTTTTCAATAAAGACTTAACTACAATGACCAAGACGGGAATGCCAAAGTTCTGGCTTATTACATTGAGATATACTTAGAACACTTCTAGAGGCGTGATCAGACTTGGGGGGCTTCAGAACACTGGAGACTGGATCTTCATTGAAGATATACATGTTTCCACGTCGCTCTCCTTTAGCGAACATCTTCTTCGTTTGAAGATCCTTGACAAAGACAGAAGTATGAGTGAATTCAACAGATGAATTGGTAGAATCAACAAGCTTAGAAACAGAGACAATGTTTTTCTTTATATTTGGTGCATGAACAACATTAGATAAATGAATGGATGAAGATTCAGACAAAGGGATGAGGACGTTGCTTACGTTTGAAATAGGGTGGTGAGTATCATCTCCAGTTACAATATTAGATTTACCAAAATAGGGGATCAAAGTAGAGAACTTACCTGCATTGCCAGTGACATGAGCTGTTGCCCCATAGTCTACATACATATTCCATCATCATTCTGTTTCAGGTTCAAGTTAGCCATAGCAGACAAGAGAAGGTCCTTAGCATCATCACTGACCTGAAAGGTACACGCAGATCCTGATGTAGCAACATTTCTATTGTTTTGTATTCTATTCGATTTTGAGGGTTTTGAGGATTGAACCAACGATTGGCTTTGATGTGGCCACGTTTGTTGCACTGGTAGCATGTGGGAACATTATTTGACAGGCTGGGAGTGACATTTGGTGTAGGTAGCAACCCACGTCCACTCTGGATTTGTGCTCCCCTGCCTCTGCCACGCCCTCCTCGTGCACGATCAGTAGTCATTCATGTAGCAAGAACATCATGCATAAATGATTGCCCTGCTGGGGCATCAGAAATGCTTTTCAAGGACATCTCATACTGGAACAGTTTAACACGTAAATCTTTAAAACTAGGTAACGTAGGCAAGCACAATAAAGAAGTCACAAGAACATGATACTCTGATCCTAGGGCATTCAGTGTCTGCTACACTTTTTCTTTATCTGACACTAGATATCCAACAATGGCTAATTGATCTGTGATGCTTTTGACTTGATTTAAGAATTCAATAATGGTCATTGTCCGCTTTCTTAAAAGCTGAAATTCACGCTTGAGAAATAACACCTTAGCCTCTGATATTTGAGAGTAGGTCTGAGCTAAAGTCTCCTACAATACCTTTGTTGTGCAATCATCAGGAATAGAAACCAATACTTCTTGTGACAATGTGGAAGTGATGTACGCGACGAGAGCCTGATCACGCTTCATCCAAGCAACAAATGTAGGGCTGCGAATGATGTTTGGCAATCCTTCGTCATCTTTTGCTTCTTGTGTGATGAATTCTGGAGGTGTTGGAGTGGAGTCATCCAAGTGACCTTAAAGGTCTTGACTGCAAATTAAAGACGTAATCTGCCTTTTCCAGGTCAAATAGTTGTTTGTGTTTAGTTTTTCAGAAACTAGCTGCCCCAAAAAATTAGAAGAAAGACCAGAGTAGGCTGGAGTATCCATTTGCAAACCTTGGAAATTAATATTTGAAGCTAAGAGGAATTAAGAACAAGAACAATGACTAAAAAAAACTGAAATCAAATCAGTGAAGTAGGTTAGACGTGACTGACTTCAGATCGAGTATAGGTCCAGAATAAGGAAGAAGATGCGAAATAAGAAGAGTGGGGACAATCGGTTGAGATAAGAATAATGAAGACAGTCGGCTGAGATAAGAAGAATTAAGACAGTCGGCTTGTGGAGGAGGAATGTAGTTGCTGATTTTAGGGCTCTATGAATAAGGAGAATAGAGATGTCCCTATAGATTTTAACGGCAGCAGATATGAATATAATTTCAGATCTGTTGAAAATACACGGCAGATTTGAATGCATTTCAGATCTGCGATAAGATTATATCTGAAGGTAAGGGGACGACTGCGGATCTGAACGTAATTTCTAATCTGTTAAAATAAACAGCAGATCTGAATATGTTTCAGATTTGCAATGGGAATGCACAGTAGGTGAAGATAGTAGAAGAAAAAGAAGGCAAAAGAAAACAGAAGGGACGACAGCAGATCTGAATACGTTTCAGATCTGCGATAGGAGTACACAGTAGGCGAAAATAGAAGAAGTAGAAGAAGAAGGTAACAAGAGACAGATAATGACGTCGGAAAGAAATAGAATAAAGAAGACAGAAAAGATGGAAAATAACGTGACCTGTTGACGATGAGAGGAAGCCGACTTTTCACGTTGACAGAGCAAAGCCCTGACAACTCTTCACACCCATAAGTTGTGCTGCTCTGATACCATGATAAAACTGTCAGTTGATTGGCAGGCTTTGTTGAGAAAACCGAGGAGTGGGGAGAGAGGAGAACTCGATCTTTGCTGGGAATCGGCAGCCACTATCTTTTCTTAATAGCTGCACTAATCCTTCATTAAGATTAATAGGGTTACAAATATTTTGACATGGACAAAACTGTCCTGTATAAGTAATACATATTACACATACACGTATAAGAAGCTGTGGATGATATGGATTCTCTACTGGATCCATATCCGATCCATATTCTAATATGTTTTAACTTGTAATTTGCTTCCATGGGAGTATATACTTGTTTCTTATCATCTACTAATCTAGCTTTACTAATTAGATCTTCATCTTGCCCAAGTCCTTCATCTCAAAGTTTTTCATCGGTCGAGCCTTTGCATTCTTGATCATATCCTTGTCATCCCCCACAATTATCATATCATCAACATATAACAAAAAAATACACTGTCTACGTGTGGATGATGCTACAAACAATACAGGATTGTGGTAGCTTTGTCTAAAGCCCAATTTCACCACTACAAAGTTAAACTTATCAAACCAAGCTCCTGGAGCCTGCTTCAAACCATACAAGGCTCTCTTTAGTTTGCACACTCTACCCTCTTTATCATAAACTCCTTGAGGTAACTCCATGTACACATCCTCTTCTAAATCCCCAAAGCATTCTTTATATCTATTTGTCACAAATCCCTAGAAAAGCATTCTTTATATTCTTCTGTCATAAATCCCACCTTCTAACTGCCACCAATGTCCTGATCGTAGTCATGTGGGCAACAAGAGAAAAAGTCCGAGCAAAGTCAATCTCGAACTGCTGATTGTACCCTTTTGCTACAAACCGAGCCTTATACCTAGGGGTGTCAACGGGTCGGGTTTGGTTTGGACCTAGGTGAAACCAGACTTGGACCAAATTTTTGGGTATGGTATCAGGTCCGAACTCGGGTCTAATTGGGTCTACTATAAGAGAAACCATACCTGGCCTCGATAAGAACTACATGAATCAGACCTGGACCATACCTGGTAAAATAATATTTTCTATCATTTTTACATTGAAAATTTGCGGGTCTTAATCGGAACTCAGGTTGGGCCTAGGTCTGGTATCAAATTTCGTAATCCATACCTTGGTGCATGTATTAATCGAACCTTTGGGTCTGGACCCAGGTCTTAATCGGGTCTTCTTATTTCTCACCATACTCGGACCCTATAGGGTTTGGTCTAGGTCGGGTCCATGTAAACCTGACCGATTGACACCCCTACTTATACCTTTCAATTGATCCATATGCTTTTGTCTTAATCTTGTACACCCATTTACACCCGACTATATTCTTCCCATCAAGCAACTTTACTAACTCCCATATATTCATCCTCTCCAAAGCCTCTAACTCCTTACCTATGTCACATGGGTGCGGGTGCGGGTGCGGGGATTCGACACTTCCAAAAAACCCGGGTGCGGGGGTGCGGCAGGGGCAAAAATGTAATAAGTAATATATATATATATATATATATATATATATATATATATATATATATATATATATATATATATATATATATATATATATATATATATATATATAAAGGGGGCTGGGGAATAGGCGGGGGTTTTTTTTTTAAACTTTGCAGCTGTCAGCAGCTGACAGACAGCTGCTGCAGCTGTCAGCAGCTGTGCGTGAAAAACTTACTTTATGCTAGTATGTCAGCAGCTGACAGACTAGCATAAAGTTTTTTTAAAAAAATTTTGAAGCCCATTTGGGCAATTTTTTTTTTAAAAAATGGACATTAATGATCCTGGGTGCTGTCAACACACCCAGGATCGAGTTGACCGCACCCGGTGCGGCACCCGCACCCGCGTCGAGTCGCGTCGACGCAGGTGCGGCACCCTCCTAGCCGAATCCCTGTGACATAGCTCCTTACACATAGCCTTATGCTATTCAAGTTCCACCACAACTTCATCATAAGATTTGGGCTCATAATAGGACTGAATCATATCAGAATGCTTGGTGAGTGGCAGAACAAGATTCATAAGAAAAAAATCGAGTAGGAGGAACAAAAGGGCGAGTACTCCTACACACCCGAGGAATAAAAGTAGCAGGAACATGGGCTTAATCGTTAAATCAGTCTGAGGAATGTTGGGACTTGGAATGGACATGGATTCACCTTCAATTCCCTGATCATGCTGCCCTAAGAAGGACTAAGTAGGCACTCCTACGAGTCTTCTATTATATGTAATCCACTCCTTACTTTTGTTGAGTTTTTTGTAAAGAAAAATAAGGAGAAGGTAGTCTCAAGATTTTCATTTCGACATTCACTCTTACAAAACGGTATGTGATCC
This sequence comes from Nuphar pumila, assembly GCF_984573655.1. NCBI lineage: Eukaryota > Viridiplantae > Streptophyta > Magnoliopsida > Nymphaeales > Nymphaeaceae > Nuphar > Nuphar pumila. The sequence goes on from NC_143253.1 coordinate 124,329,562, forward strand.
AAGAACTCTACATGTTTGGAGGTCCAAACTTTCTTTCCCACGGGATCAAAGCATCCATAACCCTTTTGTCCTTCTAGATAACCAATAAAGCAATACTTGACGATTCTAGGGGACACTTTGTCTCTAAATTGGGAAGGGTCAATGACAAAATAGATACTCCCAAACACTCTTAACAAATCATAATCAGGCTCTCTTCCAAATGGTTTCTTGTATGGAGACACTTTTTCGATAACTTGTGATGGCATCTAGGGGTGGCAAAATCTGACCTGACCCGCCAACCCACTTCTTAGCCAGGTTAGGGTTTGGCTTAAACGGGTTCATGTCGTAAACGGGTCAACCTGCCTAACCCATTTATTAAACGGGTCGTGTTCGTGTTAGGGGTATGCCAACCCGCCAACCCGTTTGACCAGTTTAATAAACGGGTTAGGCGGGCGGGTCAACCCGTTTACACGAACCCGTCAACCCACAACCCGTTTATATATATATTAACTTATCTAACCCTAACTCCTAACTTTACAATCCGATTAAGCGTCAGTTATATATTATGTTCATATTCGATTAAGCTTAAATATCGGATTTGGATTGAAATTTGATGGGTTTTAATGGACTCAAATTTCATTAAAAATGTTCATATTCAAATTTCAATCCAAATCGCCGTGTCGTGTAATCGTGTAGTGTCAACCCGACCCATTTATTAAACGGGTTAACCGTGTCGTGTCAGGTTACCCGTTTAATAAATGGGTTGTGTTCGTGTTTGCCACATCCGACCCGTTTAATGAGCGGGTCGTGTTCGTGTTGAGGTATTCTGACCCGCCTACCCGACCCAATTGCCACCCCTAATGGCATCTAATTTATCAGATATATTGATGCATCCACAACCTCGATCCAAAATTCTTTAGCATTTCACTATTGAACAATAAAGCTCTAGTGGTTTCAATCCCATGTTTGTTCTTTCTTATTGCTACCCCATTGTGTTCTAGATTGTAAGGACATGATCTTTGATTCACTATTCCCTTTTCAAGCAAGAAACCTTGCAAATTATGGCTCACATATTCTCCTCTTGAATCTGAACGAAGTATCTTCACTTTAGTTGCAAATTGTCTCAACATACACACAAAATTTCTTATTCACTTTGACTTTTTATAAAATATATCCATGTATATCCAGTAAAATCATCAATGAAAGTCATAAAGTACATAGATCTTCCTTTTGACACTATAGGAGAAGGTTCCCAAACATCAAAATGAACAAGGTCAAAAGGACAAAAGGACTCAACTTCCTAAGACTAAATGAGACAACATTGTTTGACATTCGTACAAAGCCTTCATCTCTTTGTTCATGGCCTCAATCCACCGGTTGGACTTGGATGCTTGACTATAGGTTTTGGGCTCTTCTTGCCTTGAGACTGTAATTAGGAATGCTTGATGTTTTGTTATGAATCTCTCGTAATTGACCCATCTCCCAATAGGATGTCGAATTCAGCAGGATTTTCTCATTGTTAGAGGTATTTGATCATCCCAAGGGGCTGCATTTTGCTGTTGTAAAAGGGTGTCAGGTGTTGTTTTATATCTGCGACTATATACAAACCAGAGTTACCAAAAGCGCCTAGGTAAAAGGGGAAGCGCGCTTCGGAAGCGCGAAACGTCGCACTTCCGAAGCGTGAGGGGAAGCATCCCCTTTTTGGGAAGCATGCTTCCCTTTTATGGGAACCGTGTTTCCCCCACGCTTCCCCATTTTTTTCATTTTTTTTGCTTCCCCTTCGCTTCCTAGGTCGCTTCCGAGACGGTTCGGAATTTTCTTCTAAGTGGTCCCACACTTCCCCGCTTCCTAAATTTTTGAAAGTGCCTCGCTTCCCGCTCCCGCTTCCCGCTTCCCGCTCCCGCTTCCCGCTCCCGCTTCCTCGACTGGTAACTCTGATACAAACCCTTTGAACCTGCCAATATCTGGTGCTGAATCATGAACACTTGTTGTTTGCAAATGAGCTCTACCCATATCTCAGTCTTGCTGCCCTGTATCATGTTGTCTTGAATCTCACCTTCACAGTTAGTTTCTTCCGTGTGTTCTTTGCTGGATCCATTGAATTCCCTTGGAAATAAACTCTCACTCATCCATGGTTGATAAAATTCATGTGACCGAGGTCGAGATTCTTCACATTTGTTTCCCTTATGCTCAAAATTCATTTCATTAAAGACAACATTCCTTGAAATTCAAATGCACCTGCTATCAACATCATAACATTTGTACCATGCACTTGTTCACAACATCATAACATTTGTATCCCTTATAATCATCAACATATCCAACAAATTTGCAAAGATACGCTTTCTTATCAAATTTATTTTTCAAAGAAGCATCAATGTGAGAATAACAAATTACATCCATAGGTTTTTAAGAAATGATAATTGTTGAAGTTTATGAGAATAGAGAGGAAAAGGAGCCAGGGTTTACAAAGAGCTCAAATGGAGAGAAGAAACAATGTTTCCTTCACAATGTAATGTAACGAGAGGGGGTCTTTACTTACATAAAAATGGTCGACCCCTTAAGTGTACAACAAAGGAAAAATACAAAAAGTATAAAATACCCCCTTTTAATAGGGTATGTACAATAAGACCTAATAAAGAGATGTTACACAAAAATGTAAAACATTATATTACATAGATACATAGACTTTCAATACTCTTCAAACTTGGAAGGATGTAAAAGAATCATTCTAAGTTTGGAAAGGAAAGAACTAAAGTGCAAGGGATAAGGACTTTTCATAAACAAAACTTTTCATAAACACATCTAAAATCTGATTCTTTGAGCTGACATGCTCCAAAGCTATAATCCCATCTTCATAAGCCCTTCTTATATAATGACAATCTATTTCAATGTTCTTGGTGCGCTGATGAAACTCTGGATTCTTGGCAATATGAATAGCACACATTGTCATAATATAATTGAGTTTTTCTTTTCACATGAAATTCCTAATTCATTTAATAGCCATCATTTCCAAATAATCTCAGCCACAACTTGAGCCATAGCTCTGTATTATGCTTCTGTAGTAGACAAAGCAACCATCTGCTACTTCTTGCTCTTTCACGAAATCAAAGAGCTTCCAAGGAAAACATAAAACCCTGTAGTGGAAAGTCTATCTCTACTGGAACTTTCAAAATCAACATCACAGAAAGCTTTCAACTTTGTGCCTGATGAAGATGAGAAAAACATACCATAGTGCATAGAATCTCTGACATACCTGATGATTCTGAATATAGTTGCCAAGTGAACTGAGCTGGAGGCACTCATAAATTAATTGACTACATGAACTGTATGAGTTATATCTGGTCTGGATTTAGTCAAATATATAAGGCTCCCAACTAATTGCTTGTATAATACAAGTCAGTAGCTCTTATCTTCAATTTTGCTTCCATGGGGAAATTTACTTCTTTTGAGTCATCAACTCATCTTGCTTTCACAGTCAAATATGTAGCATACTCATGTTGGGACAAGTCCAGTCCCCTTGGAGCGTAAGCTATCTTAAGCTCGAGAAAATACTTTAAATGCCCCAAATTTTTCATCTCGAACATGTTGGCAAGTTTCTTTTTGGTATCTTCAATCTTCTTTATGTCATCTCCAATGAGAATCATATCGTATACATAAAGAAGAAATATACATTTTCCAAGAGCAGAGGAAGACATATAGTGCTTTGCAAAGTTTGCAATATCTACCTTCTTGATCTAAGTATCCTTGTGGTAGTTCCATATACACTTCTTCTTACAAATCTTCATTCAAGAATGCATTCTTGACAATTGCTAAAGATCCCACCGTTGTATGGCCACTACTGCTAGTAGTGTACGAATTGTGGTCATATGAGCTACATGAGCAAAAGTTTCAGCAAAATTAATTCCAAAACATTGACTATATGCCTTAGTTACCAACCTGGCTTTATACCTCTCTACCAACCCATTTGCTACCAATAATATTTTTCTTTGGAGGAGGCTTTACTAGTTCTCATGTCTGCATTCTTTCAAGTGCATTCATTTCATCAACCATGGCTATTTGTTGCTCTTCCTATCATGTTGCCTCTTTGTAGGATTCAGGCTCAACATAAGAATGAATTAAGGCTAAAAATGCACGATGATGAGGAACAAAAGACTCATAAGATACAAAACAGACAGATGTTTAGAACTTTTACGTACCTAGAACGAAGTGGAAGAAGAAGATAACAACTCTAAGTTTTGTGGTTGTCTTGGATCAACTGATGCATGAATATGATTAGGATTGGCCTCTTTACTTACCTGCTCTTCCACTTGATCTAGAAATGAAATTTCAATCACATCTTCATGTCGCCTTGAATAGGTTTGACCAAACCTATTTTCTCTAACCAGGACTTGCTCTCCTTTCTTCCCTTGACTCTCCATCCCCTGTCTCCCACCTTTATTTTCTTCAAAGGGAATAAAAAAAGACAAGTCTGTCTCATTTTCTCATGAAAAACACCATGTCGAGATATCCACGCTTTTCTTCTTTTTTTTACCATCGGTGAAATAAAAAAATCAACACTTGATAGCCTTAAGAGATAACTTCTCTCTGCATTTGTCAGCTAACAAGACAAAATATACACAACCAAACACCTTCAACATGTCATAGTTTGAAGCTTTTTCATACAAATTTTGAATGGAGGATATGCCTTTAAGTACCCCAAAAGGCGTACGATTTATCTGATAAACACTTTGGGTACTTCTCCTCAAAAAAGAAGAGATCTCTTTGCTATCTCCAAGATATGTCTGTTTTTCTTCTCAACTACACCATTTTGCGGAACATGATTTTTGATGAACTACACATTTCTCTTGCAAGAACCTTTCAAACATATAGCTAATATATTCACCACTAGAGTCACTTTAAAGAGTTTTAATCTTAGCTGCACATTGATTCTCAATCATCACACAAAAGCTCTTAAAGCTTTCAAAATGGTCACTTCTATTTTCATAAAATATATCAATGTAAATTTTATACAATAATCTATGAAAGTCATAAAATAGGATGATCCTCCTTTTGACACAACAGGAGAAGGATCCCATACACCTGAATGTACCAATCAAAAGAACTCTTTGATTTTCTATCACTAGAATTGAAGGACAAGGCATGACTCTTAGTCAATCTACAACTCACACAATCTTTAACATGATTTGACACAACTAACTTGAATTTTTCCAAACTTCCCGAGGACACTAAATTTTGCAACCTAGAGCTGAAAATATGCCCCGGTCTCTGGTGTCACAAAAGATACTTATCTACAACTAAAGCTCCATATCCAGTTTCAACTTCCTTATGCTTCATCATATCAATCCAGTCCAGGTAGTATAAATCTTCTTTTCTATGTCAATCTCAATATTCTTCCCTGACAACTGATCTTGCACAACACAACTAACAGGAAAGAAGATAACATTCATAGCAAGGGTTGGAACATGATAAACTTGTGAGAGATTGAATTTACTACCATGATATGAATCACAAGTAATTGAACTTAGTTTGGAGACAAATATAGAAAAACCATTTGCAATGCGAAAGATACCGCTGCAGGTCGACAATTAGCTAGGACAAACTCATGAGGTGTCATATGACATAAAGCCCCAGAGTCTATTTGCCAACCAGATGAATAACCTGAGATACCTGAGAAAGTAGTACCTGAGGAAGAGGTAGAGGTGACAGAGGAAGAATGACTGATGGCTGACTAAGCAAGAAGCTGCAGTTGATGAATCTGATGTTGAACATGCTCTAACCTCTGAAACTGCCCACTACTTATCACTTCGCTACTAGCAGACAATAGATCAACTGACTGCTTATCCTTGGGCATTACACCCTCACTCTTAGAAAAAGTTGCATATGCACCACCTTTTTTTTTCTTGAAAATGAGACAATAATTTTTCATATGGCCAAAGCTTTTGCAATAGTGACACTGAGCAAAACTAAGTTCACCTCTCCCACCAAATCTCAACTCTCCTCGTCCTCTAGTCCTACCACCACCTCTTCCACCTATCTGCCTAGACATAGCCATGACATTATCCTAAGATGAATATGATCCAAGAGACTTTATCTTAGTCTCATTTGCAATTAACTGTGCAATGACTTGAGTTACAAATGGTAAGTGAGAGAAATGCAAAATGGCACTTCTCGTTCCATCAAATTATGGTCTAAGAGCCATAAAGAACTCAATAACTCTGTCAGTCTCCTTGTGCTGGTCAAGAATCCCCAAACAGGTCTGACATGATGTACAAGACACACTGTATATTTCTCACATTTCTTCTGGCCCTGCATAAGTGCAAGAGTATCCCAGATTCTCTGCATATCTAAATAAAATTCTTTAATGGATTTATTTCCTTGGTGCATACTTCTCAACTCTTGAATGAGTTGATAACATGGTTGCCAGTTGAGGAAGCGGGAGCGGGAAGCGATACGGGAAGCGGGAGCGGGAAGCGAGGCACTTTCAAAATTTTAGGAAGCGGGGAAGCGTGGGACCACTTAGGAGCGATTCGGGAAGCGTCTCGGAAGCGACCTAGGAAGCGTCTCGGAAGCGACCTAGGAAGCGTCTCGGAAGCGAGGGGGAAGCAAAAAAAAAACAAAAATAAAAAATAAAAAATACAAAAAAATTGAAAAAACAGGGGAAGCGAGGGGGAAGCGTGGGGGAAGCGTTGGGGAAGCGATGGGGAAGCGTGGGGGAAGCGCGCTTCCCATTAAAGGGAAGCGCGTCTCCCATTAAAGGGAAACGCGTCCCCCATTAAAGGGAAGCGTGCTTCCCAAAAAAGGGGGACGCTTCCCCCCACGCTTCGGAAGCGCGACGTTTCGCGCTTCCGAAGCGCGCTTCCCCTTTTAGCTAGGCGCTTCCGGTAACTCTGGTTGATAATGCCTTGCCCAATTCTCTTGTCTATAGACTTGTCTAAGGTACACCCAAACTTCTTTTGCCTCATGAAATCTTGAAATATTCATGGCAATTCTCAGTTCCACAGACCCAAAAATCTATGCCTTGACTCTCGCATTGTTCATGACCCATTCCTCTATAGACTTATCAAAACCTTCATCAAGGACCTTAGGTTTTGCCTTTGAACCATTCATGTAACCTCCCAAACCTTTCCCAATAAACCCAATATGCATAATTAGTCTCATTCAACTCAACTGGGATAATTTGAATCCCTTCTTTCTCCATAATAACACAAACAATCAATGTTACCAAAAATAGAAGGAAATAAGCTCACCAAAATCCCAACAAAACACACCAAAAATCAAATGAAAATCACAATACAAATGAAAATCACAAAGCACTCTCTACATACAAGAGATGCTACTAAACTAACACATACACAACCCAAACTCAGCAAATAGGGGGCACATTAAAAATCCCCAAAATAGCTTACTGCAAGCTATAGACATCAAATCTCCTCCAAAACCCCAAAATAGCTGACCCAATCAGTTTCTCCAACCTTCTATTGAGCCTTCAAAAACCAAAAACTGAAGCAGAATCACTGTTTTTCTCAAATCTGGATTGAACTTTTCAAGAAACTCAGAAAATCTTGAAAAAATCACCACAAATCCAAATCAACTCCAAATCCAATGGGGTTTGATTTGTAGATCTTCTAAAATCAATCCCTAACAAGTTGTGGATTCAAATTAACCAAAAATGGTCTGAACAAACCAGTCGTTTCTCCCTTGCTGATGTCAGCCCTGTACTGCAACTTCAATCTTCTCCTTCCAGAATCAACTGCTCCTCTTCCTTGCACCCTCTAGCTCTGATACCATGTTGAAGTTTATAAGACTAGAGAGGGAAAAGAGCTGGGGTTTACAAAGAGCTCAAATGGAGAGAAGAAATAATGTTTCCTTCATAATGCAATATCGTGTGAGGGGGTCCTCACATAAAAAGGGTTGACCCCTCAAGTGTACAACAAACAGAAAATGCAAAAAGTCTAAAATACCCCCTTTTAATAGGGCATTTCTCCTTCCTGTGTGGTATAGTGGGAGCAGCAGCATCTTCCAGAATCCATTAATGAAGCATAGTTTAGAGCCTCTCTGTGATGAAATAGATTAAATCCAAAATACATCACTTATGGACTTGCAAGAACGCACTTCAATCAAGTATAACACTTGATTGAATAAGCCACACCACCCTCACAAGGGTCAAAATATACTCATTATTGCATAGGAAAGCTCTTGAAAGAGTGAAGAATACAAAGGCCTTGAAGGCCTATTTATAATATGAAGAGACACAAGGGAGCAGCTCCAAGAAGCTGTTGGGCTGTTGTGACCGTTGGGAGCAGCTCCAACAGCTAGTTGGAGCTGTCCCATCAATTCCAAAAAAAGGAAAAGTGCAAAAATAAATAGGAAATAAAAAAGGCTAAAATAAAAAGGTGGTCAGCCCCTAATGGGCTGACGCCTATTACAGTGAAAAGACCAAAATACCCCTGATGGGTATTTCGGTTTACATGAATATATATATATATTAACACTCTCTACCCTAATGACGGTTCATATTCCCTTTTTTCTGGTTATCAACTGAAATTTATCATTTCTCTCTTTAACAATTTAACTTAATGCACCTAACTAATGATCACAAGTCACATCCACTGCAAGGAGTCATCGATTTCATGAGTGGACCGAGTATATTTAAGTGAATCACCATTATGTTTACCGTGATTTTGCTAGCACCATCTTTCATCCATGTACACGTTCTTTGTACCTTAAAGTTGTCTCTCTACTAATGCATCAAGTGACTTGTTTTTATTCTGTAACCTGTTCTGCTCTGTGTTTTGAATGCCAGCAATTTATGAATTTTGAACTGTATTAGCTTGTATTTTCTTTTGGAAAGTCATTCAATATATGATGCTGGAAAGTCATTCAATATATGATGCTCTGTATTCCAATGTTATTTTTGTATATGTTAGTTACAAGTGTATTGATGCATATTGATGTATAAAGGGTGTATTCACCTTTTATATTATGTTTTACAAGACAGTTTGCATGTATGTCAGACTTTTCTACTTATGTGTACTCTTCATGCATATTGATGTGTAAAGGGTGAGTTTACCTTTTATATTGCACTCCACAAGTACAGTTTGCATGTATCTCAGAATTTTCTCTCCAGTTGAAATGGTTGTGGACCTGTTAGCAAACCAGAATGATGGCCATATGGTTTCATAAGCTTGAAGGATTGTCGTCTGACAAAATCAAAATGTTCTTCATGATGTTTTATGCTGTAGCTTTTCTTCACCCACCATCCATTCAATATTTTACTATATTGGGTAAAATTAAAGTGAAAAATAATAAACATGAACATGCTTTAGAGGAAAAGAGAAGCTATGATGATTCCAAGATAAATTTCTCATTGCTTTGAAGAATGAACCAATATTTTGCTTGGTCTTAACTTTTATCTTCATAGCCTAATGTTATTCCTCAGAGAATCTACTGGATCATACTGTTGCCACTGAATATGTTCTTTTCCTTTTGTGGCTATATTTTTCACTTGATTTCAGGAATGGGTGACTGATAGTCCATTCATCATATCTCCCAGAATCACTTTTGGAGGAAGTGTGCGCCTTCTTGGTGGGCTGATGGCTTTGGGGTATACAATTGCTGCTATTCTGAAAAGAAGCAGCCATGTCTTTTCTGATGATCGGGTCTCTGTAAAAATTGATTGGCTTGAACAACTAAACCGCCACTATGTTCAGGTATGTTACATGTCTGTAAGCTTGTCTTTTTATCCCATTATCTTTCTGGGTTTTAGTTTTTCCTGTTCTGTTATTCCTTCTACATGGTACATGCATAAGCTTTACACACACACACACACCAAGTAATACACAGTAACACAGACATGCACACACACACGCATTGCAAGGGATGCCTTGCACGGTTTTGTATTTAGTTGCTATCTTTTCAACTAAATCTGTTGCAAGTGCTTCCCTTCATGGTTGCCTTAATAATCATCGAAGGTTTCCACTTTTGTAGTCTTATCTATTTCAAGCCTTTTTAAGAGTTTCATGAAACTAAGCTAATGGTAACATTTTCTCTGACCTCTCATTTAACAATAAAGCTTACAGTTTTTAATGTCCAACAGCATTGTTATATTAAAGTTTCCTATGATCCTGATATGATGGATTGATATGTCGACATTTAGGAAGCACAGAAAAATATTGTATATCTGATTGTGAGTGTCTGGAAGGTTGGAATGAGCACAGTGTTGAATTCTCCAATTACTTAAAACTGGATTACACTGCAAACGTGTAGGGCTTGTTTACTGGAGTTATATTCTTAGCACAAACTTTTAGGACAAATATCATATTTAATAGCCTTGCCTATTAATATCATTTCCGCTGATTGTTGTTTTGCAGACAAATTAAATGAATGTACTTTAGGCATCTAGTGCATCTACCCTTTAAGTGACATACACTGTGTGTGATCGATAAAATTGCCAGTGTCCTTATGTTTTCTGATTTGAAATTGTTCTATTGTTAACATTGATTATCACATGTGCACATGCTCTTGCACAGACACACAAACACAAAATAGTCACATGGATATGGAGCTGGTGATGCTAGCATCTTGATGAATCAGACACCAGTGTCTTGCCCAAAATTAAGGGTTTTAGGAAGGTTTCAGACTATCTTTCAAAAGAAGTTGGTTTGCAAGTAATCAACTGATTAACAAAGTCCATAGGATTTGGTCACTTTTTCTGATGGCTGTCCTAAGATCCAAGCAACTTGGTTCCAAGTCAATTAATACTCGATATCCTACCATTGCAGATCCTGCCTGAGTCAGGTTGCAAGTTCAGATTATTATCATTAATTTTAGGCTTTGTTTCATGATCTTATAATGCATTTATTAATGTGGAAAACAATCTTAGTTATCAAGGCTTCCACTGACTTTACTTCTAAAATGGAAACTTGGAAAGGTTCAAGGAAGAGATCGTTCAGTTGTAAGAGATGTTGCAAAGCAACTGGATTTAGAAGGTTCTTATGTTCCACGTACTTATATTGAGCAGATTCAGCTGGAAAAGCTTGTGGATGAAGCTATGGTATGAAAAGCTTTTCTCTAATTAAATCATTTTCAACAATTAAGCAATACATAATCGACTTAAATAATCAACTTGACCCAGGCTTTGCCAGATGACTTGAAGACAAAGCTTAGCATTGGTGATGATGTAATTTTAAGTCCAAGAGAAGCACTATCAAGAGCTTCTGCTGATAGGGTGGCTATGAGGAAAAATCTCAAGAGGTCCTCTATCTGAATTGCACTTGCCAACTTCCGAGCATGAGCTGTTTTGTTTGTTCTACATGCACTCATTCCAAAATTGCCTGAGATTTAGTTCAGCCTGGCATTGTTATATCTGTATGATTAGCAAAATAGAATTTGACCCTTTTAACTTGAATATGTCATGCAATTTATGTTACAAATAGCATCTTTTCTTATTATTTTATGTTTATTGTAGCAGCATTATGCCCCATTCTTTTTCAACACACAGAGACAAAAATCTTGCAAACTTAGCAAGACTTACAGTTGGCACCGAACGGTTTGAGGGGAGGGCCCCTGACTCACCTGCACCCGTGCTTGCCAACCAGGTTAGTTGTTGCAAGAAGGGAATTTGATTACTGAAGTTACGAAATTAGTATCTCATTTCATCTACTTTTGTTTCCTTCCATTATAAAGGATGTGCTTATTTTCTTTGCTGCAACATTTTCTTCCTATGGGATACTAAAGTTTGCATGGTGTTGCATGTCCAGTTTGGTAGATTTGTAGCATGTTGAAAGTAAATAGAAGGTTATCTTTAGACTAGGATGTCCAACTGATATCAGACCCGGCTGCTAGATGCACGTGCGCGCGTACACGCACACACACACACACACACACACACACACAGAGAGAGAGAGAGAGAGAGAGAGAGAGAGAGAGAGAGAGAGAGAGAGAGAGGCATCTTCGGTCCCATGTCACAATGACGGCTAAAGGGACACTGGACATGCCATTTATGCAATTTCCTATTAAAAATAATATATAAGGGGACATGACATGGGGGTAAGTTTGAGTATCCCTGTGACATAGCTTCCGTCCAAGAGAAGCCACATATGCCACTGGCCTCAACAGGGTTTGGTCACCGTTGACAAGCAGAGTTGCAGTTGTAAGTTTAGGTTGAAACAACTTTTGTAGGTGTCCTGCTGGATTCCGTCTGTGGACATTGCACATGCCATATGATCCTAATTCATGCATACTGTCTAAAATCTCATTTGTAGGGAGTTATTTCTCAACTTTCAGAACAGATATCAACCCTCAATGAGAGAATGGATGAATTCACATCAAAAATAGAGGAACTGAATGCCAAATTAACCACCAAAAAAGACCCAGACAACCAACAGAGCCTCAGTTTGCACACAGAATCCTGCAATGGGTCTCTTCCAACTTCTCATTACTCATCCAGCTATGGAAATGGCGGCTTACATAGTACATCAGTTTCTCAAATTTTAAAGGAATCTCCTCTTATGGAAGAGGTAGTATTTTTATTCTCTCATTTCTCCTTATCTTCTCACCAACATGTTCTTAGAGTGATTTAATGTTAACATCAGATTACGGTGATCAGTCGTGGTCAGCGTCAAATCATGCATCAGTTAGATAACCTCAGTGGCTTCCTTCACGAAAATGTGGGACGCCGAACTCATCAAAGACGAGTAGACAGTAGCCATGGAAGAATTGATGTTGGTCTTGTTGGGGGTCCATTAGTCATTTTGTTTGTTGTTGGTGGCATCAGTGCAATGCTTTTCAGAGACTATCACAGACGGTGAATCTTTAGCTGTCCCATTCTTTTTTCTCTCCTTTTAAACATTAAGCAGATCCCAATTTTGTTTTCTTTTTCCCTTTTCTGTGGAATTCATTCATTTAATTTATAACGAGGAAGCTGATCAGACTTGTGCGTAAGCTATAAACAGTAGAATGGGAAGGTAATGAAGGGAGTTCCTTGATCCATGAGAAGGATTTTGTATATTTTATCTTGAATAATTCTGAATTGCTAAATAAAGGGCTCTTCTTCATTCGCAGTATGTTCTCTTTTGAAAGATTTTATATATATATATATATATAATGAGAGAGAGAGAGAGAGGTCGGGGTGGGGATTCATCGTCCAAGTTTTTCACAATGTTGAGTCTATTATTGATTTAGATGGTGTTTGTCAAGGGCTTACCTATCCACATGGAAAAGTTTGGTGAAGATTATTGCAATTATTTGGTTACATCATATATTTTCAACAAATTTTGTGTATATTTACAGCCTCATAGCCGGTGCACATCTCAAATGCTAAACTATACCTTACATCCATTTCATTAGCCCCAAATGAAGGTTTTCTGTCGGGAGAGGGAACAAAATCTTACATTTGAAAATTCAGGACCTATCTTATATAGATCACAATACAAAACAAAGACCACAATTCCCTTTATCCTTGCCTAACATATCAGACAGATCTACTGAAATTGGGTCTTGAAGCATTCAGAACCAGAAATTCTTGAACTTTGGCCAAGATTTGATGAAGACCATGGTTTTCTTTCTTGTTTTATGGGTGAAGTTCACCTTAGACCAGAAAGCTCGACTGCTTGCACAAGTAAAGATGAATCATTGCCGAGTTCCGACTCTAAGGAGAATTCATATGCTTCACATTTAGGTGCCCTGTCTTTTTGCATTTTTGTTCTAGACTCTCCTAGCATTCTTACCACTTCTGGTGTCTTTGGGCCTGTGCCCTGGAAGATATTGGGTGCAAAAAAGAGCCACCTGAACCATTTCCTAAAGCTCGATCCAGTTAGATAAGGCCCCAAAGGTGGTTAATTTGTTTGCTGGGACGAAAAGGAAGCTTCATTTTCTACTAGAAAAGTGCTCTCAACTGAACTTGTTTTCCATCAGACAGCTCTTCCCTCCACTCTACTCTCGGGCTGAGAGTTCCTGATAAAAATAAGGATCCCAAATAGGTTGAGCAATGTGCCTTACATGGTTGAAGTCTTGTATGTATTACTCTAAGGCTATGTTTGGTAGCCTTGCATTGAGACGTAAACACAGTTTCCATATGTTGACAAAGCATGATTTTATGGTTTTATAGATTCCCAAATCCACATACTGTTTGGGAGCTCTCTTTGGTTTTAAATGGTTTTGGCATTTCAAGTAATTGGCGTTGAGCTCCCAAAAAAATGTGTTTTTTATTTTTGAATAAAAAAGTCAAACTTTTGGGTTAGTTTTGGCTCTTGATAATAAAAAACAAGGTGAAACTTGGACTGGTTTGCCATGTCTTCAGGGATGTAAACGGCCCAAATTTGGGTTAGGCGTCTAACTGAATCCATATCCACTTGGTCAGATTCAGTAGAGCATGACATGGATTAATAGTTAGATTTTGATTCCGTATGCACTATTACATCCGAATTCAAATACATACATGATTAATCTAATTGGCTAGTTGGAACCCTCTTTCCATCCAACTCTGCCCACAATTGACCGTTTGCATCCCTGTTTGAACCTATTTCTTGAAAACTAGATTCAAGCCATGCATATCCCTTATCCAACGTACAGCCCCTGCAGCCAGGTCCTAGATCCTGAGTGTGGTTTATATGTGTAATTAAAAGAAAAATATTCTCATGATAAGAATACTAGTTCTATTTCCTCCAAACTATGATGTGGAACGGCCGATGAATCCTCATTCAAGATCACTCATCCTATTGGAGATAGATTGATGATGTATAGTGGGGTAAAGGTTGCAAATCTCTCTCTCTCTCTCTCTCACACACACACACACACACACACACACACGTGCGAGGATGAAAAGAAAAAAGAGTGAAAGTACCCCCCTCTGTCTTCAGAAAAGCATGATATTTCCGCTACCATAAACAAAAAAGTAACTATTACAACAAAATTAGGTCTCATGTCACTCACTACAACCTACATGCTAAGATGCAAAGCAGTATGCTGATCTAGATTGGATGATGGAAGTTGGAACTTAAAGATGAGAGCATCTAAGTTCTTTCACCTCGGTCACAACTTGCGTATAATCTGCCTGAAGTTTTTCATGCTCTTCCTTGCTCAACTCCCCTTTAGTTGGCTTGGTTGACACCAGAACACAACATGTGGGTCTCCTAGTTGCTCCTGCATTGGCAAGATCCTAAAAAGTAGAAGCAAACAAACACCAATATGCTCTCAGTTATGAAAAATTGATAATGGTTTAGGTGTATTAGAAACTAATACCCCAGTTGAGTCAAGATGATGAATATATGAAATCCAAATTCACAGCCACACACACATCAATAGGCCCTGACTTGGGCCCCAAAGCGGGAAACTACATATCTATCCAATGCTTAGGCAGGAGCACTGGTGTAATCCCAGTAACCCCAGAGATTGGAATTATCAGCAGTTGGAGCTGTATGAGAAAAGTTATAAAGTTATCACATAGTTGTATTCAGGGAAGAAGTTAGTTCAAATCCATGCCAGAGTGGCCTAACTGAATGCAGTATCAATAGACAAAAAGGCAAGAAATTTTCCAGATTGGCAAGGCTAGACCATCTAGTTCTTCTTGTACAGTAAGTTTCAGCATTTCTCAAATATCAGTCCTTTTCCAGAATGATTTATATAAGAAAATATTCAGAAGAGTACATTTAACACACTTAGCGTGATAGTTAAGTTTGTTATTCCTTTTCAAATATGAACCTGCCAATTTGTTTGGATTGAGAGAGAGAGAGAGAGCACTTTTCTTTTCCCCTGCTGCCACAAACTAGAGACCTGATTCCAGGCCACTCAACAGGTCTCCCAAGTGATTCATAAGCAACATGAACCACAATTACCACATGCCAATATCTAAAACTAGGCACCCAATTCCAGGCTACTCTTGTTGAGTCTGAGTCAGTTATTCATAAGCAATATCAAGACTAATTCAACCAATTTGGGCAACTCAGTAATGTCTAATGATTGAGATACAATCACTAATAGTCTCTAATTACCCACTCATCCTTAATATACAGTACACATACCGAGTTGCAATTTTATGAGAAATTTACAACATGAACTAGGCTCAGGCTGAGCCAGCACATCTGGGAAAGGGAAAACCAACTTCAAAAACTTTGAATAAAAGAATTGCCAATTCCACATAAGAAGGCATAATATCATGTCAGAAATACATGCCTGTCACTATAATCAACAAAAAATAGGACAATCCATATCACCTCTTTTGACGGCACATACAAATATGGTATATCAGCTTCTTCACATAAAATTGGAACATGTGTGATAACATCTATAGGGGAAATGTTCCCTGCAACGATACATAACCTGCAGACAAAAAAATCGTTATAATTCTATAACCTGAGATCCATATAAGTGCAGAAAACCCATTTTTTTCTTTTTCTGAACCAAACTATTAAAGGAAAAACTGAAATCAATCTCTCTCTTCCTCTCTCTCACGCACACACACAGACACTATCAGTTTTCGGTCATGATGATGCCGAAATTGATGGGACTGACACCATTTCAAAGGGTGACATATTACCAATATCTAGCCTTTTGCAGCTGAAAAGCAATGGCAGGGTGCCCTTCTGTGAAAATATCTTTGGTGCCACATAGATTGATTTTAGTCTCAACTTGACCAAACAAATCTCATCCTTTTGACTGGCACCATTTTAGGGGGCAATTAACCTAAAATCAGTGGGGTGGCACTGACCAGCTATAGGTAAGCTTGTTTTATCTGCACAATATTGAATTGCAATAAGAAACTTATGGATGGGCTAAAGTGCTTTGATCATTTTTTGGTTTGAAAAGACAAATTATAATAAACCCAACATCCTCCTGTCATCCCTCCAAAATTTTCCCTTGAGCGGGATCCTTTCGCATTTCAAACATTTTCTTTATTTTTGAAAATGAAAATTAACTCGCCTCCATTTTTTAAAAAGATGGGAAATAGGGACTCACTCGTCGGTACGAGGTTCGACCGTTCCTGGCGCCTTTACCAGGGGTAATCGAACCAAGGATCAAATCAATGCCTTTTGATTTGCCTAAATTTGATTAAGAGATTATTCTAAAATCCTAAAAGCACATTGAATCATGCTTGTGCTATGAACTTTAAAATGATGGTTTGAAATATGATGTATGCTTTTGAATTTTGAAAATATGCCAAAATCATAATTCCAAATGAATTTCGAAATTGAGTTGAGAATATACTTTGAAACTTTGCTAAAAATGTTTTGAAATCACTTAGAAAACTATTTGAATTCAAAATTATTTTGAAAATAGATAATGAAATTTTATTATGAAAATGGAAATTGAAATTTGAATTTTGAAAATGGAAATTGAAAATAAAAGTTGAATTTGAATTTGAAATTGGAATTGATGTTGAATTTGAGATTTGAATTTGATATTGAAATTGAGATTTGAAATTGAATTTAGAATTTAAAATTTGAATTTAAAGTTAGAATTTGCAATTGAAATTGAACTGAAATTGGAATTTAAAATTGGGATTTTGAAATTAGACTTGGTGAAATTGGAATTAGAAATTGGAGATATAATGAAGTTTGAAATTGGAATTTAGAATTTGAAATTTGAAATTGAATTGAAATTAAAGTTAGGATTTAAATTTCAGGATTTTGAAAATAAATTTCAAGACAAAAAATAATTGAAGTCAACTTAAAAAACATCTTGAAAATGTTTTGAAAATATTTGGAATTTAAGAGTACTTTGGATTTTTGAATTTGAATTTTGGCTTTGAAAATACTTTGAAATGGGAATTGACTTTTGAGAAATAAATGTTAATTTGTTTTGAAAAGTAATTTTGAAAATGAATTTCAAAAATCACTTTGAGTATTTTGACATTGAAATAATTTGAAAATGAAAATAATGAAATGATGTAATTTTATGATGAATGCATTTAACAAAGAAATTTAAAAGATTTTATTTTAAAACAAGATTTTGAGTTTTATAGAATTTAAAACAAAATTAATTTTTAATATATTCATGACTATGGCCACAAATATATCTCAAAATAATTTTCATTTTAAATTCTAACAAATGAAGAAAGGAAATTGATTTTTGAAAGTATGATAATTTTCAAAAATGACCTAAAGTGTAGGTCAAGTTTTATTCAATAAAAGATAAAAATCTTAAGTATTGTTCGCATTCTGACTATGGCCAAAAATGTGAATCATCTACTTAAGATTAATTACCTCTTATTAGAATAGTGCACGTGTCATTCGTGTTATACCATAGTGCTTTTTGAGAAAAATAAAATAAAAATGAAATATCAAATCAATTACAAGAATTTAAAATGCAACTACATGCCCATCCATTTTAATCTAGATAGAAGATAAAAATTCTCATTAAATAAAATTATTATAATCTTCAAATTTAAAATGAACATTAAAATTCTATAATCTGAGAGCGAGACCAAAGTCTTCCGCGTTTCCCTGCAAAACAGAAAATAGTACAAAGCAACAAAGATACGAAATACAAAAAAAATGGCAAATGCTATGCTAAAACTAAAATGTAATATGCATATGAAATGTAATACTATGAAATATGAATATGCATATGTAATATGATATGTATATGAAATGTAATATGCATACGAAATATAATCTGCATATGAAATGTGAATACGCATATGTAATATGTTATGCATATGAAATGTGAAATGCATATGTAATATAATATGCATATGTAATATGATATGCATATGAGATATGATATGCATATGAATTTTGATATGCCTATGAGATATGATATGCATATGTGAAGATGTAATGTCTATGCATGAATGAGATGCATATGCATTTGCCTAAGTGCAATGCCTATGCTTATGAAAAAATGCATATGCATATGCCTAAGTGCAATGCCTATGCTTATGAAAAAATGCATATGCATATGCCTAAGTGTAATGCCTATGCTTATGAAGAGATGCATATGCATTTACCTAAGTGCAATGCCTATGCTTATGAAGAGATGCATATGCATATGCCTAAGTGCAATGCCTATGCTTATGGAGAGATGCATCAGCATTTGCCTAAGTGCAATGCCTATGCTTATGAAGAAATGCATATGCATTTGCCTAAGTGCAATGCCTATGCTAAATAAAAATGCATGTGATATACTAAACTGAAAATGCATATTATATGCTGAAATGAGAAATGGATATAGTATATTAAACATGAAAATACATGTGATTGTGTAAATTGCAAGAAATGAAATGAATGCAATTGAGGGAATTCCATATATTAAATGCATGTATATACGGAAATTCCATAATTAAAAACCATTGAGGGAACCCCATATGACTGATGTAACATGTACTCAAACTCGACAAGGCTTGAACTGTACAGACAGGAAGCATATTCTTGGCGATTTACATATTAGTACCAACATTGTATGCTTCTCTTATATCAGCTTCTTCAGCAGTGGAGATATACTGAAGTTGCAGGGGTAATATATACCAAAGCATTTTGCAATTCAGATTGAACAGAAACACAAACAACAATTTGAAGAGCAACATCAACAACTGCTGGTACAAGTTCCAGCTTTGTACGGTGCACAATATCCTCATCCAATTCACTAAAATTTAGTATTTCAGATCTGACACTCTTATACTGACTCAAAACAGAAAACATATGCCTCATATTTGCAACAATTAAAACATATGGTTTTGCTGGCATTAAGCAGACTATTTCTTTTATATCTAAGGGAAAAAACATAAGACAAGCATGAAGGGGAATGATAAGAAGGTTCCTGCAAAGTCATTAAATTTGAGAAAAAATGGAAGTATGAATCATGTTGAACCGAAGCATCATTCTAAGAGGCCTGACTCAAAGGCTATTACAAAGATGCTGGATAACAATATTGTTCTTTACCCTAGAAAAAGATTTGGGAATCTCACAGGTATCAATTCTTTTCTCGGGCTGAGATGGTTGTTCTTGGATTTCATGGTCACTAGCTCAATGGGATTGATTATATGGGACTTTCCTACAGCAAAATTGGCTGAGTACAGGCATTTAAAGTTTCCACTCATTGTCCCTATAGTTCTTTCAGGGATGTACAAGTATGATTTAGATAACTCTGAAGATGTTGGGTGACTTGCTTGTTAATAAACGTCAAATTAGTAATCGGGTGGATGATTGCTAGAAGGAAAAACGGGTAATGTATGATACTTAATGAAGATGCTTCTGCTATGCGATAAACAAAATGACGATACATAGGTGATATCATGCAATGAATGAAAGAAAGAACAGGTGTTGCAGAAATAACTAAATGATAGATGATATGAGGCTGAATCAGATGTTGATATATGCAGGAATGACAAAATCACTGCAGTGAATGCAATGCAAGTTGGATGCAGCTAAGAACAGAAGGTGAAATGATGAGTATGATGATGCTACAGCATAAATGTAGTGAATGTAAATGGGGACACGATAGAGATGATGATGTACATGTGAAGATAAAAGTGATGCAGCAATGGATGCATTTAAATCAAGCAAATTGCAGCAAACAACATTTAGAATACAGGGATGCTGAACAGGATATAGGATGCAATGAAGAAATGCATATGCAGATGCGATGCAAGTCATACAATGCAGGGGACTAATATGTAGAATGCAGGAAAGTGAAGACACAACATTACTTGGCGATGAAATTACAATAGGTGATGAAAATGGTGGGGTGCTGAATGTAATGCACAGAATATGTTGTGCATCAAACTTTAATGGTGCAATGCAGAATGAAGAACACAACAACTGATGCAAAGATAAAACGGGAAGTCAAAATGCTATGCTGTGAGAAGCGCAAGGAATGAATGATACAATAAATTGCATACCAGAAGCCTGCTGGAGGAAAATATGAGATGAACAAATACCATAAAATGAAATGCAAGACAAGCAGGGGTTATCGAAGATGCACGAAATCAAGATTCGATTGAGAGATTCATGTATGTCGTAGAATATAAAATCTAAGATGCAAATGAAGATGATGAATATGCAAATATGTATTGATGCAAGTCTAAATGTAATGCAGGATGATCAAAATGAATGTAGAGCAGGTTTGCAAGTTGATGCAGATCTAACTGTAATGAAGGAATGATCGATGCCATGATTAAAAAACGAAATGGAGCAATGGTGAATATGATGGAAATGCGATGAATGAGAGAATGATGCAGGTTTGTAGTTAGATGTAGCAAATCAAATGCGTGAATAAACAACGAAAATGTTACAATGAATTGCAAAAAAAAAAAGAGAAAATAAAAAGTGTTGAAGCATAAGCCACATGAAGATAACAATTAATAGAATGAAATCAATGACTTGTTGCAGTGTGCAGATCGATGTTACTATAGGCAGATCGATGTTGCATCTGGTGCTTCCGATGGATAGTGGAAAATGAAACAAAAGCCAATACTAGGAAAAATAAAAAAGAAAGAAGAAGAAAGAGGCAAATTCACAGAAAAACAAAGAGGGAGAAGGGATGATTCTCACTGTGGCTTGGCAGAGCTTGAAAGAAGAGAGGTGATTCCTCTGTATGCACTCCTGCTAGACTGATCTCCTTCAGTCAATCAAGAAGAGAAAAAACAGAGGGAAAAGGAGAGAGAGAGGAAAAAAGGAAGAAGGAGAAAAAGAGAGGAAGAGAAAAAGGAAAGAGAAAGAAAAGAGATCGAGAGAGCTCGTTGTAATGATCAATGGCCTTCCCCTCCCCTTCGATGGTGGTTATAAAGGGGGAGGCCGTTACAATATTTTTCAAAAGCAGTCCCTTAAACTTTTAAAAAAATTTAAAGAGAGGGTTCTAGTTATGAAGATTTTCAAAACCCTAAAGTTTACTTTTTCTGAAATTTCGCCCCATTTATGTGATTTCTGAAAGAAAAACCTAAAATGCAAGGAAAATACAAGGGACTTAAGAGATGGGATTCATATGAGGTTTTTAAAACATTTAAGAAAATATTGAATTTGAAATTTTGAGGATTTTACAAAAGGAGAGTTTTGTAAAATAGCAGAATTAATTTTAAAGTTTGAGTTTCAAAACGGATCTAGATCCAAGATTTTTGAGTAAAATATTGAGTTTGGATCTCGAACTGATGAAAAAATGAGAAGAGTAGATCCAAATGGAGATTGGATCTGGACGTAATACTTGAACCATACAGAGAATTGATTTTGGATTTTTAGATTTTGAATTAAAAACAGGAGAATTGGGCTCGAAATTAAATTTGGATATCTGATCTGGATTCGAGATTTGGTCAAATATAGAAAATAAAATTGGGCTTCAGAACTTTAACCAGAAAGTGAATCTGATAAATGATTAGAAATTGACTTAATTGCCCTTCTGATCGACTCAGAAGGTGAGTCCTAGGGGCAAAAAAGAAAATTTTGAAACTTTAAAAAATTTGGGGTGTTTACAGATGCCCCTCTTTGTTGTTAAGCCGATTGAAAGCTGAGCTTATTGGCAAAGAAAAACACATCAAAAATCAAAAATAAAAATGCCCTAGTGAGAAAATCTCCTGAACTGGGTGGGAAAGAATTATTTTGTGAAAATAATTCTCAGGTTTAGCACCTTATCCTGAATGGCTCGAAAAAAGACAAAGTCCGCTAGAATGAAATAATTGGATAAAAGGAAATGAGAAAATCATGATGAGACTTTTGGATGAAGATCCCGAAATTGTAACAAAGGGAGATTTTGATCTGATGAATGTCCCGTCTATCTCGGCCTATTCCTATATCCCTAACTCACGGGTCCTACCATCATTCTCTTGCTCTCTCTGAGCCATCTTCTCTCTCTCATGGTTAACAACCCACACCAGACTATTCATTTCTGCCAAGGGTGGGAGTGGCCCTTGAAATCCATTCAGTATCCATTCCGTTGAATCACAGTTACCTGTCCTTGACTGAACCTCAAGCTTCCTGCTGTGATTGAGAAGGCACTGGATCGAGTTGGCGGCGGCGCAACCGCAGTGGGGTGGAAGAGCCACTACCTTTTGAAAGCATTCAGAGGCTTTTGAGTACTGATCAAGTTATAGCAATGTCTTCCCCCTGCATACGAGCGATTTCAAATGGTTAATGTCGATCTGCAATGCTATGTCGCAATCTTGTATTGATGCACCAAAGTTCTTGAGTTCGAACAGAGCTTCCGCTCTGTTAGCAAAGGCTAAGCACAGAGGCTTCTTCAACGTTGCGTCGAGTTCTTCAGAAGGGTGTTGTTCCCAGAGATTTGAGGAACTGGGTGTAGGCATCAATGTAGTCTTTCCACTCTTCTCTCAACAGAAGTTCGTTCGCTCTTGACCTGAGCACCTGCAACTCGTTATTCATCATCTCTCTTTCCGAAGTTCCAGCAGGATTACATCAAGCGTCAAGGATAACAATCCAACGGTGAGGGGGTGCCTCTCTCTCTATGCCCCTCTTTTTTCGGGGACTCTCTCTCTCTCTACGCCCCCTCTTTCTTTCGGGACTCTCTCTCTCCTTATGGCCTTGCTTTAAGGTTTTTTCGTTTGCTTGCTCGTGCCACTCTCATCCTTCTTCTTTTGGGGCCTATGCCCACCCATCCTCTGCTCATCAATCAGGCCCTCTTCTCCATCCAAGAGGCCTTGAGTGACTGGAGGCTAGCTTTCACTCTCTGTCACCTAGGCACTTCTGTTGCCCTCCCTTTCTGCCTCTCTTTTTGTATGTTTTTTTCTCTCTCAGGCCTCTGTCTCGCTGCTCCCTTGTAA
Source organism: Nuphar pumila (assembly GCF_984573655.1). Classification (NCBI taxonomy): domain Eukaryota; kingdom Viridiplantae; phylum Streptophyta; class Magnoliopsida; order Nymphaeales; family Nymphaeaceae; genus Nuphar; species Nuphar pumila. The sequence goes on from NC_143253.1 coordinate 124,353,248, forward strand.
CATCAGGCATTTCATGTGAGCCATCAAGGTTGAGCTTCTTCATGCTTGCTTGATCGGCGCCCTACTTCGTGCTTCTTTTTTCTACCGTATTTCTTTTCGATCAAATGGCTTACGTGGCTGGCAGGAGGTTAAGTCACTCTGGCAGCAATCATTTACCCAGAATTTATCTTGCTCGAATCTTTCTCAAGCTAAGCCGGGTGACTGGTGGTGTGTCGTTTGTCGGCCACCTTTGCGCCTCGTCTTTTCGGTCCAGGTGACACCCGGTCTGCAAGCGCTCTAGTGTTGTCCTCTCATCTCATTCCTGCGGTCGAGCTTCTTCGCGTGTTAAGCACCCCCAACACAAAACCGCGTTCTCGCCTTGGGTGAAGATCGGTCAGCTGCAGGATCCTTCATCTTCTTTCATGGCTATAAAGATCGATTCTACTTGGGTGTTGACTCTCCCATCGTAGTCTATGCCTATGTCGTTCATGGGGAAACATGTCCAGCAAGCCCATCTCGGTCGCGTCCCTCCTGGTGGACCTCTCACCCCCAGTGCTCATCTTGGTTCCTGCGCCTCAATGCCGGTTTCCCTTCCTCTAGTGTTACCCTCGATTTCGCGGATTCTTCTTTTAGCGATGATTGCAGTTTTGGGTGTCGTCCAAGTACTCTGTGGTTTCGGCGGCAAAAGAAATGGCATGCAATCTTTTCGACTTAGCTCTGTCGTGATTCCGTCATTCAATCCTTTGGTGGCCGTGTTGGCTCTTTGGTAATCAAGTCCGGCTGCAGCCATCTGCTCTGGTGGTTCCCTTACCTGACGTCGTTGGGTCAAAAAGCCCTATGGAGGTTTTCTATGGTACTCAGTCTGCTCTAAGCTCGTCCCTCGAGGTTTTAGCATCTGTTTGCCCTCTTTTTCAAGACGGTAGCTCATCTCGTGTGTGTTCTCAAAAGTTATTGTTTCTCCTTTCATCTGTCGATGGGTCTACATCCGGCAATCATCAGCCTCTGCAGGGGACCTCGACACCTTCCTTTAAGGTTGTCATCTCTAATCTTGGCACTTCATTCAGAGTTGATAGCCGTCCTGGGGTTCGCCCCTTTGCGCTTTGGAGTCTGTGGTTGGGATGAGTGGTGGTTCATGTTGCACGCATCATTTCTCATCCTCCCTCCTTGCCTCTTATTACTGAGGCATCCGGACGGCTCAAGGGGAGGCTAGCAGGTGTTCTGAGCCATCTTTGCCAAGATCTTGCCCCTCCAGTGTTTGGTGGGCTAAATGGATGCTCGATAAGCGTTGTTTGTTGCAGCCGCCATCTATGGTGGACTACTTGCCCGAGGTTGATAGGCCTCAGTGCCCTTTCGTAGTGATCTAGAAGCCTTAGTCTTCTCTCAGCCCACCGTACAAGGCTGCATCATCATTTTGTCTCCTCTTCACGATGGTGGTTTAGCTCCTGTGCTTTTCCCGCAGTCGACGGTTCATCTCTCGGATGCTTTTGTTTTCTGTGTTGGTCAATCATCAACCTCTCATCGGAGACTTGTGTTTGCCTCGATTCCTCTGCATGCACGTTGATGGCATCTCAGTCATGGTGTCGTCTCTCAAAGATCGAAGCAATGTATCTCCTCTATGCCTGATTTTCAACAGTCTTGTCTGTCCCCCACCTTTCATCGCGAATGTCTAGAATCCTTCCTCCTCTGTTGATACCTCAACCTCCAAGAAGTCTGAGTTCGATGGACAAGGGGACTCTCCCATCTCGCCCTCTCCTTCGATAGCCGTTTTGCCTTCTCTGCAAAGTCCTCTCTCTTCCTCTATGGGTCTGTCTGTGGTCGAAGCAGCTCGGTGTCTCGATATATTGCTCCCTCAGTCACAGATACAAAACATCTACATCCTTATGCTTGAGTCCTTCGATGCTATTGCAGATGATTTGTTGTTGTGATCGTTGTTGATCTGCATATCCCAACAGTCAACGCGCCTCCTCCTTCTTCAGTTGGGGGGCTTTTCATCTCCGGGGCGTGGTGGTTTCTCTCACATGGGACGTCGTTGGACCTTGCATTCTCCCTCCTTCCATTATGGAGTAACTCCTAGGCGCTCAACGCGGAACCGTACTTCTCGGGGTTTTCCTGATATTCAGTTATGAAGATTATATGTTGAAATATTAGGAGCTTGAATTGCCCCTCAAAGCGTATGTTCCTTGCGAGCTGGATCCGTCAAGAGAAGTCGGATCGCATCGCTCTTTGTGAGACAAAGATGGTGGAGGTCTCACGCTCGATTGTATCTGAAATCTGGCTAGGTGTGAATTTTTTCTTCAAGCCCGCGCTCTATTATGCGGGAGGTGTCTTTGTCCTCGAAAAGCCTTCTCTAGACATCTACCAACTGGACGAAGGCGCGTTCTTCATCTCCGTCGCCCTGCCCCTTCCTGCCAAGCCTGTGTCGGTCGTAGTCACCATGGTGTACGGTCCCCACCGCCAGAGTCGTCGAGAGGAGTTTTGGTTCTTGTTTCCTACTCAGATTCTATGATTGGCTTCCAAAACTTTATTCAGATGCACCACATGTATCACATCCTCCATATCGGTAAAGCTTTCTCTTGGTCCAATTGGCGATCTCGCTCGTGCTATCGCGTGCTCGTCTCTCCGGTTTTGCTGGGCTCTCTCAATGACATCTCGTGTTGTCTCCTACCCCAATCTATCTCGGATCATAGTCAGGTTGTTATCCGATGGGGGCATGGCTTCTCCGGCTACAGAACCTTTAGATTTGAGCAATGGTGGCTAAAGGAGTTTGGTTTTGAGTCGATCGTCTTCCATTCTTGGAGTAGACTTTGCTCTGCGGTTAGGGCGGCAACCCGTTGCCTGGTCAAGCTCCTCCGCTTGTCTCGCGACATCAAATCTTAGCTTATTTCTAGTAACATCAATAAATTCTAGAATCTAGGAGAATGGGAGTGTGAATTGTCTTCTATCCATCAGTCTCTCTCGGCTACGACCTCCCTGACTACCTCCGATATTGAAAGCCTCAATGAAAGATCTGTTGAGCTGACTCTGTTATTGCATTCTTGGAGACTGAAGGATGAGATCCACTAAAAGCAGCGGTCTCGTGTGCTATGGCTTAAAGCGGGTGACGAAAACACCAGGTTTTTCCATTCCTTCGCATCTCATAGGCATAGAAGGCAAGCCATTCACTCTCTTTCAATTGAGGGTGTCTCCTACTCGAGCGAACAAGTCCTACCAATAGTTACCAATTATTTCATTAACCTGTATTCCTGCGGCCACTCGGTCGGTGGTTCAATGGGTCCTGCCTTCATTCGGTCTATGGACCGTGCTCTTTCCTCGTCTATGCAGGCTTCTTTCACTGAAGAGAAAATCTATTTTGTCGAGCAGGATTCGTCAGGTTGGAAAGCTCTGGGCTCTTATGGTTATCTTGTGGATTTCTTTCACATTTTCTGGCCCTGTGTTAAGAGTGACATTCTTAGTGTATTCGTTGAGTTCCATTGTCGTTTGCCGATTCACTATCACCTGGTCATTGTTTCTCTTATTCCTAAGGAAGCAGCTTTATCGGACATCTCACGATTCTGCCCCAAATCCATTATGGGGAGAATTTACCAAATTATCACCAAGGTCATGGCGAATAGGATGCGTTCAGTCGCTCCTTAATTTTTTTTGGATGCACAGTTCACCTTCATCCCTCGTAGACGACTGCAATATTCCTTCATTCTAGCCACAGAAGTGCTACACTCTCTCAGATCAGTGGGTGGCCTTTCTTCACTTTGAAGCTTGACTTCCACAAAGCCTACAACTCGGTTTATTGGCCTTTTCTTTTCTACATGCTGGCGAACTTTGGTTTTGGTCGGTGTTTCTCTAGTTGGGTGTGTGAGCTGGTTACAAATGCCCAGTCACAAATTCAGATCAACGGGGTCTGTGGCCAGCAGTTCAAACTTGGTTGCGGTCTTCGACAAGGATGCCCTCTGTCTTCTTTGCTCTTTAACGTCATTTTTGAAGGCCCTATGGTTCTGTTTAAGAGGGTCGTGGAGTGTGGTCTCATTGGTTCTCTCATAATCCAGGAGTTCCCTAGTCATATCCTTACTTATGCCGATGACATGATAATTTTCGACAGTACATCCATCCAACAAATGTTAAGAATCAAGCTTATCCTTCTTTTTTTTCTATCGATGTCAAGTTTATCTATGAATTATGATAAGTGTTGTTTGTCCATGATAAATGTCCCTCCTTCTATGCTGGCTATTGGTCAGCGAATTTTCGAATGCGCTATTTCAGAAAATTTTTTCCCTACTTGGGTCTGCTACTACAGATCTGGCGTATCCCATCGGCAGCCTGGAATGCAACTCTTCAAAAGGTTCAGACTAAAATATCGGCTTGACAAGCATCTTACCTTTTCGTCATTGGTAGACTTACTCTCATCAAGCACGTTTTAAATGCTATGTCAGAATTCTTTATGTCTATGTTCCTGATGCCTATAGGGGTCAGCAAGAAGTTCTCTCGGTTGTTGGCAAATTTCCTTTGTTCTGGGTGAAGTACCAACAACAAGTGCCACCTGGTGAGTTGAGAATCTCTAATGCTTCCTCAGAATAGGGCAGGGTTGGGGATTCCGGATTTCAGGTTGAAAAATATTGTTTTCATCGTAAAGCAAAGCTAGCTTGCGCACCAACCGGGTCCTCATGTGCAAGCTTTCTTCTTGCTAAATACGGATCGGTTGAATTGTTGTTTGTTGACCACCGCACAATTCGGCCAACCGTTTCGCAACTGCATCACTCATGAATCCAAGCTTGGTCGATTGCTTTTTCTAATGAGGGCAACGATGTCTCTCAGGCCCAATTCTTTCGTCGAACTCTTGCCCCTAATGGCTCTTTCCGCACAAGAGCTTGCTACCTGTCTCTCCTGCCTTCGGGGTGGATTGGTTCCCTGCGCGCCTTATCTAGGACAAGGGACCTACTCCTCGATCGTGTTTTCTGGCATAGCTAATCTTTCACGAATGGGTGTAGACTGACAGCTTCCTCAAATCTATCGGTTTCCATCTTTTCAGTAAATGTGTTCTGTGTGAGGCGGCCAAAGAATCTGTGTTTCACCTTTTCTGGGAGTGCCCGGTTTTTCTGAACCTTTTTAAGGTTACCTGGAATAAGCCTATTGTTACTGTGTGCCAGGAGTCGTTCGTTGTAGACCTTTTATGAGGCCCTCAGCCAGTTTGCAGTTGCAAGCACTGGCGGATTATTTGAAGAACGTGGCTTTTCTCATCCTGGTGGGTTGTTTGGATGACTCACAACAATGTTGTTTTCTAGTAAGTTTCAGCAATTTTCAATAAATTAGTGAACTGTATTTTGGCGGATGTGTACGCTATTTTGCGCATTACCATCCCCGATCTTTAGCGCTTTTTGTCGCCGTGGACCCCTCTGAATCAGGCTGATTTAGCATGATTTTTGTTTCTTATTGTTCTTAGTCTTGTTTCTGTTCTCTCGGTCTGTTTTGCGTTGCCGTTTGGTTCAATGTTTGTTGACCATTTTTGTAATGTTGATGTTTATAGTTCGGCTCTCTCTCTCTCTCTATTAATTTTTTTGTTTTTCATTTTTTCATAGAAAAAGAAAGCTTAAGGAAGAGGTACTCGGCTCTCATGGGGTCAATCTGGTTATTATACTGGCCTATTGGGTTTCAGATCAAATTTCAGGTTTATCGGATATCAGATTTATAGGTGGGTCACAAACATCAAAAAGAAAGCCGGACCTGGATAGTGTTGGGTTGGGCTTTTGGCAGCTGTTAAGGCCAATTGAGCCTTTATGGGTCCATTATCAGCGGGTCTGGCCCAGTCCAATGTCCACCCCTGGTTTTAAGAAGGATAATTCCATTTATGGGGCAATCCTTTGCTTCTAATTTCAAATATGAGCCTCACTCTTTTTAAAATTCTAGCTATTACCCAAACTTTTCGTGAAAACAATGAAATAGAGACCTCAGCTCAACACCTATCATCTTGCAAAACGTGTTTCTTTTTTGGTGTCTTGTAATATCCCTTGAAAATTGGAAAATACTCGTTCATTCTCATAAAGAAAAAGTAAACAGCTTGTAATCTTAATGATCAAGGTTACTATTATAATTCCACTTGTGATTTAACCTAAGCTAAAGGACATTAAAAATTGTAGATCATCGTTTGATTGTTGTGATTTTACTTGAATAATTTTGAAAATTATAGACCATTGATTTTTAAATCTTATAAAAACCTAACTACATGTTGGAAAAAAAAACTACCCAAGAGTAGATTCCTATAAAATCAAACATGTAAACCACACTTGTATAGTCAGATTTTACAAAAAGTAAAAAATAAAACCTTCCAAATCTCGGTAAGATGATAGTAGGCTCAAAAAGTGTTAGGCAGCTGCCACATGGGGATTATTTAGACACCTTTTTGGCTAGCTTATATTAAATTAAAACAGTTGGATGGGTTTACTATTACTTATACAATAAAAACATGTTTTTTATTAAACATCTTTATGCTCGTGTTTATTTTAAAGAGATAAAATGTCAATGGTTGATATTGCACTAAAATTTGATGATAAAAAAATCACACATTTTTTAAGGTCCTAATCACTATATATATATATATTGAGAGAGAGAGAGAGGGTAGCTGGAGGACTGTCAATGGGTGCACTTTGTACCAGGTACTTGACCGGACTTGAACCCTATTTCTCGGGTATGGGCAAGGAAACTGCCGACCCTACCTGAGAAATATGAAGGCAGGTTTGGGTCATGATTTTTTTTTTGGGTATCTGACCAGACCCGAGTATTTTATATGTATTTTTAATTAAAATAAAATTTTAAAATATGTGGGTCCGAGTATAGGATTCTATTTTCGTGACCCCATAGAACCTAAACCTGGTTAATACTTACATGAGTGTGCAGTGTCCATGATGGATGTCGCACACACTAAGTGCCCGTGTATGGGGTCTTTAGCGGCGATCGTAACTGCCAAGTCTATTGCACGCAACGCGCTATGTACATCAGCCACACATCTTGTGCCATAGGAGGCCCCTGTGAGTAGGCCACGAAGGGGGGGGGGGGGGGCGGGCATCAAAATTCGTTTCATGAGTAGATAATTATCACAAGAGATTCTCAACATATTATGAGATTCTGGATTCGGGTAACATTTCCAAATCTAGAAAACAGCTACCCTCTCTCGTTCTCTAGAGAGGGAGGGGGCCGTTAAAAAAACAAGTCCCATCACCAGGCCTTAAACAAACCATATCAGAATAACGTCAAGTATTTGCCATCGCTCAAAAATAATTGAGCATTCCTTTATTTATTCTATTAATTGTGTGCTTCTTTATATAAAGATAGCACATATATACAACAGAACTTAACGTTTACAAATTATATTATTCATTTATGTACATCCATACCAACCATCTTAAAATGAAGATGGTATGCCTGGTTGGCCTCATTTCTACTTTTTGAGAAGAAATAAGAAGGATATTATTAAGCAACATACAGATAGAGAAATTCGGAGATCAGTCTCGTAAAAAAGGTCCCAGAAGGCGAGCCCCAATCCATTTTATGTCCTGATTCGGCCATGCCATGTGGGCCGAGTGAAACATGTCCGATTGAATGGCCAGGAGAACGCAACCTACATCGTTATACTTATCCTTGAAAAATCTGCCATTTCGCTACTTCCAAATCTGCCACCATGCCGATGAAAGCCATCTCCAAACCCAGACTTCAACCACTTAATATTGAAGCCTTCAATCTTCTCTTCAATTCTTCCCTGCAAAACATCAATAATAAATTATATCATATCATATTTTTGCTTGGGAAAGAGAGCCAATCGTACCATCCTCATTCATTCATAATCATCAACCATTAAAATAATTTATCATATCCACATAGCCTGAGAGTATGATTTACTCCAGTCTAATTTTTTTATCAGTTACTTGTTATTCAATTAGATATAATTGATGCGTACATTTTATGGATAGCTTGTAATTGTTCATCTAGTTCTTTTTTTTCTTTTACCCATTTGTTTTATGTGGTTTTCATGGGAAATTGCTGAGCTACCATACCTTTTCTCTCCCTTTCCCACCATAGGTGAAACAAGCATTCAAGCATCATGTGGAAGTGCCATGTTGACACATTTGACCCTAGTTTTTTCCACCACCTTTCTCTTTTCATGTATAAATCCTTTACACTTCCTTTCATATGAAAAAACTTTCAAGGAAAGTTTTTTAGAAATCCTTGCCTTTTCTCATGAAAGACCTTTTTGTGAATGAAACAAACAGGCTTAATAACTATGGTTTTCACCAACTTCAAGGGAAAGCTGCACAAGCGGAATAGCAGTATTGTCACTATGTCAAGAAAGTTGCACTTGGTGAGCAATAACAAGGACGCAAGATTTGTCGCAACTGACTTGAAAAAAAAACCCTTCAGTGATGCCATACCTAAAGTTGCAAATTTTTTTTCCTCATGCTGTCTTATTTTATTTTAAATCACAAAGCACCAAAAGTCTTGTACAGGTGCAACATCTGCATCCATTGCTTTTTTCTTTTCTTTTTTTCAATTTATTATCATTGAGGCGCTAAGTGGCTTTTGGAAGTTTTTTATATTCTTTTACAGATTGTTATCATAGTTTAATATCCAGATATGACTCAATGAATGAAGACAGTTTAGCAAGTTAGTGACTTCAATGCAACACCAACATATTTATTTAATGCCTAGATGTTCCATCAAAATGGTTTTGTCTATAAGTTGACTCTCATTCCCAACTTTTCTAAGTGCTGATAAGCAAAGTGGAGACTCCAAATATAAAGGACAGGTATCAAGCTAATTGCTTGTCCTTATCCAATGTGTTCCATTGGTTAACAAGCAACCATCACTGGTTGTTGCTCTCCATTGGGCCACCATCTTAATAATGGTGTAGTTCCCATAGCCCATACAACCAAATCAACCATATTTGAAAATGGAGGGCACTCAAACAGAATTCCTAACAAACAGGACAACCAATTTAAGCGGTTAAAAAGGGTATCAAGATTTCTACCTTATGAGCTGCCTGTCTACAGATGAAGCCGACAAGAGGCCTCTGTTCTCCTCTGCTCTTCTGAGAAGGTAAGGGATGACCTTCTCCAAGGGGCCAAAAGGGAGGTACTTGCTCACTTGGAAGCCTGCATTCTTCAATCCAAGGGACAGGCTGTCCGCCATACCCTTGAGTTGCGCAAAGTGGAGATTTTGGTTTCCCTTGCTTATCCCCAACTCCTCTGCCTTTGTTGCTGCTGATTTTCCTATGAAAACCATCATAATTAGCTCTAACCTTAAAAAATAATCACTTGGAGGAAGTTTATTATATCCATGTGATCACAAATAATTGAGAGTCTCATTCACATAAATATAAAGCAAGTAATGCCCATGAATGATAATACCAACACCAAGCTTTATTCTCTCTATACCGGTAAAATTCTCATAAACAGCTCAAAAAATTTCAAAGGAAATAGTTTTCATATGTATTCTGCTACCGTTTTCAATTGGGAATCAGTAAGGCACTCTGGAATCGTTTCAAAGTCACAATTCACTCATGATTAGCTAAGACTGTAGAAGAACATTCTATGCTATGAGAAAGTGTGCTTAGCTAAAATAGCAAGCTATACTTAGTGTTAATTAGACACCAATTCTCTGCATAATCTGTAATTGAAAAATTCAGAAGTCCATGGTTATGCATTGATTTGAAATAAAAAAGGATCGGAATTTCGAACATGTTTGTTGAATCAACTCCCCACAAATATGCAAACATGACATGGAATGAAACAGGAAATTAAAGCTACTAACCAGAGTTGATGTTATGGGTAGCAAGCACCACAGATCCATGACCTTTGGCAACCTTTTCAAGCATGAAGGCGGCACATGAATCATAACACTCATGTGTTTCATTAATGCTTGAATGGATAGGAGAATCGGCACACAGAGACGATGCCAGCTTAGTTTCTCTGCTGATATAAGCGCCCCTAACCAGTTTTAAGCCGATCATGATTCCTCTCCTCTCAGCATCCTCTGTCACTCTAACAAGTCGTTCTCTTGCATCTTTCAAGTAGGCCTGGATGGTCCCAAAAACTATTGGCAGATCTCCCTTGTTGAAGGAAATTGAAGCAGAGTAAGTGAAGTAATCAATTGCAGGTTGTACTGATGTATACTCTGCATCAACAAGCAGTGGAAGATTCACTTCACTGCATTTTCTTGCAAGTCTCTCCAGTCTTTGATGAGCCAATTGCAGATCAGCTTCCTCCAGGTGTGAAAGAGGTGGCGGCGCTGAAGGGGTGTGATACAAAGCGCTTGAGTCCGTCAAGATCGGCAAAGAATCAAGTTTCCATGGAAGATGGAAAGAAGGGTGTTTGTGCTGCCATCTCAGTAGATCACTTACTCTCTCCAGTAAACGTATTGGGCAGATGGCAGTAATTTTCACGCAGGCAAAACTCACCTGTCCACATGTGAAACACGAACCTCCCTTTTAACAACTATTTGTCTTTATGTTTCCTTTTTTTTTAAATGAGTATGATCAACAAAAAATCAAATTGTGTTGCAAAAAGCAATCATGGTTAAACTCCAAAACTTTTCTTTTAATTTTTTTCACATCTGAATATTTTCTGATAAAGACCAAGCTTCCATGGTTCTACCAAGAAAATCCAACAAAGGAAATAAGAGAAAACGCAATTAACAAAGATCTTCATCAAGAACAGAGCAGTATTTTTGTTTTTGAGCAGATTTCTGAAATTCGTCAATAAACACAAAAAGAAACTATGAAGCTTACCAAGAAATCAACACTAAATGTTTAAAAACAGTATTAGAAAATGAAATTCAACATAAAAAGTCCAATATGTTTAAGAAAATTAAGAGAAAAAAAAAACATATTCGAACGAAAATGGTCTACATTTTTCAAGAAATCTTCGTATAAGAGAATTTGAGAAGCAAGATAAACGAAAGTATCAAGTAATGCGAAATGAGTGAAACTGTCATAAAATAAAGCAACACAGAAAATAAATAAATAAAAGATAAAAAAAAAAACAAGGCTAAGTTGGATAATCAATTTTTCTCCACAATGAAATATCTCAACTTATCCTACCTTATCAGGATAAGCGACTACATCGAAAAACATCCCATCAAATCGAAATCAAGTCAAAACTGAAAACCAAGAGGCACGCTTGAACTGGTAAAATTGTTTCTTACAAAATTTGAATAATCGTATCATATGAAAAAGCATGGGTGTACGGATACGGAAATTTTCACCATCATTTCTTCACAACGAGAGAGAGAGAGAGAGAGAAAACAAGAAGGAATCCCCATCTCACCATTTCGGAAAAGGAAACTACCAAAATGAAAGAAGAAGAAATAATTATTCAAAAAAAACACAAAAAAAGAAGAAAGAAAAAGGAGAAGGAGATGAGACTAACAGAGGAAGGTGGCAAGGAGGGCGTCATCTCCACCGTCCGCAGGAACTCCTCGAGGTTGCGATCGCAGTCGCCGTTTCCCTCGGCGTCCTCCAAGCCGTAGTCGAGTATCACCCTCAGCCCCCTCCCCCACATCCTCCTCAGCGTCTCGCTCGCCTCCCCGACCCCCTCCCCCGCGCAGAACTGCTCGTACACAGTCGCCTTCACCGCCCGCCGCACCGCCGGAATCCTCATCGCTTGAGACGCCATCAGCCACGCTCCAGCGTCGACGAGCGGCCCGCAGGACGCGAGGTGGAGGTTGAACGCCGTCCTCACCAGCTCGGAAGACGGCAGTGACGCGAACAGCGTCTGCGGGTCGTCGAACCCCAGGGTCTCCGGCGAAGAGCCACGACGGAGCTCGGCATGATCGATCGGCCCAGCGTGCTGATCAGCCAAATCCAACGGCGAGGAGGAGGAGAAGAGCCGCCTGGCTGTGCCGGCGGGGAGTGATTTCCGGATGGCCAACGGGTTTCTGATCGCCATGCAAAACTTAGAGAGAGAGAGAGAGAGAGAGAGAGAGAGAGAGAGAGACTTGACTTGTCCTTAACAACCGTGTGGCGGGCGTATCTTTATAATAAGCGAGCGAAGGGAGCCGAGTGGTATTATGGAAAAACTAGGGAGATTATAGGGAAAATGGGATAGTTTTATACGTGGCATGACTATCTTTGATGGGCTTGCATGCCACGTCATCACTTTCTTTGTTGTTCGGTGAACGTTGACGTCCACCCTTTTTCTGGAACAAGGAGGTCAAAGGGTATTTTGGTCATTTTAAAAGAGCAGCGAGGAACAGAAAGGTCGAAGGTTTTCTTTTTTTCCTTTTTCATTTTTTTTTCTCTTTTTTTTTCAAAAAATCAGTTTTTTTGCCTTTTTTGGGCATGAGTAGTGTGGGGGCCACACTGGACCTGAGAAGGTTCCACGTGTGTCCGAATCCTGATCCTTCGTGTCTGTCACAAATATGATTGATATTTTGAAAATATTATGATGTTATAAGGATGTTATCGAAAGCAGATACAATTCTGAAAAAGAAATTCATAATCTTTTGGACATGATGAATTTTAGGGTTTTCTTTTGCAAATTAGTCCCCGCCTTTTGGGCTTTTGCAAATCAGTCCCCGCCTTTTGATTAACTGTATATCATGAATTTGCAAACGGACAAAAAGGCAGAGACTGCTTTGTAAATAGATGAAAAAAACAGTGACTAATTTGCAAAAAAAAACTAAATATTATGATATATTATCGTTTTTTCTTTAATAACCGAGGTAAATCACTTCCACTCATGAGCCCCCCTCTCCTTCTCTCTTTTAAATTAATCCCTGTTTCATGCCATAAAACTAAATTGGTAGTAATGATATTATCTTTCCTCAAATCCTCCATACTTTCTTACGAATCGATTATTTTTTGTTTTTTTTTTCTTTCTAAATCCAACTATAGGGATGCGTTCTACGTGTTTGATTTGATGTGAACCAGCTCTTAGAGAGTGGGTTTTTATAAAGTTTAAAAACCAACGAACAAAATTTTTTATAAATATTCAAACAAACCTCAAAAATCACATTTTTTCATGCAAAAAATACGGTGCAGGTATCAATTCCTAGCAATTGTGCCATGTTTAACACATGTCCGGTCAAATTTGTGGAAAAAAAATTATTGGAAATGCCCAATTTGTACTGGGTTGGCGTTGTAAATTATCACCACCCCAAATTGGTTCCTCTTTAAAGATCTTTGCAAATTCAGCTTGCTTTTTTTTTTTTTCTCGAAAGCTAAGCTGGGGTTTAGCGGTTCCCTTCCTGTTTTTAAGCGAAAACTATAGCTCAATTACAAAAATATGGTAAGCCTCCTTAAATTGGAGGTTGCCAGTCAAGGGGGTCATTCTCCAACCTGCCCTTGCAAGATTTGCAAGGTGCTTGGCTAAAAAAAGGACACGGATCCCATCATTTGAATATGATCATATACATTCAATCCTAGCCATCCAATCAATGGCTAAATGGTCTGCTGGATGGCTAGGATTGAATGTATGAACATATTTCAAATGATGGGATCGTGTGCGTGTTCGGGGGGCGGGGGGAAGATATAACCTGCCCCCTGGAAATACAGCTTGCCTTTTAAAAGATTAGAACCATTGTCTAGTTAACCGTGGTCAAAGATTGAGCATGTTGGTTAAGTTATGAAAATTACTAGACACTCTTAACTTGATTCCTAGCATCATTTTTTCCTACGCATGAATTCCGGTCTTTATTTCCCTTACTGTATTACTTCCTTTATCTCAGTCTCCTGCAAGTTTTTGGGGCATGGCCCTCTCTTGGACCTCTCTCTCTCTCTCTCTCTCTCTCTCTCTGAATGAACAAGTTACGTGGATTACCATTGAGCAAAATCTACTGAAACTAAGGATGTAAGCAGGTTAGGTTTGGTTGGGATTCTTGGATTACTGAATCAAAACTAATCATATTTAGCCTAAACGAAATTCGGATAAAAAATGCAATACCAATAAGGATACGACCAGCTAATCAGAGAAATATTGTATGTGTTTGGGTTCGGAGTCATTTCAGGTTCAGATTTGGAATCCGATGTAGAACTGCATATCAAATCTAAATTCAATTATTAATCGGATCTCATATGTTCTGCTAATCTAACTACATGGATTTGGATTCAGTCCGATTTCCAACTTAAACACGATCTGAAGACATTAGGAGTTCAAATGGGGCCAGATCTTTCCAAATAAGAATCCGAAATTCAAAATGTAAAAATTGAATCCCAATCCGAAATATATGTGGTACTATTGGATCCAGAAAAAATAGAACAAAAACACGGTATTTACATGTAAAAAATGTAATTGGCTCAGATTTTGATTCTGATCCATTTGAGACCCAACTTAAAATGCTGATCCGACTGACCCGAATCCTAAAACAAAATCTGATTGAATATAGATTTGGATCCTACTTAGAGGATCCATATCCTTGGTCTGCTTAATCTACCTCTGAGCCCTGGGAGCAACATGGATTAGTTTTAGACGACATAGCTAAAATACTTAAAAGGCACTAAGTTGGCCTAATTCTTGTTTTCTTGTTTTTGCTTTCTTATTAGGAGAGATTTAGGTAAAGTCTGAATGTATTCATTAATGGAAAAATTTTATTTATATTTATTTAAACTTGTAGGAGTTTTGTTTCAATTATTATGAATTTTCATTAAAAATAAATATAAAAACCTACAACTATGCATAAAAAATTACCTAACCTAATATACATTTTTCACTTAGCAAATTATGGTAAACACATCAACCGGCTCAGACCAAGCAAAAAATACCTGCAAGCAAGTGCGAGCTTATAGAAGATGAATAAATAAGAACTTACCCGATGTGACAATATTATTCTCACAACAGAAGAGATTTACTAAAAATGGCACAAAGAATTGTATCCCCATCTAAGTGCATCTTATAGAACTAATTCTACAAAATTCGATGCTTAAACTGGGTAGACCTAAATTGATATGGATCAAGCCACCATCTTATTCGGCAACCTTTCGTCTGCATCTTGGATATCATCATGGAGATCTGAAAGACTCACCAGCATAACGTACACTTCCAAGCTCTTCTTCAATACGGAGAAGCTGGGCAAGATCAAGGCAGAAATTAGTATGTGGAATTTAGTTAAATCAACAAATGACTCGTCTTTGTATCTCAAATCAGTTGGACTTAAGAAACTGATAAGGTTACTTTATTTTACAGAAAGGCAACTTGATACAAATACACCAACTCAGTTATAATGCTTTTCTAAAGTTCAATCTCGAAAAACAACTTGATCATCTTTGAAGATTATAAGTTGTGCCTACAAACATAGAAGCAATTCAATCCCATAGAAGAAAAAGGTTAGTACATAACCAAATGAAAATTGTTCAGTTGGAAAAAACAATGTATGCTTATAATATTGTTATAGTGTAGTGAAGAGTCTTTACTCTTTAGTCTCTGTTTGGGAACCCTGCATTGGGATGGAAACACCATTTCCATGTATTGCCAAAATGTGGTGGTGAGGATGGAGTTGCCAAAAAAATTCTCTTGTAAATGGTGTTGAAATGTGGTGTTGGGGATGCCAACAGTATTCCCAATCCAGTGTTTTGGCAACACCACTGCCCCCAAACAACACTTAGAGAGAATGAGAACACTAGGGAAGCCACAACACACCTTGAATTCAAGGCTCCCAAACAGAGCCTTAAAGTCTTCAGAAAGCAACTATAGAAACCCATTTTGAGAACACTAGGGAAGCCACATTTAGAGAGAATGAGAAGCCACAACACACCTTGAATTCAAGGCTCCCAAACAGAGCCTTAAAGTCTTCAGAAAGCAACTATAGAAACCCATTTTGAATCCACATGGATCAGAGTACAAAACACGAGGCATTTAGACACAGATCTAGTCGATCGGATCCATACAAGATCCACTAAACGATTTAGGGTTTTGGATGACTTGGAAGAAAACAGAACTAAGAAGAAGCTCATGCAAACAAAGATGATTAGCCAGATTTCTTGTTTTTATCCTTAGGACGTGATTATGTGAACACCAACTAAAGATAAAAGACCTAATTTCGCTTTTATGTGTAACTTTCTTTCACCAAATAAGATGCTAACCTTTCCATACAGAGAAAGCAAAGACAACCTAAGCTCACAGAGAGAGAGAGAAAGAGACGATACTTGATTGTACTTGGCCAGCCGCTCACTTCGGCATGGGGCTCCAGTTTTGATCTGTGATATAGCACGTTATTTAGAAAGATCAAACATAACAAAAGGTTAAGGAAAAGATAGAGGACATATGGAAATAAGTACCTGTCCACTTGCCAGACCAACAGAAAGATCAGCAATAAAATTATCTTCTGTCTCACCGCTACGGTGGCTGACCATCACACCCCAGCCAGCTGCTTTGGAGTCAAGAGCTGCTTGAATTGATTCTGTAACTGAACCAATCTGATTAACCTGCAAAAGAATAGCGATAATTAACAAAGGATCAAGCAGCCAGGATTCATGTGCATGGATGCACTTCCAGAATAATTCTGTGGGCATGATGTTCAGCCCTCGCTGTCTCCATCAAAGACAGTCAACCAGCCCATAAACTTGGGGTGGATTCTCCATATCAATCAATAAGGTAGATTCTACACGCATTGCTGCATCTTAACCACTTTGGTACATGTAACTAGATGCAAGAAAACAAACAAAAAATTGACTAGTAACATTCTTCTTTGGATTTTTGTTTTTCAGTGATGCACTACTGCAACTAGTCAATATTGTGTCTGTCACATCAGTCATAGACATACATACCTGTTGTTGTGGTCATAAAAAGCTAATTCCAGTTCTAGTTTTAATCCACATTATAAAGAGAATGCCCTTCTTGGTAGAGTGCAAGACAATCCATTATTGCTGTGGCAACATTATATTCTTCCTTCTCCATTTCATTATATACCTTTACTACCTGGCACCAGAGGCAGGTTTGCCTAATGTAGCAAAATATTTCAATAGGCCTAAAAGATAAATTTTTATCTCATCATTTTCTCCTTGTTGGTCCTGCTACATCTTTTAATTCAGTTGTTCAAAAACTCATTAGCCATGATCCAGGTCTTCTCATAGTTGCTCTTTTCCCTTCTTGTATGTTTTCTATTTGATTCTCCAATAGCAGTAGTAGTGCTAAAAAATATTCTTTTTTCCCTTCAAATTTCAGTAGACTAAACTAAAATTTATTGTTGTTGCTGGCGTGCTTGCTACTATTGTCATTATTGCTATTGTTGCAGCTGCTGCTGTTGTTGACTTCATAAAAAAGGTTCTTTACAGTAGCCTCTAGGCCCTCTACCATGAAATACCAATAGCTAGAGAAAGAATTGAACGTCATATTATTTTAATATTTCCACTCTAAAACTCTTATTATTCACATTCTTATTTAACATCCTTTATTTACTTTATTTTCCATCTCTTCCATTTCTCTTATTCTGTCCCTAATATCTTTCAGCCCCATTCTTCTTTGCCAACTTGTCCATAATGACCGTGATTCCGCAAGCTCTCACGTATAAATATCAAGGGCCTAGACTACCCTAGTGCCAGCCCACTATAATAAGTACATGTAAGAAAACCATCAAAATGATATTAAGCCTGACTAAGACCAGGAATAGGCCCACTGGTCCAGCTTATAGCCTAATGGACCAGGCTAAATTTGCACATGTTTCTACCAAAGCCTAATAGGAATTTGGGTCCAATCTGGCTGTGGCAGTCTATCTTTGAACCCCTTTCTTTCTTTTATTCAACTCACTTAAATGCAATCTGGCTGTGGCAGCCTAATGGACCAACGCTTTGGCTTTTTCTGGCTTCAAACATGAAATTTAAATGCAAATACATAAAATAAATGCATCAAATGCCTATCTTCCAGAGGTTATTTATATAAGATTATATATGAGGAAGTGCATATATTTATTTGATTGCCATGCTGTATGCAAGCGCTAATCAAGGCAGTACATGGAGAAAGACATTAAAAAACACATACCTTTAATAGTAAACCATTGCAGGCCTTCTTTTGAATTGCCTCTGCTATTTTCTTTGGATTTGTGACTAGTAAATCATCTCCTACGAGTTGGATATCAACTGAAGATTGCAGTGAAACCCATGAGCTCCAATCATCTTGGTCAAAAGGATCTTCTATAGAAACAATTGGAAAGTCCCTAATGAATTCTTTGTACAAGTCACATAAGCCCTGAGCTGTGTGCACATGAGATCCATCATTTGGTTGCTTTTTAAAATCTAAGTCATATTTCCCATCTTTTGTGAAGAATTCTGAAGCCGCAACATCCATGCCTATCTTGATCTGCATAACCAAGCTCAAAATCATCCATACTGAACAGGAAGACAACTTCTATTTATGAGAAAACATATAAAATGCAAGATCCCAATAAATGTTACCTTGCCTGTGTAGCCAGCTTTCTCAATTGCATCAAGCAGCAAAACAAGGCCCTCCCTGTTATCTTGAACATTGGGAGCGAACCCACCTTCATCTCCAACATTGCACGCATCCTGTCCATATTTTGCTTTGATAATTCCCTTCAGTGTGTGGTAGACTGTTGCATACATAGAATGCCATTTGTTAATTAAGGACATGCAGAAGCTAACAGAAGTAAATACACATGCATCTATTGCAGTTTGTTTAGCAATAGATCAATAAGTAAAAGCACAAATTGTAAAACTATCCTACTGATGGAATGAGGATATGAATCTTTAATTAGATATGAATGCAGAAAAGGTCAGAACCACCGGGTCAATTATCACTGTAATCCATTCCACCTATGGAGAAGGAAGGATGAATGGAGCTAACCTTCACTGCCCATGCACATGGCTTCAGCAAATGAAGTTGCACCAACGGGCAATATCATGAATTCTTGCATGGCCAAATTGTTTCCAGCATGACTTCCTCCATTAATCACATTGAAAGCAGGGACAGGCATAACCAACTCCTTTGTTCCAGAGATCTCCTGAATATGCCTGTACAGAGGTATGCCCTTTGCCCCTGCACCAGCTCTGCATATGCTCAGTGACACTCCAAGAATAGCATTAGCCCCTAGCTTTGATTTATTGGGAGTTCCATCAAGCTCTAACATGATGGAATCAACATCAGCCTGGTTCCTGGATCAAGAAGTGAAAATTAAAAAGTCAGATTTTCATACAACAAATAGAGCAAAAGAAGGTAAGCATGTTCAAACCACTGCTGCACAGACAGAATAGTAGCAATTATGTCAATTAGAAGGCCTGGATAACATAGAATTCATTTCTACAAAGTGTTCAATCTGTGTTCTCATGGCCTATTATGCCGCATTCAAAGGAACATGAGACATTGCATATGAACCTAACTGTGGAATCATGAACCAAACATGGCATATGCACTAAGAGTCCCAGACTCCCAATACTTAGATGTCACACCAACCATGAATTGTATTTCAGTCTTTTTTCGTGCATTGAGTACTGCCTCACTTCCAGTATGCTATGTACAAGTGTACTACTGTAAGTTAAACTAGTGAAGCTGATATATATATATATATAGTAATCTATTCTTTAACAGTGTAAGCAGCCAAGTTATGCAACTGTAATTCATCCAGTTAAAAGTTCAGTCTGAAGTCTGAGAAACTGAGATAACAGATAGACTGAACCTCATATAAATATGAGTTCCTTTGGATTTATATTTTTGGTCCTCTGATTGTGTTATTCCCTTCTTCTCATCCCTATATTTTCTCAACCACGCTTGCATCATTTATTTTCAGTCAATTACCTTGATTCCTATGTAGAACTTAGATCATATGATCTACAAGTAGTTAGTGTCATTTCACCACTTCTCTTCATTCACACAGTGCCAGTCTTTATGCTACGACAATCACATTCTATGGTGTTCTATACTCATCTGTTTCCAGACAGATCTGTTCTTTGTGCCCAATCTGGTGCTCGTTACTTTATTATTCCAGTTTGACCAACCTAAACTGCGATGGGCATCCTGATTCAACAATTATTCCGTTATTTTCATAAATGTGTTAATCCTTCTTACAGTCATTAGTAGTTACTGGAGTATAATATTGCTAATTATCTTCAATGAAAAAGGGATTATAGGTATCATACAATTAATATATCAAAGGTAAATTTCAGCTATTACAGTAAGCAAAAGAATGGAGGGGCCTTTAGACTAAAGCAGCAACTTATGGAACTTACCGTTACTCTGAATGTAATGATCACAGCTTGCATGTTAACAGCCACTCTATGTTGTAGTTGCTGATACAAAACAAATAGCATGGACTATCAACAGAATCATGTTTCAAATTTCCGTCGTATATCACATTGACTTCATTAGCTCATCCTTAATATATATATATATATATATATATATATATATATATATATATATATATATATATATATATATATATATATATCATGGAAGGATCATAGGTATATATATCATTCTTATATTTTCTCCATCTCTCCACATTTTTCAGATACATTTTGGATTCAGCAATTAAGAAATGAAGAAACAAATCAGAGTTGAACCAGTTTGCAACCAAACTAACTGCCGATTATTTCGTCTTCTACACATTAGTTCATGTAGATCAATCCATTCAATTCGAGTACAAAACATGAAAAAGAAAAGTAAAAATGAAGAGTAAACTATTTTTTCTTGATCTCGCATACATTTATTTCAAATTCCCATTTAGTTAATCAATTTCTAGAAACAAAATCGCAATTTTCATCCTGAATTCACTAATACGAATAAACATATACCTTTACATATCGGTGACGAACATTATCACGATCAATTTGACGGAAAGCATTAAATGATAACAACACGCACTGATGCTAACAAAAAGCGATCGATCGGTGAAACAATCAAAGACGAAGAAGAACTAAAGCCAGAATCCGAGCTCACCTAACATCGATGCCGATCAATTTCGGGGCGAGGACCTCGTTGATGTTCCGGACGGCCTTCAGCACCCCCTTGCCACCGTAAACGGCCTTATCGCCGTCCCGCAACTCCAGGGCCTCATAGATCCCGGTCGACGCGCCGCTCGGGACAGCCGATCGGTAGAGATCGCCGGAGCGGGAGACCAGATCGACCTCCACCGTGGGGTTCCCGCGGCTATCGACGATCTGCCTCGCCCTGAGCGACTTCACGGCCCTCGCCGGAGCGGCGGCGACGGAGCATCGGAAGCCGGAGGGCTTAATCCTGAGAGCGGGGAGGGAAGGTGTGGAGAAGGAGAGGGAGGAGATCTCCGGCGAGAGGGAGGACTTGGAGGAGAGAGGGAGGGCCATCGCTGGAGAGGTCTGCAGAGGGAAGGATTAGCTCAGAGGCGGACCGGCGGAGTATATGTACCAAAGGGGAGGAAGAGGCCTCGTACAGTCCGCCTGGAGAGAGAGAGAGACGTGACTGGCGGCCATGGCGGTGGTTGTTGGAGTTACTTTTTGGGAGAGATAAAATCACCCTAAAATCAAGCCTTTTCTTATATGCTGCCAAATGCTTTAGTCTGGAGAAGGTTGACGAGGTGGTGCGAGATTTGTGTAACGTGGCATAAGATTTAGCGCGTACTTGTTTTATAAGTACTCCAATTTTAAGAGGCTATCGTTCGTTTTCTTTTTCTGCGGGGACATTTGAACACGGCGGCCGGAGAGGGAAAGGGTCTAGGTTTTATAGGAAACGACTGTTCTACCCTTTAGTGTTTTAAAAAATGACACTTAAGTGGGAGTGCAAGGGGTTCGGATACGATTCGGACCGTAATCCGAATCCGAAATTTATGCAATGGGTCCGGACTCGAGTATCTCCTTGAATACCATATTGTAATACCGGATCTGATACAAAAGAAATACTAGAAACAAGCTTTTTAACATTTAAAAAATTTACGAATGGGGCCCATTTTCAGAAATAACAGACTCAGATCGGATGTGGTGTAGTAGAATTTTATCCGGGTCTAAAATTTAAAAAAAGGAAGTTTGAAGACAACGGTCATAAAAGACATCTCCTCCAGAAACAGTAGGAAAATGAAGTTTCTGAAATGATGAGAAGCTATGAGAGGGTGGGCCCAACAAATAGTTCTTTTTTGTCCCTTTGGGTGTCAACGGGTCGACCCGTACCAAACCCTATAGGGTTCGGGTAGGGTGATAAATAAGAAGACCTGCTTAAGACCCGGATCCAGACCCGAAGGTCTGATTAATGCGTCTCTTCCTAAACGTGTGGAAAAATTGCTTTTAAATCACCCTTTTGGCTATGACCCTTTTAAATGAGAAGTGTGATTCATATTTATGGGAAAATGTTCTTTCCATTATCAAGAAACTTGCTTTCCATTTATGGGGAAGAATGCTTCTCATTATTAGGAAGCTCGATTCTCAATATCAGGAAGTGAGTTCTTCTTCTTTTTTCTTTGAGGGCTTGGAGCTTTTAACAATTTTTATTTTTACTTAATATCGGAAAAACTTGATTCCTATTTGCTTCCCACTCGAATCTTAGGTTGCTTCCCTCTTTGTTTCCTATTTGCTTACTAGATTACTTTCGGTTTATTTTTTTTCTCATTCTTGAGAAAAAATCTCGGTTCGCTTCTAAATCATCTTGTGTTTCTTGCCTCCTAAAATTTTAGAAGTGTTATGCTTCTCATTTTCGCTTCCTCGACTCGTAACTTTGGAGTTAACCCTATCGTAAATGTTGATAACTTGAGTTACCAAACCACATAAAGGAGTTTGTTTGTTTTTAAAGAAAGAATCGAGTTTCATTTGTTTTCTCTAGTTTCGAAAGTTTTACTGAGAAAAACATGTTTTAAAGGAGCCTAGATGACAATGTAAAACAATAGCAGTCAAGCCACACTAAGGCCGTGTTTGCTTGCATCTCAAGTTATATGAAATCACATGTTTCAAAATTACATGTGATTCCAAATCATATAATTTTAAATTAAAATCAAGTGAGTAAAAAGACCCAAAATATGATCAAAGTGTGATGATAATATGGTCAGATCTAACTTGGATGTTCATCCATGAAATGAATGTCAACCCAAACACCATCATTTTTCCTTGGTGTTCAAAATTTTTGTAGGACCCATTTAAGAGATAAACTATTCAACCATGGTGTTTGGGTTGTCGTTCATCACATGAATGAACGACTTCTAAGGCATAATACATCAGAAGTGCCTGACCTGATTATGTCACAATCATTTTCTATGCGATGCCATTTTTCGTGAAAAACAAGCCCCCAATTATAAGTTGCGATCCCAAAGGCCGAAAGTTATCCTTAATAAAGTCTTCCTTGTTCTTTATTAGCAATGTGAAATATGGATCCACAGCTAAGATCCATTTTTGATCCAGCTCATTTAAGCCAAGGGATGTAATGGTTCTGATTCAGATCAGATGTGCCCAATACCATATTCTATTAATTGAAAGCTCATACCAAATCCACTTTTTCAAATGTAGTCAAACTTAGATATTTATCAGATTTGGTATAGTAAAAAATCAAAACCATATCCGCATCTGATTATAAGTGGATATGGTTTTGACTTACCAAATGCAACTAAACACAATCAAATTTGATGTAATATCAGATAAAATCCAATTCATTGACATCCTTAATTATGCCTTACTAGAAATTGTCAATAGCTAATCAAATCAAGGTCCGAGTTCATGTCAAGACTTGTGACCCTACTCCAAATCCATTTAAGATAGAGCTCAGCATCAGGGTAGGCTTGAGCCAGGTTTTTGAGCCACAGTTGTACCAGGACTGAACTTGACTGGCTCATGGCCTGACAACAAGCCAGTCAAGCTTACCCAAAATCAGTCATGAGTCAAGATGACCAAACTTGGCTGGAGCCATTGACTAGGCTGGCTTGCTGCCTAGCCCCAAATAGGTTGTGTTTCTTCTTGGGGTGACAACAGGTCGGGTTTGGTTCAGACCCATGTAGAACCAGGCCCAGCCTTGATTTGAGGTACTAGTATTGGGTTCAGATCCGGGTCCAATCAAACCCGCTTCATGCATTGCTTCTTGTATCCATTTTGTTTTCTGGTAACTATGGTTTGAACTCAAGCCAAATATTCAACTGAATCTTAATTTGGTTGGATTCGAAGTTGAATCCAATTAATAATCAGATTCAATTTAAACATAGGTATTACATTACATCCAAATCCATACCCAAACTGAATACAACAAGTAAACATTGGATCCAGTGAACTATTTAAGTAAGTTAGATCTAGATTTGGTTTTACTTTTTTCATTCGACTCCCACATCCAACTTTGTGTCTGATTATGCGAAATCCAATTAGTCCGGAAACAGTATCCGACCCGTTTACATCCCTTCGTTTGCTTCCACAGACTCGATCCAAGTGCCAACCAGCCATGATCCGGACCGATCCGTCCAAACATCCTAGAAACGTGGCGACGCCATCAAAACCGGCTTGACTTTAAGCTGTTCTTCGCTGTAGCCTTTTTTCACCACTCATTTTCCCAATAAAAATAAGCCCCGTCGTTCCTCCTCATCCATCCGCCTCTTCTGAGAGCGTCCGCGCTCCCACCGAACCTTCTTCTCTCGCAGGGAAAAGCTCGAGAGCGTTCGAAAAATGGCGAGGAGAAGCGCTAGGGTTTCCCTGTGAATCCAGAAAAGAAATAAAGAAAGAAAGGAAATATCGGGAAGAAGGAAACTTCTAGAAGCGATGGAGGCGTCTCTGCTCTGCACCAGCCTGCCCAAGCCCAACCCCAACCCAAAATTAGGGCTACTGACCCACAACGCCTTCTTTATTCACCACGGGCCCTCTCTTCGTTCCAACTTCAATCCGTAAGTGGTTTTTTTTCTTCTGTTTTTTTGCTTATTTGTAGAGATTGTGCGAGTTTGGTTCCATTCTTTGCTATCCGTTCTTTTTTTAAGTAATTTGAATTTGTTTGAACCGGTTGCCGCTGGCTAAAACCCTAATCTTTAGGTTTTTTGTTTGTTTGTTTTGCTTGTTTGGTGTCTCACTTTTGAGCATGAGGTTGGTGTTCTATTAGAGGATTGATTTTTCAATTTCGTTTCTCTTTGGGGTGTTTGAATGTGGGATTTCTTTATTTTCTTATTTTTAGAATGTACTGCCGAAAATGTAGGAATGGAAGGAAGGGTGGATGGGGAGAGGGTGGTGTTGTACGGTGCACGATGGATGCTACGTTCGGTGGCGGTGTAGGTAAATTAACTGTGGTTGATGTTCCCCAAAATTGATTCTTTGGTTTATTTATTTATTATGTTTATTTGGGTTTTTTAGGCCATGGGTGAGAAATTGGTGCATTTACGGTTTGATTGAGTTGATTTTTGTATTTTAATTTGATCGAATGACTTGAGTTTTCTGTTTAATGGGTTGATTACCGTTGTAGCAAAGTTTTTCCTTAGTGGAAGGTTAAATGGGAGTAGAACACAAGAATCTGATGAATTGATGTTCTTCCACAAAACCAAACTAGTTTTGAAATGAATGCACAATGGTCCTTGGTCATGGTTTAACTCGTTACCGCTCCAGATTTTTTATCTTCTTTTGACAAACATTGGGATCGAAAGCTACTCTTTGGTTTTGTTTTCTTGGTTTTATGCAAACAAAGGATTATGGTCATTGAAATTTAAGTAAGACCCGATGTGAAAATGAATACAACACTAGAAGGAAGTATCATTTTGTATTTCACAAGGCAACAGAAAAACCTTCGCTATGGACGGTAGGGATATGAAAATGACTAATCCATCAACTAATTAAGTTCTAAATGATTGTGATTCTATGGAAAGTGAATTGCAATTGCCCTCTTCTAGTTTGGTTGTCCAGAATAAAAGTGGATTCATTTTTTATAAATTTTCAAACACATAAACAAGATGTTTATTATCACTACAAAATTCAAGATCAGAAATATTCTAGGTTAGTTTCTATCAAGGTTGCATAAGAGAGGTGCAGATTCAAGCAGCGCTGCAGGAAGAAAAATATGTCAAGTGTGAAGTGAGAAGTTACTAAGAAGGATTTAAAAAGTGAATTAAGAAGTTTTCCAGAATGCATTAAAAGAAAACAGTTATTGTTGGTGTACTATATGATATTGCTAATGCATCTAAGGTTTGCTAACTAAATTTTTTGCTTTTAGAAAATAAAGTATATGGTAATATAATACCTATTGGACCCAAAATGAATTTTTATTTTTTACTATCTAATTATATAAGTAGTTTATTATACGTTTATTAAATATAAAAACAAATTTTGATTTGAACGTTTCTAAGCAAAATCACTCATCATCATCAAGCCTTATCCTAACTTCATGAGGTCGGCTTTTTTAGTCCTATTTCTCCATTCATCTAAAAAAATCATTGTTTATGAAATTGTAATGACTAGTAAGCAACTAAGCATCAAATAATAGATAACACTGTACACTATGAATTTTATAGAGAGGACATAATAGCATACATGTTCTTATAATCAGGAGAAAGTTTTGAATGAACATTTGTCCCTTGCCTCATTTTGTTAAATGAATAACTTAAAATACCTTTTAGTTTAATAAAAATGAATATAAAAGAATTGTTTCCATTTAAGGTTTATTCTTCAATCTAATTAAAATAGGTCAATTATAGTGTTGCTAATATAAAAACCATTGTTCATTATGTAAATTTGTTGTCTTTTAGTGAAAGTTCAATTCTCGTGATGAAAATGTGATGCCTTTGGTAGTATGCTTCAATAATAAGGGAACTGATCTTTGGAAATGTTAACTTCTGACTTCTAAATTCGAACTTCCTAAAAATCCTTAACTTTTGGCTTCTGAAGCGATCTTCCTAAGTAGGTAGAAAGTTCTAGTAGCATTCATATCTTTTTTTAGCTAGTTGGCCAATAAACTGCCACATACTCTCCCGGAATGCCTCCGTGGATAGCACCTACCAAAGAGCTGCTCATGAACTATAGTACAATTTTTGGGTTTTGAGTCTGGTTGCGTTGTTGATCCTCCTATGCTACATGGTGGTCTTTTGGAATGGACTGCATACTTGTGGTAGCCTTTGTTGCCTTTTTCTGTATGTTATTAGATATTATGCGGTACCTAGTATATATTCTGTACTTATAAATTCTGTGTTTTATGTATTCTTTTATTCCTGTTTCAGTGAATTTATATATTTTAACTTATTACATGCATGCACATGCACACACTTCAGTTGCTAACTTCCATGTTTGATCCATGCAAATTTGTCTCTCTCTCTCCATTGTTGCAAACATATATTCCAGTTCTCATATAATAAACTCTTGGTTTTATTCCAAACTGTATTTAGTAGTTTCTTCATTCAGCATATTCTAAATTTCATACACACTGTTAATCTTCTTATGATGCTAGTGCTCTTTTCTTTTCTTGGCTGCCATGCAATACCTTTTTTCGGTCAAGATAGACATTCTCTAAATTATGAAATGGCTGCACAGCTCTACCAAAATTTCCAAGGATGCATGAATGGGATCCTTATAAACGCTTGGGTGTATCCCGGGATGCTTCTGAAGAAGAAATTCGAGGGGCACGGAATTTTCTCCGGGAGCAGTTTGCTGAGCATGAGCAAAGTATGGAGTCCATAGAAGCTGCTTATGAGAAAATAATAATGGCCAGTTTCAGACAAAGAAAGAAAACAAAAATTAATCTGAAAACTAGGCTAAGGAAGAAAGTAGAGGAATCCCCTCCTTGGTTTAAAAGACTGCTGGAGTTTGTTGAGCTTCCACCAACTGATGTTATCCTTAGAAGATTCGCGCTCTTTGCTTTCATGGGAGGTTGGAGCATCACAAATTCTGCTGAAACTGGCCCTGCATTCCAGGTATACTTTTCATGGTTGTGTTTCAGTACAAGAGACTATGTTTTTAATTAATGTTGATCTACTTTTTATTATGAACTCATTTGAGTTCATGTTTCTACTTTTGGTAGCAAGGTCTCCTTTTCATTATGAACCTCATATGAGTTAATATCGATCTTTGAAGTAGTAGATACAATTAAGTAGTCTCTTCTTAGTTCTTAGTATCATTTGTTAAGTAGTACTTTCAAAGACAAAGGTACAAATGTGAAAAATTCTTAGGATTGATTAAAGTATCAAGTGTCGGTTATACTTAGATTTTTGTAGTTCTGTTTTCCATGTTTCGTCTATTCATCATTTTCTGTTCACCAACAGATTAACAAGTATAATATAGTTCTTGAGAAGAACTTGTGAAAAGAGATTCCCAATGAGAAAAAATTAAAAAGTTGGTCATTGTGTCCTAGTTAGCTGTTTAATTAACTATAAAAGTGTGCCTCCTAACAAGGGCATCCAAATGAAATAGGAAGTTTATAAGTCTTTTACTTAGTCTCAGAAAAAATAAGTTTTACTGTTTTATCTTTTCTAAATTGTTACTTAGGCTCTGTTTGGGAACTGGTAGGTGTAGGGGAGTTGATGGATTTGGAAAAGTGGAAGCCATCAAGTCCTGTAATTGGCAGCTACCACCTGTAGGAGGTTGTTGTTACCAAATCCTGCTTTAAGTTCAAATACAAATGAGAGATCATCTGACCTTTCTCATTTCCATAAACTATAACCACTATCATAGTAGTTCGACCAAATTTAAATCCAAATCGTCAACTTCCATTCCGGCTATGAGCTTCCAAAGAGGGCCTTAGGTAAGTTGATGCAATCTTTGTGGTTCCCTTGAAAAAATTCTTGTTTTACGGAAAAAATATTGATAAAAATGAACCAAACGATCCATCTATTTTATAATTCCCCCATAAAAAATGGGATGCATAACAGATGGATAAGTACCTCTGAATTGTTCAAGGTTTGATTGTGTGTTGCCAGGAGTTCCAGTTTTCTTCTACCTTTTTCTTTCAATGTGGTTTCAATTTTATTTAACTTACATGCTTCCATCATAGTTATCTTATGCGTTGCATCTAGAGTTTGAGGGCATTCCTAGGTTAATTTTAATTTTGTTTATGAGCTGGTAGAGATAAGGCTAACTGTGACTTTTACTAGAGCAAACTAAGAAAAGCTTTCATGATGAGACATGAACTATGTTCTCCATTTTTCTCAATAGATTAACTACCGAACGGCTAACTCCTGTCTTATCTTTCCCCAGGTGGCAGTTTCCCTTGCGGCGTGCATTTACTTCCTGAATGACAAGATGAAAAGCATTACCAGGGCTTTCATCACTGGGTAACCTATAGTTACAGTGAGGTTTTCAGAAATTTAATCACCACCATTATTCTTTTCTCATTGCTTATTCATTTTTCTTCTTGTGATGCTGTATCTTTGGCTATCAGATTTTTAGCGTTAGCAATTGGATGGGTATGCGGATCTGTAGTGGTTCCATTTATTCCCACTGTTCTTCTCCGACCAACATGGACTCTTGAACTCCTCACCTCTTTGGTGGCATATGTTTTCCTCTTCCTTGCTTGTACTTTTCTTAAATGAAAATAATTTGCCAGATTGTATTTTGTTTTGGCCCTCTTCCGATGTTTTAGTTCTAGGTTTACAGTTATGATATAATCTTGAGATCATGAGCTGTAAATTTTTCATGTGTTCTGAGTCTGATATTCAACCAGAATTTTTCTGAAATTTCTCCTTTGTTTTGGTTCAAGTTCTATTTTTGTTTAATGAGGAAGGAATTGACCCCTGCGACAGGAAAAAAATATCAATTTTCAAATGTTGTAAGGAATGAAATGTCTCTTCCTTTTCTTTTAGTGATCTAACAGGATAGTGATCTGGGTAACTGGTGCTAAAGCACAATGGACACCACTCTGGATTTGTCCTTGTCCTGGTGCACTTATCACCAATGGTGCTGTAGGTTCCTTATATTGCTTGTTGTATCCTTCACCCCCACCCCACACGCGGAGAGAGAGAGA
Source organism: Nuphar pumila (assembly GCF_984573655.1). Classification (NCBI taxonomy): domain Eukaryota; kingdom Viridiplantae; phylum Streptophyta; class Magnoliopsida; order Nymphaeales; family Nymphaeaceae; genus Nuphar; species Nuphar pumila. The sequence goes on from NC_143253.1 coordinate 124,383,004, forward strand.
GAGAGAGATTTAATTTATCAGCTGTTTATGGGAGCTGCTCAATGTTTCACTTATTGCATTTAACCTCCTACGCTATCTGAATGCATTTTAAATACCTGCTGGAAGCGTAAAATAATGTTTTTTACTTTTTAAATGAAGGTACTCTCAAAATGGTACCCTTGCTAATTAATTGCAAGGGCAGCTTGTCTTGCTACGCCTTTTACTCTTAAGGCTATTTTGGGATCCTTGAATAGGCGGTTGTGTTGTGGTTTCTGCCATGCTCTCGTACTTTTTTGCTGTTTGGGAACAGTGGCGTCGGTTTAGTTGTGGTTTCTGCCACGCATTCATAATCCCTTGCTGGCGATGTAAAATCAATGTGTTGGGACTGATATTGGCAGGCCCAACACCACATTTTAACACCTTTTTTTTAGAGGATGTTTTTGGCAATTTCTTCTCTCAACATCACACATTGGCAAAATGATATTTTGACAACACATCCATCAAATTACAAGGCTTCCAAACATAGCCTCATTTGCAAAGACATGCCTAGGTTTTTCTTTGTTTATACAACAACAACAACTACTACTACGCCTTCATCCCAAAACAATTGGGGTCAGCGATATGAACCAAAAAAGAAATTCATTTTGGGTCTTCCACATGAATAATTAAAAAATAAACGTATACATATATATTCATTACAGTAAAAATAAATGTCACAAACAACCATAATACATAACTCAACATTAAAGGGTTCGAGAGACTATGTCACATAGCAACATTAATTGATGAAATAGGAAAATGTTCAACATCAAGGGTTCATTCTTTGGCTTCTTAATGCCAATCGAGTTATTTTTCTTGATCGCAAACCCTCTCCTCTCTTGAGTGAATAATTGAGGTAAAATCACCTCTTCTTTAATCCAACCCAAAGCATACACTTGTTTCTTCAAAGGTTCATTTCCAATCAAACATAGCACCATATCAGACGTTCGGTTTTTGGCTTCTTAATGTCAGTCGATTTTTTTTTTTTTGCATACCTTCTCTTCTCTCAAGCAAATGATTGAGGTGAATCTACCTACTCTGCACACTTGTTACAATCGAAGCCTACTCCTTTTATTGAAAACCATCAACATCATTCACCATATGAGCATCTTTACCGCTTATCTTCTTCAAAATCTTGTCCACTTTAACTATAACATCCTTGTTGTTCCAAAATATCCTTGGTGTTCCAAAATCTTTTTCAATGTTGCTTTTTAAAGGCAAAATCAACCTTAAAAGTGAACCAAGCATCATTGTAAAATTTGAAGCATCATAATTAATGTTGGTTTGCACTATCATATAGTTATAAAAATCAAAGTGTCACTATTGAACTGTCACAAAAATATGAAGAGATTTGGATTTAAGTCTTCAGTAAATTTGTGAATCTCTTGTGCACTATTTGTGAAGTGTTGACATTTTAATTACAAGAAGTTCATAAATATATTTGTGTGAATTTCATTTTATATATGTGAATTTATAAAAATATATGCATCGTTAAACTAAACCATGTAACTTCAAGAATAGTGAATGAAGTTTGTATATATTTTATGCAAAATAGTTGATAAAGTTTGCGTATATTTTATGCAAATACTCGACTAAGTTCACATAGACTTCACATACTTCCTTACTTCCTTATCTTCACAAATGTTGATCATTATTCACCTATATTTTATGAGAACTTCGTCAACTACACAAATATTTTTCAATGTTCGCCAATAGTGAAAAAAATAGTTAGGTGTCAACTATCATCACTGCTTGTAGTTTCTCACTAAATGCTAATATGGTTACAAACAATTATAAAATTATGACTTGACCAACGGGGGCCTCCACATGGTTGGTAGGAGCTAGCACTGCGCCTCTCCTTGAGGCGCGACATTGCTGGTTCAAAACTCAATGTTACATTGAATAATAACTGGTGGGGGTCTGCCTAACCCCCCAGCTTGCTTATAAAAAAAAAATCAGATTAATAAAAATCTTGAACTCAATGTCATACTTAATTTTCTCTAATAGTTACCTAATGCATTCTTCAGTAGCAGTTCTCATTTTACTTTCATAGATACCAAAATAACGGGAATAAGAAGTAGGAACAATAAAAAAAAATGAATAAAAATAGATAACCTCACAGTTATACTTTTTTTGTTTTAACTCAGTGAATCTGAAACCTTTTTGCCGAAAAAATGCCCTTGGTACATAGGTTTTATATCGAAATTACTTTAAAAAATATTTTTAACATAGGAACTATATTTACATCACTGAAAAGTTTGATTTCAAACTGAGAAAGTTGAGTTGCCCCAAAGGGGTTCGACGTGGTCGGATGAGGCCTAGGCTGCTAGGCAGGTGATCTAGGTTCAAATCTCATGGGCGTCGCACCTTCTGTAAGAAGGTGGCAGGCAATTCCCTGAAAGCAAGATAAAAGCCCACAGAGTTTTACGTTGCCATGATACTCATCGTAAGTGCCATAGGCAGAATCATCGCTGCTAGGTCTCTGATCCGGGAGTGGTTTCTTCGTGTAAATATAAAAAAAACATGAGTTTTGTTCTTTAGAAGCATGCTTCCTAGGAAGTTTGGGCCTTTTAAGTTGAAAACTTTTGCAGCATTTACTCTTTCTTCCACCAACCCACTTAAAAATACCTCAAATCCAGCAGTTAGGAACATTTTAGCAGACTCTTGAACTATCTCTGTTCCGGACTTCCAGTGCCCTTTATCCTACTCTTATCTAAAGATGAAAGTATCAGCAGTTGTCTCGGCCAAAACACATGCAAACAAAGAAAGAGAGAGAGGCAGACAGGATGCTATTTTGGGAGCACGCCCTTCATGACACCAGAGGACACGAATGGATATGTCGACACGACACCTACACCGACACATATGACTATCATTGTAATATTTTTAATAATACTGTAGTACATTTTTATTTGACAATAAAAATACATGTTTTATAATTAAAAATATAGCTTTTTATTGATTAAAAACTAAAATTTTGTGTCATGTTTTTTGAAAAAATTCAAACTTGCATCACATGTCATTGTGTTCATGAATCTTTGTGATATATATATATATATATATATATATATATATATATATATATATATGATTAATTTAACATTAAATAACTTAACATTAGATGGATCCAATCTTATTAAAATGATTAAAATATACTTGAAATAATTATATTTTTTTAAAATACACTGAAAGTCTTTTGAACTTAGAGGAAATAACAAAGTAACTCTATTAAGCTATCAAAATTACCTTTTTTGACCTCATAAATCATTTGTATTTAAGAAGAGTTATTATTTTAAGAGTGTTTTAGTTATTTTAATAAAGTTGAATCTATTTAATGTTAAACACAACTAGCTTAATATTATATATATATATATATAAAGAGAGAGCATGCACTTGGATTACTTATGATAAAGCTGGATATCCTTTTAAATTTTAGATTTGTTTAGATATGAGTCTGAATTGAAAATGTTTTTAAAGAACCCAAACCCATTTTATTATGTTATACCTTGTTCGACACCAAGTTGGTTTAAGTAATTCCTAATCTCTATCTTAAGTTCAGCGCCTGAGCAATTTTTAATTTTGTTAGTGATGGCAAGTCAAACCGATTCAAACCCCCAAGGCCCAACCGCATATTTTGGTTAATGCAAATGGCCAACCCAACCTCTCTTACTCAACCCAGTTTATTGGTCTCACCCCCAGTGTTCCCTTGTGACTTACATTATAAAATTGCATCTAGAGTCTGTTTTGCTTTTGTTGAGCCTTATGTAAGCTGCCCGGTTCAGGTGAATCAATACCCCAAAGGGGCAGCCCGTATACTTGAACAGTAATAGCGTGCAGGCAAAATTGTGAATGAATCAAATGCGTTGAGCTTTCTTTTGTTCACCCTCATTGTGATTGCTTATTGTGATTGCAATTCTTCTCCCTCTATTATCTTTTGCTCTCTTGTACTCTAATTACAAGTTTCTGCGACTGGCAAGCGAGCGACAAGTAGGCTTGCGGCGGTGAGGAAGAACTGTCACGTCGTGCTGGCCTATTGAAGGAAATAGGCCTATGACAAGTGCTACCAGAGCTCGTTCTCATGCTAGAGAATGGACTCAAGAGTCGGTGTCGACAGACACGTCGACAAGCTGCGATTTATGAGCAAGACATCATGGTGCCTTATCAAAACTTGCGCAACACCAAAGGTGAGATAGTTGTCGAAGCTGAGGAGATGGGTTCACCTCGGAGCCAAGAGGAGATGGATGCAACTGTCAACAGGCTGGTGCAAGATGTGACCTTGCACGAAGAAGAATTTCACGCGTAGTTGAATCATTCAGTGGATTTAATGATGTGATCTTGCTGACGAAACAGGTCACTTCGTTAATGACAACAGTGGTCGACTTGCAAACTGAAGTAGGGGAACTTTAGTTTAAGAACCGCACATTGCAGCAGACAGTGACCCTAAATGGGGGGGGAAATGGTGAGAGGTTATCAAAGATTGATGTGCCAATATCAGCAAAGTTCAATGGTTCTCGCGACAACAAGGTCATTGAGAACTTTTTGTTCCAAGTAGAAGACTACTTGGACATTCAGAATGTGATGCTTGAGGATCTCAGAATCAAGGCTGCAACAACTCTACTTGATGGAGATGTTATCGCTTGGTGGAGGCAGAAGCACAATGACATAGAAAATGGTTAATGCGTGATAGACACCTTTGACAACTTTAAAATAGAGTTGTGCAACTACTTCATGCCAAAGAATGCGCAGAGGCAGACGTACAGGATGGTAGGCGAGCTTAAACTTACTGGTTTGTTACAAGACTATATCAGAACATTCAAGAAGCTTATGTTGGAGGTGTCTAACATGTTAGAAGATGACAAGCTCAATGGGTGTATTGTGGGACTTCAGCTATGAGCACAGTTTGAAGTGGAAATGAGCAACCCCCATATTTTGGAAGACGCATATGTGACAGTCGAAAGTTTAGCTGACACTTAATGCAAGACCTTCACCCCATCAACCAAAGTCGGTAATAAGCCTGACCACAAAGGCAAAAAGGATAAACGAAGCAATAACAAATGTGAGGCATCAACACACCATCAATCCGATAAGAAACATAAGTACACAAAGTATAACAACAACAACAAGGGTGCAATTGTGACATGCTGGTTTTGTGATGATAGGCATATCGTCAGTCAGTGCCCAAAGCGCCTTGTGGAGGACGACAGGCATGTCAATGTTGCACATGCAGAATACAGTGTTACTGAGATCATGCAACCGCGAATAAGAGTCATGCGGTCGATCAATGCAGTTAGAAATTATGCAGTTGAGAACATGCAGATTAGCAAAGAACTGATGTATCTCGAAGTCATTACGAATGAAAAGTCTACTTCAGCAAAGGTAGATTCTGGGGCCACACACAACTTCGTATCGCGGGAAGAGGCAGAGCGATTGGGCTTGAAGCCCAAGCCAAAGCAGAAGACCATCAAAATAGTGAACTCTGAGGCCAAGCTCATCCTTGGTGAAGCAAGATTTGTGGCTATCCAAGTGGGGAGTTGGGTCGACAAAACCAACTTCTCTGTGGTGCCCCTGAATGATTTTAAGATGATTTTGGGTTTTGCGAAGTCAGAATGTGATGATGATACCAAAGTTTAACACCTTGACGATCATGGGGCCAAACTTGTTCCACATAGTGCAGTGCCTGACACAGAATGACAAGTCTTCAGTGTTATCGTTAATGCAGCTGAAGAAGGGTGTCAAGCATGGGTAGCAGACATTCTTTACTGTCGTGCACACAAAAGAAGGGAAGGTGTAAGCAACAGTGCCACCAACCCTAGCCCTACTGTTGGAGGAGTTTCGGGGGGTGATGCCTCCAAAATTGTCAAAGCATCATCCACTAAGACGTGAGGTTGACCATAAGATTAAGTTGATCCGGAGAGCGAAGCCTCTCATAATGGTTTCATACCGCATGGGGCCAACTGAGTTGAAAGAACTGTGCAGGCAATTGAACGAGATGTTGGATGCAGGCATCGTTCGTCCATCGAAAGCCCTATTTGATGCCCCAATCCTATTTCAGATGAAACATGATGGCTCCAAGCAATTATGTGTGGATTATCGTGCTTTGAACAAGGTCACGGTGAAGAACAAGTATTTGTTGCCACTGATAGCGGACTTGTTCGATCAACTAGGCAGTGCCTTTATCATTTTAAAGCTAGATCTGTGATCGGGTTACTGGCAGGTGAGGATTGCTGAAGGTGATGAGTCGAAGACAACTTGCGTCACCCGCTATGGTGCTTACGAATTCTTAGTAATGCCATTCGGGTTGACGAATGCTTCAGCCATGTTCACGACCCTAATGAATCAGATTTTTTACCCGTACTTAGACAAGTTCATGATAGTCTGCTTGGATGATATCGTGATTTACAACAACAACATGGAGGAATATGTCGGGCACTTGCGAACAGTGTTTCAGGTACTGAAGGAGAATAAGCTATGTGTCAAACGGGAGAAGTGTCTCTTCGGGCAGGAGGAGATCAACTTCCTTAGCCACGTTGTGGGGCGTGGTGTGCTGTGCATGGATGGACAAAAGATAAGAGTCATCCAAGAATAGGTTTCGCCAGGTAAAGTGCCAAAGTTGCGGTCATTCCTTGGTTTGACAAACTACTATCGACGTTTCATCAAAGGCTATTTTCTTATTGTTGTGCTCCTCACAGGTTTGTTAAAGAAGAATCGGGTATGGCTCTGAACAGGAGCATACCAAGATGCCTTCGACGGCTTGAAAAAAAACCTTAATGAGGGAGCTAGTGTTGTGAATACCTAATCACTCAAAACCCTTTGAGGTCCACACAGATGCGTCAGACTTTGCCATCAACGAAGTTATTATGTATAAGGGTCACCCGGTTGTATATGAGAGCCGTAAGCTAAAGAATGCAGAGAGGAGTTACACGGTGCATGAACGTGAGATGATATCCATCGTATATTGCCTCAGGACTTGACAACACTACCTTCTGGGTGCCCAGTTCATCGTCAAGATTAACAATGTAGCTATGAGCTATTTTCAGACATAGAAAAAGCTGACGTCTAAGCAAGCTCGGTGGCAGATGTTTTTGGCAGAGTTCAACTTTGCCTTAGAGTATAAGGTTGAAAAGAACAATGTTGTGGTGGATGTCTTGAGCAGTAGAGTTGCACTAGCAACTGCACACACAAAGCTTTCTGAAGTGCATTTAGATGACACATTGCTGAGCCACATCCACGAAGGTATGCAACAGGATCTGACAGCACAATACCTTGTTTCTCTAGCGTAGGCGAGGAAGACTCGACAATTTTGGCTATAGGATGACCTCTTTGTGACAAAAGGGAAACATGTCTTCGTGCCACAGTGGGGAAGCCTCCATGAAGAACTGCTTAAGGAGTGCCATGATACACTATGGGCCGACCATTCTGGTGAGGAGCAGACCTTACCACTTCATGAGTGCGGCTACTATTGGCTGCAGACAAGGGACGACGTGGAGAGGTATGTACGAACTTGCCTCATCTGTGAGCAAGATAAGGTGATAAACCAGAAGGCTGTCAGTCTCCTTGAACCTCTACAAATTCCAGAACGTCCTTCAGATAGCATCTCCATGGACTTCATTGTTAGTCTGCCAAAGGTAAAGGGCCTCAATTTTATTCTGGTCATGGTAGATCGTTTCTCAAAGTATGTCACCTTCATCCCAACTTCTAAGGAGTGCCCTGCAGAGTTGTTTGTAATACATGTGGTAAGCACTGGGGCATACCAAAGAGCATTGCGAGTGATCGCAATGCTCGCTTTACGAGTGATCGCAATGCTCGCTTTACGAGTAAGTTCTGACATGAAGTATTTCAGCTACTTGACCATGATTTGCTGTTTTCAACAAGCTTCCATCCGCAGACAGATGGATAAATAGAGCGCATCAACGAGATACTGGAGCAGTACCTTAGGCATTTTGTTAGTGTCAATCAGAAAAATTGGGTGAAACACCTTGATGTGACACCGTTTTGTTACAACCTGCAGAAGAGCGAGTGTTCAGGGCACAACCCATTCGAGATAGCCATGTTTCAGCAGTAACTGACCCCGTACACTCTTGTGGTGCAAGAAAAAGGAAGGTCATCCTTCGACTATTAGTTTGTTCAAGACTGTCATGAGCATAATGAGTTGACAAATGCATCCTTACACAAGGTGACAAAGAGAATGAAGAAGTGAGCGAACAAACATCGTCGGCCCGATAGGTTCTAAGTTGGGGACCAAGTGTTGGTGAAGTTATATCCAGGTTGCACATGCATCTTTTGCGGGCGGCACTGCGAACTGCTAAGAAAGTATAAAGAAACCTTCACCATCACAAAGAATGTGAGCAAGCTGGTGTACAAGTTGGAGTTGCCCCCAGACTTCAAGGTGCACCTGGTGTTCCATGTGTGCAACCTCAAGCAGTTTCATCCAGACGATGAAGACCCAGAACACATCATGCCACAACATGTTTGCATTATGTAGAGGGCCCCAACAACACAACGGGTCAAGAAGCATCTCAGTTAGATCCTTCGTCATAAGGTCAACTATTTGGGCAAAATGAAGAAATACTTAGTGCAGTGGGAGAAAACAATGAAACCTACGTAAGAGCTAGCTTTTTGGATGAACAACCGCTACCCGTCTGAAGTCAGAGCTTACCATAAAACAGATGACGTCGAAGACGACACATGATTTGAAGGGGAGAGCATGTTTCTTTGTGACTTATATTGTAAAGTTGCGTCTAGAGTCTGTTTTGCTTTTGTTGAGTCTGATATAAGCTGCCCGGTTCAGGTGAATCAATACCCCGAAGGAGGAGCCCGTATACTTGAACTGTAATAGTCTGCGGGTAAAATTATGAATGAATCAAATGCATTGATATTTCTTTTGTTCACCCTCGTTGTGATTGCAATTCTTCTCCCTCTATTCTCTCTTGCACTCTGATTACAAGCTTTCGCGATTGACAAACGAGCGATAAGTAGGCTTGCGGCGGTGAGGAAGGACCATCGCGCCACGCTAACCTATAGAAGGAAATAGACCCGTGACACCTAGAGCCCTAGAGAGTCTGAACCCAACATGGGTTCCATCCACGGATGTTGGTCTGTGTTTCGTCCCGAGTCTCTTCTCTCTTGATGCATTTGGTACGGATTATCCAGGATAACGGTCCAAGACCCTAGTCCGACCATTTTTTTTTCTTTATCTTTTCTACAGAGAAAGCTAGGGTTAGACCTTACCAGTTATACAACCATACCATTTGGGGTTCGAACTTGCAACGTCCCAATACAAGGTGCCAGCCCGTTGCTAAGTCCGACCATATATTCAAAGAAAGAGAGTTCTACCCTAGGGTTTCTCTCTCTCTCTCTCTCTCTCTCTCGGCACGAGAAATGGTGCGGTGCTCCGGCCAATAATCGAACGGCTGAGGCTGTGCGACACTCATCCCCCATCGGCAAGTTCTCTCTCTCTCTGTGTTGTTAAGAAACTAGGATTGAAACCGTCAACTCCGATTTCCTCTTTCCCCCATATTCCAGGGGTTTTCTATTTTGTAAATTATTTGTTATGTTTCATTCCCTCTGAAAGTTTTTCTGTATTACCTTCCTATCTTCTTATATATGACTCCCTAAGGTTGATAATCCTATGATATGTGTTTTGTTCTCATTTTTTGAGTTTTTGTTGGGAATCATGTGTTATATTCCATCCGAATATCGAATGGTATTATTGTCAATTTAAAAGCGCTGTAAATTCATCAGAAATCGCGTTTCTCATACCGCGCACTTTGCATGAGCAGCATTGAGCATTCCTTGATGGCTGTTTGTACCAATTCCATGCAATGAATCGACTCTTTGATACACATAGGGCTGGGGTTTCATAAGGGATGCGTCTGGCTCGACTCCGGTCTTGGTTCATGTAGTGGGTGTAAAGGTGCATCTTTATTGGGTGGAATCCCCATCTTTTCATAATCTTGTGGACACAAAGCTAGGACTTTGCAGAAAGCAAGTCATGGTGGAACTTCGGTTGGGAACTTCTTGGGTGGCCAAGATCTCGCGTTTGTTGAATCAGGCTGGACTTGGTTTGCCAACATCGATTGATTGACGTAGGATACAAAAAAAAAATCTGTAGAGTTTTGAAAGGTTGGTGTTATATCTAATGCGAATTTTGTATTTGTGATCTGACCTTGTGCGTCTCTATTTTGGAATCTAATAGGTCGAATGAGGACATGGATTTGTTAACTTTCTGGCTTATCTCACTCTCTCTGAATTGTAGGGTTTGAACTTTCATTGTGTTAAGCACTTTTTTTTTACTTGGAGAAACCGCCCCAGGATTAGAGACGTAGTCTCTCTGGCTCTGCCTGCCGTACATACTGTCGCTGTCCTGGTCGCATAAGACTCCAAGAGCTTACCCCTCACCCCCAGGTTGCCGCCACGCTCGGGCTTGCGCGGGAGGTGACACTCATTGTGTTAAGCACTTGAAGGTTAGTTTCTTCACTCTTTAGTTGGTTAATTTCCTGCTGCTTCTATAAATAGTGAAAATGACCACTTCGTTGCCATTCTTGTGAAGGAGTTGGAGTTTGACTCATTTCCGGATCAGATGCGTTGTTGTGCCACATGTTGTTGGGACTTGATAATAAGCATTGAATGGAAATCCTTGATAATTGCATGGTTATAATTTTGATGGTGAACATAACTTCTGTTACTGTTATTTCCGTATTTTATGGTACATGAAAAAGAAGGGCCATGCTCAATGTGGTCCCATACTTCAGAGTTCTGGGGAGGGACACACTGGGGTCGGTCCCAGTCTTCTGCTTTTCTGCAACAAGTGGTGGCCCTCAGTTCTCGAACTGTATCTCCATTCTGACATCCTGAAGACTTATTGTTGCGCCAAGAAATGGCTCTCAAATGGATCAACATATGATATATTACATTTCCAGGATGGTAGTGAGAAGCAACCAATATATTTTACGTATCTTCCTCTTTCAACATACTTCACATCGTTTTTTAGAAGTTCAACATATGACTCTCTGTTTGAGGTCATAATATCACTCCCAACTAACTTAGCACCTTTGAAAGCTTTCTAGACATGGAGTCAGTTGAGGTCACCATGAAAAGGATTGCTTCCTAATATATTTGGTGCAGGAAATTCTGAGTAACTTTTATGTTCAAGCTAAATGTGATCTTGTAAATGTATGGAAGATACCAATAGATATCCGGTTTCCTAATTTATGTGATTTTATTTTTGTTTTAAGTTTGATTTAATTGGACTAATATTCAGAATGATTATTTTATTTCCATGAGGGCCATTGGTTGGTGTAATTGTAAAATGCTTGAAAACATGTGTTTAAGTCTTGATAGCGCCCACTTCTTGCAAAAAGTGGTAGAAATCTAGGACTGACTCCAGTATCCCCTCCCCATCCCCACGAAGTGGTGGCCTGCACTTGGTAGGCCCTATTGTTTTAATGATTGATTTTGATGAGACTCCGACTCAAATATAGATTTGGTTTCTGACCAAAACTAACTACATAAATGGTTGTAAATTGGGTTCAGTTTTCTTTTTTGTATTTGCACCAGATCTGGTTTGGAGATAATCAAATCAATAATGGATCTGATTAATGCATATTTGATTAAGTTGATTTGTCGATCTTAGATCCAATCTGTATCCAACCCATTAATTTTCTTATTCTTGATGCTCATCCTAGTGATTCGGGGGCGCACTATCAATTTCAAGGAGTGTAATCTGAATCAGGAATCTATGATTCATGTTCAGGAATTTAAATCATATAATTCTTTCGGCTGGGTAAATCCTATGACTGTAGCTTGGAAGAAAATTGACTTGGTGTGGATCAATTTGTGTCAAGGTAGTGGTTGTGGGTACATGAGTTGAATTCAGTTTATTAACTCTTCATGCTTGAGTTTGTTAAATGCAAGATTGACTTTGACTCAAGTTCAGTTGAGCCTTAACAGTGAAGCTTGGGTTCAGCTTGATTAAACTTAATAAAAATTTTGTTCTAACTATAATAATAGAAGATGGAATTTGAACCTTTGACCTATATACATGTATGAGGCAAGAACAAGAGAGCTATATATATATGTGTGTGTGTGTGTGTGTGTGTGTGTGTGTGTGTGTGTGTGTGTGTGTGTGTGTGTTTTGGGGGTGGGGGGGGGGAATGGAAACCTACAGTATGGTCACAGTGCTAAATGAAACTGTTAAATTGTATTGCATACTTATTGAAATCCTACATGTATATTTTATATACATAAAGAGAGATACATATACATATATATTTTATATATATGTACATGTATCTATCTACCTATATATTTACAAATATATATTTTCTTTTGTATTAGCCGTAGGGGTATTTTAGTCTTCTTTCTATTTTACGCATATTCATATTTTTGACTATGTTTGTATGTTATTTAATTTTCATTTTTATTTTTTTACTTTTCCTTTACGCACTTTATGTACCTTGGGGGGCCCACACTCTAGTCGTTGGGCCCCTCCAATGGTCATAAATGTGACCGTTGGAGGGGCTCCAACGACTAGATGTGGAGCCCCTCCAAGGCTTATTCAATGCCCTATAAATATGGGCTTCTCCTTTTGTATTAGTGGGGGCTTTGAGTCCAAGTCATTTATTGTTCAATAAAGTTTTCCATATTCTATTATATCTTTGTGCATTCGTGAGCTATTGTGGGTAGTGCCTTTGTGCACAAGTGTTCTAAGTGTCCTTATTGTGCCTTCGTGCACACTTCATTCATCAAGAACTTAGTATCTTGATCATAGTGTCCTTTTTGAAGACACTTTTACATGGTATCAAAGCAAGATTATTATTGAAGAGGATCGTGTGCCTCGAAAGTCATGCACCTACCTTTCTCTTGAATTTGAGCGTGGAGAACTCTTACAATATATATCGTGAGAATCATACCACATCTAGATTTTTCTCTAGATCGACCCATTGGTGCTAAGAATTCCCTCACTCTATATTCTTTTCCATTACAAATGGGGGAAAAAGACTCATTTCTCTCTTGGGTTCAAAATTCAAACTCAATGGCTCAAATTATCATGTTTGGGCCGACAATATGGAAGCCCACATCAAGGGTAAAGGGCTTGGGGGATATGTCAAAGGCTCAATACCGGAACCGGAACTGGAACCGGAACTAAAGATTACCTTGGTGGAACAAGGAGAAATAAAGATTCTTGAAGGCGAAGAAAGAATCAACGCCCTTGAAGACTATAGTAAGAAACATGAAGAATGGAAGATGAGAAATTTCAAAATCCTATCATGGATCTTCTCATCCGTTGAGACAAAATTTAATGCCATCATTATCAAATTCAAAAATGCTTCTCAAGCATGACAATATCTTGAAAAAATGTACACATCAAGGGACTTTACTCATAAGTACTATCTTCAAAAAAGGGCTTTGACCCTCCAACAAAGCGAAATGATTATTAGAGAGTATTTCACGGAGTTGTCCTCTATTTGGTATGATACCATGCTTGAGCCCAAATGGAGTGGAGAAGCCATTGAGCTTAGGCATAAACAATTGGAAGATGATCGTTTTTTAACTTTCTAAATGGGCTTAGACTCGAATTTGAACAAATACGATCCTGTCCTTTATCCTCGTTTACTTTCCCTTCTCTTGAAAACATAATTACAAAATTAAGTGGAGAAGAAACCCGTATGGGTATAAGCAAAAATAACCCAAGTGTTCTTGCAACACCTTCCAACCAAGAAGAACGTGAAGGTGTTAATGCTGTTTAAAGATCGGGAAATAATTTAAAAACTTACAAACCTCCTCATTTCAAAAATCAAAATCAAGGAGCAAGGGAAAATAGTGGGCAAGGTGGAAAAAGAGATTATAGCAAAATTGTGTGCCACTTTTGTAACGAACAGGGGCAAATCAAACCGGTGTGCCCAAAGTGGAAGAAGTTGCTAACCATGGATACCACATCTCAGTTTAAAAAAGAAGAATGTTCATCTTCTTCCAATGAAACTCTCTTTTTGCATCAAATTATGGAAGCACTTCAACCTCTTCTTAAAGGTGCAATTTTGGGAGCCGCCATGTCAACTTTTTCTCCTTCCGGTAAGACTTCTTGGCTTTTAGATTCAAGTGCCTCTTTTCATGTGTCCCCAAGTATTTGTTCTTTTTTCGAATATTCAAAAAATTCTTCTCCATCCTTTGTTTCAACCACGGATAAAACTTTCCTTGAAATCAAAGGAATTGGAAACTTTAAAAAATAAGGTTTTTTTATCCCAAAAATTAGATTTATTCCAAAATTAAACTTAAATTTACTTTCAGTCTCTCAAGTCTCGAACCATGGATGTGATATAAAATTCTCATCTAATAAATGTTGGATACAGGATCGCCGGTTCGAGAGGTTGATTGGGGATGACTCTAGGAGGGGAGATCTATACTATGTCGACTCTCTTCAAATTTCAAAGAACTCTACGTCATAAGTAGAGTATTGGCACCTCGACTGAGTCAACTTTTCACTAAAGAATGCGATGGGCCTGCGGTTCTGACTCAAGACGACACCAATTCTCACTTTAGAGGCGTCACACTCAACCTCAAAAACTGCGCTAAAATCAGGAAGGGTTAGGATGGGGGCACTAGTCATTTTCTCTTTGATGACCGTGAATGCTTTGCCCACGACTGAAGTCCAATGGAAACTAGTGCCCTTTAGGCATTCCGTGATAGGGGCCATGAGGGTGCTAAAGTTCCTCACAAAACGACGGTAGAAAGTGGCTAGCCCGTGGAAACTGCGGATTTCTCCTAAAGTCCTTGGGGTAGGCCATTCTACAATCGCACGGACTTTGGCGGGATCCGCCTTGACTCCATCAGACGACACAATAAAACCCAAAAATACCACACTTGACGTCATAAACTCACACTTCTTAGCATTCACATACAACTTCTCCTTCCTTAAAATCTCGAGGACTTGACGCAATTGACTTAAATGATCAGACAACGAAGAACTATAGACCAAACTATCATCAAAATATACTACGACAAACTTCCCTATACAAGGACGCAACACTTGGGTCATCATGTTCATGAAAGTACTCGGGGCATTTGATAACCCAAATGGCATGACTAACCACTCATACAACCCATCACGTGTTTTGAATGTCGTTTTTCACTCATCCCCCTATCGGATACGGATTTGGTGGTACCCACTTTTTAAATCGATTTTAGAGAAAATAGAGGCATCGATCAACATATCAAACATGTCATCCAACCGGGGAATGGAGAAACGGTACTTGACAGTGATGCGATTGATCACTCTATTGTCGACACACAAGCGCATGAATCCATCTTTCTTAGGTGTGAGAAGGACGGACACTGCACAAGGGTTCACACTTTCACGAATAAAACTCTTTTTGCAGTAACTCTTGAACCTGCCTCAACAACTCGGCATGTTCAGATGGATTCATGCGATACGTGGGGAGGTTAGGTAGACTCGACCCCGGGACAAAATCGATGACATGCTGCACCACTCTCATCGAAGGTAGACCATCAGGAAGGTCGTCTGGCATAATGTCGCGAAACTTCTCAACAAGGGGCACGATGTTCGCGGGAACGGGCAACGACGTACTCATAGACGGTTTAGCCACCAGGGCATAACAATAATCGTCCTCCCTACAATGGCTCAAGAAAGTCCGGTATGACAGGCCCGTGAGCCGGGGAACTCGCTCAGGCTTATCCATAATGGGAAAATCGACCTCCTTCATAGAGAGAAGGATTATCTTATGACCCTTAAAAATAAATGAGTATGTGTTCCTACGACCATCGTGAATGGTCTTGGGGTTAAACTGCCAGGGACGTCCCAAAAGAACATGACACACACTCATAGGGGTTACATCATACCACACCTCATCGTGGTAATGCTCCCCCATAGAGAACCAAACTAGACAACGTTGGGTAATGGGAACCTCGTTCCCTCTTTTGAAACACTCCATCTTGTATGGTTGGGACAATTTTTTCGTTTTCAGATTCAGGGTGGACACGACACTCTCGGAAACCATGTTCTCACAAGCCCCAGTGTCAATGATAACATCACATGCATGCCCCTCACAGTTGCACCGGGTTCTAAAAATGTTGTTTCGCAACCATTTTGCAGGGGCTGACTCTCGGGGTGCAGTCAAAACATGATGGATGAACAACAAATTTTTGACGTTACCGTCGAACTTTACAACTTCCCTCTCATTCTCTCCCTTAACCGACGACTCACCCTCATGCTCACTATCGAATGCTGACTCAACAATACCCTCGATAAAATGGGCGTTCTTGTTTACGGTGGGGCACTTGGACGCTACGTGTGCTAACTCCTGACACCTAAAACAACGGATGGTTGACTCACTAGGTTTGGACTTGGACCTGGTATGGAATGCTGGCCCAGACTGGTCAGACTTGCTAGGGTCAACTCTTGGGGTGGGCTTTGAGTCTTTCTTCTTAGGGGAGCTCGCTCTCCTGGTTGGGAAACTCGACTTGGGTCGACTGGACTGGTCACTTCCGGAAACTCTATATTCTTGCCTCCTTTTCAACTTTTCCTTCACATTCATGGCATAACTGCTGGCCTGATCCAATGACTCGACTGTGATACAACTGAAATCATCAGAAATAGCAGAACGAAGACCAGAAATATACCTCGTGACCTGCTGATGGACGGTCTCCTCGATCTGCACTCGTAGGGATAGACAATGAAACTCATTTGTGTATTCTGCCACGGTACGGGTGCCTTGACGCAGGTCATGTACTCCTTGTAGGCTCTTGGTCTGAAGGCACAAACTTGGACTGCATCAATCTCTGCATCTCTTCTCATGTCTGCACACGTTCTTGCCCCTGTCGTTCCCTCGACCTTTGCAACTCAACCCACCATGTCTGCGCTAGGCCCCTTAATCGAGTGGACGCTAGAGAGACACGATGGAGCTCAGCTACCGAGTGGTAGTTGAAGAAAAACTACACTGCATAGGCCCAGTCGAAGAATTGCTCTGCATCAAATCGTCCCGCGAACTTTGGAAGGTCCAACTTCACCCCGTAGGTAGAGGTGTGCTCTGGCGTTCTCTGCTGACATGGTTCCACCATGCCTGCAGGGTACTCGTTCTAGAAGGCGTCATCATCCATCAGGGCATCGTCATCTTCGTCACGGTACTGCTCGCCTGGGGGTTGATGCTGACGAACTCCAGTGACATGTTGTCGACGCTCAGGTCACGGTCTCTGTTGAATCTGTATAGCTGCTGCGTGAAACTGCCTTGGTCTGGCCCGTCCTTGGGTGTGAGCCATCTGCTGTCGACGTTGAGACACCGATATAGTAGGTGGGAGGACTGGTCGGTGAGCCGTTTCTGGGTTGGTGGGAATGGGGTAATATGGATTTTGGTTGGAAGTTGGTGTATGGTGGAAGTAGTGGGTTGGATATGGGACAAGGTTCTCGATCGGGGATGAGATAATGGATTGGGCCAAGTTTGGGGTTTGGTATGGGTATTGGGTCTGGTTTGTGTAGTATTGGGATGACTCACCTGCTTGGATCTGGATCGGGTCTAAACCTACACTATTCGTCGAACCCAGAATGGGGTAGGTAGGTTCATGAAGCGATTGGGGGTGGTAAAGGCCTGTTTGGAACTCGATCCTTGATCCATAACATGATGGGTCTGGTTTTGACTCGGCTCAAAATCAAACTGGAGTTCCGTCGGGTTCGATGTAAGTTTGGGTCGGTATTGGATCGCGCATTAGGATCAAAATTATTAGGTTGGGTCAGATTCGGGAGAACCTGCGAACCAGACCCAACTGGGTAAGCCGGATGATGGGGTTCAAAGCTCGGACCCACTCCCTGGGACCCGGGTCTGGGCCCTGCTACTATCGGCTCTGGACCGGACCCTGTCAAGTTTGGTCCTAACCACAAAGGACCACACCACCCTGCTCGCTGGTGGGCTGCGACCGCACCCCCACGCACAAACTTCGGTAGGGGAGATAGGTCAGCCCCGGTCCGGGCTAAAGCGGTTGTGCCAGCAACTTGGCCCAACGTCACGCTCGGGCCCTGCAGGCCATGTCTGGCCTGCAACCCCTTTGCCGTGGATCGAGGCCATGCCTGCGCACCCAGGCCGACGTCGGGAGGTCCTTCAACGCCCCCCTGGTTCGGCTGGAGGGCACTGGCCACCTGAATTGCAACCGTCACCGGGACGAGATTCAGAAACAGTACCATTTGCGGGGCATTTGTGCGACCAGCTTCCCTATGCAGGCCCATCCCGACGCCCTCCCCGTGCACGGTCGACGGATGAAAGGTCGGCTGGACTGGGTTGAGTGTTGCGGCATCCGCTGGACCATCACCCATTGTCACTCCCGTTTTTTGCATTGACGTCGTGCGCGGCTCCACCGACGACTCAAGGACGACGATCCGACCATCGATCCCATCCAAACGTTTTGACATGCCGGCCACGTCCTTGTTGACGTGTAGCAGATTCTCCTAGATCTTCGTCATCATATCGATCATTCGCATCATGGGGTCTTCGTTGACGGTACCCGATTCCTCCCGCTCGTAGGATCGTCCCTCGTTTCTTGCGCCATACCGTCGACCAAGGAGGAGGGGCTGTGCTCTGATACCACTTTGATGCAACGAGGATCGGTAAACCAATCAATCTACGTTAATTCACTTATTGAAAAGGAAGATATAATGAAGAAAAGAATTAAAGAGAAAACAGAAATAACGGCTGCAGTGGAAAAACATGTGCTGACAGAAAGAGAAAAAGAATCATCAATCTTCTCTAGCCTACGTAACTCTAGGGTTGAATATTAATAGACTGCATAGTGGATCTGGATCTCGGGTCCAGTCCTTGGACCCGAGACTAAATCAATGTTGCTGACGCGCTGTATCATCTCATGTGTTGGAACGCTGTCGACGTGCATGCTTCAGGCCTTCGCTCGCCTGGAATAGTTGCACAGGGGCACGCCCTGGATCATGGTATAATGCTTGAGGTCGGATCCATCACCGGGGTCTGATCTTCCATCCCATTGGTGCCGAGATCCCTGGCCACGCCCGGGTCACTCTGTATAGGCCTGGCCCGGTCCTGCTTTGCATGCACGTCGACAGCGTTATTTCGAAACTCAAAAGGGGTTTCGATGTTACGATATTAAAGACGACAAATTATATGTATGAAAAAATGTGAGCTTTTTGAAAAATGTGTGTGGTTTTGAAAGTTGTGAACCTCACGAAGAAAATATGGATTATTTCTTTTTATTTGAGTTATTATCTAGAAATGATGATGCTAGTGATGATGAATCTACTCATAATAACTCTAGTGACAATGAAGTTGAGGAAAATAACTTCTTATCTCACTCACCTACCTATCAACATATTGATGAAGGAACATCTAGAGATCCTATCACGTATACCCATAGAGACAAAAATAGTTTTAGAAATGTAATAGAAAAATATAATGAATCTAGTAGAACTACCTCTTCAAATGAGAAAAATCCGCTAAGAACCGAGAGAAATAAGAAAGTCCCTTCTAGGTTCATCTCTTATGATTCATTTTCATCTAAACATAAAGCTTGCCTTACCGCCATTCACTCATATGTAGAACCTAAAAACTTTAAAGAAGCCACAAAAAGTATTGAATGGGTAGAAGCTATGGATGATGAACTTAGAGCTATCAGAAAAGCTAAGACTTGGTAATTTCAAGATCTTCCTAAGGGTAACAAAACCATAGGGTGTAGATGGGTGTTTAATGTCAAAATCAAGAGTATTGAATATCTTGAAAGATATAAAGCTCGTCTAGTAGCCAAAGGATATAGTCAAGAATACAAGATTGAATATGAAGAAACATTTGCTCCTGTTGCACGAATGGTTACTGTCAGATGCCTCATTACTATCGTTTCAATTAAAAAATGGAACTTCTTTCAAATGGATGTTAAAAATACCTTTTTAAATGGCGATCTAAATAAAGAAGTGTATATGGCTATTCCTCTAGGAATGGAGACTCTTAAAGGAAAAGTTCATCGTCTCCAAAAAACACTTTATAGACTAAAACTAGCCACCAAGGCTTGGTATGTCAGATTTAACTCTGTAATGTTGAAAAATGGTGTTTTCTCATGCTTCACTGATACAACCCTGTCTGTCAGAAAATTCAATGAAGGAATAGTTATATTACTTTTATATGTTGATGATATGCTAATAACTGGAAGTGATACTAAAAGAATTAAGAGCATAAAATCCATTCTAAAAGATAAATTTGAGATGTCTAACTTAGGACTTCTGACATATTTTTTGGGAATTGAAGTTGCATATTCTCATAGAGGTTACTTTTTATCTCAAACTAAACTTGCTTTTGAGATTATTGACAGATCAGGTCTTACAGATTATACACTTTGTGAAACTCCTGCTATAGTAGGAACCAAAATGAAAATTGATGATGGTATTCTTCTCAAAGATCCCACTCCCTACAGACAACTTGTAGGATCCTTAATGTACCTGAGTATTACTCGACCAAATATTTCACATGCAGTTCATACTGCAAGCCAATTTCAGCATGCACCAACATCCGTTTATATGAGTGAAATTCTGAGGATCATCAGATACATAAAGAGATCATTGAATAAGGGAGTGTTCTTATTCTCATCCTCTGAATTAAAATTAATAGCTTATACTGACTCTGATTGGGGATGTGACCTAAATAACCGTTACTCCACCACTGGCTTTTGTGTGTTTTTAAGAGACTCACTAATTTCATGGAGATGTAAAAAGCAGAGTTACCGAAAACACCCAGGCATATGGGGAAGCACGCTTCTCCGAAGCGCATTTCGAAAGTGCGAAACGTTGCGCTTCCGAAACGCGCAGGGAAGTGTTTCCCTTTTACTTTTATAGGAAACACACTTTCCATTTATGAGAAGCAAGCTTCCCCCTCACTTTCCTCTTTTTTTTTTCATTTTCTTTTCCTCTTTTTTCGCTTCCCCTCGCTTCCTAGGTCGCTTTCGGTTCGCTTCTTGGGTCGCTTCTGAGACAGTTCGTGATTCGCTTCTAAGTCTTCCCACGCTTTCTGCTTCCTAAATTTTGAAAGTGCTTCGCTTCCCGCTTCCGCTTTCCGTATCGCTTTTTGCTCCCGCTTTCTCGACCGACAACCATGATAAAAAGCAACAAAAGGTGTCGTTATCCTCTACCGAAGCTGAATACCGAGCTATGATAACTACTACCATCTAGATTGCATGGATCCATCATCTGTTGGAAGATATGGAGATTAATGTAGAAGCGCCCACCAAGCTATGCTGTGATAACAAGAGTGCAGTTTATATTGCCAAAAACCACACTTTTCATGAGCGTACAAAACATATCGAGATGGACTGCCACTATGTTCGATAAGCATATTTGAAAGGAGCCATAAATCTTCCACATGTAACTTCAGAATATCAGCTGACAAATTTCTTCACTAAGGCGTTGTGCTCTTCTTGATTCAACTTTCTTTTGGTCAAACTTTCGGTCATCATGCCCTAAGTTTGAGGGGGAGTGTTAAATTGTATTCCATAATATTTGAAATCCTACATATATATTTTATATATATAAAGAGAGATACATATACATGTATCTATCTACTTATATATTTACAAATATATATTTCCTTTTGTATTAGCTGTAGGGGTATTTTAGTCTTCTTTCTATTCTACGCATATTTATCTTTTTGAATATGTTTGTATGTTATTTATTTTTCATTTTTATTTTTTTACTTTTTCCTTTATGTACTTTGTGTACCTTGGGGGGCCCACACTCTAGTTGTTGGAGCCCCTCCAAGGCTCATTCAATGCCCTATAAATATGGGCTTCTCCTTTTGTATTAGTGGGGGCTTTGAGTCAAAGCCATTTGTTTTTCAATAAAGTTTTCCATATTCTTTTATATCTTTGTGCATTTGTGAGCCACTGTGGGTAGTGCCTTTATGCACAAGTGTTCTAAGTGTCCTTATTGTGCCTTCGTGCACACTTCATTCGTCAAGAACTTAGTGTCTTGATCATAATGTCCTTTTTGAAGACACTTTTACAGAAACATGGTATTGGTTTTCGGTGTTTTTTCGAAATTCTGACCATACAGATGTGATCTATATGCTTGTTTTTATAGGAATTATTTCTTGGAGCATTTGATTCCGATGCATGGATAGGTTTTATAAGGTTTAAAAAACCAACAACCTATAATTTTCATAAAATTTCTAGGCTCCAAATACCATTTCTTCCATCCAAAATGCATTATCCAAGTGTCGACTTCGAGTAAATCAATCATACTGAACACATCTATGGGGTTGGAATTTTGAAAAAAACACCGCAAATCCAATAGCATTTATTGAGCACTGTGCCCATTTTGTAGGTTTCCATTTTCCTATATATATAAAAGGTTTATTTAACATTAAACTGGTTGTATTTAACATTTGATACATTCAACTTATTAATATATATAAAATACCCTTAAAAGTAGTTGCATTTTAAAAAATGCATGATGACTTTTTTTGGCATTATGATTTTTTTGTATTTGGCGGGAAATAAAAAGTCAAAACACCTTTTTCAAAAAGTAAAAAGTGTACTCTACAAATATCAATATGGAAAGTTAAAGTTACTTTTTTGACCCTAAAATGTGGTATTGTATTTTTAAAAAATATCTTTATTTTGAAGGGCATTTTGATCATTTCAATGAGTTGAATATATCTAATGTTAATTACTACTAGTTTAGTGTTGGATGAACCCATATGTACATGTATAAGTTTATTAAACTCTTAATAAACTCGTTAAGAGTTTCAGTTCTGCTTGCTTAACAACACAACTTGAATTTAAAGTTCGAGCTCAGTTTGCCTAGTGAGCAAACACCCTTGAATTGAGCGTATATTAAGTTGAACTCAAGTAGTTCAATAAATTACCCAATTGATTGCCACCTTTAGGTAGATCATAATATGAAACAATCCTTTGTTATCATTATTTTGGGCCATGACTAGCATATCCATCTACATAGCTTTGAAAGTTTGTCCCAATAGAGGAATTTTCAAAGCAAAAAGCTAGATGCTTTTGAAACTTAGCTGGAAGAAAAAATAAATATGGAGAAGTGCAATTCTTTCAAGAAGCTAGGATTGGTAACTATGATTTCAATGGTCCTTTCCAAAACTTCTTTTAAGCATAAAATAATGTTTCCATTTCCACTTTGTATTGGACCCAGTAGTTTGAGGATTTGGTTTGAGTTTTAATCAAACAAATTTGGCAATGGTAACCTGGGAGAGTAATTGGTGGGGTATCTAAGGAATTGGGATGTAAGTGAGACATTTTCTTCTTTGTGTTTGCACCCAAAATAGAATTGGCAACTATGCCACACAAGGAAGATTGAGGGACATAAAGTACAGCTCTAGAACTTTTTTATATGAGGGTGCATATATCAAGCAAATATGGTAATGATTATTTGGAGCGAGTAGTTGAGGAGTTATTTGTGGAATTGGAGAGGTAGGTGAGGCATTTCCTCCTTTGCGGCTGCACCCAAAAACAGAATTAGCAACTATGTCACATAGGTATGGTTCAAGGTGGTACACATGTTTTCATGGATCTAGCTACCATTTGTTGATATATAGCTATTCAGATGTGTTCCAGATAGTTTACTTACTATGCTACTAGATTTAATAATCTGTAATATGCCATAATGTTCAGTTTTTATGATGGTGAAAAGTCAAGGGATCATAATTCTTGAAGGTGAGAATGATTTGAAAAGGGCCCAAAACATCATGATCAATTCAACTTTATCACATGAAATTAGCAAAATAGAACATAATAAGCATGATTCAAAGGATAGATTTCACTTTTGGTAAAGTAAGAGTGTACTACCATAAATTATAATAGTTTAACTTTAAGCTAGTGATAGATGAAGATAATTAGAGTGGAAGATGGATACTTGGATGGTTTGCTAAAATTTGAGAAGGTAGACCATCTGTTACTTTTTGAATCAAAATTGCATCAAGCTAGGTACTATGAAACCTTTTAGTCTTGTTTTTGAAGGAGTGGTGGTGGGAAAACTTCGTAATTAGCTCTAGTTTCTACTTCTGGTGATTAACTTTTCTAGTAGGTGGCTTGTTTGGTAATCTAGCATATTAATGTAGCAGTGTTCAATTGATTGAAATAATCAAAACACTCTTAAAAGCACATTGACATTTTTTGAAAATACATAGTTACTTTTAGGAGGAAAGTGGGCTTTGTTTGGAAGGAAAACAAAAAGTTGTTGAACACATTTAAAAAAACAACAAACTGTACTTTGATAATTTGAAATTGAAGGAGAGGATTCTACTATATTGTAGACATCTAATTAGTTGTTATGGATCAGGTAGACCTTGATCCAAAATCCTAGTCGGCTAGGGCAACTATGCTTGGTGTGGCCCACCCAAGGGACGTCCCTCTATTTCTGGACAGGCTAGAAGGGCGTGAAAGAGTTAGTTATGAGGGTGCTAAGAATGGGAAAGAGGAGATAAGAGGATGGGCTATTTTTGGAGGTTGAAATTTCATAAATAGCCTAATCTCCTTAGAGTCCAAGGAGGCTTAACCAAAATTAGGAGAATTTTAATATTTTATCTAACTTGTGTAAAGAACTTATGAGGGCTTCTTATGCCTATATAAATGCCTTGTATTTTGCTTCTTGAGCATGAATGAAAAATTGAAGTCCTCTCTCTATCTCATGTATTCCTCTCTCTAATTCTTGCCTCTCTCTTTCTCTAAATCTTGCCTTCTCTCTTTTCCTTCCTAGTTACTTGACCTCATCTGGGTCGTGTGAAGCTTTAATAGGGTCTTTGGGTGTGGCCCAAGGTTCAACCAAGTCTACCCGTCGCCAAGCTTGTAGTATCACCAAGCTCGTAGTATCAGCGTGATCCAGCTGACCTCAACCTTCCCTGGTGAAGTTGACCTCATCCAACGAGTTCAACTTTCTTGGGACGTCTCCCACTTGGTCCCTGTTGTCGTGTTTTTTGGACCTAAAAATTGGACCACACCTACCTTATGGTGTCAGGAACCAATTCACTAAATTTCAGATTTTTCTGTTGTGTCATTTGGGAGAGCCAAATTTTCTCTGAGACCCTGTTTGAACCCAACTACCTATCTACCCCAGTTGACTCATTTTAGACTTTCCCCTTTTCGTGTTCGAACCCTCGACCCACGTCTGTATCAACTAGTATAAGAGCAAACCCCATGCCACCTAAGAAAACCCAGGGCCAACCACCGGAGATTAATCTCGAGTTCATCAACAAATTTGCTGAATAGATCAACACCAAGTTTGGTGGTGTTGAAAATCGCATGACCAAACTTGAGGCTAACCTCCAACAAATAACGAACTTGCTGCAACAACTCCAAGGAAGCTTTGAAGCTGCTCAACAACAATTCCTATTTGCTAACTGTAGTGGATGTTTTCGCGAGGAGCTTGTCGATTCAGAAGATGAGGATGCACAAGAATCCATTCCTGGACCGCACCCAGGAGAGCAAGGAACGATCCTTAGAATGCAAAATTTTGGCATTTCACTTCTGTGATTGGTAAAATTCTGTTTTTCACTTTCACAAAGAAAAACCCACAAGACTAGATGTATAAGACCAAACACTACTTTATAAGACAAACAATTTTCCATGAAAAACAATTTGGATGTGCCATAGCTCACCTTGATTGTAAAACTTTAAGGTGGTAGCGTGAGCAACGCCATGTGACGCCTACCTGGTTCGAGTTTGAAAGAGAACCCTAAGGTGGTTTGGTCCCTCACTCTATGTAAACCATAATATAGAAATGAAAGACATCAAGCAAAATGTGTTCGTCTAAGATTATCAAGCAAAATTTGAGGACCTATGTACTATGTGTGGGGATTGGTCTGAAACCTCCTTGATAGGCACATTCGTGGGAGGATTTAAGGATGCCATGCAGGTCGAACTCATGGCTCTGGACCCCAGACCCTAGACCCTAGATAAATGTTTTTTGAAGGCTAGGGTGGTGGAAGAGATTAAGAAAATCATCCTTTGTTAAAAAACCTAGTCGACCCCATGATGGGTCGGGAAACCACAAACCAAGCAAAGATGAGGGAGCCAAAACAAAATTCGGTATGAAGATCGAGTTCATTACTAAGACCCAAATGATAAATAGGCACAACAATGGTCTATGTTATAATTGTGATAAAAAATGGGCTCTCAGGCACAAATGCAAATCATTCAGAATGTACGTTGTGTGTGAAAGCGTGGATGAGAGCAAAGAAGAATAAGTGTGACAATAGTGAAACAAACAAGAAAGATGAACAAGGACATGAAATCTCTTACTATGCCATGGACAAGAAAGATGAACAAGGACATGAAATCTCTTACTATGCCGTTGCTGGTTACTCTGTCCCAAACTCCATGAGGGTAGAAGGACGTCTCACAAACAACAAGTTGAAGTGCTCATCGTCATCGGGTTGACCCACAACTTTGTGTCGAAAGACCTTGTGCAAGCTATGAGTTGCCATGCTAAGGAGCAACCACTTTTCAATGTTATGGTCAGGGATGACAACCATCTTAGATGCACTACTGTGTGCCCCAGTGTTGAGTTGGATCTCTAGGGATCCAAGTTTAAATTGGATCTTTACGTGTTGCCCATGCAAGGTGTCGATGTGGTGCTAGGAATGAGTTGGATCTATAATTTTGGAAAAGTTAAGTGAAATTTTAGTAAGATGGAGATGTGTTTTGATAAGGACGGAAAAACAATATGTTTAACGACACATAGACTTAAGGGAGGAGATAAAGTAGGCTCTGATGATGCTCTCAAAATTTATAGAGCTACATAAGAAGCCTTCCTTTGCATGATAAAGGCGAAGGGTCAAACGAGGTACGATTTTGAACTCTAATACATGAAGGGTTCGGAGAATCATGTCGCTGATGCCTTATCTAGGTGAATGGAGGAAGCTATGTGAAGCAAGGCGTGTAAGATACAAAAAGATAGTGAAAAATACAAAAGTTGATGAGGACCGTCGAGGAGGATCCAAGTAGCCAAGCCTACTATGAAGTGAAGGGTGAAGCCGTCTTCTACAAGAGAATGTTCTTACTTCATGACTATGCCGAGATCATCCCCAATCTCCTCCACTATTACTATTCCTCCCCTTTGGGTGGTCATGAAAGGGTCTTTAAGACCCAACAAAGGATCAAGGGTGAGTTCTACTGGCCTAAAATGAAAGAGCACGTGAAGTTCATTAAAGAGTGCCTCACTTTTCAAGCCAAAAAATACGAGGCTATCAAGCCCACCGGCTACCTCCACTCCTTGCCCATACTAGCCCAGACCGAGCTTGGTTCGATGTTTTCATGGATTTCATTGAAGGCCTGCTTGCCTCCAATAGAAAAGAAGCCATATATGACGTAGTTGATAGGCTCACCAAATTTTCATACTTCATAGCCTTACCCCCGAAAATGCACAACACAAATCGTAAGAGCCTTGTGGAATGAGCGAAGGGTCAAGAAGCACCTTGTGGAATGAGATGATGGAACTCCAACTTGGGAGTTCGACTATAACCTCTGGAATCATTGTCCCATATTCTTGCTTAGTGGACTAGACAAAACTCAAGGATGAGGGAATGTTATGGGTCGGGTAGACCCTTATCCAAAATCCCAATCGGCTAGGATCACTAGGCCTGGTGGAGCTCACCCAAGAGGTGTCCCCCTATTTTTGGCCAGGCTAGCAGGGCGTGAAAGGGTGAGTTATGAGGGCACTAAGAATGGGAAAGAGGAGATAAGAGGGTGGGCTATTTTTGGAGGTAAGAATTCCAAAAATAACTTAGTCAACTTAGAGTTCAATGAGCCTTAACCAAAATTAGGATAATTTTAATATTTTATGAAACTTGTGTAAAGAACTTATGAGGGCCTCCTATGCTTATATAAAGGTCTTGTACTTCCCTTGTTGAGCATGAATGAAAAATTGAATCCTCTCTCTATCTTATGTATTCCCTTTTCTCTCTCTCTAAATCTCGCCCTCTTCTCTCTTTTCCTTTCTGGTTACTTAACCTCCTCATGTGAAACTTTGATCAGGTATTTGGGTGCGGCCCAAAGTCCAGCCAAGTCTACGTGCTGCCAAGCTCATAGCGTCGTTGTGATCCAGCCGTCCCTAGCTTTCCCTAGTGAAGTTGACCTCATCCAACAAGTTCAACCTTCTTGAGACGTCCCTCACTTGGTCCCTGTGGTCTAAGTAGGTCTGAATCTCCTTCCCTCATTTTTCAACCTTGATTGAATCTGTTTTGACTTAGTTAGGTTTACCTCAACTTTGCAATCCCTATAAAACCCTTAGCTTTTAGCCCAAACTGTGAAGTGTCGGTCCTAATTTGTGTACCTAGTCAACCCTCCAAATTTTAGAGCCAATTGAGTCTCAAGTGCAAAGAATCAATCTTTATAATCCGATCACTTCAAAAATCCATAACTCCCTGTTCTCGTGTCTTCTGGACCTGAAAATTGGATTGTGCCTATTAAAAATGTAAATGTATATACATTCAAATATATCTATCTATCTATCTTAGGTTACTATCTAACTAGTAAATAGTTTAACTAGGTTAGTTTTCTTTTGTTTATTTTTTAGTTTCTTGTCAGCCAAAAGGGGCATTAGAGACAGAGCCCAATGGCTCTATTGGAGCCGTTGGGATCTCTCCCAACGTCTCTTTTGGGAGACCTTTAGCTGTGTATAAATAGGGTTGTAACCCCCTCTCATTTGTAAGTTTTCTTCTATGGATTTACGTCAATAATTTTTTTTTTCATTTCTTGTTGTGCCCTTTAGTGGGTGTTTGTGAGTGAATCCATTTGTGGTTCTTTACATGCTCTTGTTGGTATTTTGGTGGAACTCTTTTGAGTGTCCACTTTTGGTGATTTAAATGAATATCTACGGAGGAACTCATTTCTTTACATGGTATCAGAGCTTGGTGATTAAGTTGAATTTGTTTTCGGTACATTGGGAAGCATGCCACTCCAAATTTGAAAGTGTTGAAGCCCTCTTGCAATTTCTATTCAAAGTGCTTGTAATTGGTGGCGTTTGCTTGGTGGTAAAATGCTCGTGACTTCCATCTTTACTCTCCTCTTTCTCTAACTTCTCTTTATTATTTTCTTTTGTTTTACCATTTGTAAAAATGGATGATTCAAACTATGTAACATGGGCTTCAATTATGAAGCACCTTATATGGGGGAAAAAAATGTGGGGACTAGTACATGGGACCGATTGAGAACCCAAGCTAATCCTCACCAAAATAGAAAAGGAAAAAGATGTACCTCTTGGGCAAGAAAAATAAAGCAATGATCACTTATGATAAGAAGTTGGAGGAATGAAAAGATTATGTCTTGACTAATTAGTAGTATAAACATTAAGAAGTGTTCTTGTCTTGCTTAATTCGAACATGCAAACGATGCATGAGATTACCTTAAGAGAATATATTCTCTTAAATATATTGCACATTTGTGCAACTTGCAAGACAATATACAAAATATGACTCAAAGGTGCAAGAGTATTAGATAATACTATAATGGATTGTCCGAATTATGGGAAGAGTTTGACTATTCTTGAACCAAAGTGGCATTGTCCCAAAGATATTGAATTCCGCCAAATTAAAATAAACGCAAAGCATTTTTACTAATTTATCAATGGTTTAAGATCAGATTTTCAATACACTAAATCCGCTTTTCTTCGAGGAAAAGTTCCCTCAATATATCAACAACAACAATGCCTTCATCCCAAACAATTGGGGTCGGCGATATATATGATACCATAAAAGAATTGAGTATGAAAGAGGATAGGCTTAAAAACATATCTCTAAGAGTGACATTGACTCAGTTATAGTTGTATCTAAATCGGAAAACTATGTTCGTACCAGGGTTACCGGAAGCGCCTAGCTAAAAGGGGAAGCGCGCTTCCCCGAAGCGCGCTTCGGAAGCGCGCTTCCCCGAAGCGCGCTTCGGAAGCGCGAAACCTCACGCTTCCGAAGCGTGGGGGGGAAGCATCCCCCTTTTTTGGGAAGCGCGTTTCCCTTTAATGGGGGACGCGCTTCCCTTTAATGGGAAGCGCGCTTCCCATCACGCTTCCCCCATGCTTCCCCTGTTTTTTTCAATTTTTTGTATTTTTTATTTTTTATTTTTATTTTTTTCGCTTCCCCCTCGCTTCCGAGACGCTTCCTAGGTCGCTTCCGAGACACTTCCCGAATCGCTCCTAAGTGGTCCCACGCTTCCCCGCTTCCTAAAATTTTGAAAGTGCCTCGCTTCCCGCTCCCACTTCCTCAACTGGCAACCATGGTTCGTACCTATAGGACACCATACTATGGGAGGCCAAATAATGAAAATTATGGAAAGCAAGGCAATGAGTATGAGAGAAAGAAAGTTATTTGCCATTATTGTCATGAATCGGGACATGAAAACATATTGTCCTAAATTGAAGAAACCTTACGAGAAAACAGTTGCCTCTGTTAGACCTGCATAAAAGTCAAGTGATACAAAAATCTCACAAGATCCATCCATTAAAAATATGTCCTTAACACAATTAGTGGAAGCTCTTCAGCCTCTGCTCAAAAGAGCACATCTACATCAACTGGAGCCACGGTTTCTTCCTACAGTTTCTTCGATCCCGGTAAATCTCTTTGGCCTCTTGATTCTTGTGACTCTTCATATGACACTAAATGGTGATATGTTATCTGAATGTCATAACTTGAGTGGATCAAATGTATTTACTGCTTATAAAACATCTCTTGAGATAAATAAAATAGAAAATTTTCTCAAAACTCAAAAAGTTTTTTTATTCAAAAGTTAAATATATTCCTAAATTAAATTTAAAGCTTTTATCTGTTTCTCAATTATCTCATTATGGGTATAATGTTTCCTTCTCCTCTCATGGTTGTCGAGTACATGATCGCCAGTCAGGGAAGCTAATTGGAGAAGGCCGTAGAGAACGAGGCTTGTACGACATGGACTTTTTAAAAATTATACTCAAGAATACATTTTGTTGCAATGTTCAGAAATTGGATTTAGAGGCTTGGTCACCCTAGTATATCCAAGATTCCATTTTTTTTCAAATTTGTTTTTTTTTTGTAATTCTGAAAATTTTACATATGAAAATTGTATTTTTGGCAAAATGAAGAGATTACCATTTCAAGAAAGAACATTTGTTTCTTCTCAACCACTTGTGTTAATTAAAGAACATCTCTTGAGATAAATGAAATAGGAAATTTTGAAAACATTTCTCAAAACTCAAAAAGTTTTTTTATTCAAAAATAAGATATATTCTTAAATTAAATTTAAATCTTTTATCTATTTCCCAATTATCTCATTATGGATATAATGTTTCCTTCTCCTCTCATGGTTGTCGATTACATGATTGTCAGTCAGGGAAGCTAATTGGAGAAGTCCGTAGAGAACGAGGCTTGTACGGTATGGACTTTTTAGAAATAATACTCAAGAGTACATTTTGTTGCAATGTTCAGAAATTGGATTTAGAGGCTTGACCACCCTAGTATATCCAAGATTTTTTTTTTCAAAATTAATTTTTTTTTGTAATTCTGAAAATTTTCCATATGAAAATTGTATTCTTGGCAATATGAAGAGATTACCATTTCAAAAAAGAACATTTTTTTCTTCTTGACCACTTGTGTTAATACATTCGGATGTTTGGGGCCCAATACCTGATATATCTGAGGGTGATTTTGTCTGTTATGTAATTTTTGTGGATGATTTCACTACACACTTGGATTTATTTCCTTAAACACAAATTTGAAGTTTTCTTACATTTTTAAATATTTCACAATCTGGTCAAAAACCAATTCAAGAATGATATTTTCATCTTTCAAACTAATTCAGAGGGAGAGTTTTTATCAAAAGAATTTAAAGACTACCTAAATATAAATGGTATCAAATATAAAAAATCTTGTCCATACACACCTCAACAAAATGACTTGGCTGAAAGAAAGCATAGGCATATTATAGAAATAACACGAACTTTGCTTATTATAAACCAAGTACCTAAAATTTTTTGACTGAAGCCACATTAACTGCGGTTTATCTTATTAACAGAATGCCATTCTCTTCTTTGAAAAATGTTCTCTTATTGAAAAACTTTTCAAACAAGTCCCAGATATCTTGATTAATTTTTTGGGTGTAAATGCTTTGTTTTTACTGATAAAAATGACAAGCTCCCTCCTGTGCTGTTCCTTGTCTTTTTTTAAGATATGCAAAATAATAAAAAATGGCTATAAATGTTTTGATGTTAAAAATAAAATGTTATATGTTTTAAGAAATGTGTCATTTTTAGAAAAAGAAAGTTTCTTTGAAATTGAGAAAACTAAAGGAATAACTGAGTATTCTTTTCTGTTGGATCTAATTCCTAAGATTAATAATTGTGATATTGATATAGATAAGGAGGTTAGTGAAGAAGAACCTCATAATATGAGGGAAGAACCGTATCATAAGGATCAAGGTTGTATCCAATGTTCCAGGCGTAGTCATTTGAACATCCATATGCTCTTAAAAAATTTACCAATGATGAAAAATATGTAGAAACACAAACTAGAAGATTATCTAGAGTATCAAAACTCCCTGGAAAATTTGTGTCCTATCAGTCTTTTTCACCTAAGTATCTAGCCTATACTGCATTGATACATTCCTATATAGAACCCTCCAATTATGCTGAAATAAAGGAACATCTTGAATGGGTGAAAGCAATGAGAGTAGAATTGGACACCTTAGAATACGCAAATACTTGGGACTCTCAAAGATATTCCCCTAGGGAAGAAACCTATAGGGTGTCGATTGGTGTATAAGATTAAAACCAAGAGTGATGAAACTCTAGAAAGGTATAAAGCCAAATTGGTTGCCAAAGGATACTCTCAAGAGTATGAAATAGATTACGAAGAAACTTTTGCACCAATTGCCAGAATGACCACTGTTAAAACCTTAGTAGCTCTTGCCTCTGTGAAGAAATGATCTATATATCAAATGAATATTAATAATGCATTTCTTAATGGAAACTTGGTTGAAGAAGTGTATGTGTAAACACCACCTAGTATAATTATTCCTAAAGAAAAAAACTTTTGTTTAGATAAGACCTTGTATGGGTCTTAAACAAGCATCAAAGGCTTGATATGATAGGTTTAGTCAAGTTATACTTGATGTTGGATTTCAATCTTATCTGATTGACATATTTTTATGTGTTAAGATTTCTGATACATGTATTATTATCCTCCTCCTTTACGTGTATGATATGATCACCATAGGAAATGATAAATAGAGAGTTGAACACATTAAAGGGCTTCTCAAAACACATTTTGGAATGACTGATTTGAGATTTTAAAAATATTTTCTTCGTATAAAAGTTGCATTTTCTTCTAGAGATTATTCGTCGACTCAATCTAAATTTGCTCTAGATATTGTTGTCAGGTCTGATATCTCAAATGATAAGAAGGTTGACACTCTTGAAGTTGTCAATATCAAAATGAAGATTGATGATGGAGAACTACCTGAAAACTCAATCATTGGTTTTTGTGTATTTTTAGGTGACTCATTGATTTTATGGAGGTACAAGAAGCAACAAAAAGTTTCTTTCTTTTTAACCGAAGCAGAATATCGAGCCATGGCTACAACCACTATGGAGGTGGTCTGGGCTAAGGAGATTAGGGATGGCAGTGGACCAGAGGGGGGGTGGGGTGGGGGGGGGGGAATGGAGCCCCGCCCCACCTCGCGCCGTTTGGACCGGGGATGAAGGGCATGAAACGAGGATGAAGGTGGGGATGAACTCATGCTTTCCCCTGCCCCACCCCGTCCCCGTACCGATTCCCGCCCTGCCCCATCCCCAGTCCTTCTAATGGATGACAATAGATCTAAGGGGAAACGAGGCCCCACCTCGCCTTGCCCCCGTTTGGACCGGGGATAGAGGACATGAAACAGGGATGGAGGTTCGGATTTTGAGATGGGGCGGGGGTGGAGACTTTGTCCCCCGGGCCCCGCCCCGGTCCATTGCCATCCCTAAAGGAGATTGGTGACTGATATGGGTGTTCAGAGTACATAAGCATCACGACTGTGCTGTGATAACAAAAGTTTCATTTACATTACCGACAACCGAACTTTCCACCAATGAACCAAACACATTGAGATGAACGGTCACTATCTACGAGAGAAATATCTACATGGCACTATTGATCTTCTCTATGTTCAGAATATCAATTGACAAACTTTTTTTTACCAAACCTCTTGCTTCTTCAAGGTTCCACTTTCTCTTGGATAAACTTTTGGTTATTTAACCGTAAGTTTGAGGGGAAGTGATAAAAATGTAAATGTATATACATCCGTATTTGTGTATATATATATGTTAGGTTAGTATCTAACTAGTAAATATTCTAACTAGGTTAGTTTAACTAAATTAATTTTCTTTTGTTTATTTTTTAATTTCTTATCAGCCAAAAGGGGCATTGGAGAGAGAGCCCAACAACTCTATTGGAGCCGTTGGGATCTCTCCCAACGTCTCTTTTGAGAGACCTTTGGCTGTGTATAAATAGGGGTGAAACCCCCCTCTCATTTGTAAGCTTTCTTCGATGGATTTACATCAATAAGAAATTGTTTTTTTCATCTCTTGTTCTTGTGCTCTTTAGTGGGTGTTTGTGAGTGAACCCATTTTTGGTTCTTTGTGTGCTCTTGTTGGTATTCCGGTGGAACTCATTTTAGACCTTCCCCTTGTGTCCAAACCCTTGGCCCACACTTGCATCATTAGCAGAAAGAAAGATATATACTCCTTTGATGATTTTTTGGAACTAAATGGAGGATATACAATATGAGGAAATAGAGTGTAATCATAGCATTTTTGGTCAAACCCAACTAAGGAGAACTTGGTGGATAGATCATTTTGGATTTAGAGGGTAATCCAAAAAGTGGGTATCTCAACCTACCTTCTTAAGTCATGCTATGTATAGCTCTATCAAACAACTTAGCAAGGGCCATCTTTTGGCAGCTGGAAGGGTGTAAGGTAGCTGGAGAGTATTGCCTATGCATGCAGCTAGTGCTCCCCATAGTTATAAATAATCTCAATTTTTTGGGTCATATGTACTTCCAAGTATCAATCCCAAACTAGTTAGAGGGAGTAGATATTTTCACTTTTCACATTCATATTATTGAACACCTTGTTAATTGTTGGAAAATATGTTTGACTTTTTGTTTCTTTCCAAAACAAAAGATTCATCTTACCACTAAAAGTGACTGCATTTTCAAAGATGTCATTGCTTTTTTAAGGTGTTTTGGTCATTTTAATCAGTTGAATGCTACTAACATTAATAAAAGTATATTAGTTATGATAGGTGTACTTGGGCATCTATGCTTGCCGACTCGAGAATCATACATTTAAGTTGCATTTGCGAAATGTGTCCCCATTAGGTATATACTACATACTTTGTTTGCTAGGATCATTGTATATTTTTTGGACTTAAAAACACAATTTTTTGAGTCATGACGTTTTGGTACATTGTGGGCCATTGATTTTTAAAAGCACATGTTATAATCATATGATCCAAAGTTATTTTCTATGAAGGATGTGTATAGATCATATCTTTAGGGTTTGGTTGAAAAAGTTTTCAAGATTATGAGAAATGACGGCCTTGACTCCTATTTTGCATAATTAACATGTAAATGCATACTTATGCAAGTATTCAAACACACACAGGGCACATATATTCCCATACATCCATAAATACACCAGTACACATGCACATTTGCACCCACACATGCACTATTTATGATATGTGAATTCACAATCTAAAACAATAGCATGAAGGCATTATGAAAAGTGACAATTCTTGAAATAAAATTCTAGCCTGTTAAAAATTTGAATGTTGGAATGTATGTGAATCGTGATCAATGAAATTTCAAATAGAAAGCAAGTAGCTGCTAAATAAGGAACCAAGATTATAATTAAAAAAATATAGATCAAATTGCGGACGTGAATTGTGTTCAAGAGTATTTAATAACAGGCTTGTCCTAACATGCCCAAGAACAGTGCTTGGGCTCATCTCGTTTAAGCAAACGAGCCAAGGTAAGCTTCAAGTGAAAACATATCATTGTGCACTCCTAGATCCAGATAATCTGACTCTTTTTACGCTGGAAGATGAAGTTTGGACACTATCTAAGCTTACCTTCAAGAGTGTGTGTTCCGTTTTCATGTTTTTTCTCTAAGATCTCTTACTCTAACCTGTCAGTTGTTTTCAATTTACTGTAATTCAAAAAATAATTTCAACTACAGCGTCTTCTTTTTCTAGAAGATTGCATTGACATTCACTTCATTATTGAAATACCTCTTGCTTGTTGGAATACATTGGTATTCTAAATCTTTTCCTTCTTGCTCACCAAAAATTCAGATGACCAATTTTTGAGATCTGGGGTTTCTTCTGTGGTTTTCAGAGGCGAAAGGACTGCCTCATTAGTGAAAACTTAACTTAAGCTTACCTGTTAACTGGAAAATTCTCAGACGTGTCACATATATGGGGAAACTGCAGATGAGATGGCGGTTCTTTTATGCTTCCCTTTTAGAAATTCAGTGTATTACTGAATGTCAATTGCCTGGTGAAGGCTAACCAGAATGGTAAAGTCTTCGTGAGACAAGCTTTTATGGGTTGATCAAGAGAAGATATTTCTGTTACAAGGTTTTCAACTTGAGAATCACTTAAAGATTAAGAATAGGTCAAGAATGCTGCTCCCCTGATACCTCTAATGACTGGCTAAAATCAAAACTTGAGAATTCACTCGGAACAGTGAGCGGTGGTTGATACAATTACCAGCATTTTTATGTCTTAGTCTACGGGGATCTGCTGAAGTAGGCTTCTTCCAGATGCAGTTATCCTGTATACTTTTGCTGTCTCTTGTTATTTTATCTAGGTGTAAGTTTTCCTGCTTTGGATTGAATAGTAGATGCCTTCGATTTCTACATTTGTATC
Source organism: Nuphar pumila (assembly GCF_984573655.1). Lineage (NCBI taxonomy): Eukaryota > Viridiplantae > Streptophyta > Magnoliopsida > Nymphaeales > Nymphaeaceae > Nuphar > Nuphar pumila. Next base: position 124,419,924 of record NC_143253.1, read on the forward strand.
AGAGATTCTGTTGGTCCATGTATGAGATTCATATCTGCTCATTGTTTTTATCTTTGATAATATAGCTATTGTCTGTGTTAAGGAAAACCTATGACAAATGGATTAAAACCTTCACAGTTTCATTCGGTTTGTTTGATAGTTTAGTCCATGATAATTAATGTGGCATCATTTTGGGAATGTCATCTTTCTGTTATTTGGTTCCTAGATAAAAGCATTTATTGGTTTCTCTCATATTCTTGATTTTTGGTTTGTCTTATGCAGCACAATTTTGGCAATTGAGTGAAGATGGGGAGCAAAGGCCGTATGCCACCACCTCATATGCGTCACCCTCTACCAGGCTCTGGCTTAATCCACCCTGACCCATTTGGCCCCCCAGGTCTTCGGCCTCCAACAGGTCCCTTCCCTTTCGATATGCTTCCCCCTCCTGAAATCATGGAGCAGAAGCTTGCGGCTCAACACATGGAGATGCAAAGACTTGCGACTGAGAACCAAAGGCTTGCTGCAACTCATTCAGCTTTGAGGCAAGAGCTTGCTGCAGCGCAACAGGAATTGCAGAGACTTCAGGCTCACATTGGCGTCATCAAAACTGACAAAGAGCAGCAGTTGAGAGTCCTAATGGAAAAGATAGCAAAGATGGAAGTTGATCTCCAAGCAGCTGAATCTGTGACGACAGAATTGCAGCAAGCAAGGGCTGAGGCAAAAAATTTGGTTACAACCAGACAAGAATTAATTACTAAAGTACATCAACTCACTCAGGATATGCAGAGGACTCATCCAGAAGCTCAGCAAATTCCTGCCTTGATGTCTGAACTTGATAGTCTCAGAAAGGAATATCAGCATTGCAGGTACTTAGTTCTGCTGTCTGGTTCAGTTTTGAATAACTTGACCCAGAAGATGAATAGGATGGTATATTTTGTTCTGATAACTATTGTATGTGATTCAGTTTTGAGTCAAGTTGTCTGGCTGTGCAGTGTGCCCATATGAGCCTCTATTTGAGTGTGCTGTATTTGGATCAGTTTAGTGTTCTTAGTCAAGTTGGGGGTTTGGTGCAGTGGAAGGGGCCTTGGCCACTAGACGGGTGGTCAGGGTTTCATTCCCATAAGTGACAAACCCCTTGCATTAATAAGGGCAAGTGATAAAAGTCAAGGGGTAAGCCCTTGCTTATCCCTTGCTCAGCCGAAGCCAGTCGCATCCATGGGGGCAAGGGGTGTGCCACTGGTTTACAGTCGGGAAAACGACCATAAATACGGCAGGCTTAGCCAGCGCGATTAAGTCTCTATCCCGAGGGTGGTTTCCCCATCCTTCATGGAAATAAGTTGTTTGTTTTTAGACCAGTGTCGTGATTTCTTTTTGGCATAAAGAACTATTTCTCTCTATCGTAGGGCTGCATACGACTATGAGAAGAAGGCATATAATGATCAACTTGAATCGTTGCAAGTGTTGGAGAAAAATTATGTTTCAATGGCGAGGGAGGTCGAGAAACTTAGAGCAGAGCTGGCAAATGCTTCTAGCCATGAGAGGAGGAGCGGTGTGAACTCTGATTTCAGGATTTATGCATTATCTATATTAGGTTTGTCTTAATTGCTTTCAGGGTGGTTACGTACGTGATCTTGATGCAGGTGGGACATATGGAGGTGGCACTGGGTATAAGGAGAATGATGTTGCTTCATTCCATGCTGCTGGACAGAATGCTTATGGAGATGGCTACGGAGCTCCCCAGCAGGTGCATAGCATTTTTAGTATTTAAGACTTTATGTTAGGAATCTGATTGGTAAAAACAGTAACTAAAATCTTCTGAACTTGGTTAGTTCCTGGCTTAATTGATATTTCTGCAAGGAATTTTGTAGGTGTAGCTGCAGTTAACCCAATTAGAACAGGAAAAAAAATGACGACTCAAATTAGTTGCATATGCATGATTTGCTAAGAGATTTACCATTTATATGATGTACATTTGGATGGCCGCGCAGTGTGCCATGTTGGTTACAGGTTACAACCTACTGGAATTTTTAAGGCTGCTTCTGGATGAATGAGTGAACCTAGTTCTTAGTTTAAATACATATAAATTTAGATTTTGGCATGAAAAATTATAGAGTTGCCGATTAACCCTTTAGATACATCAAATTTAGATTTTTACAAGAAAAGTCATAGATTTGCCATTTAACCCTTGCTCTTGGTTTTACTAATTTTAACTGATCACATGTACCTTTGATATATTTGATGGATGTGTCCCAGGTTTTTAGAAATGTAAACTGGCCATTGAATGAAGCTTTAGATTGGAGTGTCCACAAGGTCACAGTGATACTCCACTTTACCTGCGTCTCATGTCATTACAATATTCTTAATGGAAAAATATACAAAAAATGACTTCCCGTCTCCTTGTGTTATCCATGTGACATTAAGTGCCCATTTTTAACTGATGCTTATAAGCCTTTGCTAGATGGCCTATGGGATTTTACCTTGACTTATTTTACCTATAGCAACTAATCACAGTGGCTTGGATTTACGAAAGCTGGACATAGGAGAGTTCCATTATTTTAAGCAGAAATGTTGGATTGGATCCCACAGTGTTGCTATAGCCTAGCTTGGTTGTTGAAGAAACTAACGTCATTCATGGTTTGTGCTGTTGCTTACAAAATTATGTAGCCAACCCAGAAAGATAACTACAACAATGAGTTTTAAGTTATTCGGTTGTGTTAACTTTGACGCCGGAAGCTGGGCACTGGTGATTCATATCTGATTTGTCCATGCTGTGGAATCTTCAATTTTTCCTTGCATAGCTTAGGTATCCTTGTTTTAAGAGGGTATCCAAACATTCATATCTGATTTGTCCATGCTGTGGAATCTTCAGTTTTTCTTTGCATAGTTTATGTATCCTTGTTTAAGAGGGTATCCAAACACCATGTCCATGTATTTGGTGCTGAAAATTCTAAATGACCATCGAATTGATTGATTTTTTATTTGATGTTCAGGCACGCGGGCCACCACCACCTGCTGTGGCTGTTCCTGCTCATGCTGGATATGATTCAGGTGTACCATATGGTTCAGGTCCTCCTGGGCCTGCTCCTGCTCGTGCTGGATATGATTCAGGTGTACCATATGGTTCGGGTCCTCCTGGGCCTGCACCTGCTCGTGCTGGATATGATGATCCAAGGGGAGGTGGACCTCAAGCACCCATTGCACCTGGAAATGGCCCTTCCTATGGTGGATCACAACAGGCACCTACTCGTGGTGGAGGGTATGAGGTCCCTCGAGGCGGAAATGCTGTACGCAGATGAGCAGTTCGGGTGGAGGGTGCAAAGATCCTTCAAGATGGTAATGCTGTTCGCAGATGAGTTGCCTTCAACATATAGATAACTTCCTGGCAGGATCCTTGTTTTCTCGTGCTGGCTTAATTTAATTTGTTGTCATACGCCCTTTACCAAATGTTAGTGTATACATTATAAGACTTAGCTTTACCTTTAGTACTCGAGTTGAAATGCCAGCAATTACAATTGATATTGAAAGCACAAAACATATTGTATGTCATGGATCAGATGGGATTCCTAATTTTGATGTTCATGGTGTATTCTGGCATTGGTAGCATGTTTTTGTGTTGCCTATGGACATGAATAGCGTGATTCTTAATCGGTTTAATTTGAAAAGTATGCTGGAGGATGGCAGTGGACTGGGGGGAAAACGGGTCTCGCCCCGTTTGGACCGGGGGATGGAGGACATGAAAGGGGGATGGAGGTGGAGATGAAGTTTAAAATCAAAACCCATGCGGGGATGGAGGAAGGGATGGACTTAATACTTTTCCCTTTCTGATCCTCGTTAGTAAAATAACTAAAATACCTTTAGGGATGGTAGTGGACCGGAGAACATTGGTGCCCTGCCTTGTCCCGTATAGACCGCAGATGTAGGACATAAAACAGGGATGAAAGCGGGGATGAATTTTTAAACCAAAACCCATGCGGGGGGATGAAGGGCAAAATTTTAAGAAGGGCGGGGGTGGAGACCTTGTTCCCCGCCTCTGCCCCGGTCCATTGCCATATCTACCGTAGAACTTTGCCATGGAATCTGGTGGCAGAGAAAGAGAGTGAGTGAGTGTTGGTCTGATGTCATTGTTTCAGAAAGAGAGCTGCGGTCATAGTGACAAATAATGCTAGATTTATGAAAATCTCGCGATAATATCATGAGAAATTGCCTGAAAGTTTAAAACGGTAATTTCTCACGATATTTTCAAAATATTGCAAGATTTATGAAAAAAACATAAATACTGCGATTTAAACGTGATATTTACATCAAAAAAATTGTGTATTTTTATTTTTAAATAATTTTCATTAATATTTTCTTACAAAAAATAATTTTTATATTTTTTAATTTATTTTTTTATTGCTGAGATTTTGCCGAAAAAGCTGCAAGATTTATGAAAAATTTTCAATTTCTTGTGAGTTTTTTGAAAAAAACGAGAAATTGCTTTGAAAAAACGTTTGTCACTATGGCTGTGGTTAGGCCTACCTGTTTATTGAAATAAGACCAAGATTTTTACATATTTATATGGGAGGAATTCAGTCCGGATTCAAATCAGACCAATGTTCATCCTCCTCAGAGATAGCTAGCTATGCCACCGATCTAGCAAAAATGTTTTGTTCTTTAGGAACATGGGTAATTACTACCCTGTCAAAGTTGAACAGTCGACTAGCTGTTGCAAAGGACCCATTCCATCTTCCTTCTGATCTCTTTAATTGAGTCCATCCATGAAGAGTCCACAATCTACCAACGGGGGCTCCGCTGGTCTGGTAGGAGCAGCTAGTGCACACCACATTGTGTTGGGACGTTGCAAGTTCAAATCTCAATGGTATCGTTGTATAACTGGTAGGAGTCTGCCTAACCCCAGCTTGCCTTTCAAAAAAAAAAAACTCCACAATCAAGTTAGTGAAGCATGGGAGAGATTTAAGAACTTTGACCCAAAGGCTGTACCCTGTCCTTAATAGGAGATCAGTCAATTTACCATCCTGCAACCAGGAAAGTCCCACGATAATCTTGGAATGTAAATCCAATCTGCCACCAATTCCTGAATGTACTCCAAATGTTTAGCTTGAGCCAGTTCCTTTGAGGAGGTGACCATCGTCCATCAAAGCATCATCGGTTGACCACCGGATGATGCGCAGGACGTGTTCCCTGACTGTCTTTTCACATTCCTTCCGAAAACATGACATCCAATAACGGAATTAATGATAACTAACCTGCTGCCATGGAAAGGAACCGACTGTTCTAGAGAAACCACCATTATGGTTCAGTCTTCAGACATCCCATTATGAGCTAAGAGGAGCCACTGCCCCTGCCCTGCTGAGGATAGCTTGGTTTTTCAATTGGAAGCAAGGGTTGTATACCTTGGATATCAAACTCATGGTGGTGTTGTACTTTACATGTTAAGATGACCCACATCGCCATGTTGCAGAGCCCTTTAGCTTGAGAAAATGAGTTCGTATTACTGATTAGTTTCAACAGAGAGAACTTTTTGGGAAATGTTACTGGTTTTTGGCCTGGCATTGGGCGAAGCTAGTATAGTCCAGTGTAGTCCTTATCGAGTAACGCAAACTCATGAATTCTAAAATCCCTCAGTAGTGCCATTTTCTACCAATTGAGTGAGGTTCAAGTGGTAAAATTTACTCCAGCACCGTACTGTTCAGCTAGTAAACTCTATATAAAAAAATTGTTTCAATTTTGTTTTAGGCAAGCTGGGGGTCCGAGACTGCTTGATTATGATAGTGCAGCCTAACCATCCAGCTATCATATTCAACCCCCAATATTCCATTCAATTGACATGTAAGGTTGTGTTAAGGACAATGTCTGCACACGCATGTTTGTGTGTGTGTGTGTGTGTGTGTGTGTGTGTGCGCACATGCATGTGCACTTATTTTCACTTAGGGAGCACTTAGATGGCACTGAAAACCCTGTCAAAATGGGGTCATTATTCTATAAGGCTAATAACAGGTGGGATGTCCGTCCTTGCTCATGAAGGAATGGGGCCAAGCATGTGTGATCCCGCAGGATTGATCCATCGTTGGGTCTATGGCCTAGAGCCGCTGATAGGATTTGTGCTGCTAACAATTAAATTTTTCTTATTGCAAGCACAATAAGAACTCCAAGATTGGGAAACAAGGTAGATTTTTTGAAAAGATTAAACTTGAAACTATGGAGTTTTCCATAACTCAATCAAGGTCCACTTTTAACAAGTCATTATTTTATCCTACTCAGTGCTCTACAATATTGGGACGCGCCAAAAAAATTTTTAGATAAATAAGCTACATTCAACATTGCTTTATGATACAATAGAATAGCAATTATGATGTTTGGAACCAATTTTATGCGTTGATCAAAATTAGACAACGTATACCCCAAAGGGGTTTGCCTTAGTGGGATGGAACCTAGGCCGCTAGGCGGGTGGTCTAGGTTCAAATCCCATGGACGTCAACCCTTGCGCAAGCTGAAGCGTGGCGACTCCCTTGGGGCAAGGGGTAAGCCCACCAGTTTTACGCTGCCAGGACAGTGACCGTAAGTACGGCTGGTAAAGCCAGCACGGCTAGGTCTCTGATCCTGGGGTTGGTTCCTCTGTGTAAATATAAAAAAAAAACTTAGACGGTATAGTAGCATATCTGAATCGAAGAATGCATCTGTAAAATGCATCTACCCATTGCCAACAGTGTAACTGCTAGCAGATTCAGGTCAATGTGAGTTTGATACCATTCAGCTGAACTCAAAAAATATTCATGATATGGGGAAGAACTGTACAAGAATATATGGTTGAAAGTAATTTATAAAGATTGCAACTGATTGTTCTAGTATTGAACCTACTCTTGCTCGATAGCAAGTCCATTATTTTATGTCCCATGTTTCCATGCATGCAATTCGTTCGCTGCCAGGCAACAGGGAAAGAAACAAAAGTGTCTTCACCACGATATTCTTGTGTCCCTTGTAATGCTTGTATAAGAATATGCCGCAAAGTTACCATAGGTATCCTATTCCATAGGTTTCAGATGTTTAGATTAAGCATATGTGGAACCTTAGGTCTCTATATACTTCAAAACATGTGGCTTCCTGTACTAAGATTTGTTTAATTCGTGAATTTTCAAGGTTTACTTCTACTAGAATAAGAAGGTAGCCCTCCTCTCATGTTGGTTCAAACTGCTACTCCAAAAAGTTCTCATTTAATTTTTCATCCATCTAACCGTGTCATTTTTCTGTCAAGAAACTTTTGTCTTCTAAATATTCTGTTTCGTGAATGGGTGCATCATGGTTTTCTTGCTGCTTCAAAAAAATATTTGATAGCAAGAAACACAAATCAATTCTCAGTGATGTTTGGGGTTGAAATGGTGGAAATAGTATCCACTGATCTTTATCTTGTATGACTTTTACAGATAATAAGATATGTCAACACTACAACCAGACAAGTTGTCCACAAAAGAAGAATATTAAGATATTGAGACATTACCACCTAGCCATATATTAATAGTTCATTTCTTGCACTCTATGTCACAGGCACGCGCTAAACTGGGTGCCACACCTGCGTCGACCTGACGTGATGCGATGCGGGTGCGGCACCCGGTGCAGTCAACCCACACCCAGGGTTGTATTTGTACAAAACGGACTTAGTCAACTTTGACCGAGTCTGTTTTAGACCATTAAAAAATAGTGACCCTTGTTTTTTTTATTTTGTTGGTGAAAGAGGGAGGAAGAAGAAGAAGAAAGAAGGAAGAAGAAAAAGAAAAAGGTAGAGGAGGAAAAGAAAGAAGAGAGGGAATAAGACAAAAGAAAAAGAGAAGGAAGAAGAAGACTGAAAAAGGAAGAAGGGTTGGACCTTCACCTCATTTTCTTCTTTTTCTCCTTTCAATGTGTGTGTGTGAGAGAGAAGGGTTTTTTTTGTGCCTGCCACCTTTTTATTAAAAGAAAGAAAAGGGGGTTTCGTACCACAACTTTTTATTAAAAAAGATGGGTCTGGATCAAGTGTGGATCTTAATATAGATTCACGCTTGATCTAGACCCAAACTCTCTCTCTCTCTCTCTCTTTATATATATACACCCTCCCGCACCCCTGCACCCATTTTTTTTTAAAGTGCTGCATTGCCGCACCCGCACCTATGTGACATAGCTTGCACTCTTTTAGGGAGCACATTTCTTTCTTAAGTTACAGAAAGATATTGATTTTTTAACATCTTAACAAACGGTCTTGATCACCACTGCTGGAAGTTCCTACATATCCTCAGAAGTTTGCTTCTTCAAAAGCTACTTCAGAAGTTGAAATAAATGCACTACCAGTGCTCAATGCTCACGTTATAGAAGGCTTACAAAATTGTGATTCTTATGAGAAGAGAACCATGTTCTTATTTCAATATATGGCTTAAAGGATAGAAGATGATTCATTTTTTAGTCATTTGAACATTCATTCCTATTATTTTTGACTGTTGGAACCACGGCACATCTTTCATTATAATTATTGGAATTGCTGATTATTAGATCATTTGTTTTTTACCACCAGATTGGATCCTATACATAGAGGTCATCGGGATTGCTCTTGCATTAACAAAATAAAAATTCCAAAAGGATTTTTTCCTGGAGTTTTAACTTTGGTCGGACTAAAGTTATCATGGTGAGTAGGTCTTTAGTACTATAAGCTGTAGGTTGATGCACTTGGTTGCAAGTTGCAGTGAACTTGGCTGCACCAAAAGAATTTGATCATAGTGGGTAGCTATACTCAAAAAATAATTCATTTATGCATGACTTCAGACTGGATCAAATTTCTTATCATGTTTGCTAATGCACTTCTGAATCTCTTACTTTCTACTTCATATGGGCCTAATAACTCAACTTTGGCATCTATTTCCCACATCACTTCTTAGTCCTCTCACATAACCTCTTCTTGATTTTCTCACTGTTGGTGAGTTCTCTCTTAACAAAAACCGTAAAATGTGAATGATCATAAAATGTGAACTCTGACAAAAAACGGATATTATTGCTACAAGCTTTTAAAAGTTTCATCATCAACAAAAAGGTAAAACTTGCTGGTCTAGAAAACAGTGATAAAATCAGCATATGGAGCTTCAAACAGCTTGCCCTTTTATTTCAGACTGCAACTTTAGGGATGTCAGCCAAGGAAGCTTGCATCTTATCATCAGAATATGAAAGATCAACCATATTTCCTTGCAAATATTTCTCATAAGAAGTGAGGTCGAAGTGTCCATGCCCACACATAGCCATTAGAATGACCTTTGTTTCTCCTGTCTCTCTACAATTCAGGGCTTCCCTTATCACAGCAGCAATAGCATGAGTAGGCTCAGGAGCCGGTATTAGGCCTTCTGAACGTGCAAACTTTATGGCAGCTGCAAACCAGAAAGAAATACCACAAGTTTGACAATAATAAGATCATAAATGACAGGAGCCAATAAAGAACAGCAATTTTTTTTTTCCGAAAACAGCAATGCATTTATTTCGAAAACATTAGAAGCTTTCTCTTCAAAATTTACTGATCATAGTTATTGAAAGACTTCCACAATCAAATAATGTGTGCCTGATATTAGGACACCTGGGTATGGGTGTGGGTGCAGGTGCAACATGGCAATTCCAAAAAATGTGGGTACAGGGAAATATCACATAAATACAAAACAAATTCAAAATAAACTGAATATAATCTAAATATATATGTTATATTTAAAATATATATTATATACTGAAAATATAAAGTTATAGACTAAAAGTATAATTATAAATTACAATTTAAATACAATTTTGTATGTATGGAGGGTAAAATGGTGTGTCTGGGTGTCGACGCGTGTCAACACGGGGATATGTGTGTCCACACAGGTACGGAGGGCAAAATGGAGTGTCCAGATACCATAGGGACCAACAGTCATATATAGTTTTTTCTTTTCTTGGGTGGGATTGCCTCATGGAATGATGTAGAAATCAAGGTCAAGCCCTCACTAGTCACTAACACAATAAGGCTACCATTATCCATTGCAAAGGGAGCAAGAATTACATTGATATGACAATTAACACAAAACAATCAATCACCTTCAAAACATTCTGTTTGAGGAATTGCCACTGCTTCCATGAAACCCAATTCATAGACATGTGAAATTAGTGGTGCCATACCATGATAACGTAGACCACCTGAACATGGAAGTGGTTATTCTTTTTCGTGAAACATCAACTACTAACAAAGAAAATTATATTGTTCATCTTACCTGCATGAATGGGGTCTGGAATAAAATTATGGCCAAGGGTGTGCATCTTCATTAAGGGTGTCAATCCAGCAGTGTCCCCATAGTCATATGCATATACCCCTTTTGTGAGTGAAGGGCATGCTGCAGGCTCAACAGCTCTTATTACAGGATTCATTCTACCATTTAGTTTCTCTCTAATGAATGGAAATGTTAGTCCGGCAAAGTTGGATCCTCCACCTGTGCAGCCAATTATAATATCAGGAATCTCTCCAAGAGCCCCCATCTGTTCTAAACACTCCTCACCAATTATTGTCTGGTGAAGAAGCACATGATTTAGAACACTTCCCAAGCAATACTTGGTATCCGGATTTGATGCTGCAACCTCTACAGCTTCTGAAATTGCTATGCCTAGACTTCCTGGACTCATTGGGTCTAACTGGAGGATTTTCTGCCCAGCATGTGTCAGGTTAGAAGGGGATGGATGAACTTTGGCTCCCCAAGTTTGCATCATCAATTTACGATATGGTTTCTGATCATAAGAAGCACGTACTTGCCATACCTTCATAAACAAAGTAATTTTCATATTTCTGTACAAGGTAGAAACCTAGAAAAAACTCAGTTTTTAGAAACTTTCATTAGTCATACTTCACAGTTCAGACCAAACAAGCTGCTAGCAAAAGCTAGAGCGCTACCCCATTGGCCAGCACCAGTTTCTGTCACAACATTCTTGACACCTTGTTGTGCATTATACCAAGCTTGTGGGACAGCTGTGTTGGGCTTGTGAGAACCTGCTGGGCTTACACCTTCATATTTGTAGTATATCCTTGCTGGAGTTCCAAGTAGCTTTTCAAGTCTCTTGGCTCTGATTGTATCAGAAAATTTTATACTAGTTATGATAATATGATCACTAAAACTTGTAATTCTGCAATATATAAATGACCATATAATTGACTCACCTAAGAAGGGGTGTTGGTCTCCAAAGTCTATAAACATCAATAACTTCATCAGGAATATCAATGAACTTCTCTTCAGTGACCTCTTGCATGATCAACTCATCAGGAAAAAGTAGAGATGAATCTTCAAATTTGAGCGGCTCATGCGTCTTAGGATGCAAAGCTGGAGGAGGCTTCTTTGGAAGGTCTGCAACAAGATTGTACCAATGCTTGGGTATTTCAACAGCCTGCAACTTTGTGCTGGAGGTCAATCTTGCTCTCACTTGACAACCTTTACCAATCTTCTGGAGTAACAGCTTGGATTTTGATGCAGAACTTGGAAGCAATTGTCTACCATCTGACACAGAAGATAACCACAACCTTTTTCAAAAGTGGAAGTAAATAATGTTTTAAAATAAAAAATCATGCATTATTGCAAAATATTCTGGTAAGGAAAATCTTAACTCCGCCTGTGTATAACTGTTTAGTTATACACTGCCGGTCCCAAGCCCGGATAAAGGAGGAGGGTTGCGGTAGGCCTGTGACAGCCAGCATAAAAACTTAGTCATACCCTATGAAAATGAACCAATATGAGAATTTTGTTGGGGCGTTCCCTACTGAGCGACGTGCTGTACTCTCTAGGCCCGGAGGCAGTGATAAATGGGCAAGGGTTGCTAGGTCGTCGCCCAGAAGCGACGCGTCACACCGGCGCCCGAGTGTGGTGTCAAATAGGCAAGGGTTCCCTCACTTTGTTAGACGGGTGGGGGTAAAGAAGTTAGTCCAAGACCATAAAATTAGGTTAGCCACTTGGAACATAGGGTCTTTAACTGGTAAGTTGGTAGAGTTAGTAGATGTTATGTGTAGGAGAAAGATTGATATTTTATGTCTACAAGAGACCAAATGGGTAGGTGAGAAAGCAAAAGTGATAGAACCTTGGGGATATAAGATTTGGTATACAGGAATAAATAGGAATAGGAATGGAGTAGGGATTGTTATGAGTCGTCAGTTTATAGATAATGTAGTTGAGGTCCGTAGGAAGGGTGATAGAATTTTATTTATTAAATTAGTATTAGGTACGGATATTATTAATATTATTAGTGTTTATGCACCTCAAGTAGGTTTAGATGATTCCATTAAGCATCAATTTTGGGAAGATTTAGATGGAGTAGTACAAGGGATATCTTATGGAGAAAAGCTTTTCATCGGCAGTGACCTTAATGGACATGTAGGCATTAGTAGGGATGGATTTGAGAGTATCCATGGAGGCTATGGTATAGGAGAAAGAAATGAAAGTGGAGAAAGGATTTTAGATTTTTGTTTGTCCTATGATATGATCTTAGCAAACACTTGGTTTAGGAAGAGGGAGTCTCACCTAGTAACATTTAAAAGTGGGGTTAATACGAGTCAGATAGATTTTTTCTTACTTAGAAAGAGAGATAGGGGTTGTTGCATCGATTGTAAGGTTATACCGGGAGAAAGTGTAGCTACACAACATAGAGTCTTAATTTTAGATCTTAGAATTAGACAATGCCGCAAAAGGGATAGACATAGGATAGATCCTAGAATTAAGTGGTGGGCACTGAAAGGAGCTAAACAAGGAATGTTTGTAGAGCAGGTAGTTAAGGAAGTTGATTGGTGTCTCGAGGAGGATTCAGAATCAATGTAGAATAAGATAGCGGGTGGCATGAGAAAAGTGGCTAAAGAGGTATTGGGTGAGTCTAAAGGTGGTGCACCAATAGGTAAGGATACATCATGGTGGAACGAGGATGTCAAATTAGCTATTAAGGTTAAAAGAGAGTGTTATAGAAATCTAAGAGTCGTGATAATGAGAATTTGGAGAAGTATATGATAGCAAAGAAGGAAGCTAAAAAAGTAGTTCGAAACGCGAGGGCTATGGTATATAAGGAGGTTTATGACAAGTTGAATATCAAAGAAGGCGAGAAGGATATTTATAGGTTTGCAAAGATGAGAGATAGGAAATCGAGGGATTTGGGTATGGTTAGATGTATCAAAGATGAAACGCAAAGGGTTTTAGTCAAAGATGAGGAGATTAAGGAGAGATGAAAAGATTATTTTGATAAGTTATTTAATGATAGTCATGCTCAAGATCTTGGAGACTTCTCCATTCCTTTTCATGAGATAAATCGTGGCTTCATGCGCAAGATTCAAAAGAAAGAAATTGCAGAGGCTTTGAAGAAAATGAAATCAAGAAGGGCAGTTGGCCCAGATGGTATACCTATCGAGGCTTGGAAATGCTTGGGAGAGAAAGGTTTAGAATGGTTGACAAATCTTTTTAACTTGATTTGGCGAACAAATAAGATGCCTAATGAGTGGAGAAAGAGTACTTTGGTGCCTTTATATAAGAATAAGGGTGATATACAAGATTGCACAAACTATCGTGGTATAAAACTCATGAGTCATACTATGAAACTTTGGGAGAGGGTGATTGAGTCTAGGTTGAGGAAGGTTGTCATGATATCGGAGAATCAATTTGGTTTTATGCCTGGAAGATCAACTATGGAAGCTATACATCTTCTTAGACAACTTATTGAAAGATATAGAGAGAGGAACAAAGATTTGCATATGGTTTTTATTGATTTAAAGAAGGCATACGATAGAGTACCTAGGGACGTTCTCTGGTGGACAATGATGAAGAAAGGTGTTTCTCTCAAGTACATTAGTATAATTAAAGATATGTATGAAGGAGTAGTGACCAATGTCCGCACTTGTGGAGGGGTGACAACCAATTTTCCGATAACGGTTGGGTTACATCAAGGATCTGCTTTAAGCCTTTTCCTATTTGCGATAGTGATGGATGAGCTTACGAGATCAATTCAAGAAAATGTACCGTGGTGTATGTTGTTTGCTGATGATATTGTTTTGATTGATGAGTCTAGAGCTGGGGTTAATGCTAAGTTAGAATTATGGAGACAGACATTGGAAGCTAGAGGTTTTAAGTTGAGTAAGAGTAAGACTGAATATATGGAATGTCGGTTTAGTAAGCAACGAAGTAGTGATGGGAGTGTAGTGAAGCTTGGTGAGCAAGAAATACCGGTGAATGATTATTTCAAATATTTGGGATCCATCATTCAAAAGTATGGAGAAATTGATGGAGATGTAAATCATAGGATAAAGGTTGGGTGGATGAAATGGAAAAGTGCAACTGGAGTGTTGTGCGATCGTAGAATGCCATTGCGGTTGAAGGGAAAGTTTTATAGGACGACTATTAGGCCCGCTTTACTATATGGTACGGAATGTTGGGCTGCCAAGAGACATCATATTCAAAAAATGAGTGTAGCTGAGATGCGGATGCTTAGATGGATGTGTGGAAATACAATAAAAGATAAGATTCGGAACGAGGAGATACGTAAGAAGGTAGGTGTTGCACCCATTGAAAATAAGATGCGAGAGAATCATTTACGGTGGTTTGGACATATTCGGCGAAGGCCTAATGATGCTCCAGTTAGAAGGTTGGAGAAATGGGGAAATATATTAGTTAAAAGAGGTCGGGGTAGGACTAGGAAGACTTGGATGGAGATGATAGGAAAGGATATGAATGCTTTGAACCTCACCGAGGACATGGCATTGGATAGAAATGATTGGAGGAAAAGGATTCATGTGGAAGACCCAAAATGAAATTTCTTTTTTGGTTCATATCGCTGACCCCAATTGTTTTGGGATGAAGGCGTAGTTGTTGTTGTTGTTGTTTGTTGTTGTAAGGAAAATCCTTATTTTAACTTTTGTTGTGTTTCTGAGATGAATCCTAGTCTGGCTCTATGTACATATAAGCCATCAGTATGGTATAAATTACACAAGCTATAGAATTTCCATAACTTCCATTTCTCGAAAATGAACTCAGAAAACAAGTGATTTAATTGGATTGGCTTAAGATGGCAGATATATTAAATCCACAGGGTTGCCCAGCTACTTTGTAATGAAATACGCGGAAACACAAACACTAGCCACCAAGGGCTTACAAGATAACACTTACACACATGCACATGCACATACACATGCACAAGTTCACTATGGAACTAAACAAAAGCCAATAAGGCAATAACAAGAGTGTAAAAAATATAGGATATTATTCACCAAATGCTTAACACAAGCATTAAAGAACAAGGGGGTTTTAACCCCTATTTATACACAAAGAGACCCAAGTAGGAGGGACTGTTGGGCACCCCCAACGACTCTTTGGGCCAATGCCCAAAGAGCCCCTAGTCTTTAGATAAAAGACAAAATGAAAATACTAAAAGCTATTATCCCTAGTGGAAAAGACCAAAATACCCCTGACTTGAAACAGAAATTACATACATATAATTTAACAGTACTTGGTGTAGGGATGCAAGGAAACATGTGCTGATAAAATACAAATGCTAAATTTGGCCAAATTTAACTCTTTAAGGACCTTCTAATTGCAAGTTGATAAAACTTTGAAAAGCATGCCATAGTAAAAGGAAGAGCTGCATTGACCCAGGAACAAGAGATTTAAAACCATGCCAAAACAATCATGCAATGACACGTACGTGCACATGCACAGATATACATAGAAACATGTGACCATGCACTATGAATATATATCAAAATTGTGGAGTTAAAAACTCCCGCTTTGTTTTGACATGTCGATTGGTTTCCAATCAAAACTTGATTCTTAACCAATCGTGAAGCATGGGTTGAGGGTTCATAATAAAAAAGTAAATCATTTCATAATTCTATAAGAACTATCAAATTCCTGAATGTAACAGTCAGATATCACAAGACTAGTTATCAAATACACAACCAGATACATAAAACACACACACTCACAAGTAAAATTCATTTTAGTTCTGACTGTGATAAAACTATTAACCTAGGCATGTGATATCGATCCCAAAATGCAAATGGTAGTTCACTTACTGTATATCCAACCTACTAGCTAAGCTAAGTTCATTAGACAAAATAATTTCAGCGGTGATAAGATGCGCATCACAGTTTGTATCTGCAGATTTAAGGAGAATTTTAGAAGGGGAGGAAAAATCATTGCACTAATCACACATGAAGCTACAAGTGTTCTTTCTTATAGTAGAAATGTCATCATATCTGAAACCGG
Organism: Nuphar pumila; assembly: GCF_984573655.1. Taxonomy (NCBI): domain Eukaryota; kingdom Viridiplantae; phylum Streptophyta; class Magnoliopsida; order Nymphaeales; family Nymphaeaceae; genus Nuphar; species Nuphar pumila. The sequence continues at coordinate 124,436,147 of NC_143253.1, forward strand.
ACTTTGTTGAAGCATATGATATGGTGGATTTAGCATTTCCAGATAGGAATAGGATTTTATTATATCAGGTTTCAATTAAGTTTCAGGGATTTGGATAATGCCTTTTTGCTGTTTTGACCTATCTTTCTTTCATAATTATGGCATTTCTAGCAAGTTTCAGGGATTTGGATAATGATTTTTTGCTGTTTTGATTTATTTTTCTTTCATAATTATGGCATTTCTAGCTAATTCTTCAACTGTTTTGGAGGCACTAGATAAAGTGAGCTAATTTCACATTCTATTAATAGAAATAATCTCAAGAATGTTACATGTCATGGCAACTAGTATCACTAGGCCTTGTTCGTTTAATGAGATTGAATGAAATCATATCAAGTTATGACAATGAATGACTAAGAAAATGACAGGTGAGCTTATGAAAGTGGCCTCCCTTTGATTTGGATATGTGGGCATTGATAAGAAAGGGTAATATTGGGTGAGTGGGTGGATACTCAATGTTTTTACCTAAGAAGATTTATTTCTTCTGAATTTATGATGGGAAAGCTTAGTTGGCAAAACATGGTCAATCATAAGAAATTTTATCTTATAATTAGGAGATTTATATGCGTAGGCCACAGGGTGGCAGTGACTTGGGCATCTTCTTCTTGATAAATAGCATCTCAAGTTCGGAATGTCAATTTTGATTGTGGTGAGAATGTTACGGAAGATAACCTGAGAACCTTGATGTGAAATTATCTCAGATCTAAAGATATTCTTGGCGCATTCATTAAACAACTCAATGAGTTATATTGATTGGTGGTCGGGTGCTGTGTCGACTGAAGCACAGGTGGGAGTACAGTGATAAAGCTTAGCTCCTAGCAAAGGCTGGACATAGGTTGAACATCTATTGTTTATGCGTGATAGAGTAGCATATGGTTTTCAACGTTAGCAAGTTAGGTAAGCTAGAATTTACATGAAGAAAGAACAGTGAACATCCAAATTAGATCCCTGAAGCAACCTTTATTAATTATCATCTAAACTCAACTTGATTAGTAAAACGAAGAAAAGGAAAGAAATGGCAGAAACAGAGCACTGATTTCGCCAAGAGATGAATAGCATACAGAATGGTGCCTATGAGCCAGGGACGAAACTAAAAAGCATGAAAAAAAAGAAAATTTTCCACTTCAAGTCGGGAAGCAGCAGATACAAAGACAGATATTAGCCCAAGATGGAATACAGGCCTTTGTGCAGGCATCATATCCATAACAATGCATCAAAAGATTTGTAGATTCAATATCTCAATTAAACCATGTGACATTGTAAATTTTGATTTTATTTATTTATATATATGCTTATTGTTTGGCCATGTCTTAATACATTGTGCTCCATAGTAGATCTCAGCCAACTGATTTGAAGAAAGCAACATGATATTAACATCTTAAGAGTTGTAAGAACTGCCTATACTGGAGGCTGCACTATGTGAACCATATTTTCCAAATGTACGTCCAACAATAACATCTTAAAACTATGCTTGATTTCTTTCAGCATGCTACCAGATTGGTAATGGTGAAATATCCAACTAACCTATCGTATAATCTATCTTAAAATCATATATAAGGAGATTGGGAGCTGTTTTCTGGTGAGCAAATGCAAACACTTAAGAAATGAGATACTAATAGAAGAGGGCCAACAATGCCCCGAATTCAGCGCAAAGGAAAACATATTGAATCATGGTTTTCAACAGCATTTGTTTCTTATCTTTATGATTATTTTCTGATTGACAAGGTATGTACCAAAAGTTATTGACAAAGTTTGTGTAAGCTCTAGCTCTTCCAAGAATTGGATCCAGCCTATGTCACATGGATACAGCTGTGGATAGGGGGTTATGGCTATTTTTATGAAGTTTTCAATAAGACTAGTATATAAGGGGACGCCATACGCGCTGGCCAAAATGGAGTGTCCGTGTGAACATAGGATCCAACTCCTCAACAGAAAGATTTCCATCATTGCAGCCAGAATTTTATAGCTCAGGTATGAAAACCTTTCCAACAATGCTTATTCCGCCGAGAGAGAGAGAGAGAGAGAGAGAGAGAGAGAGAGAGAGAGAGAGAGAGAGAGAGAGAGAGAGAGACGCACCTACAGATTTATCATACTCGAAATGATGGGGCTAACGATTCCAATAGAACCGAAATCAGCTACCATGAAGCATCAAGGAGGATTTTATGGCATGTTACAGTTATCACATATCTCATGTAAGCATCAATTTTAAATCATGGGATTCAACAGAATGGATCACTTTTCTTTAAAAAAAAAACAGGATGGATCACTGAAACAACTATGCGTAACTTTCACCAACTAAATTTCATGCAGCTCAAACACTCACCAACCAGCTTTTTAACTTTCACGAACTAAATTTCATCAAAACAGAGGTCATTTACAACACTAGAACTTTCACACTCCCGATATTATGAACGAACCCACCAAATCTTCATGATGGTCATTGAATTCTCAACGAAATATTGCCAAAAATCAAACAATACGCATAGCATCCATTTTAGTACTAATGATCAGTTCCACAGATACAGTAAAAAAAATCAGTTTCAAAGAGAGAGAGAGAGAGAGAGAGAGAATTGGTGTTGGTGGAATGGTGAAATGCGTTTTGCTTACAGAAGAAGCCGGTGAGGTTCTTGTGTTGTCGGGAGAGGGATGGAGAAGGGAGCAGCGACGCCATCTTATGGAATTTTTTCTTGTGGTTTGACTATAAACACAGAGAGAGGGCACCGAGGGGAAAAGGGAGGCTTTGCTTTTCTAGTTTGACAAGGAGGAGTGTTCCACATTGTTTATGTTATGTTCGTCACCAGCACATTGGATGGATAATCCAGTATCGTACAATCCAAAGGATGACGCACCACCCCGTAAATCAGGGAAGCAGATCAGGTCATGCTGAAAATGAGCGTTTTTGCTCATGCGGACATCATGGCCGTCTGTTTGCATTTTGGATGAATGCCACGTGGTTTTGTTGACTTTTGAACTTTTTAAAATGCAAATCGGATGGCCACGATGTCAGCATGAGCAAAAACGCTCATTTTCAGCATGACCTGATCTGCTTCCGTAAATCAGTTGTCAGCAACACCAGTCCCACCATCATCAGCGAATGTCTACGCACATGCCTGATTTGTGTGTTTTTTTTTCTCTTAGGGGGGGTTTGTTTCACCCTATTTTCATATGAAACAGCTCTGTTTCATATGAAAATGAACATTCTCTGAGAAGGTGAAACAAACACGTTGAAGCTTGAGTTTTGGTGGGGCTCGCGGTCAATGGGAAGCCAAAATACCGTTGACTGTGGGTTTCATATGAAATCCGTTCTATATGCCCCTCTCCCCTCGGGAACAAACTTCCCACCATATTGTTTTTATAAACGCAAAAACCTACCTTTTTTAACATCAACTTTTAGTACAATATGAGCCCTTAGATTTTTTGTTGCTCTGAAAACACAATTAAGCCCTTAGATAAAGGTACCTTAATTACTGCTATGAAACTATAAGGGATATTTTTGAGTTCAGATCAAGCAAACACTGACAACTATTTTTTTCTAAAACATTTAACAGGGTTAAGAGGTAACACTGATTAGGACCCTATCTATTATATCTTAAATTTAAATTGGATGGATGTGAATGGATATAGTTGGATATGGACATGGATATGGATTGAATTAGATCCACCCCTGTCTATGACTAACTTATACCCATGTACCCTGACTAACATTTGGTTAAAGCTGTCACAACCGGGTGGGATACAAAGGCCATTTAGAGCCAGCCAGGATACTACGACTTGCTCTTGTCCATTTTATAGGTATACTCTGTTCAATGAATAAGACTGGTTAGGACCTGCCTACGGATGGCAGTGGACCGGGGTAAAACGGGCCCCCGCACCGCCCCACCTCTCCCTGTTTGGACTGGGGATGGAGGGCATGAAACAGGGAATGGACCGAGGATGGAGGTTAAAATCAAAACCTGTGCGGGGATGGTGGTGGGGATAGGCTTACTCTTGCCTTCGCTCAGCCCCATCCCTGATCTTTGTAAAAAAAATTACTATTATACTTTTATACATATTATAAAATCACACACACACATATATATATATTCCTAACCTTAACGGAAAACCATTTTTCAAATCTCTCAATCTCTCTTTCCTCTTCTTTTAAAGAGCCACGCATGTTAGGTTTTCCTCCTTATGAGACCCATCTATCTTGGAAATGGATCGTCTGATAACTGATCATTTATGACATTATCAGTAGTTCGATGCACATTCATTATCGCGGCAGAATTTCGAAGTACGATGCTTGATTTTCTCGAGGATTTTTGAAGTATTCGCTGGATAACGATTTGTAGAAGGCCTCACAGCTAAATGATGATTCAGCTGTTAAGAGTTTTGAGGATCAACGATTTGTCGATAGCGATTTGTGGTTAGTGTTTTAAGTTGCATAGCGATTTGTTTCAGTACTTGCTGGATAGCGATTTGCAATACTCGCTGGATAGCGATTTTCAGTATTCGTTGGATAACGAATTGTTTCAGTACTCGCTGGATAGCGATTTGCTTCATTACTCGCGGGATAACGATTTGTGATAAGGCGATTCAGGCGCATTATAAGTTGTGCAAGACGTTTAGTCTTTCTCATTAAATACGGGTCTCATCCTCTATTTAAGGGATGGATGAGAGAGAAAAAGTTAGAGTTGAAAAAGCAGGAAAGAGTGTGAGATACACTTTTAGAGCACCAAAAGGGTGTGAAGAGAACAAAAGCGAGAAGTGTTGCTACACTTCTTTCAGGACAACTTCGTGAGGTTGGTTCTTCAGAGCATTTGTTCTTTGTTCTTCAGTGAGGTATATCCTCTTTGTTCATTTCGTTACACCTTCATGTGTTTGTAAGAGCTTATGTTCTTTGACCATTTTGTAAACTCTGTTTGATAATAGTGGAAGGTGCTGACCTATTGGTCGCCGTGGATGTACCTTAGTTTGAGAGGGAACCACGTAAATCTTTGTGTGCTTCTTTTATTTTCGCTATTGGTTTACCTTTATTCCACTGTCATCGTTGTATTGCCTCCATCGATTCACACTTGTGGGAAAGCCTATTTTTTTTTCAACAACGCAAGCTTCCATTTCTCTCCTTTTCTTCCTCGCCTTCTTCTAATGGTCAAAGACAACAACGGTAAAAAGACCAAAAAAATGAGACTCCACCTCGCCTCGCCCCGTTTGGACTGTGGATGGAGGACATAAAATGGAGAATGGACCGGGGATAGGGGTTAAAATCAAAAGCCATGCGGGGATGAAGGTGAGGATGAAGGGACAAATTTTGAGACATGGCGAGGGTGGAGACCTTGTCCCCCACCCCGCCCCGGTCCACTGCATCCCTTACCTATAGTCTTGAACTTCCAAACTAATTTATTTTGACTTTTCTATAAATTGTTTGATATTTGCCTTTCCCTTTTGAGCGCACATTCATCAAGCATGGAGCTCACTCCAAGATTTACCGACTGTAAAGTTTAGCACTCTAGCCTTGTGACCAATTTTTTTCTTTTTTCTTTTTATGATGAGGAACCTTCGCCAAAGCAAGGAAAATTCCGAGTGGGGCCCAATGACCACCCTGCCATACGTTGCCCACCTCTGACCCATGCTCCAGTAGGTTTTGATCTGGTGCCTTCATCTCAGCACCCTCACAACCATCCCACTGGCCACGCGAGCGACCCCTGCTGTGGTTGCCTTGTGACCAATTTAAGCTGCACAAATTTTTTTGATATGCAAAGCTCACTTGGAATCCGTTGGTGTGCATATTTTTGAACAAAATGCAACTTACTATGTCTGGTCTTAGTCACCTACATATTTATACATGATATTCATGGTTCGTGGATCTAAGCCCATGCCCAATTAAAGAATGGGTGCCTTAATTCACTACGATTTATCTTTTTTCTTTTAAGATGGTTTGGGCATTATGTATAGAGACCTTACCATCTAGAAATGTTGACATGGTACAAGTGGAATGAATTAGGAAAAGAGAAAAAACCAAACCCATTTAGATAGGAACGAAGAAACGTGACCAATAAAACCAAACCCATTTAGTTGGAACATGTTGAGAGAGAGAGAGAGAGAGAGAGAGAGAGAGAGAGAGAGAGAGAGAGAGATTTCTTTGTACCTTTTCTACTAAGGTAACTTTACTACAATAAGATAAAACTGAATTCAAAATACAAACAATGGGTGAGTTGGTTGAGAGAATCCAATCCCACCTTTCACCGTATGGAGATATCTCTCCACTTTTCTTTTCTTGAAACTCGATGTACATATCCAACTCTTTCCTTATCCATCATTTAACCAATATTCAGAATTTATATTTTATTCCAACAGTCACCCTCAAGCCAGTGCATGTGGATTAAAAAACTTGGCAAAACATTGCCTAAAAGCTTGTTTTAGGTCGTATAATGATTTATTAAGACAGTAGACTCGAGTCTTCCTCCACCTTAGTAACCAGGCGGCAACTTCATATATATTTCTTCATCGTGAATAAATGTGTTATTAACATCTAGTTGATGCAATGTCCATTGAAAACGGGCAACAAGCATCACATAGATACAAATTTTGTCACTGGTGCGAACATATCCATTACTTCCTGTGTAACCTTTTGCAACCAATCTAGTTTTGCAACGCTATGAAAGCAATACTTAATTTTGAAAACCCATTTGGAGAGCTTAAACTTCAACTCTCATGGCAGTTCTTCACTTCTCATCTCTCATGGCCAATTGGCAATCTCTTGGCTCATTGTGAGAGGATATGAAAACAAGAAACGCTTGATGGCTAGTGGAGAATTGAGAAAATGTAAAATAATGACAAAAGGGTGAGATGTACCTTGATGTCAATGTATTGGCATAGAGTGCAGCATAGTCGCAATGATAATCATTCAAGTGGATGGGTCTGGACTTGATCCAATTAGATCTCTTAAGTTTTGTCTCAGGTTGGATGATTTCCTTATCAGATTGGCTTTCTCTAGTCTCAAGTAAAGTTGCAGGATTGGTTTGCACATCCGGTTGAGATTCACCTTGATTTCCATCATGTATCTCTTGGCATTGAGTAAGAGACAGATAAATTTTGGCGAGTTTGGTCCTCATATATAGGAATGGGTAAAACAGGCTCATTGTCTTGGAGACTGATCGAGTTTTCAAAAGCAAACTCTTTCTCATAAAAAATAACTTCCATGTTGACAAATATTGACTGACTTTCAACAACAAATACTTTTTAACCCTTCTACTCTAAAGGATTTCCAACAGATATGCATCTGTGAGATCTGGTGTCAAACTTATGTTTATAATGCACATTGTGAGCAAAACATAAGCAACCAAATACTCTAAGATGTTCATATTTAGGCTATGATCCATATCAGACTTCATGAGGGGTTTTATCAAATTTTTACCAAAAACGGTCCTAGAAACCCTATTGATGAGGTACACATCGGTAAAAATATACTCTCCTCGAAACTTTATGGGCAAATTTGCTTGAAATCATAAAGCTCTAACAACTTCAAGCAAATGTCTATGTTTGCATTTTGCTACCCTATTTTGTTGGAGCGTAGAAACACAACTATGTTAGTGAGAGATCTCATTTTTATTTAAAAAGGTCTGGACCTCATGAGAAAAAAAAATCAGTTCCGTTATTATCGAATATGACACATTTAACTTGGGTTGAAAATTGGGTTTTGATCATCATGATAAAATTACCTAAAATTTCTTTGATATGAGATTTTTTTTAGGAAACTTTGGCTTGAGATTTGAATCTCAATAAAAACACCAAGTGGCCCTACTAAAATCATCTATTACAGTGTGGAAAAAATGTGAGCATGTAGTAGATGGAGTAGGGTAGCCTCCCTAGATATCAAAATGAGCGAGATCAAAGGGAAGAGTTGATTGTGTATCACTAGTGGAGAGTTGTGATCAAAGGAGCAGCTAAGTGCCATGGCTATGCGATGCTGTCAAATCACATGACAGCCTCGCATGAGGCCCACAACTACATAGTGCAAGCCCCCACATGAAATGTTGTCATGTGATTCACTGTGTCAAATAGCCATAGCACTTAGCCGCTCTCAGGATCCCCTCTCCACTAGTGGCAAAAGGTAACCCAGTATGTTTGGCAAGAGGGCAAACATACTGGGTTAACAGAAATAAAATCATGCATCTGAGATAAAGTCTTTAAGCATTGGAAAGAGGGATGTCCCAAACGCCAATGCCATAAATAAAAATAAAAATAAAGGGTTGTTTGATAGAGGGGGCAGCAACTTTATTCTTCTCCACATTCAAGAAATAAAGACCAACTTGCACGCTACCCACTCCAATCGTCCTTCTTAAGCATGAGTTCTGGATTTTACAATGAGTAGGAAAAGAACATAACATTACAATTCAATGAATTGGTAAACTTGTTGGTGGATATAAGATTGGGTCTAAATAATGAAATAAATAAAGCATGATCAAATCCAATTTTGGGAGTTATACGAGCTTTCCCAATATGGGAGATGAGAAATAGGCCTTTTTCTAGACTAGACTATTAGACTAGACAAGACGGATGAAGAGCAACACTGATCCTGTATCAAGAATACAAACACTAGAAAATGAAGATACTAAGTTGGCTAGATGTTTAGTGTATTGTTCCATGGCGAGTTGTGGTGCCATATTTGTCGATGTGCTTCCTCCACTGCTTGACACCTTGCTCTTGATTTGTGCTTGTGCAGCCATCGGGTTTTGGGGAGATAACACATAGCATTGATCTTTAGTATGACAAAGTTTTCCACAATGATCACTCTCATTGGCTTTTACTTTTTCCCTCCATATCTTCACAGGATCGATCTAGACCTCATCTTTTGACTAAAGCAGCCTCATTATTTTCAATATTGGGAATGATACCCAACTCTCTTTGGCTCTCTTCTTTGAGCAAGAGATTATATGCCTTGTTTACGATAGCAACGGGGCCCATTATCAAAATTTGACTTTGAACCACAACATAACTCATTGAGTCGCATCAAGAATTAAATTAGTGTTTTTTGCTGAAACCAAAAGAGCCTTAGAAGCTCCACACGAGCAGGTAGGCGGAACGACATGTGTGGCTAATTCATATCATAAGACCTTCATCTTCATATAACACCCAATAATGAAGAGATTCTCTTGATGAAGGGTCACAATGGTGGATTGGATTTGAAAAATCTATGTTCCATCGGTTTGAGAGAACCTCTTGCAAAAGTAGCAGACTTGCCAAACCACACGAAAAACAAAAGCACTCAAGAAGAATTTTCACAGGGATCTACATCCACAGTATTGGGATCCTCTCTCTATCTCTCAATGATATAAGCAAGAGATGGCCTCTATTATTTATAGATCAAGCATTCACACGTTTTAAGGAAAGTCCTCCTTTAGAAACATAAGGTCTTTTTTTTTGTGGGACATTAATAGTTTTATCACTTTTGAAAACCTCTTGATTGTGAGGACTTTTATCAAGATTGGGAAACATAGTTTTCTTGTTTCTTGTAAGACTCTCCAAGGTGATGCCTAGGCTAAGACTCTCTTTGTTGATCTTTCCTTCTTCTCCAAGATGAGTTTTATGGGTTGAATCAAATAGTCCCTCTTGTGGTGGACTCTCTCTCGATCATTCCTTCTTCTCTTAAAACTTTCTGTTGTGATAGGCTAGTCTTCTTCATGGAGTCGTCATCGTTGGGTGGATCTCACGATGGGATAACTCACTAAGGGACTGTGATAATCTCTAATAGCTCCCCACATTGAACTTGGACCTGAAATATTGAAATTAAGAGACTGACAAGGGCTTCGTTAAGATGTCAGCGATCTGGTAACGTGAGGATAAGTTTTAAACACAATTATTTCTTAGCCACCTTTTCATGAACAAAATGCATATCAATTTTGATATGTTTGCTGTGATTACGAAAGGTTGGATGTGCTACAAGGTATGTGACACACACTGTCATGTCACACCATACAACTGGTGAAGAGGACATGTGAATGCCAAGTTCATGGAGAAGAAACTGAACCCATGTAATTTCTATTACAACATTTACAATAGCTCTATATTGAGCAAAATACAATATGTTGCTTTATAAAACTCCAAGACACAAGGTTTAGACCTAGGTAAACTGCATAGCTAGAGGTTGACTTATGATCATCCAGGCATTCTGCCCAGTCAACATCAGATTAAACTGAGATACCATGAGATTTTGATGGTGTTACTAACAATCTATATTGACAGGATGCCTTTAACTGCTGCTCACTGTTCAACGGTTGGACGAAGCATAAATTGGCATGCTTTATTCACATGAAAGCAATATCCAGCTTTGTCAGAGTAACATATTGCAGAGCTCCAACAATACTTCTGTAGAGAGTTTGATTATCAAATTCTGCACGCAAAAAGCTTGAGTGAGGCAGACATGGGCATAGATATAGATTTAGCATCCAACATATTAGATCACATAATTAGATCAAAAATATATTTACTCTGTGAAAGAAATAGACCTTGCTGAGCATATATTGCTTCTATGCCAAGAAAATAATATAACCTGCCGAGATCTTTAAGAGAAAATTGTTTCCCAATAGAAGTGACCAGATTGACAATTTCTGGCGACTAAAATATCATCAACGTAAACCAAGATAAAAATTTATAATTTATCTCTATAAAAAATAAATAACGAGGGATCAATTTTTAGAACTAACGAAGCCTCTCCTAACAAGAGCGTTACTCAACTCTTGGAACCCAACCTATTTTAAACCATAAAGGGATTTATTAAGTTTGCAAATATAGCTAGAAAACTGTGGATCTTCAAAACCAAGTAGCTGGATCATATACACATCATCTTCTAAAGTTTCATTAAGGAATACATTATTGACATCAAGTTGCCTGTACAACCATCTTGCACTCAAGGCAATAGACAATATAACGGTGAATGACAGTTAGTTTGACAACTGGACTAAAGGTCTCAAAGAAATCTAATCCTTAATGAAAATACTTGACAACCAAATGGGCTTTATATCATTTAAGGGTTTCATCAACTCTCTTTTTGATAGTATAGACCAACTTACAACTTACCAGGGTGTGAGAGTCATACTGAGGAACAAGTTGGCAGTTGTTATTTATGATAAGAGCACCACATTTTTCTTGCATAGCTTATTGCCATCTAGGGTCTTTGTTTGCCTGTTTATATGTAGAGGGTTCTTGATCACGAGTAAGCTCACTTAACAAGGCTATGGTAAGAGAGTATTTAGTTGATAAACCTTGGGCTTAAGAGTCCCATCTTGAATACGGGTAACCATACGATGGGTCCTTTGTGGAACGAGTGTGAAAGTGCCATTATGATTTTGTTCAGACACTTCAGGTAGTTATTCGAGATCAATAATAGGATCAATATTAGGTGAGCTAGGAGCAGAGTCATGAGATGAATCAGACTCCTCTTCATTAATCGGTGAGACAGGCTCGGAATAAGGATCGGTCACCATGGGTATCACAGGTTTTGGATCGATAGACACACACATAGGAGAATCAACCTGACTGGACGATTTTTGTTTTTCCTCTTGATAAGGTCTAAGGTTAGGATAACACACACACCCAAAGGTTTTGAGAAATTTCCAGTCAGGTCTCTTTTAAAAAGAATCTCAAGAGGACATCTAAACTTTAGATTTGGTGCAGGCAACCTATTAATGAGGTAAATAACAATATAATAGGCATACGTTTAGAATTTTTGGAGAACACTCTCATGAGCCATAAGTCTCAGGCTTCTATCGACATGTCTATACTTTTGCTCAAACATACCACTTTGTTTACATGTGTGAAAACACAACACGATGACCAATACAACACTCTATTAAGAAAGGATCAAGAACACAATACTCACCACCAACATCCTTATGGTAAGAGAGTATTTAGTTGATAAACCTTGGGCTTAAGAGTCCCATCTTGAATACGGGTAACCATACGATGGGTCCTTTGTGGAACGAGTGTGAAAGTGCCATTATGATTTTGTTCAGACACTTCAGGTAGTTATTCGAGATCAATAATAGGATCAATATTAGGTGAGCTAGGAGCAGAGTCATGAGATGAATCAGACTCCTCTTCATTAATCGGTGAGACAGGCTCAGGATAAGGATCGGTCACCATGGGTATCACAGGTTTTGGATCGATAGACACACACATAGGAGAATCAACCTGACTGGACGATTTTTGTTTTTCCTCTTGATAAGGTCTAAGGTTAGGATAACACACACACCCAAAGGTTTTGAGAAATTTCCAGTCAGGTCTCTTTTAAAAAGAATCTCAAGAGGACATCTAAACTTTAGATTTGGTGCAGGCAACCTATTAATGAGGTAAATAACAATATAATAGGCATACGTTTAGAATTTTTGGAGAACACTCTCATGAGCCATAAGTCTCAGGCTTCTATCGACATGTCTATACTTTTGCTCAAACATACCACTTTGTTTACATGTGTGAAAACACAACACGATGACCAATACAACACTCTATTAAGAAAGGATCAAGAACACAATACTCACCACCAACATCCTTATGCAAATATTCAATCTTCTTTCCATCCAATTTTTCAAGTAAAACTTTGAACCTTCTAAAATATTAGCAACATCAGATTTATAGCTCATCATGTAGAGCCAAGAATATCTTGAAAATGCATAAAAAAATATTATGTAATATCTATAACCATTTTCACCTGGAACTGTGGTTGGTCCACAAACATCAAAAAATATAATTTATAATGGCTCAAGATTATCATAAGAAATGCAAAAGAAATGCAATTAATATTGTTTACCTATTTGGCATGTAGAGCAAACATCAAACAACAAACAACAACAACAACAACTACGCCTTCATCCCAAAACAATTGGGGTCAGCGATATGAACCAAAAAAAGAAATTCATTTTGGGTCTTCCACATGAATCCTTTTCCTCCAATCATTTCTATCCAATGCCATGTCCTCGGTGAGGTTCAAAGCATTCATATCCTTTCCTATCACCTCCATCCAAGTCTTCCTAGGCCTACCCCGACCTCTTTTAACTAATATATTTTCCCATTTCTCCAACCTTCTAACTGGAGCATCATTAGGCCTTCGCCGAATATGCCCAAACCACCGTAAACGATTCTCTCGCATCTTATTTTCAATGGGTGCAACACCTACCTTCTTCTTCGTTCCGAATCTTATCTTTTATTGTATTTCCACACATCCATCTAAGCATCCGCATCTCAGCTACACTCATTTTTTGAATATGATGTCTCTTGGCAGCCCAACATTCCGTACCATATAGTAAAGCGGGCCTAATAGTCGTCCTATAAAACTTTCCCTTCAACCGCAATGGCATTCTACGATCGCACAGCACTCCAGTTGCACTTTTCCATTTCATCCACCCAACCTTTATCCTATGATTTACATCTCCATCAATTTCTCCATACTTTTGAATGATGGATCCCAAATATTTGAAATAATAATTCACCGGTATTTCTTGCTCACCAAGCTTCACTACACTCCCATCACTACTTCGTTGCTTACTAAACCGACATTCCATGTATTCAGTCTTACTCTTACTCAACTTAAAACCCCTAGCTTCCAATGTCTGTCTCCATAATTCTAACTTAGCATTAACCCCAGCTCTAGACTCATCAATCAAAACAATATCATCAGCAAACAACATATACCACGGTACATTTTCTTGAATTGATCTCGTAAGCTCATCAATCACTATCGCAAATAGAAAAGGGCTTAAAGCAGATTCTTGATGTAACCCAACCGTTATCGGAAAATTGGTTGTCACCCCTTCACAAGTGCGGACATTGGTTACTACTCCTTCATACATATCTTTAATTATACTAATGTACTTGAGAGAAACACCTTTCTTCATCATTGTCCACCAGAGAACGTCCCTAGGTACTCTATCGTATGCCTTCTCTAAATCAATAAAAACCATATGCAAATCTTTGTTCCTCTCTCTATATCTTTCAATAAGTTGTCTAAGAAGATGTATAGCTTCCATAGTTGATCTTCCAGGCATAAAACCAAATTGATTCTCCGATATCATGACAACCTTCCTCAACCTAGACTCAATCACCATCTCCCAAAGTTTCATAGTATGACTCATGAGTTTTATACCACGATAGTTTGTGCAATCTTGTATATCACCCTTATTCTTATATAAAGGCACCAAAGTACTTTTCCTCCACTCATTAGGCATCTTATTTGTTCGCCAAATCAAGTTAAAAAGATTTGTCAACCATTCTAAACCTTTCTCTCCCAAGCATTTCCAAGCCTCGATAGGTATACCATCTGGGCCAACTGCCAACATGAACATCATTATTAATATGTTCAGCTTGGTATGATACATTGTGGCATGAATTGTTCTGAAATTATGAATGCAAGCATGATTGATTGTGTAAATGTAAATTATGTTTATTTTTGATATGCAACATAGCTATTTCATGATTTAGATATTATCAGAAAATGTGCCAATGCTTATTTTTGTGATTGAAATATATTTGTGTTCACGTGTTTTAGTAAAACCTACCGAGACAGTGGACTTATGCCTCTACTTTTAATATTTCAAGTAACAAGTAAGCTGCAAGGTAATGGAAGGAGGCTCAAGGTAGCGCCAAGAGAGTCGTAATTTTTTAAGGCTGTTGATAGAACTTGATATTTTATTATTTGATTATGTTATTAAGTCCTGTAAACTCTGATAGTTTTTTAGACTATTATTTGATTCGTTTAATGCTAATGATGGTTTGATTTAGTTATTCTAATCTTACAAGTGAGTGTCGAAAATTGTAACCCACCCAAGGTTTGAACCGAACTAAAAAAGAGTTTTAGCTGTATTCTTTTGTCTAAAATTTCAGTTTCAAAAATTGGGGTGTTAGGCATCCCCTTCAAGAGCTTAATGTATTTCAAAAAGATCACTCAGTAATTGCAAAGCTCTGAAGCAAGAATTTACCATGAGAGGAAGAAAAATCCTATAGTCAATTGAACAAACTGAAGCCAATGTGGCAGCCATCCCGACCTGCATGAGAGGAATAGGATTAACTCAACAAATCAAAATTCAAAGCAATCAAGCAGTCCATATTCGACAAATCAAAAAGATTATATAATTACCCATTGGTTGAGGCCTTGACCAGATCCTGACGGTCGCAAATCTGAAGCTACTTGGCCTGTTATGAACTCTAAAAGAAATATCCCAATGCTGTATACATCATTTTTTTCTGTCATTGTTCTAGGCTCAAACCTGAAAAGATCAAAGCCAATAAAAAAGAAAGAAGTGATTGTCAACTATAAAAAGAAAAGAGGTAAGAGAACTAGCTCATTAAGAAATGGCAAACAAATATCAGTCAAAAGAAGTATAAATAATGCCTGTTTTCTTGAAAATATCTAGCTAGTTCAAAGAAAATGGTCAACTTTTAATCTTACAAGAAAATGGACATACTCCGGGTCCATGAAAAAATTAAAACTACTCATTTGATTTGAGGATCCAGGATCATCTACTTTTTCAATTAATTTTAGAACCTTAGAATCAACAACGTTAGCATGAAGTTTTCATCAACAAGGACATAAATTCAGGCTGGAACGTTTGTTCAGGAACACAGAACAGGCTAGGGTCATGTTGAATTGTACCTGGTAAATCCTGCCACAGAGGTTGTTTTTAGTTTTAGCTCCATTGCAATGCTGAAGCATTTTTGAATCATATAGTGGCATTAAAGTGCATATGTCTCTACTTGGATTCATATTGTGCCTTAGTAGGCTCAAGTCACTTGTAATTTGGGTGCGGGTGGTGCTAAGTTGGTTCATTCATACAAGTCAATGTGGATTGGAGACTCTATTTTATTTTTTAACCTTTAATTTGGTTACAATTTTATATTTTTTACTTATTTCTTTTATTATATGTACTATTTTATTATAATGTTATTTTCTTATTTTTGCTAATTTTAAATTTTAAAGTTTTTTAAGGTCTGAGTTTTTCCCGAGCTTTTCCCAAGATTTATCAACTAAACCTATATTATCACAAGAAATTCCCTTGTCGAGATATTATTAATTCAATAATGAAAAAAAAAGCACAAGCAACAGATAAAGCTAAGTGCATCATAGGCGTAAACAAAATCTGACCTCATGGTCTCAATCTTCAGGAGGTCTATGCTACTCATTGAAAGCAGGGATTATCAGCAATATATATTTCTCAGCTGGATCAAATACTGAGGGACAATGATACCTGGAAACAAGATAACTCAATTCATGCGATTTATGTGGATACACATAGATGAGGAAAAATCTGTTAAATTGTAATTCATAAGACAATGTATTTTTCTATATATATTTTATATATAATATATATTTCTTTCTTGTATTAGCTGTAGGGGTATTTTAGTTATTTTTATATTTTACGCATATTCATGTTTTTGAATATGATTGTAATTCCTCATTTTTATTTTTTCTTATTTTTGTAATTTTTCATTTCTTGTTTTTTGTTTTTTTATGTAATATTTCTGTACACAGTCAGTAGCTGACTGTGTACAATGTACAACAGTCAGTCCACCTACTGTTGTACACAGTTTAAAAAGAGAGACGTTGGGCTGATTCCCAACGTCTCTAGTAAGAGCCGTTGGGCTAACGACTCTTTAAGTTTGCCTTATAAATAAGGGCTACCTGAGCCCATTAAAAATGTGTATTACATTAAGGAGTTTTGTCTCCTTAAGCTTATAAACACTGTGCATTTATTTTGTGTAGTAAAAACTTGACTGTTTGAAAGGATTCTTCACATGGTATCAAAGCCATTGAGAATTATTGAAGGAAGGTGATTATTGAAGAAGATCGTGTGCCTCGAAAAGCATGCACCTACCTTTCTCTTGATCTTCGACATGTAGACTACTTGCAATATATATCGAAAGAATCATACCACATCAAGTAAGCTCTAAAGACTCGCTTGTGGTAAAGATTATTGAAGAAGATCGTGTGCTTCAAAAAGCATGCACCTACCTTTCTCTTGATCCTCGGCGTGTAGACTACTTGCAATATATATCGAAAGAATCATACCACATCAAGTAAACTCTAAATACTCGCTTGTGGTAAGATCTTCTTCACTCTATATTCCCTTCTTCTCAAAATGGGGGAAAAAGACTCTCACTTTTCTCTTGGGTTCAAACTCAATGGCTCAAATTATGATATTTGGGCCGGTAATATGAAAGCACATATCAAAGGTAAAGGGCTTTGGGGATATGTCCAAGGCTCAATACCGAAACCGGAACCAATGATTACTTTGGTAGCAAGAGGAGAAATAAAGATTCTTGAAGGTGAAGAGAGAATCAAAGCGCTTGAAGACTATAGTAAGAAACATAAAGAATGGGAGATGAGAAATTTTAAAATCCTATCATGGATCTTCTCATCCATTGAAACAAGAATCAATGCCAACATTATCAAATTCAAAAAAGCCTCTCAAGCATGGCTTGAAAAAATGTACACTTCAAGATACTTGTCCCACAAGTACTATCTTCAAAAAAAAGCCTTGACCCTCCAACAAAGAGGAATGACTATTAGAGAGTATTTCGCGGAGTTGTCCTCTATTTGGGATGAGCTTGCCATGCTTGAGCCCAAATGGAGTGGTGAAGCCATTGAGCTTAGGCATAAACAATTAGAAGATGATCGCTTTTTCAACTTTCTAAATGGGCTTAGACCCGAATTTGAACAAATACGATCATCCCTTCTATCCGCTTTTACTTCCCCTTCTCTTGAAGATGTAATTAGTAAATTAAGTGGGGAAGAGACTCGTATGAGTATAAGCAAAAATAACCAAGTGTTCTTGCTACACCTTCCAACCAAGAAGAATGTGAAGGTGTTAATGTCGTTTCAAGACCGAAAAACAATTTGAGAACCTACAAACCTCCCCACTTCAAAAATCAAAATTAAGGAGCAAGAAAAAATAGTGGGCAAGGCGAAAAAAGAGATTATAGCAAAATTGTGTGCCACTTTTGTAAGAAACCGGGGCACATCAAACCAGTTTGTCCAAAATGAAAGAAGTTGCTAGCCATGACTACCACATCTCAACCCCAAAAGAAAGAAAGTTCATCTTCTTCCAATGGAGCTCTCTCTTTACATCAAATTGTGGAAGCGCTTCAACCTCTTCTCAAGGGGGCAATTTCCGAAGCTGCCATGTCAACTTTCTCTCCTCCCGGTAAGACTTATTGGCTCTTAGATTCGGGTGCCTCCTTTCATATGTCTCCAAGTATTTGTTCCTTTTCTGAATATTAAAAAAATTCATCTCCATCCTTTGTTTCAATCGCGGATGAAACTTTTCTTAAAATCAAAAGAATTGGGAATTTTGAAAAACAAGGTTTTTTTATCCCCAAAATTAGATTTATACCAAAATTAAACTTAAATTTTCTTTCGGTCTCTCAACTCTCGGACCATGGATGTGATATAAAATTCTCATCTGATAAATGTTGGATACAGGATCATCAGTCCGGGAGGTTGATTGGGGAAGGCTCTAGGAAGAAAGATCTATACTATGTCGACTTCCTTCAAATTCCAAAAAACCCTTTTTGTAATGTTGTCCAACATAACGATATTAATGTATGACATAAAAGTCTTGGGCATTCCAATATTGTTAAAATTTCTTATTTACCTTTTGTTAAACATCTTTGTAAAAGTGATTTCACTTGTAATGATTGTACTCTTCGAAAGATGAAAAGTTTATCTTTTAATCAAAGATCTATGTTTACAACAAGACCATTTGAAATTGTCCATTCGGACGTATGGGGGACCGACACCTGTTTTATCAAAAGGGGGGTTTTCGTATTATGTGATTTTTGTTGACAATTACACTAGATATTGTTGGATATTTTTTCTTAAGCACAAACATGGGGTATTTACGACATTCAAAACATATCATATGATGATCAAAAACCAATTTAATGGTGACTTGAAAATTCTTAGAACTGACTCTGGAGGAGAATACCTATCAAATGAATTCAAAAGATATCTTGAGAGTTATGGTATTTTCCATCAAAAACCTTGTCCGAAAACACCTCAACAAAATGAATTAGCTGAAAAAAAACATAGACATATTATTGAAACTACTCGAACCCTTCTCATTTTGCAAAATATACGATTTTTTTTTGGGCCGAGGCAACTCTCACATCTGTCTATCTCATAAACCGGCTTCCATCAAAAAATTTAAACAAAATTTTGCCCTTTGAAAAGTTGTACACAAAAGAACCTGATTATAATAGGTTAAGATTTTTTGGATGCAAATGTTTTGTTTTTACGGACAAGAATGACAAGCTTTCACCAAAAGCTATCACATGTGCTTTTCTTGGTTACTCCAAAACTCAATAGGGGTTTCGATGTTACGATATTAAAAACGATAAATTATATGTGTCCAAAAATGTGAGTTTTCTGGAAAATGTTAACGGTTTTGAAAGATGTGAACCTTATGAAGAAAATATGGATTATTCCATTTTATTTGAGTTATTATCTAGAAATGATGATGCTAGTGATGATGAGTTCCCACATAATGACTCTAGTGATAATGAAGTTGAGGAAAATAACTCTTTATTACACCCACTTACCTATCAACATATTGATGAAGGAACATCTAGAGATCCTATCACATATTCCCATAGAGATAAAAATAGTTTTAAAAGTGCAATAAAAAAATATAACGAATCTAGTGGAACTACCTCTTCAAATGAGGAAAATCCATGAAGAACTGAGAGAAATAGAAAAGTTCCTTCTAGGTTCATTTCTTATGATTCATTCACACCTAAACATAAAGCTTGCCTTAGTACCATTCACTCATATATAGAACCTAAAAACTTTGAAGAAGCCAAAAAAAGTATTGAATGGATAGAAACTATGGATAATGAACTTAGAGCTCTCAGAAAAGCGAAGACCCAGGAATTTCAAGATCTTCCTAAGGGTAAGAAAACCATAAGGTGTAAATGGGTGTTTAAGGTCAAAACCAAGAGCGATGGATCTCTTGAAAGAAATAAAGCTCGTCTAGTAGCCAAACGATATAGTCAAGAATACAGGATTGAGTATGAAAAAATATTTTCCCATTTTGCACGAATGATTACTGTCAAATGCCTTATTACCATCGCTTCTATTAAAAAATAGAACATCTACCAAATAGATGTTAAAAACACCTTTTTAAATGACAATCTTAATGAAGAAGTGTATATGAATGCTCCTCCAGGAATGAAGACTCCTAAAGGAAAAGTACTTCATCTCCAGAAAGCACTTTATGGACTAAAACAAGCCCCCAAGGCTTTGTATGACAAATTTAACTCTGTAATGTTGAAAAATGGTTTCTCCTCATGTTTTACTGACACCGCTTTATTTGTCAGAAAATCCAACGCAGGAATAGTAATATTGCTGCTATATGTCGATGATATGCTAATAACCGGAAGCGATTCTAAAAGAATTAAGAGCATAAAATCTATTTTAAAAGAAAAATTTGAAATGTCTGACTTAGGATTTCTAACCTACTTTCTGGGAATTGAAGTTGCATACTCACATAGAGGTTATTTTTTATCTCAAACTAAACTTGCTTCTGAGATTCTTGACAGATCAGGTATTACAGATGATAAAAGTTGTGAAACTCCTGTTATAGTAGAAACCAAAATGAAAATTGATGATAAAATTCTTATCAAAGATCCCACTTCCTACAGACAGCATGTAGGCTCCTTGATGTATCTGAGTATTACTAGACCAGATATTTTACATGCAGTTCATACTGCCAGCCAATTTCAACATGCACCAACATCCGTTCATATGAGTGCAATTATGCGGATTATCAGATACATAAAGAAATCGTTGAATAAAGGAGTATTTTTATCCTCTTCCTCTGAATTAAATTTAATAGTTTATACTGACTCTGATTGGGGAGGTGATCCAAATAACCGTAACTCCACCACTGGCTTTTGTGTGTTTTTAGGAGACTCACTAATCTCATGGAGATGTAAGAAACAACAAAAGGTATCATTATCCTCTACTAAAGCTGAATATCGAGCCATGACAACTACTACCATGGAGATTGTATGGATTCATCAGCTACTAAAAGATATGAGGATTAATGTAGAAGGACCCACCAAGCTATACTGTGATAACAAGAGTGCAATTTATATTGCCAAAAACCACACATTTCATGAGCGAACCAAACACATCGAGATGAACTGCCACTATGTATGAGAAGCGTATCTGAAAGGAGTCATAGATCTTTAATATGTAACTTCAGAATATCAGCTGACAGATTTCTTCACCAAATCTGCTCTCCGCGATTAAACTTCCTTCTTGGCAAACTTTCGGTCATTATGCCCTAAGTTTGAGGGGGGGTGTTAAATTGTAATTCATAAGACTATATTTTCTCTCTCTCTCTCTCTCTATATTTTATATATATAATAAGATACATATACATCTATATTTCATATATATGTACATGTATCCATCTACTTATATATAATATATATTTCTTTCTTGTATTAGTTGTAGGGGTATTTTAGTTATTTCTACATTTTACACATATTCATATTTTTTAATATGATTGTAATTCCTCCTTTTTAATTTTTCTTATTTTTGAAAATTTTCATTTCTTATTTTTTGTTCTTTTTATGTAATATTTCTGTACTGCTGATAGTGTCACTGTACAACAGTCAGCCACTAACTATTGTACACAGTTTAAAAAGAGAGACGTTGGGCTGATTCCCAACGTCTCTAATAAGAGTGGGCTGATTCCCAACGTCTCTAATAAGAGCTGTTGGGAATAGCCCAATGACTCTTTAAGTTTGCCTTATAAATAAGGGCTACTTGAGCCCATTAAAAATGTGTATTACATTAAGGAGTTTTGTCTCCTTAAGCTTATAAACACTGTGCATTTATTGCACTTCTTTTGTGGTGTAAAGCTTATAAACACTGTGCATTTATTTTGTGTAGTATCAAGTTATTTGAAAACTTGATTGTTTGCAAAGATTCTTCATAAAAACTAGGTAAGAAGCATATTAAACTGTAAAAGGGCCATTAAATACAAAAGACCAGACATTGATAGTAGAATTTAAGGAATAAATCAAATAAACATAAAATCCAACCACACATTATAAAAAAGAAATACAAAAAAGGTGGCAAACTTGGAACCTAGATTAAAAAAACAAATAGGAGAAGAATATTAAGCTAACTAATTAAAAAAATATCAAAAAACAAATTTTTTTTGGAAAATACCAAAAAAAAACAGAATGAAAATTGTTGCTTGAATAACTTACTTGGTGTCGAGCACAAAGAAGTATTAGAAGATTGCTACACAAGTATAGTTTCATAGTACGAACTTACTTGGTTGCTAATCCTTCTAGATTTCCCCCATCACCAACATTGATGTACACTGGAGTATAGCTCTGAGACATTTATATTCCTCAACCACTTCCTCAAGACTACTGAAGGCCCCTTTGGCATTTTTCTGCTCTATGTACCATTTGATCAACTTTGCTTGTCTCATGCCAGCCAATGCATTACCTATAATTCATTAAGAAAAAAGGGCTCACAACAAATTTTATAGTCAGGAAACGTTTTATACATGTAAATGACAAAAGTAATTATAGCAACTCCCTTCAAATTCTGAGATGCTGACAAAACATCCCAAGAAACCAACCCAATTAGCAAATCGAGCTGGCTTCACCAATCGTCCAAGACAGAGGCAGATACAGTGAAATCAGTAGCCTGGCTGAGTTACTTACAACCTAGGCTTGGAGGCGTGTTGAAAAGGGTGGAGTTGCAAAAAATTACAGCATCTTAATGAGAATATGCTTGCTTTGCTATTTGAGTGCAGCAGTTTATATTCTTCTCAAAAAAAAGAAAAAAAGATTAATTCTTATACATAGTTAATGCGTTTATGTACTATTCCATTATCCAATGGCAAAAACAAGATTAATTCTTTCCTTAACTACTTTTATCCACCAAATCCACCACAATCCCATCATCCATTTTTTATTTTTAAATTAATATATTATTTGCTATTTCATCAGTAAATCTGGGTATATATTAGATAGCTGAACACTTGAAAGTTCACACAATAGAAAACCCTTATCTAGTTTGTAACTTCAACTGCATGCTTATTATAGTAAAAAGAGGAAATTAAAATGTACAAATTAGAGAAATGAGAAAAGGGTTCTTAACATAGAAAAAGTGATGACAGGATAGCACTCAAATGTTCAAATCTAGCTACAAGTATTGGCAACCATGCTACTATAATGAATAGAAAAGTTCATAAGCTAAATTTATTTAGCTTCAGACCTAACAAAACATGAAGAGAATCAAAGTCTAAATTAGTACACATATTTGCCCGTGATTCAAACTTATGAGTTGTCTAAGTGTCTGGGATAGTAGGGATCAGCCAGATATTAAGAAAGAGCAGATATAGGTAACTAACTGCACAAACAATAATGTAAGGCAAATTAAAACTAAGCCTTAAAGAAATGCAAGGGAAATAAAGAATGCCAAGAAAACACTCTGAATTGTATTTACTTCAACATTCTTTAGAAAGAGGAGGTTTGAAGCAAAAGTTTTTTGAATTTTTGAAGGCAACAATCTACCAATTAACAAAGGAACAACTAACCCTCACAAGGTAAGGTACATATATACAGAAAAACAAAACAAACAACAGAGGCAAAGAAAATTAGAAAAAGAAGGGTGAAAGATTAATTAGGACAAACAAATTACTTTATGGGATAAGAAAGTACCTATTCATTAGGATCTCACGCAGCTGAACCCTCTTCCCACTTGTTTGATCGGATCCGACTTTGATTCCTGTCACTACAACTATATTTGAACGAGCGGCAACAATAGGAAGGAGCTTTCGATGATCAGCGTAAGGGTTTACAAGAGAGAACGAGCCCTAAATCAGAGCACATGAGATTATGAGGGCAAGAGAGACGATGATAAATATTAGAACAAAGGTTTAGGAGAGAAAACGAGCCCCAAACTCAGATAGCGCGAATTACAGACAGAGAAAATCATTTATAACACAAATTTTGGAAATGGAAAATAGAAACAAGAAAAATGCCACTTGGATTACCTTAGTGAATCCCTCAACGGTGCAGGTCTACGTCCCAAAGAACTCCATGGCCTTCTTCTTCCCAGCCTCGATCTCCAACTTCTCCTTCACGACCATCAGCTTCACAACCGCCGCAGCCCTGGCAGTCTTCCCGTCTCTTTCCCCACTGACATCCTCCACACAAGAAAGAACACGCAGCCGAGAAGCACGACAATCGAAGTCGTGAGGATCGCAGGAATCTTTTGGGTCATCGCTGAGT
The DNA here is from genome assembly GCF_984573655.1 of Nuphar pumila. Classification (NCBI taxonomy): domain Eukaryota; kingdom Viridiplantae; phylum Streptophyta; class Magnoliopsida; order Nymphaeales; family Nymphaeaceae; genus Nuphar; species Nuphar pumila. The sequence goes on from NC_143253.1 coordinate 124,460,480, forward strand.
CTCTGACCAGAGGAGTCCGAGAAATCCGCCACATGATCTCCAGTAAACTCTTCACGGCATCTGACTGCATGATCCACCCCGGCTTTTCACCCCCAAAAAACCGACCAAAATCAAGCTCAATCCCACAAGGTGATCGCAAAGAGAACACGAGATGAGGATGATCGGAGAGCTTGCTTGAGGATGATCGCAGAGACAACACGAATTGTGGATGATAGAAGTGTGGATCAATTGGTTGCTTTGAGGATCAATCAGAGAGAACGATCGGTTGCTTGAGGATCAATCACAGAGAGGATGATCCCAGAGAGAACGATCGATCGCAAAGAGGAGGATGATCGCACAAAGAAAAAGAGGAGGAGGATCCCCTTGCTCACCTCCTTAGAGCGAGAGAATTAGGGCTTTCGATTTCTTATTCCCATTTCACGGAGTGAGAAATAAAGGAGGGAGTGCGAGTTGACTCATCTAACCCTCATTTCTTTCCTCTCGTCTCGTTCTTTACCCATACATTTTTTTTCTTTGGTAGTTGGGTTTCTAATGACGGTTTTGACCGTCGCTACTATTAAAGGCTTAATAGTGACGAACTATAACCCGTCACTATTTCCACAATTTCTTGTAGTGACTAGATGGGCATATTAGTGACAAGGATAGATCTCATAAACCAAAGATTTGGTTTGAACCAAATGGGGGTTTTAAGACTTTCTTGATTCAAAGTCATGTAGAAGATCTTGATCCTTATTAAATTTGTTTGCCCAAGCATAAAGTGGGAACAGACCAAACATTATTTGGATCCACCTGCAGGCATGGACCAATAAATATATTGTTGATGGCCCTGAACAAAAGGAACGCTACCATTTCCATCATATACTGACTAATGAGTTCAATTGCAAGGGCTCAAATGGTTTTGGCCACTTATTTTTCTTTAAAGAGTGCCTGTGATGCATATTGAATAATCATCAACAGACCAACTACATGGTGTCTTTCTTCAAAGATGCAAAGCAACCATAGGATATGTTTCAAGTACATCCACCACCATGGTCGACCCCATTATCCTTGCAAACTTGTTTTCAGTGAACGCCTCACGGCATGAGGGTGGGCTGATTGATAATAGACAAGGCATGCCAATGAGGAAAAATAGAAAAGCTGTTGATTGTTTTGTCAAGTACTAATAGGAGAGAATCTATTCCCTCCACACACACACACACACACACACACACACACACACGAGTATGTGGGCAACAGAGGCGTGAAGAATTATATATACAGTGTCAAATTTAGCAAAAAAATGGATTAATATCAAATTTAGCATTGTTGGACTGTGCTTATCATATAATTCATGATTCATGCCTTCTGTCATACGCACACACAGTGTAATAAGGGTGCCAAAAGCGGATTGAAGAGACCATGTTCCTTTAATACAATGATCAACTAGTACACAAGAAAATCTTGAAGAATACTGACCCTAATGGTGAAGATTCACTGAAAAAGATGAGATTGTCGAAAGATGATAATAACAATGTAAGGTTAATTAACTTAATTTATAGGTGTTAGACAAAGTCCATTAGGAAGATGAGTAGCTGAGATAAATGATGCTTTACAGAAACTGAGACTATGGTTGGCACCTTAATAGTCTAGAGGATGCAGGAAAATCATATGATTATGCAGCAAGGAGGGAGGAACAAAAAGGAAAACTTCCCAGTTCAGGAAAACATTCACATAAAGAGCAGAAGGTCTCATCTTCTTCTGTACATAAATCACAAAAGCCATGCAAGAGCAGTGACTGGCATGGAGAAGAAGCAAGGAGAAGAGTGCCGATTTCTTGAATGCTAATATTCTTCTTTGTTCTTCACATTCTCTCTCTCTCTTTCTCAATAAAAATTACATTTTAATTCAGTGCTTATAATATAATGATGGTGACCCTTCGACACATGTACTTCAATAACCATTAGAATGACTTTTATACTCCTTTCATTGGGCTCTAACACCAATCACAAATTTGTAAAATTAATCTAAAATTATTGACCGTTAAGACAATGCATGACTCTTGACACATCACATACTCTATATATGCATGTGTAACTCTTACACATTCCCACTACATGCATGTATGAGCCTAGACATTCTCATTACATGCACATTTAATTCCAATTATAGAAAGACAACAAATTAGTAATATTAGGTTAAGGCATAAAAGAAGGGCTGCATTTAAAGGTGCTAATTGACTGGAATATTAGGTTATAATAGGCATAAATGAAGGGCTGCATTTAGGGGTCCAAATGGATCAAATGCAGTCGGATATCCAATCCAAGTCCGACCTGTTATTTCCTCATTTTGATCCTTGAAATTCACATGCACATATTGAATTGGATTCAACATGACCGCATCAGATCTGGATTCAAATTCAGATTTATTGCGCACATTTTGGATTCTGTTCGGATCTGGCATGATCCTGCCTGAATCTGATCCTTTTGCACCCCTGGCTGCTCATGGGCATCAAAGATTTCTTGCATTCCATCTTTCAAATTCAAAACAGGAAACAAGGACCAGAAGAACAGAACAACGACATCAATTAAGATTTGCACTTTTTCACATTTCAGATTCAGATGTGGATCTGCCATGCATGATAGCCGAAGCGGGTTCAATAAGCCAGAGCAGGTCCAGTCTTGGGTAGGGGTGCCAACGGGCCTGGTTTACCCAAACCCGACCCGAACCAAACCCTATAGGGTTCGGGTATGGTGATAAATAAGAAGACTTGATTAAGACCCGGGTCCAGACCCGAAGGTCAGATTAATACATGGACCCGGGTATAGTTTGTGAAATTTTATACCAGACCCAGACCCGACCCGAATTCTGATTAAGACCTGCAAATTTTCAATGTAAAAATGATAAAAAGTATGGTTTTACTGGGTATGGTCCGGGTTAGGTTCATGTAGTTCGTATTGGGTCCGGGTATGGTTTTTCTTATAGTGGACTTAATTAGAACAGGGTCCGGACCCAATACCATACCCAAAAATCTGGTCCAAGTCTGGTTCCACCTGAGTCCGAACCAAACACAACCCGTTGACACCCCTAGTGTTGGGGCTCAAATCAACTAGAACTGGGCCATTTACATGGATTATGCCGGTTTTGGCACATTTAAGCCTAAAACTGAATGGACAGATTTAGTCCAGTAACTGTGCCATTGGCTGCCGGCTAGCCAACTCTTTATTTGATATATGGTCCAAGTTTAGGCCTAATAGCGATGCTCGACCAACCCAGCGAGACCTAGTTTCTGGCCAGCTTAGTTGATGTGTCTGAGTTTGGTCAGGCTTCATTCTGATCTGAGCGCTGCCTATGGCAGTTGCGAAACAGACTGGGCACATTAGGCTTGTCAGACCAACCAGGCTAAGTTGAACCCTTGGCTGTGCAATCTAAGCCCAGAGCTAGACTCTACTAGATCCACTAGGTCAAGGTGAATATATATTGCTACTGTCATTTGTAAGTATAAATGCCTCCCTTTTTTGAGCCAGGATCAGGTGCCATCACATGGCACAATTTGAGTGTGCCTCTGCACCTGGCGGCCCTTCATCTTTGGCTGACAGTCTGTCAGATATGGGGCCCAAAAGCAGATGGAGGGCACCCAGGTGCAGAGGCACACTCAAAAGTGTGTCATGTGATGGCACCTGATCCTGGCTCCCTTCATTTTTCACTTGTTTCCAGTTCTCATATTCTAGTTCTCGGTTCACACGGTAGTTCTCATATTTTCAGTTCTTATATCAACAACCCTACATGGGCTGAGCCAGCCGGACATCCCTTGTTCATGCTCAGCTTATATATCTACTCCGATGCCGTGTTTTCGAAACACGGCCTCAACGAGTCTGAACAAGTTTTGGGCAAGCCGAACAAGGTGAGTTTGCGAGCAGCTCGTCTTGTTTTCCAGCCCTAGGACCAAACCTGGTGCGACTGTCTGAACTGTGAAAGGTGCCCTTTCTAACAGGCAACATCATAACACGTGTGTGTGTGTGTGTGTGTGTGTGGTGTGTGTGTGTGTGGGGGGGGGGACCTGAAAATGGGCATGGCTTGAACCTGATCCAACCTGTTTCCTATAATGTGATGGTCCCAGCCTAGATGGGACAAAACTTGATGACTATGATGTGCTGGATCCAGCTCAGTTTTTGTCAGATCTGACCAGATCTGGGCCCAGGTCCGCACATCAAAGGATGAGCCTACCATGGGCCCAACCTGGGTCCATCAACTTTTTGCATATAAAAGTTGCTTAAAGCAAGGGCTTTCAAAATTCAATTGTTTTGCTCAGAGATGGTTTATCAGTTTATGTGGGGTTGGATCTGAGCCAGGACAAGATCCAGTTATGTATGATTGGACACAAATCAGGTTAAGGCTTATTAGAGGTCAGACATACTTGGGTGGGTCCAGCACTTGACAACCCTCTTCTAATTATGAGGTCAAGAAACTCAAGTTTCTCCTTGTCTAATTTTACCTTCCAAATCTGCCTCAATAGGACAATTGGATCTTTGGTGGGTCGCTTTGGGGATTTTACTGGATCTTCAGGATCTCTGATTCCACCCAGCCCTCAATTAAGTCTGGACAATGTACATTTGGAAGAATGTGATTTTTCTTGGTACTCCAGTTCGATCACCATGCTTATGTTGAGAGTTGGCCTTGGCATGATCTTCTCTTACATTTACATAATCAATACAAGCCAACGGCCTTGCTCAAATAGACACATCAATTATGAAACAGTCTTCAAACTATCATGCTGAGTTGAATTCCATGACACCTCTCTGTTTTATTGGTTCTTCAACTGTTCAATCATAGTAAATCTCTCTCTCTCTCTCTCTCTCTATATATATATATATATATATATGTATCTATCTCTCTCTCTCTCTCTCTCTCTATATATATATATATATATATGGTGCACACACAAACATAGTGCACAAGCATGTGCTGAAGATTTTAGAAATTACACCTACTCGTGCATCATCAAGTATATCAAACTCCATTACTAATGTGTGTGTGTGTGTGTGTGTTGTGGGGGGGGGGGGGGGATTGTTGGTGGTGGTGGTGGTTCCGCTTGTTTGGTAGGAGCTGTTAGTGCACATCACCATGTGTGCCCAAGCTTGCCTTTCAAAAAACAAAGTATATCAAACTCCATCACTAACCACAGTTTTGGCAGGCCTTGGGTTGGTAAAACCCTTGAGACCCTCGCTGCGCACCGAGTGGGGGTACACCTAGCTTCGACCTTTCATCAAAGGATGCACCCTTTAGGTTTCAAACTTGTGACATCCCATCAACTTGGTAACTTTATAAGTCGCACTTACTAGATGAGTTGAGCCCTTGTGGGCGGCCATAACATTTTTTTCTGTAATCTAAACTATTCATTTTGTCTTTCTTTAAAATTTCTATTGGTATTTGATTTCTTTATTCAAAGCATTTTTTATGGTAAATGAACCATGATAAATCCATTCAAGAGGGGGAGAATGTGAACCTTAGACCAATCGTTTAAAGTCACATGAATGATATATAAATCCATCTATATGGTCTAATCTAAATGCATAATATCAAATTTCTGATGAGAGAGAAAGAGAGAGAGAGAGCAGGGGAAAATAATAAAAAACACATAACGTTCACTTTAGACTGTACAAAGGCAATGCACCCTTGTACCTGCACCCAGACCAAGGTGGCCTTTCTGTTTCACAGTGAATTATGGCTGCCCACTTACCAATCATTCTCCAATAGAAAACGCCTCACATGATTCCTCTCCTATCATCTTTACACTTTATTTTTGTGGACAGACCATGAAAAAGAGCACCTCAAGCCTAGTGGTAATGTAAGATACATCCTCTGTGCAGAAACCCACAAGCTAGGTTCACATCCTAACATCTCAATGTACTACACTATGGTTTTGGCCAATGTCAGGGCCATATCCCAATATATCAAATTTCATCTTTCTGTATGTAAGGGTAAGGGCAAGGCGCTCCTCAAGCAAGATGTCTATTACATATAGCAGAGGTCAAGCCAATTTCAAGTCTAGGTCACATTGATACTCCATTTTGGTTCAGGTTTGGCATAGTGGGATGGGCCTAGACCGTTTGACAGGCAGTCTAGGTTTAAATCTTATGGGTGTCACCCCCTGCGTAAGCCGAAGCTTGGCAACCCCCCTGGGGTTGAGGGGTAAGCCCTCGAAGTTTTACACTGACATGGACAGAGACCCCAAGTACAGCAGGTTGAACCAGCACGGCTAGGAACAGTTTCTCGGAGTAAAAAAAAGAAAGAGTAATTTACAAAGAAATGCCCAACTTATCAGCTATTAATGGAAAACAAACTAACATTTCAGTTGTTACATTTAGCCACCTGCTTTTAGTCCTATAATCATTCAGTTGACTTGATTTCTGTTCAATCAAATTGAAGGTGACTAAAGCAATTGATTTGTTTGGCAAAATGCCATACGATGACGTAAGATGAGCTGTTTATAAGAAAAAAATTGAAAATGCCATTTATCATTCAATTAGTTATTTGAAATGCATTAAGGTAAAGTAGCAGGTTAAATGTAATAAGCCAAATGCTGGATGACTTTCTGTAAATAGCTGATAAATTAGCTATTTGGGTATTTGATTTGGATGTATGGATAGGTTTTTATAAGGTTTCAAAAATCAACTGCCTACAATTTTCATAAATTTTTGAAGCTCTAAATTCTATTTTTTCATTCAAAATGCATGATCTAAGTGTTGATCAGTTTTAGTAAATCAATCATGTTGAACACATCTATGAGTCAAAAAAAAAAAAAAACACTGAATATCTATTAGCATATTTCATTTAGCACCGTGCCCATTTTGTAGGTTTTCATTTATATACATATATATTATTTATATTTATATTTATTTTTTTTGTATATTTATATATGTATTTATTTTACAACTGAGAAAAACTGTCTCATTCACCATTTCATTATCATAAACCCAAGTTTCCCCTGCTCACTAGGGGTACGCCCAGCTTTGGCCTCTCAACAAAGGACACATGCCCTTGTGTTTCAAGCTCTTGACATCTATTTATCAGCTATTTACAGTTGTAAAAATTGCCTCAAGAGTTGTAAAAATTGCTTAATTTATCAGCTATTTACAGAAAGCCCAAATATGTGATTCCTATAAAAACAAGCATATATATCACATCTGTATGGTCAAAATTTCGAAAAAACACCAAAAATCTAGAAACATGTTTCATTTAGCACCATACCCATTTTGTAGTTTTCAATTTCTCATATATATATATATATATATATATATATGGCATCGTCAAACTAAAGACCAATTTAACTTAAAATTAGGATAATTTCTATCAGTATCCATTTAAGCCTTGCTGGACTTTACAACATGTATGGGATACCAGCGAGAGAAGTGATCACAGTCAAATTGTACATAACTGAGTGTCGATTTTATTCAATCCCTACCTCACATCTCACTTGGATCCATGCATCTCACTTGAGATATGTGAGAATGAAGCTCACACACACCTCCATCAGGTAAGATGTGCAGTTGTGATGGAATATAAACAGTAATTTAGTTTTTTTTTTATGACGAAGTTCCTTGCCAAAGCAGGTAATCTCCGGTGGGGTTATCGACACCCAAGCCCTTACGAAGCCCACCATTGACAGGCACCGCTCACCCCAACTAAATTACTGGTTATCCTTTCATTGGTGGGCTTGGGTGTCGATGACTGACCGAGGTTAAAGAGCAAGAGTTTGGGTGAGCCTGTCTTTGAGAATTGGTGTCTATACCAGGCAGCCATTTGTAATATTTTAAATGTTAGGCGGGAATTTGTAAATAAGACAACGATTGGTCGGGTATTTGCAAATTTTTCAATATATTAAGTGAAAAAAAGAAAAAAGTCACGAAAACCAGAATGATGGTAAATACCAATTCCATATTTTACATGAGCTGATTCTTGGTGAAAAAATAAAGGATATTTTAAGTCGATTGCTTTATTTTTTTCTTTAAAAAAAAGTCGATTGCTTTTTCCTTTTAAAGAAAAAATGTTAATTGCTAATCAAAGTACACATGCTGATGCATTATGTGAAGTTTTACAAAAATGTCTCGAGAAAAAACAAAAAAGGTTTCCTTTACAGTTCATTTAAAGCTGTAGAAAGAGAGAGAGAGAGCTTAATCGAGCGAAATGCCATGCACCAACTCATCGGCCCAGCTCTCTTTCTTCCCCCACATTTTATGACATCACACAGGTACATTAAATTCCAACATAAATAAGAGGGGTCCTCTGTGCCACAAACCAAAACTTGTTACAAATTTTGAACTCACCTTGGTCCCTGTAAAGCAGTTAGGTGGCCTCAGTTAGTCTAATTACCGATGCCCATGAAGGTAATTAACCATCTCTTAATTATGCTTAAGGAATCAAAACCATGGTCAGTTAATGATGGTGGTGACCCACCTCCACCTTCCATTACAAAGAAGCAAGGGTTGGGGACCATCAAAACCGCTACCCAGCTTGTTCTTTCATGCCTTTAAATTGTAGTAAACAAAAAAGAGTTGGTGTCACATGGTGGCATGTGATGGAGATAGAGATTTAGAGTCACATTTTTCTCTCATTCCCCTTTATTTTTTTCCTGCTACCATTTTACTTAGCATTCCAGCCCCATCCCCACTACAAAAGTGGCTCAAAAACCAGTCCCCAAGAGTATGTGGAGTATTATACTGGCCAAGAAATATAGAGAGTGGTCCACAATAATTGGTTGGGATTGGGGTTTCTAGGGTTTCTCATCTTTACGCTCAACTAGATTATCATCTGCTTTCAGTCCCCAGCCAAATAGCAAATATGAACCAAAGGTTTGGTTTCTATGGCTGTCTGATGTATGTTTTTACAACAATCCGATGACTAAAGAGACCAAAAACCTTAAGGAAGAACGCTGAGGAGGAGGAGGGAGGAGGGAGGAAAGAAGTCCTGCCATTGCTTTCCACAGCTTTCTTGAACTTCTATCCTTGTTATTAAGACCTAGAAGTTCAAGAAAGCTGTGGGAATCAATGGCGATCTAGGACTTTTCTGTCACTTCTTATCTATGGTGTAATTCTCTTATCATTAGTGGGTAATTTTCCTTTCTTCTTTATCTTTCATTTTCTTTTAATGCATAGTTCTAGAATTAAGAGAGGATTTTTGAGCCTGTAGTCCCTTATTGTAATTGTAGATCTGTTTCTGGGCGTGCTATATATGCTGAGCTTTTGGAGCATGGATATGTGCATGCAAGAGAAATATACTCCAGTGCTATGCAGTGCATCAGGTTTGGCTTCAACAATTAATTGACTAATTTCCCCAAATCATTCATAGAGATTTATTTACATGGTAGGGAAAAAAGCAATTAAAGAACATGGTGTCACTTCCTCCTATCTGCTGTCCTTCAATATGCACTATGAGTATCATGAGATGGATGGAGAGTTTTTTTTTTTTTTGAAAGAAAGATGGCTGAAGAGTTGATGTACCTTGTTTGGAGAACGCTTAATTTATGTTGAAGATGGACTTTCCCCCTTACCTGTTCCATAGCATGGTTTTAACGTTTTGCGACCCAATACCCACTGCCGAATGACCTTCAAATGACCAACATGCTGACAATGCTGAGAGTCCATATTTAGATAGATGGTGGATGAGAGGGTGCGACATGCTCCACCCACATGACAATTTTTTTTTTTTTGAGAAATTGTTTTTTTTTTTTGAGAAAATTCCTCTTGAAAATTATAAGTGTGCAGATTATCAAAACAACCGTATCTGTTTCCAACTTTCTCCAAACACTTCATCCGGGTTTCGCAGAGAGAGAGAGAGAGAGAGAGAGAGAGAGAGAGAGGTGTAAAATGACTGGCCGACTGCAACCGGAAACAAGGATAGTGCTGCAAACAACGGTAATTTTGGATTCTCTTGGCCAGGTGACCTATGTTTTGGTATGCATACAGAACTGCAGGGGGATGATTAAAGGGCAACAGGTGCTCTCTCTCTCTCTCTCTCACACACACACACACACACACAGACACACACACACAAACATACTGCTGTCTACAAACAATAACTGTGTTGAAGCTCATGCCCTTCTTCACTCTTTGCTTTACGTTTAAGCTATTACCCACATGCGTTAGATTGAGATACAGCATCTCCAAATGTAGATTATTTGCATGGATTAACTAGGAAGAAGGTACCTCTGTTTCTTCAGGTCGCTCTAAGTCGGCTCAAAATTAACTGAGCATTAGACTATGAGTTTTATAATTTAAAAAGCCAGTCTCTTGTCACCTCCTGATCACCTCATTAGTGAATGATAATACCTTTTGCTTCCTTCCTTTACTTTTTGGATTCTTTTTCAAGGTTAACAGAAGCAAAAATTTGATTGCTAATTTTCAAAGGTTTTTTTTTTTTGTCTAGATGAAAGAATGGCAATTTCAAAATGGATATAAAATTTGCTATAGTCGTTTGTTTGTACGTTCAATCTAGTATAAAACACCATTTTTTTTCACTGCTTTTGTAGATCTAACCTTATAGACGTGATCTACATAGTTTCTTTAGTAGTAAACAGGTTTTGGTCATGTTTCTATCTGCAACATGTAGGTTTTCTCCAAGGGCTTCAAAAATCAACTGCTCACAATGTATCAAAATTTTTGTGAATTAAAAAGTTCTAATTACAATAGAAAAAATGATCCAAACAAACTATGTTGAACACATCTATGAGGTCAGTTTCAGCGGATGCAACTTACCTTCAATTTTCCAACTAGCTAGATTGTACATACATAGACCGTAGCAAATATATATCCTTTCAAAATTTGCTCACATACATGAGGTGTCCAAAGGTCCACAAGATTTAATCACCTTGGCTCATCTATAGGGTCCATCGGGTCATATGATTGTGGCCCTCATGTTAACTCGTTCTCTAATTCGAAAGCCAACTTCTTTCAAAAAAAAAATGCAAAGCTAGCCCAGAAAATATCTAGAAGCTTTCTTGGCTTCCTGCGTTCTTGAGAGAGAGATCTCAATTAATTGCTCACCAATTAACAATGCATAGGTAGCTAGGTCCATTTTCCACGCATCCTTGCATGCCACAGAATGGGACGTTATGCATATGGACAAGAGTAGCAATGTATTTTTAGAGAGAGAGAGAGAGAGAGAGAGAGAGAGAGAGAGAGAGAGAGAGAGAGAGAGAGCTCTGAGACAATTGGAGGGAACATAAGGAGTTTTTCACCATTTCAGAGAAGATGGTGTACGCAGAAGATCCAACAATTTATTTGCTTTGCAGTTGTTTGAAGTGAAATGTCTGGTTTCACCAGCTGTCCTTTTGCTTTCCCAACGTGCATGTCTTGTCTTAAAGATAACTTCTAAGGGTGATGGTGAATTATTTTTGTCAACTCCAATGGAATTCTTTTTTTTTTTTTACTTTTTAACTTCCACATACAATAACATAATGAAAAAAATTCTTTCACTTGCTATTTTGAGGTTAGTGGTTCGATAGTGAGATTGTGCATTTCCACCAACACTGGAAGTTGAAATCCTTTTTTTCTTTCAAAAGGAAAATAAATCCTATTGATATTTTATTGGAGAAGCTTCAAAATCTGAGGAAGGCAGCTTCATGGGGATCTTGGCATTGTTTACACAAAGCCGTGTCCAACTATGTGACAAAGATACGGTTATGACCTGACACGGAGGGATGCAAATAGTTCGGATCCGGAAGAGCTAATTACATAGGGATTTGGATCGAAATCGGATCCAGAACAGCCAAAAAGTGCAAAGCCTCCATCCAGGATCCGACCCATTTGCATCCCTACCGACAAGTGACTTGACTGTGATGTTCAAGTTTAAATTTTATTAAAAAATAAGACATAAAGTCACACTTTTTATTTAGTAATGATAGGGTGCTCTGGGAGCACCTACTCTCACCTAATAGAAGCTTCAAATTTTCAAAATTTGAGTGCTTTTTCTGTTGTTCAGTTTCTATAGATATGTTCTACAATCATAATTTAGTGAAAAACTAGTTTTCGATCATGCGATTGTGGCACACATGTAGGTTTTTTAAGAACTTCAAAAATCAAGACTCACAATGTACCAAATTTTCATGACTTAAAAAAAAACCTATTTTGATGTCCAAAAAGCATGATCCACGATTTCTATCAAATAAACTGTGTTAAGTACATCTATAAGGGGTCTAATTGAGAAGATGCAACCTACAACTATGATTTTGATTTCTAGTAGGTGCTCCCGGAGCACCATAACATTGCTCTTATTTATTTTTAGTCAATAGAAACTATTTTGTATATTTTAACATATAAAATTTGTTTTTTAGTGAAATATTATTTAAAAATATTAAAACAAACTTCCATTACAGATCAAGATCATGTCAGCATGTAATAACGTGTCAGAATCGTGTCACCAAGGACGCACAGCCAAGTAGCGTGTCCTGACAATTACATGGAGGGAAAGGGGGAATACTGCAACGCCCCTCTCTTACTGTCTTATACCTGCTTTGAAAAGGCTATTACATATTTTTTTTTTGTTCAAAAACAACGGTAAGCATAAAAAGAAAAGGACACGCATGACTCAACAGTAAAAGCGAACAGTGTCCTTTTACTTTCACGAATTATAAGGCACTCGAGCCCGGTGGTGACATGCACTAAATGCAGCCTCTGATAGAGAGAGAAAATGCAGCACCCTACAAGCAAAAATAGTGTACTTTAAATTTTTATTTTTTTTTTAACTTGAAAATTTAAAATCCAGTTGTTCCATCTGATGGTTCTGCTCAAATTAAGGAATTTGAAAAAAAAAAAAGTAATGTAATTTAAGGCCTCGTGTGCCTGACCAATATGATTATAGAAGGATATGTACGGACGAGCCCCACCCCCCCTCCTAATGTTGTGGGACCGAATCACCTATATAGTTATGAGAATTTAATTCCTTTATCATAAGTGCCTTGGTATCAGGGTAGCTGTCCTCGGCGATTCATTGACAAAATCGGCGAGGAATCGCGATCCAAGGTTTGGCCGAGGAAAACCATTGATCGCCGTAGTGGGTTCGGAGATGAATTTGTTTGCAAAAATCGATATTTTAAAAAAAAAAGTCACCTTCTCTCCAAGAAAATGTAAGAAAATACTAAAAATTAGAAACTGTGAATATTTGCTTGAAAATTCAGATTTTTTTAGGGTTTCTTTTCTAAATCCTAGCATGGGCATGCAAACAGCTGTTCTTGTCCGCAATCCTACGATTTTGGCTTGGGTTTTTTTTAGAAAGTATGATCTCTGCATAGAAAATTTTGATGTGCTCTCTGGCTTTTGGACTGGGATACCAAAATCCCATAATTTCTTTCTATTTGTTGTCACTTTCTGTTTTTTGAAAGGCAAGCTAGGGTTAGGCAGACTCCCACTAGTTATTCAACTGTACCGCTGGGTTTTGAACTTGCAACGTCCCACCACATTGACAGCTCCTACCAACCAAGGGGAGCACCCCCACCCCCCTTGGTTGAATTGTTGTCACTTTTGATGCTTTAAGATTGCCCCCAAATCTCATGCTCAACTAAACATGAGGCCCGTGGGATATACTATCTCACCCGTATTCGAAATCACACCTGCTATACAAAAAAAGCCTGCAAAGGTCATCTCTTTTTTTTTTCCCTCTCTTTCAATACGAAGAAGAAGAGCAAGGAACAGAGGGAGCGAAACTGCCACCTGCCTCTTGTTGGAAGAGGGATAGTGAAGGATGTCGGAAAAGCTCACCAGAGATTGTGAAGAAAATCAAGTCAGATTTTTTTTTTCTTTTTCTGGTTGATGCAAAACCAGGTGGTGGTTCCATGGTGAAACTCTCTGGAATCAAGGGACTAAGGCTTGTTGCTACTTGTTTTCTAGCAAGGCAATCTTTCCGTTGTGATTTTGGGGGTCATGCTCATGATCACATTAGGTCAGATCTAATATTGATGCGATTAGAGAACACAGACAATCACAATAAAACTCAGTAAAGAAATAAATAACTACAAGACAAGAGAATTTTACGTGGTTCGGCAAAACCACCTACGTAAAAAAAAAAACGCAAGAGAGAAGAAAGCAAGAAAGAAGAGTATTGTGATTTGATCGATGTGACCTATGTTCACAATAAGAAAAATCCTCACTTCATTATACATAAAACATTAGCTCACTTATGTTTTTTTATATAAGTTGAGCCAAGCAAAACCAACAATAAAATTTTTACAAGAGAGGGACGATAATCTTTGGCTATCATCATTTTCATTTCATGTTAGGCAACTTTTTGACTTCATTGCTATTTCATGCCACACATGATTGCCTTAGACACAAAATTATCTTTCTTTACTTGAGGTGAGCAAACATTGGCAACCACAGTAGCTCTGGTAGCTTCCTTGAATACGTGATCCTTATCCTGCTCAATTGATTCATCTTTGATTTCTCTCAATGGTAAGGTGACTATTTATCTGATTCTTGCCTTGTGCTTGGATCATTCTTTGAATGAGGCTGCTATGCGTGCTTATCATACAGGGGTCATTCTTAATCAACTTTACTTCTCTTGTGACCATAGTAGAGTTGACCTTACCTTCCTTAGCATGTGCCACCTTTCCTTCACTGGTAACCACATTAGGATTGTCATTACCATGTCTCCGATTCTTTCCATATGCTGGCTTTTCTTGACTGAAGTCCTTGCTTGATTCACTCTTACCTTGCGTGTGAGCATGATTGTTTCCATATTCATTCTTTCCCTGCTTGATGATGTTGGACGGTTCAAAATTGAAATCTAAATTTGGATTTGAGGTGATCCCATTAACATCTACTCGAAAAAGTACCGAGAGCTTTTATTAATATAATGAATCACTGATACAAGAGAAAATAAGTAAAGCCACAAACGAGAAAAACCACACCTATTGTTTGACCCACCAAGAGCATCGATGCATGCAATTCAAAACTTCATTTTACTCACAAAGAAAAAGCCATTACATTCTCTTTCATAATTCTCTCAAAATCCAAAAAAAACCTCAAACATGGTTGAACCGATCAAAAGAGCAAAACCACATTCTTTGAGCACTAAAAAAGAGATACCATCTATTTTCTCTCTCTATCAAGCCAAGAAGTATTACTCTACCTTTTCAAAAGAGAGTACAAATTTTATTTATAATTCTCAAAGATAAAGTTCTTATGATTCATATTTTTTTTATTTCATATGAGATTCTACATGAGAGTCCAAAAAAGGCTTTTTTATGGCAAGGTGAGTCATAGTTCAACAGAGACTCATTCAAGCCACAATAAACACTTACTATAAATTTTTTTATTTTCTTGGTTGATGTAAAACCCACGGGAGGGTGGCTCCATAGTGGAGCTCGGAAGGTGGTTCCATAGTGGAGCTCACAGGAATCATGATTCTGGCAAGCTCCATTGGCCACTGAACAAGAGATAAATGTGTGTTGATGCATGTTTTTCAATGAGGCTTTCTTCCTATGATTTTTTTTCTTGGTTGATGAAAAACCACCAGAGGGTGGTTCCATAGTCAATCTTGTCAAAATCGTGATTCTGTCAAGCTCCATTGGCCACTGAACGAGAGATGAATGCATGATGTTGCTTGTTTTTTGATGAGGCCCTCTTCTATAAGCGCCCCTCTTCCCGAGAGCAGATCAAGTGATCTGCCATTTGACATCCTCATCATCCTCCATTGGCCACTGAACAAGAGATGAATGTGTGTTGCTGCTTGTTTTTCGACAAGGCCTTATTCCTATGAATTTTCTTTTCTTTCTTGGTTGATGCAAAACCACCAGAGGGTGGTTTCATAGTGGAGCTTGGCAGAATTGTGATTCCAGCAAGCTCCATTGGTAACAAGAGATGAATGCATGCTGCTGCTTGTTTTCCGACAAGGCCCTCTTCTATAAGAGCCCCTCTTGACATATGACCTGATCTGCTCTCCTTCTTTCCCATTTTTTTTGTCATTGCATGCAACCAAAGATGATAAGTGGAATCTGATGAGACTCTAATTGACATAATTTTGAAAAATCATGAGATTTATTTTCACTTTTGTAAAGAGCAACCAAATATACTAAAAGCTTTTGGTTCTACTGGTGAGATTTTGTTTTACCAGTTGTCTTGATGTTGCAAAAAGGCTATGTTTTCTTTCATTTCTCCCCCATTTCTTACAGCAGTTCTTTCCTTTTTCTCCCATGCTTTGAAGTTGTTCCATTAATGTTATTGATATCCATATGAAATGGTTTGGTTCATTGGAAAAAATCACTAAAGGTCACCCATGTCAAAGCTGGTCAGAGAGCAGGTCACACGCCCCCTGTGTAAAGACCAATTTGAGGTTGAAAAGGAAAATTACAATGTGTAGCCAATGACAAGAAAAAAAGGCAGATATAACAACCGATAATTAATGAGAAATTGTAACAACAATTGGTAATGAAAAACATGGTTGACAACAGTGGATGCAGATGATCAAGCTGTCCCCTAATTAGTTCATGAGGAACTGTATGTTGGATCATATTTCAGATTACATCATTTCACAACCAACATCATGATAGAATTCAGAATAGGAATCAACACGATAATCATGATTAACAGTCGATCAAAACAAAAATAGGGAACAAACATATCGATTCCCACATTATACCAAAATCCAGACAAATGCAAATGACCAAACATATACATAGAACATAATAAAAACAACAATAACATGTTAGTATTATGTAACAGGCTAAGGCGTATGAAAGTACTCTCTTTAGAGAAGATTCACCCCCACATACGGTGCAAATAGGGTCCGACGTCCTTCTCCCAGGATACAATAGCCTCGACGATCTGGATCGGTGCACTCCGACGGTAGATCGTCCTTTGAAGACAACCTCTTAGAACCACTATTGCAGAAAACCCCTTTCTGGGAAAACTCAGGAGAATGAGAGAAAGATAGCAACAGGGAGAAAGAAAACGAAGGGTCAGGCGACTTCCTTTGTATTTGTAACCGCAACCCTAACCATGTTTTTATAACCCACAAATGATTACAAAAATATGGAAGAGACCCGATACAAAATACGAGGGTCGTGAACCGATAACGGATCTATCCGTTATCCATTCTCTTAACCCATTATCTAATCCAAATAAAAACAAAAAATCGGGGCAAAAAGATCATTGAACTCTGATTGGATATAGCCTTAAAGGGCCAATTACCCGAACCCAGACCCAGACTTGGCCCGGCCCGGCTCGGCACGACGCGACGTGTGTGTGTGTGTGTTAGTAATCTCACTCCCTTGTTATTTGGAACAAGTGTAAGAGCTTTTATGTAGGTTATAAAGCCCACAACATACTTGAAACTCTTCAATATGGGACTATTCCACATCATCAAGTCCAAACATACTCCAAAAAGGGAGTGGTCCCCATTGTTTTCCATTATTTGAATTCCCTCTTCTCCTCTTCTTACACTCAACATTCCCCCACAAATTCAAAGAATGAAAACAGGTGGAAACCAAGATGCAAGATGGAGTAATCTGCAGCAATACATACACTACAAGAAACCTGTGGATTTGCGACGACCTAAATCCATCGCTAATCCGATGCTAATCCATCGCTAAACAACTTAGCGACGGATTAACGTCGGATTAGAGAGAGATAGTTTCTATCACGATTTTTTTGACGCTAATTAGCGATGGAATATATCTGTCGCCCATTCTGTTGCCAGTTCTGTCGCTAAGTTGCGACGAAATAACGAATGCCAACATCCGTCGCAGGGCCGTCGTTACTATACAATGATTTTGGTGTTGCGACGGATTTATAGTCGTCGCTAATCCGTCTCTACATTCAACACTAATAGTAATTAGCGACAAATATATCCGTTGCTAATTCATCACAAACAAGGAAAAAATTTTAAAAAAATATTTGAAAATTAAATATCGAGAAAAAAATTCTCGTGATACAATTTATATTTTCTGTACAATTTATATTTTCTGTGAATAAAAAACAAAGTACACATCAAAATGCATATAAAAGGAAACTAAAACAATTAATCGATCAACTGTAAAATTCGCAAGTTCTAATTATTTACAATTCAACATTTACATTTTTGAAACAAAAAGAAGGTAAAACAAATTCAACACATGAATCTAATCATCGCCAAGATTTTGTGCATCCTCTTGTTCATTGTCTTG
Organism: Nuphar pumila; assembly: GCF_984573655.1. NCBI lineage: Eukaryota > Viridiplantae > Streptophyta > Magnoliopsida > Nymphaeales > Nymphaeaceae > Nuphar > Nuphar pumila. The sequence continues at coordinate 124,478,613 of NC_143253.1, forward strand.
ATCTGTCCCTTCAGCTCCACTACGCTGATTATCGCCAGCAACCTACACGAGAAAAGAAAGGTCAGTATTGATAAACAAAATATACTGAAATAAATTATACTCTATATGTGATTCTATCATGCTCATATGTGTTCTAAGGCAGTAAAAAAACTGTATATGTGATTCTATCATGCTCATATGTGTTCTAAGGCAGTAAAAAAACTATATATGTGATTCTATCATGCTCATATGTCTTCTTAAGGCAGTAAAAAAAACTTATATGTGATTCAATCATGCTCATATGTGCTCTAAGGCAGTCAAAAAAATACATATGTGATTCTACCATGCTCATATGTGTTCTAAAGCAGTAAAAAAACTTTATATGTGATTCAATCATGCTCATATGTGTTCTAAAGACAGTAAAAAAACTGTTTTTCTGATTCTATCATACTCATATATATGTGCTCTAAGGCAGTAAAAAAACTGTATATGTGATTCTATCATGCTCATATGTGTTCTAAGGCAAGCAAAAAACTGTATATGTGATTATATCATGCTCATATGTGTTCTAAGGCAGTTAAAAAACTTTATATGTGATTCAATCATGCTCATATGTGTTCTAAAGGCAGTAAAAAAACTTTATATGTGATTCTACCATGCTCATATGTGCTCTAAGCCAGTAAAAAAACTGTATATGTGATTCTACCATGCTCATATGTGTTCTAAGGCAGTAAAAAAACTTTATATGTGATTCTATCATGCTCATATGTGTTCTAAGGCAGGCAAAAATTGTATATGTGATTATATCATGCTCATATGTGTTCTAAGGCAGTCAAAAAAACTGTATATGTGATTCTATTATGCTCATATATGCTCTAAGGCAGTCAAAAAACTTTATATGTGATTCTATCATGCTCATATATGTTCTAAGGCAGGCAAAAAACTGTATATGTGATTATATCATGCTCATATGTGTTCTAAGGTAGTAAAAAAAACTGTATATGTGATTTTACCATGCTCATATGCGCTCTAAGGCAGTCAAAAAACTGTATATGTGATTCTATCATGCTCATATGTGTTCTAAGGCAAGCAAAAAACTGTATATGTGATTATATCATGCTCATATGTATTCTAAGACAGTCAAAAAGACTTTATATGTGATTCTATCATGCTCATATGTGCTCTAAGGCAGTAAAAAAACTTTATATGTGATTCCATTATGCTCACATGTGTTCTAAGGCAGGCAAAAAACTGTATATGTGATTATATCATGCTCATATGTGTTCTAATGAAGTCAAAAAAACTATATATGTGATTCTATCATGCTCATATGTGCTCTAAGGTAGTCAAAAAACTGTTTATGTGATTCTATCATGCTCATATGTGTTCTAAGGCAGGCAAAAAACTGTATATGTGATTATATCATGCTCATATATGTTCTAAGGCAGTCAAAAAAACTGTATATGTGATTCTATCATGCTCATATGTGCTCTAAGACAGTAAAAAAACTGTATATGTGATTCTATCATGCTCATATGTGTTCTAAAGCAGGCAAAAAACTGTATATGTGATTATATCTTGCTCATATGTGCTCTAAGGCAGTCAAAAAACCCGTATATGTGATTCTACCATGCTCATATGAATCTCAGCACTGTTCGTCTTTTTCATTATTGCATGTGCCAATGAAATTTTCACCAAAGAAAATCTTCAAGAGGGTATAATAATCCCGACTTAATTTTTTAAGATGATACCAAAAGAGCAGTAGGATACCTTATGATCCAAAAGAAGAGGCCGTTCAGAACCTATGAAGTTCTAACCAATAGCCAGAGCATGGAGTTGAGAACATTTGAAGCTCTTGAAGTGATATTATACTAGGTTTGATAATAAATTATCATGAGTTCACATTATAATTTTCATAAAAGTGACCAAATATGTGAAGAGAAATAATTCATATGGAAGTTAGATTAACACCTATTGTCAATAAAAAGTCTAGACATTCACTAGGAGATACATGCACCAGAATCATAAAAGCTTAAAGGGTAATCAAAGTTGTTTGTGTAAGAAATTCCTAGAAATGAGCACTTAAAAGTTTAGAAATAGATTTTTCCAAGGAAAAATATGGTTGCAATTTCAAATATGATTTTTTGAAATTAGGTCTAATACTCTTTACTACTCAATCACTGAAAAATCTTTATAAGAATTGTGACAAAAAAAAAACTAGATTCTCAAGATTACCTAATGATGTCAAAAGAAAGTTTGTTAAGCTTGTGTCTATGTCCAGTGTAAAAGTATTTCAGTAAGCTCCCATGGCAGAACTTGCAAGATTGACACATAACATAAAAGTTGATGCAACATGTTATATAAGGCATGCAGAAAGAGAAGATAAGGATTGTTATAAGAAAATGAAGGACCAATTGGAAGACTAGATCAACTTTCAATAAAAGAGTGAGATGAGGTAAGTAAAGTATCATTTCGTAATTTGACTCTCAAAGAATGTTGTAAAAGGTTAAAAACCTCATGTACACTACAACAACTTACCATGATATGAGATAAGGAGAATCATCAATAGGTAGTAACAATCAAATGAATCGTATAAGGTATTTATATTCCAAATTAGCAATTAGTTGGATCAAAACAATTATGCAGGGCTTTAGAAGCTACTGGAGAGATAAAAAAGTGGTTTGTATAAGCAAGATTTGTGAGAGGACATAAGATATCTATTCCATTGATGTTTTCTCCATGAGAAAATAAGTCTGATAGAGTGAATTCAGTTCTTTCAATAAATACACATACAATATATATGCTAGAAAAGGGAAGAGTCCTTAGAACATAACATCATAAATACATGGTCCTCTGCTAATGCATCCTATATGAGGACCACTTTTTATTATTACCAATTTTTATTTCATTTAAAGCAACACAAAATCATTATATTTGCAACCCAAAACTAAAGTATTTAATGTAACATCAAGCAGAACAAGTCATATGAAAAATTGAAGTCCCAAAATTCGAGATCCAAGGTGACCATGTAATCATTTTACGACCAACAAACTAGTAGAAAGTTGCATATTCTGCTACTGACATTATCTTACTTAACTATATCATAGATATCAAATTTGAGGAACATATTAAAATCACCTTTAGAACATCCAGTTGTGGTGATGAAGATAAAACAGTAGAAAGAAGCTCAATGCTGTTACGAGCAACATCAAATGCTTCCTTTGTTTGTTCTGGAGAAAAGCTCTGAATAGGATGATTGTCATGAAACTGCGGCTGTGGATAACTTGATAGGTGATGCCCAAAAGAATATACATTTTGATCTTGAGTAGCAACCAAATGTGGTGGGGTAAAGATTGGTGCCAGACTCTCATCATCTTGTCCAGGGAAACAAATGCCCCTGGATTTTAAACTCTGTATAAACACAAAATTTAAGCAACAAAAGTGGATCAATCTATTGTTTCTGCAATAAGAGAAGAACCAAATATTGTGCAGCCTATGGAAAATCATGTACCAGCCTGTACAAGCACGTAATAGAAGGTAACACAAGAAACTACAGGCTCAATCTCAAATCCCATCACCATTGAGAACAGGACACAACAAACCACAATCCTGTTATCAGAACTATTAGTAGTGATATTCTGATTAACATCTAATAGTGTAATTTCAAATTGTAATGAATTCCAGAGCTAGAAAAATAAAAAAACAAAAGCATTAACTATACAAGGACTCAATGTTCAGTGGTTATCTACCTTGTAAGTCTCCTCAAACACAGGCAAGTAACGCAGTTCATCAGAGGATTCACCCCATTGTTCGATCAAAATCAAAGCTTTGTTTCGATTGTTCACGATAGTCTAGGGGTCATCAATCAACTTAACCATCTCATCAAGAATTCTCTTAGATGAAACCTCAGAGAATGCCTTCTCGCAGTTCTTAACAAATGTCTAAAGCAAAACGAGAGCCAAATACTGGACTCTAGGATTCTTCAACATGATCCTCTTCTTGATCGCTCAGATAACTTCTTGGCTGTTAATCTTTTCACTGTTCACCATATCACAGATTTCCAAATTAGATGCCCAATCCGGCTGCTCCATAGTCTCCATGGTAGCTTCCTCAACAATTTTATCAACTTGGTTTTGCCCTTGAAAAAGCTCCTTCACCTTGAAGCTCATCGAGCTCATCCCTGCCGACATTTTCCTCCCAACCTCGACACCACTGATCTTCAATCGCTCACCAAAGGTACTAACTTTATCCAACAGGTTATCACTCATATTTCAGAACCCTAGTTTTCGCGCAAAAAAATCAATGGCTCCTAAATCTATCAAACCATAAAAAAAATCAAAAGCAACTTCAATCCAAATAAAGTTTCAATTCAGAAAAGATGTGATATCAAATGAAAAATGAATCTAGCATGGCATCAAGAAAAACAAAAACACAACACATCTAAAACCCTAGAACCGGCCCTTCCATGCAACAAGCATACAAGAGCCCTAGTGTTTCCTAAAAATCTGCTAATCAAGCAACAAACTCCACAAAATAATGCCTACCCACATACATTTATACCACAAAACCCATGGAATCAGGCTAAAACCAAGTGACATTCCATTCCTAAAACCCCAATACCCAAGAAACCCAACCCCCTCCTGCAAAACCCGAGTTTCACAAAACCCGCAAAGCTCATCAGAAACACCCCAAAACAATGATTACCCACATAATACTTCACCGAGAAGCCACAAAATCGAGCATCAAAACAATGATTCACGCAGTTAGGAACGACACCCACGAGCTCGGTATATCAAAATTGCCTGAATTTCCAAACTAATCACGAAAATCGATTCCCAAGTTCTCTAAAAATTAGGACAAAAACGAGAAACTTACCTCGATTTCTGAAATGGGGATCAGATGGAAGATCGAAAAACAACAAAAAAATAAAACAAAACCTAAATAAAAAATTAAAAAAACCAGAGATTCCTTGGGGCAGCGACGGGCGGTGGAACGGGAGGCGATGAGCTGGGGAAGGGACAGGCGGCGGACCGGGGAGCGACGGGCGGCGGGCAGCAGGCCGGGGAGTGCGGCGGGCGGCAGGCCGGAGAGTGCGTCGGGCGGGAGAGAGCGGTGACCGGGGGAGTGCGTCGGGCGAGAGAGACGAAATAGGAAAGAAAAAGAAGAGTTCTGATTAGGGATTTACGGAAAACTTAACAGCGGATTTGGTGACGACCTACTTCTGTCGCAACTCCGTCGCAAATTTATATGACCAGTTAGCGACAAAATATTTTCGTCGCTAACGTCGTCGCTGCGTAGCGACGAAAAAACCTTTATCGCCAAATCCGTCGCTAAATGTCACAGGTATTGCGACAAAAACCTAATGTCGCTAAGCCGTCGCCAATTAGCGACGAATTTGGCGACGAAAGTTTTTTTGTCGCTATTTTCGTAAATATTACGAATTTTAGCGACGGATTTGTTTCTCTCGTTAATCCGCTGCAAAGTTGTGACGAAAAAAATATGTCGCAAACTTCCATCGCTAATGGTCATTTTTCTTGTAGTGATATCATGATTTCAGTAATGGTACCTTCCGATTTGAACCACTACCTTAGTTGACTGACTTTACCCCCACAGGAACAAAGTGAACTGAAGTCTTGAACTTGAACCTTTGGTGTAGGATTGTCTATTAGCAACAACACGATAAAGATTCTAGTTGTAATCTTTTGGGGCAGCGTATTAAAGGCCATGCGCTCGAATCCTGTTTCATGATTGACTTCAGGCATAACACAATTCTTTAAACTGCGGTCACACAGTCACAGTCACATAGGTGGGCTTCTCCAGAGATGCACTGCTAACATCTCGTCTAGAAGACTTTGAACCCATTTGGAGTTTAAATCTTCCTTAACTTGCAGCTACAACACCTTTCTAGAGTAATCAGGGGAACATACACATATACATAGTATCACATTAGGAATGTGCTATTCAGTTCACCCTATAATTTGTTATTACCACATTGAACCTACTTTGTGGGATCTCCACTGAGATAGATTGGGTTGCCACTGTAGATGAACTACTGATGGGTTTCAGTCTCATCCCCTCTCTGAATTTCAGAACTAATGACTTATCTAGTTCTTTCGTTAATGGATCAACTGTATTCTCTTTTGATCCAACATAGTCCACAACAACCACTAACTTAGACATCAGTTCCCTTACAAATTTTATTCTGACTTGGATGTGTCTTCTCTGCTTTTGATTATATTTTGTGCTTTTGATTTTTGCAATTATGGTCATATTGTCACAATGCACAGATATTACAGGAATTGGTTTGCTCATTAAAGGAAGTTCCTCAAGAAGTCCCTTTAACCACTCAGCTTCCATTCATGTGATATCTAATGCAAAGAGTTCAACCTCAAAAGTAGATTGTGACAAGATGGTTTGCTTTACTGATCTCCAGGCGACTGCGCCGCAACCCAAGGTAAATACATACCCTGTTACGCCATAACTCTCAGAGTTCATGGCTATCCAGCTCGCATCACTATATCCCTCAAGTATGACAGAGAATCTTTTGTAATGCAAACTCAAAGAAATAGTTCCTTTCAGGTACCTAAGCACCCTGTCTAATGCCTTCCAATGAGTGCGATTTGGATAACTTGTGTATCTACTTAATTTTGTCACCGAGAATGAAATATTTGATCTTGTGCAATTTGCAAGATACATCAAACTTTCAATAATCTGAGAATATCTTAATTGAGACACAAAGACACCAGTCGTATTCTTATAAAGAGGAGTAGAAGGGTCATATGGAGTTGCTACAGATCTTTCTTGGTTATAGCCAAATTTCTCAAGTACTTTCTCAACATAATGAGATTGAGAAATAGCTATACCATCAGCTAAACGAGTCAGCTTTAAGCCTAAGATCACATTTACAACAGACATATCCTTCATATCAAATTTACTACTAAGAAACGACTTCGTCTCATTCACAATTCCCATATTGGAACAAAACAATAGAATATCATCTACATACATGTATAAAATGATACAAGCATCACTTTTAACTTTGCAATAAACACATTTATCAGATTCATTAACAACAAAGCCAAATGATAAAATAACATTATTAATTTTCTCATGCCATTGTTTAGGGGCTTTTTTAATCCATATAATGACTTAACAAGTCTACAAAGTTTATTTTCATTATCAGGAACCACATAACCCTCAGGTTGATCTATATAGATCTCTTCTTTAAAATCGCCATGTAAAAAGGCAGTCTTCACATCCATTTGATGAACCGAGAGATCATAAATGGAAGCCAGTGCAATAAGCACCCTAATTGTAGTCATCCGGGTAACCGGAGAATAGGTGTCAAAATTATCTATTCCCTCCTTTTGTTTGAACCCCTTGGCAACCAGTCTCGCCTTGTATTTATCAATGGATCAATCTGGTTTCAACTTCTTCTTAAAGATCCACTTGCACCCAATAGTGAAACTACCACGAGGGAGATCAATCAATTCTCAAGTGCCATTAGAGACAATAGAGTCAATTTCACTCTTTATGGCTTCTTTCTAATGCCTTGCTTCAGGTGAAGCCATTGCATCTCAAAAAGTGGGAGGATCATCCTCGATAAGGTAAGTGATATAATCACTTCCCAAATTCTTGGTAATTCGAGGTCTCTTGCTCCTTCTTGGTTCAACCACTTCCTCAGACTCAATTAATCTAGGGTATGAACAAGATGACTCAACCCCCACATCTGTCATCCTTTCTACATATTCGGGAATGAAACCAGAAGTTAAAGGTATATCTAAAGAAGAAAGATTTTGAGGTACACTAACTTTCATGAGAAATATATCCTCAAAGAATGTAGCTTCTCGAAGCTCAACAATAGAGTTTACATCTATGCCAGATATCTCAAACTTAATTACTAAGAACTTGTAAGCATAATTGTTCTCTATATAACCCAAAAAGACAATATTTATGGTTTTAGGACCCAGTTTCTTCCTGTTGTGCTCTAAGACAAGTACCTTTGCAAGACACTCCCACACTTTGAGGTATTTCAAGCTAGATTTCCTATTTCTCCAGAGTTCAAAAGAGCTACTGTCCTTATGCTTCTGAGAAACTCTATTCAGAATATGACAAGCCGTATTCAGAGCATCTCCCCACATATAGGTGGGTAATCCAGAACTCTCAAGTAGAGCATTTATCATGTCAGTTAGGGTTCTATTCTTTCTTTCTGCAATCCCATTAGATTGAGAAGAATATGGAGCGGTAAACTCATGAACTATGTCAACAGATTTGCAATATTCATCAAGTTTGTTAGAGGTATATTATCTCCCTCAATCAGACCTCAATCTTTTAAGTTTTCTACCAGTTTGTATTTCTGCTTCATTCTTAAAAATAAAAAACTTATCAAAAGCTTCATCTTTTGATTTTAGCAGATACACATAACAATATTTAGTGTCATCATCTATAAAAGTGATAAAGTATTTTTTATGATTTCTGGTTAACACTCCATTAAACTCACAGATATCTGTGTGCACCAGATCCAATATTTTAGAATCTCTAACAATCGTATGAAATGATTTTCTACATTGTTTCGCTTGAACACAAATTTCATATTTTTTAGTTTTATCTATGGAGTGCTCAGGAATCATCTTCAAGTTCATCATGCATTTTACAGAATTAAAATTCACATGACCCAATCTATTATGCCACAAATTAGATGATTTTATATTATAAGCAACATTAGACAATGAATCAGAAGAAATATCATTCTCTAATTTATTACTGCAAACATTTTCAACACGAAGTTTAAATAAACCATCATCTAAATACCCCTTGCCAATAAAGGTTTCAAAATGTAAAATAACAACTTTATTACATTTAAAATGGAATTCGTAATCCTCTTTAACTAGACATGAACCACTTAAAATGTTTCTTCTAACTACAGACACATGGTGCACTCTGTCTAGAGATAGAACTCGTCCTGAAAGAAACTTCAGATCCACTCGTCCAATCCGTAATACCTTTGCAGTTGTTGAATTGCCTATAGTCACGAATTTGCCTGCAGCAACCTGGTATGAGACAAAGACAGACTTATCAGCACAAACATGCACATTAGCCTTAGTATCAACCAACCACTCAGTCGGGTCATAAACATGATAGATTTGTAAGTTAACAGAAATATACCTAGTACTTGTCCCAACGACCTCAGTCACCATATTGACTTGAGGAGTTCCATCTGTGGTCCCATGAGCCTTGGTCTTCTTGAAAGGACATTCCTTAGCCCAGTGCCCAACCTGTCCATAGTTCCAGTACGGTTTATTCTTTGCCATCTTCTGAATTTTGACCTTAGGTTTAAATTGGTTTTTCATTGCAGGTTTTGGTTTTTGTCCCTTGCCTTTAAAAGATTAGGTCATCATGTTCACTTTAGGTTCAGTTGGCATCACAACCTGTTTCTGACTCATATACTCTTCCTCAATGGCTTTGACTATCATGAAATCATACAGGAAAATCTTTCCTCTACGGTGCTTGAGAGACATACCAAAGCCTACCTAAGACTTAGAAATTTTTTCACGATGGTCATAACTTGAAACTTCTCAAGAAGTTTCATATCAGCCTCAACCAAACTGTGGAGGAACAACAGAAACTCGTGTGTCTGTTCAGTGACCAACTTGCCCTCTATCATCTGATATTTTAGAAACTTGGCAACCGAGTACTTCTCAATACCTTGGTCTTCGGTATTGTACTTTTTGTCAAGTTGATCCCATAAGGCTTTAGCAGTGGTAGACGAGGAATAATATACATCAAACAAAGTGTTAGACAAAGCCAACATAATGCAACCATGACATATACCGTCCTTCTCTTTCCACTCTATAGCCGCATTAACCGCAGCGGGATCAAGGTTAGTCTCAGAAACTGAAGGGCATTCGAGTTCTAGAACAAATAACAAACCTATAGTCGTGAACCAGATTTTCATGTGTTGTTGCCAACGCTTGAAATTCTGATCGGCAATTTTTTCAGGCATACCGGACATGTCCACTTTTGGTATAAAACTCGATGCAATCGACATGCTTAGAATCTTCTCTAAGATTGTTGGATCATATTTCAGATTACATCGTTTCACAACCAACATCATGATAGAATTCAGAATAGGAATCAACACGATAATCATGATTAACAGTCAATCGAAACAAAAACATGGAGCAAACATATCGATTTCCACATTATACCAAAATCCAGACAAATGCAAATGACCAAACATATGCATAGAATATAATAAAAATAACAGTAACATGTTAGTATTATGTAACAGGCTAAGGCGTATGAAAGTACTCTCCTTAAAGAAGATTCGCCTCCACATACGGTGCAAATAGGGTCCGACGTCCTTCCCCTAGAATATAATAGCCTCGACGATCCAGATCGGTGCACTCCGACGGTAGATCGTCCTTCGAAGACAACCTCTTAGAACCACTGTTGCAGAAAACCCCTTTCTGGGAAAACTTAGGAGAATGAGAGAAAGATAGCAGTAGAGAGAAAGAGAAAATGAAGAGTCAAGCGACTTCTTCTGTATTCGTAACCCCAGCCCTAACCACGTTTTATAACCCACGAACGGTTACAAAAACGTGGAAGAGACCCGTTACGGAATGCGAGGGTCGTGACCCGATAACGAATCTATCCGTTATCCATTCTCTTAACTCATTATCTAATCCAAATAAAAACAGAAAATCAGGGCAAAAAAATCACTGGACTTTGATTGGATATGGCCCCTAAAGAGCCAATTACCTGAACCCGAACCCAACTCGGCGGGCGGGCGCACACGCATGTGTGTGATAGTAATCTCACTCCCTTGTTCTTTGAAACAAGTGTAAGAGCTTTCATGTAGGCTATAAAACCCACAACATACTTGAAACTCTTCAATATGGGACTATTCCACATCATCAAGTCCAAACATACTCCAAAAAAGGAGTAGTCTCCATTGTTTTCCATTATTTGAATTTCCTCTTCTCATCTTCTTGCACTCAACACTGTAGGCATCAGATTCTGACATGTGCACAATAGTGAAGGGCAGCAAAAAGTGCAGAACTTGTTATCAGTGTTCCACTAATTAACCAACAATGTTAATATCTTTGCTCTTTAATATCCCACTTGATACAGTAAACTATGATCAAGCCTGACCAGGTTTGGATGAAACCAGATGCCAATCCTATCTCTAGTAGTCTATGTAGTTGATATTTTTGGCTGTAAATCTTCTAAAGAAAGTAACAGATGTAAACTTTGTTATGCATGTCATCCCTTTTGAGTGTTTCTGTAAATCAACACTATCAAGAAATATACGTTTTTGAGTGTTAAAGATAGTGATTTTGTGGGTACTGAAGGACAAATACAAGCTCAGAAATCCACGCTTCACAACACAATCATCTTTTACACTATGAAGCCATCTTAGAAGTTGACAGTCACTCGAACTCCTTGTTTTATTCACTGATGTTGTGAATGTACTAGAAATTCTGTAAGATAATAGAGGAGAAGTTGGCAGTCACTCAAACTTCTTACTCTATTTGCTGATGTTGGAACTTATGATTCTATATCTAGCTTCTTTACGGAAAATCAGGAGAAGTGCATGCTTATGGTGCAGTCTATTTTTCAAGAATGCAGGCTATCTTCTTTGGCAAATTTTCAAATAACTGGCTTTTCCGTCTTGTGAAGCACACATAAGCATACACATAGCTGTCATCCATTGATGGTTGTATTCTCTTGTTGGATAGGAGACCTGCATCCCCCTTTGTGGGATGATTTCTCATCATCCTACTGATTAATGTACTAATTCTTCCTATACATCTTATAATTAATCTATTTGCCTTTCTTTCAAAAAAGCTACAATCTCAATATATTTTTTAAAATTATCTTAAGTCATCTTCCAAAAATAATGTACTGGATTTGGATCAAAGGTATGCCAAAAACCAAACCATTTGCACCCTGTTTGAATTCAAGTACCTTTAACCCCAGTCGTCTCTCTCCTTACTAATATAAGGAGTAATTGAGTTTTTAAACATGAAATCAATTCTAAACATGGCAGTTTTGGAGAGGTTCTCTATTGACTAATCCATAGATGATAAACTCCTGACTCAGATTCGGATGGCCTGACCCTTGACTCGCGAGTCAGCAGGTTGACTCGGTAACTCAGACTAGTTAGGACATGAATGTTTTAGTATTAAAACATGAAAAAAATCAAACTCCAAACTGTATAATCACTAAATTTAGCACGACATCAATGACTAAGCTATATAAGTATTCAACTATACATAATTGTTGATATAATGATTTAAAAATAGATGATTCTTTATAAAAATTATCCTTTTTATAAGCATTATGCATTAAAACCATGAAATGCCTGACAAAAGACACATAAGTGGCATGCTGATCAGTGGTCTTGAATGGGTGACCCAATTGGGGTCCAATCCGGGTCGACTCGGGCGATTCCCGAGTCAACTAGCCATTTTGCCAACTTGGTATTTACATTTTGTGAAGCATCCTGCTCCACACAAACACTACCTAACTCAGGGTTTCTCTCTCACTCGCTCTCATATTTTGGTGCATAGCATCAACACATTACTAGTTTTGGGAAAACTCCATTTAGGGCCCACGTGCATGTCATAGAAAAGGGGATTTTTTTGCAGAAATGTATGGGCGCCCTTGCCATTTAACCCTCATTTTACACGTTGGACCCCGCTTTCCATGGATTCAGTTTCCGCAATTCATTTTCCATGGAAGAAGGTGTCGCAACAGGTGCTGCCATGACACCCTCTTCCGACAAGCAAACACACCCTTAAAGTGTAACCTTTTGCCCTATTTTCAAAATAGTCTCATGTTTATTAAAAAGACTTTTCAAGATGTAAATTTTCATTGAATTTGTCAAATAAGGACTAGTTGGAGTGGCTTATGTTAGCCATGAGTTATGAATGGTAAAATTACAAAACTGCTTCTATTACAAAATAAAATAGGCAAAATATACCTTTTCAAATGATATGTTCAAAATGATATTTGATATGAATCTTGTTAACTTTAGATCCCAAGTTGGCATTTTCTTTTCAAGAGAAAAAGTGTGGACACCTTAATTTTGATTCATTTGGATATTGGGAAAAATAGATTTTAAATCACTTTTCTTAAACAGGGTATTTCACATCTAAAATAGGTAGATTTTTCTTGCAACATGGTTTTTGACCATTAGGTCATTTTTGACAATTCTTACAAAAAGGCTAAACATTATAGAATGTGTTTTCAAAATAACACAAATTTCAATCAAATTGGACATTCAAGAAAAGATATATGGCCAAAACAAGCGAGTTTGAGATAGACCTTTATTTTTAGCTAGAGGCCACTTGAAATGTGTTTTGATCAATCAAATAACATTTTTAGCTCATGCAAAAATTGAACGAAAATATGTTATCTTTCAAATGCAATAAATTTTATATTAATTGGATTTATACATTGAAAGACAAACAAACATGTCTAATATGTCATTTTGGACCTGTTTCACCTAAGAAAGGGTGTTTTAGCTCAAACCAACTTAAATCGTGGATTTTTGAAATATAGACCCTATAAAAACCCTAGATCCTATCCCACCAACCTTTTAAATCTCATTTTTTAGTTTGCACGCAACAATTAGAGTACATCACCTCAAACTTAGCCAATCAGATCCAAGTTACTGCATGGTAATTGGATTTGGATATTTGAGCTTGGATACCATTGAATCTAAGTCCAATATCTTTTAGAAAACCTATAATAAGGTCTCAATTTCCTTATTCGAACCTTTAGAATCTATAAGTTCTAGCACCCAAATCTTGTTGTTGACCTAGCCTAGTGCACCACACTGAGACCCTATTGAGCATGAGCCTGACCTAGGTCTAGATCTCTATCTCAACAAGCCTCTTAGATCCTGTGACTAACTAAAGTTTGCTAGACTATCTGCATGATTGGCATCAACCTAAAAAGGCCACTAAAGCTCGAGATGAGATTTGATTTTTCACACTTTTCTAACTTTTATTTTTTTATTTATTTGAGAAAGTACATACTTTACTAACATTTGGATATTTGCTTATATTTTTGCATATTTTTGAGCACTCATGGTGTCTCTACACCATCAATCTCAAATTTTTTAAGATCACATTCAATATATATTGTATTGCACGTCAAAAACCAAAATAAAGGAGTTGGACTAACAAGGTCAATCTCTACTCGATGAAGGAGGGAAGATTCTCAGCTTGTAAATGGGTGTCCCATAATGTCTCAAAATCAAATCCAATTCAAAATCTAAGTGTACATCAAAATTTAGATTCATAGAAAGATTTATTTTTCTTTTTTTTGTTGATTCTTTTAGTAGGTGGAACCTATGAGGTACCAGAGCTAATGAAAGAAATGCAATAATTTTTTCTACCTTCAATCTCTTTTATTTTATTCATTTTGTAGGTGTCCCTTATTTCTATTGCTTACTACTCTTCTACCACATCAATCAGATTAATTCTCCTACATTGTAATGAATCTAATATGGCATATAAATAAAATACTTTTAGTTCTTATGAATTATGATAGATCAACTAATACAAATAGCATTCCTAGCTTGTACACAAGCCCTAGCTCATTAGAGAGCTAAATCCACCTTCTCTCTTGCAATCTTGTTTCTTTAGGTTGGTTTAAGCTATTTTAAGAGTTTGTTGAGCTTCTTGCAAATCAACCTTTTCTCCACATCATTTACTATTTATGGTGATTTCATTATTAGTTATTGTGGGAACACCCCACTCCCTTTCCAATTAAAGCCATCACTAAGCATTGGCTATCAAGGCATGATATTTGCTTTCCTGTTTTTGTTTGGATGATGAGAAACCTACCTAGGTCAAAGTCCTAAAAAATGAAGATAAATGAAGAGAACAAAGGCGATGCAAACAATGTCATGCGCAAAATGTAAAGCTAACTTGTTGGAGGTTATCGAGTTTATCTTTATAAAACCTACATGTCAAGATATTCTTCAACAAGTGTTTCTAGATATATTTCCTAAACTAAAGTAAATAAGCAAACACCAAGATCTACCTAGGGTTTTTACCTACAAAACAATAAATAAACACCCAAAAAATATCTTTCTTTTTTTTAAGTTTTAACATAATGGGTCACCCTCAAAAACCTCTCCTTTTGTCCTTTTGTCCTTTCGTCCTTTCGTTGATGGAAAGAGTTAACTGGGATGTTAAATTATAGTTGCACTCTTAGCAAAACACCCACCCCCAATCCTTCAAAACTTCTTACATAAATTCAATTGAAGGATCTCTTTTATATGTTTGATGAGAGTTTAGAGTGATAAGAGATCTAAGGTTTTGATGGAGAAGATGGAGTAAGATTTGCTTCTCTACTCATGATAGCCTTTGACTTGGAAGTTAGGCATCTTGAGGATGGAATTAGTGTATGCGATATCTTTACTATTCATGAGGGACATCTAGTATCTCGTCTTACACATGCGCAACAGAATGCACAATGCTGTGGACCCATAACCCAATGTTGGCATATTCGCAAAAACAAAACTGAATTACAAATACATACCAGTAGATGCCATGGATGCGAGGTATGGCTGCTCGACGTTCTCCTCAGCCTATCGATGCTCACGATGAGCCCAGGCCTTAGGTCGATGGTGAGCAGGACCTTATACCAGAATGTGGACAATAAGACTAGAGGAATGGCTTTTGGCTGCTATCTCTCATCATACATACAATCCAACCCCTCCTTTTATAATAGGAGATAGGGGTGGTTACGTGAATATGGTCCCTTCACATTCACGTAACCTCCATCCCACTAACTCCTATTAACTATCCACTAAAATAGTTCATTAACAATGTCAAACCAGGTCACTTTTATGGGTTGGACCCACATCCTAAATGTCCAACACAAGTAACTTGAAGATGATAGAAGATACAAAACATTAGTTGAAAAACTCATCTACTCAACCATTGTTAAACCAAACATAGAGTACACAATTACCAAGTCAAACTTTTCCTTCTGTATCCCAAAGAAAAAGAAAAACATACCATATTGATGGATGGGAAAAATTCATTGGACAAAAATATTCAATGGAAACAAATACGATCCCACTCATCATTAGCGTTTGAGGTATAAGGGGAGCGCCCACCCAAATGTTTGATGGAACTTGAGCAATTCAGAGTAACAAACACGCATCTTAGTTTATATTTTGGTCGAGTGAATCACGATAAGTTAATTCATCAGACAACAAAAAAAGGTGACGTAAAACAAAAAAAAACTCTAGAGGTAAAGCAATGCTCAGGCCTATCAGCTACGAAGAGGACAATGGGTGACAATGATTCTAATCACAGTGAGATAAAAAATAGAAGAAAATCTATAAAGGAACTCGTTACCTGTGGAGGAGAAGATGCCCTCACAACTAGATCAGGATCAATGTCGACTACATTCACCTTCACCGCAAAGCCTTCTCTCCCACCTGCAACCACACCGAAAAAAGAACCCCCCAAAAAACAAAAGGGTGAGAAACCATAGAAGAAGAGATTGAAAGGGAGAGATGTTAGAAAGGAGTTAAATTGGACTCACCACACTACTCGAGGTCCTTTGCGATGCTAGGACTTGTGAGGATAAAGAAAGCAACGAAGAAGGATATTTGCTTCGACATCGCTATCACTCAAGAGAGAGAGAGAGAATAAGGTTTGAGGGTTTTTTTTACTCGCCCCGCAAAGTTTCGCTAGAGTATATTGACTACGATCTAAAGCCATAGCTAATACTCGAAAACAACTTTTAACTACAACTCCTTGCAGTCGTAGTTAAAAGGGCACACCTGTGTGGCTATTTAAGCATGACCGAAGCCGTAGTTAAAAGTCAAAGGACCGTAGTTAAAAGTCCCATGACCTATTATTAACTACGGCTCCTTATTAAACCATAGTTAATAACTACTTTTAACTGGGGCTTTCAGAAGCCATAATTAATATTTTGTATCAATTGCCTTTTTTTTGTAGTACATGATTATGTGAAAAATAACTCATAGCATGTGTGAAAAATATCATACTTGAAAATAAAAGAAAGTGCACATAACTATGTAGAAAATAACCTATAGTAAGTGCAAAATCCTCATTCTCATACCTGAATATGAATGATAAAAAAATCCATATGGCTATGCAAAAAACAACCTATAGCATATGTGAAAATCTCATATTAAAAAAATGAATGATAAAAAACCCACATAACTATATGAAAAAATAACTCATAGCATGTGAGAAAAATATTATACCTAGATATTGTTATAACCTAAAGAATTGTGCAAGTTTATTGGTGCATGTTTTGTCATGAAGTTTTATATGCAATACATGATGGACTATTTATGATACAATGTGAGTGTTTGTCCCATATAGTCAAGTGGGAGATGTTAGATCTTATACAAATCTAGTGCGTTCATTGAGTCTCACACTTGGAACCCATATTTCATAAGTTGAATCGAATCCTGATATTGAATTCAAAGTGTTATAATTGAATCTCATAAGATAATCCAATGACCCAAAAGTAATGGACTAAAAATCCTATGACCCACTTACATAGTGGACCCTTGAGTTATAAGCCACTGAGATAGTGGTAGGCCAACAACTCATTGGTTTCCTAACATGATTGAGAATCCAAAGGGACAGTTAGGCTGGAAAACGACTATCCTAGGGGGTGGATATACTTAACCCCTGCATCGGGAAGAGATCATCGATAAGAGTATCAAGTTATCCCTCTTGAAGCATGCATGTCATTTACTGCACTTTCCCATTCCCTTCTCCTCCATCGATATGGAGCTCCTCCCTCACCATGCACACTTCAGCCTCGAATTCCAATAGACAAGAGACATCCTGATCGGCCAAAATGGAAATCGAAGGAAGGGGAATCATTGAAGAAGAAGAACCTGGAGAAATCGAACACGAGGGTGAAGTGGATTTGCCCAACACAAAAATGGGTACAGGTGGAGTGAGGAGTAGGGGTGGCAATCGGGTCGGGTTGGCGGGTTGGCGTGTCAGCATACCTCAACCCGAACCCAACCCGTTTATTAAACGGGTCAGCTGTGGCAAACACGAACCCGACCCGTTTAATAAATGGGTAACCCGACACGACCCGCCAACCCATTTAATAAATGGGTTGTGTCGGGTAAACGGGTTTTCAGGTTCGCGGGTCAGGTTGGCGGGTTGACGGATCGGGTTGGCAGGTAGTCAGGTTGGCGGGTCGGGTTGACGGGTCGGGTTGGCGGGTCGGGTTGACCCACCCGCCTAACCCGTTTATTAAACGGGTCAGTCGGGTTGGCGGGTTGACAGACAGGTTGGCGGGTTGACCCACCCGCCTAACCCGTTTATTAAACGGGTCAGCCGGGTTGGCGGGTTGGCATACCCCCAACCCGAACCCGACCTGTTTAATAAACGGGTTACGCGGGTCGACCCGTTTATTAAACGGGTTGGCTTAAGCCCAACCCGAACCCGCCTAAGAGGCGGGTTGGCGGGTCGTGTCAGAAATTGCCACCCCTAGTGAGGACATAAATCAGGTCGGGTTGGGCAGAGGACATGGAGCAGTGATCTGAAACCGGGTCGAATCTCGGAAAGGGTTCGGGTCGAGGGGTGGGTTCAGGAAAAAGGCGAGTGGAAGAAGAAGGAAAAGACCCTGAAAAGGGTAAAACGTGGGAAAGCCAAGAGGGAGGATGGGAAAGGCTAAAAAACGGTGAGAAAGTCGTTAAGGAGGAAGAGGGTGGGTTATGATGATCTGATGAAAACGAAGAGGGGGGAGACGCTGGCCAATTAGTGAAGAGCTGAAAAAAGTAAAGGCCTTGGGAAAGAAGAGATCGTTAACGAGCAGGGGGTGAAAGTCTTCAAAATCAAACAGGGTTTGTTAAGAGAGGGAGATTAGAAACTACATATTCTAGTAAATTTGCCAAAGGCTATAAGTTTTAAAAAAGTTTTATTCAAAATAATGAACAAAATTTTATAACATCAAGTGCTTTTGATTATGTTTTTTTTTTTTTATAATCCAAAGAAAAAACCCTCATCACCGAGGTGCATTGGCCAGCCTCTGGTTGGTAAAATCTTTGAGGTCCTCCCTCCCTGCCTACTGAAGAGTAGGGCCCAGCTTTGCCCTTTAGACAAGGGACGCCATCTGTGGGTTTTAAACTTGTGACTACTGTAACTTGGTGACAATCACAAGTGTGGCCCCTACCAGATGAGCGGTGTCCTTGTGAGCAGTACCTTTTGATGATAACAAACCATCTTAAAGACAAAACGGCTAGTGTTCACAAGGTTTCAATGTGAAATGAAGGATGACAATCACATCCTATCAATGTTGTTTGCTTTGAAAGCTGAATCAGTTGGCAAATGCAACTGTATCTTCACCAATTCAGTGTGATTATGAACACACATTGATTATGTAAAATTATCACATTTATTCTATACTTTTTTTCTACTCCCCTCCAGGTGCATAGACCTAGATCAGCTGGCTCAGCCTGCCATACCTACGGTCTTCTGTACATGTTGGCTAAGCTTAAGCAAGTGAGTAATGCACATGAGATTTAAACCTAGACTGGGAGTCAAATAGTCTAAGCCCCATCCCACTACGCCAAACCCTTTGGGTCTAGAGTGTATTCTATACTTCCACCATGGACCAAGAAGGAGTTGGGTACGGTCAATTATACGTTTGGTAGTGGGTTATTTTTTTTTTCTTGGAATTCCTTGATAATTTTGGAATTTGAAAAAGTGAATGCAGACACTTCATGAGTCAAAGGCCTTTGTTGTCCTTGATTAGGACGTTTATTTTACTTTATCTCACGGCCACATTAACGTGGCCTGTCTCCATATCTAACATTAAAAATATAAGGAAAAGGAACCTCTAAAATGGTAATAATGCCCTTGAAGGAGATTCTCTGGTGATGTGATCTCTTGACATGATTTGTCTTCAAATATGCATGAATGGCTGCTTGGAGCATTCAAGAGGATAAAATAGTAGAGGGAGGGTCAGGTGAAATGTAATTGCACACCTTTAGTGTGCTGCTGCACCTCTACATCTTCAGTATCTCAAAGAGACGCAGATCAAGTGCAATCACATTGCATGCAAAAAGTGTGCCGCTGCACCAAAAGATGGAGGGTACGGCATACTTTTAGTGTGCAATGTAATTGCACGACTATATCAAAGATGGAGGGTGATCAGGTGCAGCAGCACACACACTAAAAGTGTGGAATTACATTGCACCTGATCCTCCCTGTAAAATAGTAACTCTTTAAAAAAACATGGATATAATAGTGTGATGTTATTCTTTCTTTTTTCTGTTATTTTTGAAATGAAAAGAGAGGGTGCATCATACATGTGATATTTACTTCAACTTTTCATGATATGATGAAAAAGGCAGATCTTTTTTTAGTGGTTTTTCCAAATGGGGTTTTCTTTTAAATTTTCTTCTGACTCCAGCACAACACGGAGATAATAATTGACGCTCTCTTCCGCTGGAAGAGAAGACGAGGAGTGGGGTACAATAAATAAGAGGCCTTGGAGGGGGGATAGAATGCATGGACTAAACGTTTCATTTCTTCTTCTTCTTCTTCTTCTTCTTCTTCTTCTTCTTCTTCTTCTTCTTCTTGTGTTTTCCTCACTTTCTTTCCTTGCCTACGTTGGAAATGTTCAGAAGGACCAATTCATGCTTTTCCACAGCTTTCTTGAACTTGAGGGTTTGGAGGGATTCTTTTGACAGGCCTCACCCCCTGCAAGCTCAAGAATGCTGTGGGAAGATATGGAAAGGCTCCAATTTTCTCTTGTTATTGAGGGAAGGTGCATGATTCATGGACATATATATGTGCCAACAAAAGGTAACAGTATTGGCATTGCTGAGCCTTTTCTCTACCATTTCTTTTAAGTTTGTGTTGATGGGTTTGGGGCTTAAGCAGGTAAGGAGGCACATTTCTGGTACTAGCTTCTTCTTTCCTCTTTATTTGTTTATTTACTTTTTATTTTCTTTGTATGTGTGTGCAAGGGGAGGAGGATGGCATTGGAAGGAAAGAGAGTACTTTTTACCCCGCTTTTGTCAAAAGAGAAAGTTGCTTCTCCTTCTCTTTTCTGTTTTCCTTTTTATATTTTATGTGGAGAACTGCAATATTTTGCAGGGTAAATATGCCTGTATATGAAGCCTTATTTTGTCGGAGAGGAAGACGGAAAGGCTGGATGCTTGAAAAATGAAGTCATTTGGAAAGAACAGAAAAAGGAAGATGGAATGGAAGAGAAATTGATAAAAGGTGAAGAAGGTCCAAATTTTAGCATTAGAATGACAGCCAAATCTTGATCTTGGTAATATTAATTCATACTATCCTTCCATTTTCTTAAGAAAAAAGATCCTCTGATCGTTTTGTCGTTAACGACAACATGTTGGTATCCTGTGCAAACAACGGCATCCACCTTGGTGAAGATTAACAGGCGGTGGAGATCTGGATCAGTAATCGGTTGCCAGACCCATCAGATGTTAATGGATGGGGCTGCAGGGAGATCACACAAACCTCCTCTGCTGCAACGGATTTAGGAGGATATCACAATCTTTTTCCCACTTCCTTACCTTCAACTATACCAACTTTTGCCCATAAAAAAGAAAAAAGTGTCCAAACTTTGGCTAGCAAACGTGCATTGACAGAAGCTTGAAAAACCGTGCAAGGTCGATCCCGGATATCCTTCAGCTCCTTTAACCATGATATATATATATATATATATATATATATATATATATATATATATAGAGAGAGAGAGAGAGAGAGAGAGAGAGAGAGAGAGAGAGAGAGAGGTTTATATATGTACTTAGGTATGAAATTATTGAGCTGAAAATCTTAGCTATCAGTTCGATCTGACCAGAAGCATCCAGCATGAAGTGTTTGCTAAGAATCAAGCCTTCAATTGTGGTTTTTCTATGTAACATTGTTGGCCGTTGGTTTTTAAAAACTTAAAAAAAGGTACATGTCCCAATCATCTGATTTAAGGTTTTTAAAAACTTTTAAAAGACATTTAAGGTTTTTAAAAACTTTTAAAAGACATACATGTTCCAATCTTGTGATTCAAAACTCAATTTCTACTACACAAACCCATGTAGTTCACATCCACATGGACGGATCTATAAAAAAAAAAACCTAAAAAGAAGGAAAAGAGGGTGATTTCTGCTCAATAGTTCTATGCCTTCATTATTACTAAATATTAACATATATATCTATATATAGAGAGAGATAGAGAGAGAGAATCACTAGAATATGAGAACTAATGTGTGAACTGCTATTGTCATGGATTTTTTGTTCTTTTCTCTTGAATCTAATGGTACAGATGTGATTTGCATGCTTGGTTTTATATAAGAACCCGCTCTTGAATCGTCCGATTTTGATGCATAAACAAGATTTTTTTAATGCTTTGAAATTAATGGCTCATAATCTTCATAAATATTCAAGCATTTAAAAATTTTATTTTAAAAAAAAAATACACTATTCAAATTCGTAGCAAATTCACTATGCCAAGCAAAGCCACATGGTTGGAATTGCAAAAAAAGTGTTGGAAATGCCCATATTTTTAGTTCTCATATATATATATATATATATATATATATATATATATATATATATATATATATATATATATATATAGTAGCTGTCAACGGCACTTCGTCCCTACAGTAGCCAACTCCTGTGCGACATCCATCGCGTGCACAGTGGACGTCATACATCTTTTTTGTTATTGAAGGGTCTTTACGCAGATAGTGCCTGCTGCTAAAGGCTATTTTTTGGGCGCGCGATCAGCGGCCCTGATGCGTTGGCCAGGGTTGGCTACCAGTCCTGTTGGCAACTACTCCTCTCTCTCTCTCTCTCTCTCTCTCTCTCTATATATATATATATAGTTTGAGTGTGTATAAGCTCTTAGCTTGTTTCTAGTGTACACTTGATTTGCATAAATCTAATCTCTAAAGCAAAAGCTAACCTTTACATTGTTTAGCACATTTTATTTACTATTTTCATTGACACCATGAATTGTAAGCGGTCAATTTTCTACCATCTTAGAAATTGAATCTTATGATGTAATAAACATTGTAAAACTCCAAACACAGCAAATAAACCATTTATTTGCATTTGTATATTAGCTCTTTTTGGTTGCTTTTCATGAAACTAACCTTAGAAATGTAATCTACATGTTTTTTCTTAGTGAGAATAGGCTCGTAGATCACCAAGTGCGACACATTGGCAGGTTTTTATAAAGATTAAAAAATCAATGGCCTATAATGTTGATACTTCCCAGGTCATATCGATTCAAAAACTAATCCCCACTAATTGGACGCGCTGAATCCATGTATTAGGTCCAGTTGAATAAAAACGTGGGTTGTGGAGATCCAAAGGTGTTTGTAACTTTGTACCTAAAAAAGTTTACAGATAAAATATTACACACACAAATAAATAAATAAATAAATATATATATATATATATATATATAGTGTGTGTGTGTGTGTGTGGAAAAATTATTGGCTACCCTCGATTTTACCATTCCTAGTAGAAACAGTATGTTCCATCACATTTTTTTTGAGTTTTTTTTGTGGATCAAACCTTACTAATATAATCTATATGGTTTGTTTACTCAAAAGCATATTTAGATCATTTGATCGCATGGTATATGCAGATTTTTTAAATGCTTCAAAATTTAACAGTATATAATATGTAAACATTTCATGATTGGGAAAATCGTATTTTTACATCAAAACTAGTTGATCAAGAGTGCATTTTCTTGTAAAGGAAATATGCTGAATGCATGTGTGGGGTCGAACTGATGAAACAAAACTTGTATCTATGAGTTTTCTCTAGAGAGTATGGAATTCTAGAGTGTAGCTAATAATTTTTCATAAATATATGGCCTACTCCCACCTAATAGAGCTACAACTTCTCAATCAGACCATAGAATTCAACATAGTTTATTTGATAGAAATCAAAACTTGAATCGTGTTTTTCAGACATGAAAATATGATATTTTAAGTCATGAAATTTGGTGCATTGCCAACCCTTTGAATTTTTAAGATCTTGAAAATCCTATATATACCTCACAATCACACGATCCAAAACTTATTTCCTATTAAGAAATATATGTAGATCATATTTGTATGGTTTAATCAACAAAAACATTTAATTTTATGAAAATTTATGGTTTCTATTGGATGGGAGTAGGTGATCTCAGAGCATCCTATCTATCTATCTATCTATCTATCTATATATATATATATATATATATATATATATATATATATATATATATATATATATATATATATATATATATATATATATATATATAGAGAGAGAGAGAGAGAGAGAGAGAGAGAGAGAGAGACTTTTGGACGAAGGTTTTGTCAAGACAAGGTTGTCTAATCATCATGTATTCATATACAGTGTAGCAAATTTGTTACTTCCAATGATGCTATTTATGATCTAATACTCAATGTTCATCAAATTTAGAAATACAAGTAATCAATCGAAGTTGATCAATCAAAAACATGAAGGAAGAAAAAAAATATTGCAGATACCATTCTTCAGGTACTAAAAATGTAGAACAAGCACACGCGTGCTTTTATGGCATCTCCTAATGGATACAATTCATTTGTTTCCATTTTGTAACAAACAAAGGCCTCTCTTACAGCCATCCGCATCAAATTAAAATAGGAATATAACAATAATATTTTTTGGAATGATAAAAAATCATTTGCTTTCGTGGAAATTAGCAAAAAGAAGAAAACCTTTGTGAAAAATAAGTACAGTTCACGGAAACAGTGATGATGAGAAATCACGTCAAAACTGAAACTTTAGAACTACAAAAGAAGTGCGTTACAAACATCAAATATGTTACCCTCGTTACAAAACAAATATTTCATATGAATCCTGCAACCAATGTATCTAAAATAAAACCACTAACAAAGTAGTAAGTGTAAAATGAGTACAAATTAATCAACAAAAAAAGGAAACATTTTCCTTTATCTTTTAGGAAGGAAGGATTAATCAAACACACAACCTCCTCCCTAGATCGTAGGGCTCTATTTCTTATTTTTATATAACTGATCTTATATATATGACAAAATTATGAGCTTAGTAGGGTTTATCAGGCTTCATCAATCCTAGTTCCTTGTTCAAGCCCGGCTTGTTTACAACACGGATTCTGATCTTAATATGTTCGGTCTCGGCTCACTTGTACTATCAAACGAGCCCAGGCTTACCCGGTCCAATGTGCATGGCTACTTTCAGCCCTCAATCTCACATCACTTTGAAGCTGAATGCTTATGTTCTCCACGTTCACACACATAATAAAAGACTAGCAGCATTTCTTTTCAGTACATATATACTTATAAGCTTGAAAAGCCAATCAATCATTTTTTAATTTCCCCATTCTTGTAATATTCTTAGCTAGAATGTATCTTTACAACTTAACCCAAGATCCAAGCCCAACTGAATGTCACCCCATCCTCAATCCATGGTACTTGTAAAGAAAGTTAAATTCCAAAATAAGTGCCATCTTGCCTCTTCATTGGCATAACAAAGATTTCATCTACTAAAACTTGGTGAACCTTTTATTCTTCAAAGACACTTGTGAAGGAAATTTACCCATAGAAATTTGCCATGCCAACATACACCCCTAGATGAAAGACTCCTACCCCAAATTGAGAAAGCTCCATATATATAGAAGGTTTCGACATTCATTTTTCAATATTAATATTCTCAAGAGTTTTTTCCATAATGATCCCTACCTTATGGACGATATCCAATAACATTAATGCCTTTTGTTATTCCAAAATCATCCTCACATTTCATATGGTGAAAAGGATGATTTCGAGAAATGAGATAAAGGAAGGATGGTTGTTGTCCATGTACCTTATGAGGGAGGGACTATTATGGGAAATTTCAATTATCAAACCCTTTGATACTATTAATCTCCTAGGAATTAATAGATCAATGTAAAAGAAAATTTATCATATATCAGTTATAGTAGGGTGACCCTTGGCTTCATTGTGGAATGTTGGTCTCTTTTTTCCACTCCAAGTGAAACAGAAGACAAAAAAAAAAAAAAGAGATGCATTCGTGCGTTGTATAAAGCATGAAAACAGGTTAAAGGAAAGAACCAAGTGGCAGATGAAGCATAATCATTCCCAAAAGTAAATCAGATTTTTTCTGCTACTTTTTTATGATAATGATCTTATGGTTGGGGAGCTTTCTCCATTTTTATCTTCTTTTTTTCAGCTAGCAGTCCTTTGTACTGTTAGCCCTGCCATCTGTTTGTACATTCACATTCCCCTTTCCCTTGTCTCGTGTAAAAAGCTTGGAGTTGCCTAATAGTGGCAGGCCGTATCAGATCTTTTCAAGGCTTGAGACGTCCATTTCCTACTCAAGTTTTCGAAAAACAGTCGTACCCCACCATTCCAGTGCTCATGCAAAGTTCTGCAGCCCTATGAGTAAACTGTCTGTTTGATTTTTTACCACGTTTTCTGTGGTAAAAAAATTGGCAGAACAAGTCAAATTTCAACCTAGTTTAGGCTACAAACATATGCTTTTTGCTTGTGAACTATTAACACCATGTTAATTTCTCAATCAGTTTTCAAGGTAAATTAATAAGAGATGGAGAATGTGCACGCAAATTAAAAAATATGAGAAGTTGGTACTTGGTACCATTAAAATTCAGAATATATTTTCCTAAATCCATAAAAATGAGAATGGAATTAATAAAGAAAACTTGAAAGGAATCTCTAATTAAAAATCGAGAAATCTTGCAACGTATAAAAGAAAAAGTAAGGCAGTTATGACAAAAAAAATGTTTTCCTTCATAAAATTTTCTAATAGTGATAGGATTCTGCACTTGATTATCCGTGTAAGTTTTAAATTTTTTATTGCCCTTTTTATTATTTTGTAAAACTGTTGTTTTTTCGATAACGGGGAGAAATCAGAGGGAGGATCAGGGTCAATGTGAATCGTGATTGCATACTTTTATGATCACTCTCCATCTTTGGGATACAGCCTGTTACCTGTGGTTGTGATCAAGTGCAGCAGCACACCAAAAATGTGCAATCATATTGCACCTGATCTTCCCTAGAGAAACCATCACTACGGTTCAGTCAGACGCCCCGTAATGGGCAGAGAGGTGCCACATTTACGTAGCTTTATTTTGGTGTCTGCTGTGTAAAACTCCATAAATACTCCATCCGACCCATTGGGAATAGTTTCTTGATTGCTTCAACTTTGTAGTAGCAAGGGACATGTACCTTGGATATCGAACTCCCAACTACCCTCAACTTGAATGCTTTAAGATGACCCACCTAGCCTGTGCCAAGTCCTTGTGGACTTGTGAAAATGTTGCTTAATTACACCCCTTAAAGTAGACATCTCTATTCAAATCGTGGTTATTCATCCAAAAGGTATTTCATTTAACAGGCACATCCTCTCTTATAAACTTAGCAAATACAAAAAAGTTCCAAATGCAAAACATCTCTATTTTCAGGTGTAGTTCCCAATGAAATTATGTGTTGGTTCAGTCTACTTTCTCTTTCATTTTTTTATCATGTTGGTATGTTGTTAGTCAACTACCATTTTTATTTATTCATTTGTAATAATGCAAAAAGATATAGCGACATAAATGGTTCAGATTCGGTTCAGTTTGTAGCCATTACTGAATCTGATCTAATTGGATATAACATACTTTGATTCTGATTCTGATGAAAACAAAAAACTAATACTCTATCCAGATACAACTAGCTAAGAATAACCAATCAGAGATACTTTTATATGTTATCCGGTTCAGATATCTGTCAGATTTGGATTCAAATGTAAAGCTATTGAACGAATTGAATCGGAGCTGTTTTGACATATCCACCAAAATATTTACAACCTTGCGACCTATGGGCGAACACATTATTCTATCTTTTTTTTTTAATGACGAGAAACCTGCTTAGGAACAAGGGTCACTTAATGGTCCGGGGTGATAAATTGAGGGTAATAAATTAAGTGGGAGGAAGAAAACAATTTAAGCGGCATTTGCCTTGGAGGACAAATAGCACATACGCAGCATGCATGGCGTTTGTTCTGGACCTGCCAGTCTGGTGCATCCTGTACAGATGCTTTATAAAGTGTCTTGCAGGCCGCCCTTTGTCTTGTCTTGGAGGCCATGCGCCGCACGTATCAAACACGGAACAAACGCCTCGCACGAGCGTGTCCCATGTATCAAACATTCTCTTAGTTACATTTTTTGAGTTGCTGTAGTTGTGATGATGAATCTTCTAAAAGGGTTTGGATTGCTTTCTGAATTAAATATCTACTTTACCCTCAAAAGATAAAAGGCAACGTTTAACCAGTGAAGACACTGACTGTAGTATTGAATTGTTATATTCTGAACTTTCTTTTTCTGCAACTTTTCAATTGTGGTCCTGTCTAATAATAATAAAAGAAAGAAAAAACTATTAAAACGACTGACTGTAGTTTATTGGAAAAAGAATGCCGTCAGAGTAAGCATTTCAGTGTGTCGTGTGGGTCTTTTCTTATCACTAATCACGACCACATCATGTAGTTCTTTTCTTTTCTCTCTGTTTGTTCCTTTGTTTTGCTTCTATAGCTTCTGTCCGTTGGACTCCTTCTGTTAGTCCGAAGAATGTGTTTTCATGGCGATCCGGATTGATGATGATTTTCTAGTCTTCTTGATCTTTTATTCTTGTTTATATATTAAATTGGAGATATTTGCTAATAAACTCTCTCTCTCTCTCTCTCTCTCTCTCTCTCTCTCTCTCTCTCTCTCTCTCTCTCTCTCTCACACACACACACACACACACACACAAAGACGGTTCAAGAGGCTCCCCACTGTCTGCATTCGTGACAGTTATGTTTCATCATACATAAACAATCAAACAAAAAAAGTTCCTTCTTTTTTAAGATATCCAAGGTGAGGGATACCCCTCGGTTTGGTTCCAAACCTAGGAGGCCTTGATAAGTTAGTGCCCTCTAAGCCTCTATATGTCACATTTCAACAAGATAAGTTATTTTTATTTTGCTACACATTATTCTATTTGTCTTGTAAAAAATAGAGATAAGAACACA
Source organism: Nuphar pumila (assembly GCF_984573655.1). Classification (NCBI taxonomy): domain Eukaryota; kingdom Viridiplantae; phylum Streptophyta; class Magnoliopsida; order Nymphaeales; family Nymphaeaceae; genus Nuphar; species Nuphar pumila. The sequence goes on from NC_143253.1 coordinate 124,507,694, forward strand.
GCTTTTAAGCTTGCACTGCCTTAATGCAGTGCATTAGATTTTGCTTTACAGCATCACATATAGAAGCCATGGGAATCTCTCTCTCTCTCTCTCGTTGAAATCTCGTGATCCAAGTTGTTTCGACTCAATTAACCTCATGAGTTCAGCATGGTCAATTTAATTAGTGGGAATCAACTCTTGATCATGTCTTTCTATGAAAAAATGTATTTCGTGAGTAAAAAAATTTCGGTGCTTTTATAACCGTTGATTTTTGCATCACCGAAAAACTGTATACAGGTAGTATTTCGGTGATTCAAAAGCTGACTCCTGCTAAAAGAAAGATGTATATCACATCCATAGTCAGTTCCACCAAAAAATAAAAAAGAAGTTTGTTAAGTCTTTTCTATATATCAAAAAGAAGTGGACGAGGACTAAGGCACCTTTAGAGATGGGGCCTCAAGGCAGCATAATGCCGTTCACGGGGTGAAAGTGTGACACCACATCTTGAACAGTAATATGGACAGAAATCCGTTCAAGGTGGTCAGACATGAGTGGGTGATATCAAACTCTCCTTGAACAGGTTACTGTCCAGGGGGTGGGGGTGCCATAATTCACACGTCCCGTGAACGGCAAAGCTCTGTGCTCAAAGGTCCCACCCTGAAAAGCTGTTTTGGACCCAACCCGCTAAAAAGATACAGCCAAGGATTTTTCTTACCAGGTGCACGCAATGCATGCGCACGTGCGGTGCACATACACACATACACACGTGCAGGGTAATGATACCTTGGCATCAAATGGGATCCAAAGGTCAAGTTCCCATCATGTCATGTAAGCTACAAATTTAGAGGCATACAGTGAGTTTAGAAGGAAAAAGAGAAGAAAAAAAAAAGAAAAGAAAAGAAAAGAGAGGAGTCTTTTGGGACAATATTTTTTAGTAGAGGGATCGCCTATGTCACAATGATTCGCGTACAAGAGAGCACTTGACGTAAGTTTGACTGGCAAGTTCGAAATTAATTTTTCAGAAAACAGGACACGAGGACAAGGGATTTTTTTATTTTTTAATCAACAAAAACTAGTTGTTCATGTTTTAATAGTAAAAGATATATTATTATTAGAAACATTTAAAAGTATTTAGATATTATTAAAAATATTAAAATAATGGCTGTGCATATGTAGTGTCTTAGCGTGTTCGCTTCTGTCACCTGGGACACGCACCCAAAATAGTGTCCTTATGACATAGCTGATCACCTTCAAAGGTGATTAAAGTGGCTGATGGTGTTGCCTTTACCCACTCACATAAAATTCACTAGAGAGAAAGGAGATGAAATCACAACTTAGTTAGAAAGATAAATTTCAATTAATTAATCAATTCAAGTAGTGTTTTTTGTGGACTTGAATGATTAGCTATAATACCTTTAGCTACTTTGAAGAATGGGAATTGTCTACTTACCTAGATCTGTGTTTTTTTTTTTACTTTTCATTAACAGATGCCTTTATTTAAGTTAATTTACATATAGGTCCCTAACATATGGCGAAAGTTACCTTTAGTGGCCATACATTTCAAAATATTCAAGATAAATCTTAACTTTTTAAGAAACTGCTTAGATGACCACCTATTTATGTACATGTATGCTTTGTTAGGGGTCTGCCAAACCCCAGCTTGCTAAAAAAAAAAGCAGCTCTGGTGAACTCTTAAAATGACAGTTTTAACATTTTCTTTGAGCAAATAAGATGTTGGTTTTTGAATGAAAACATTGGTTTTGCTGGTTTTCTGAGGAATTGGTACATGGAGATTGTGGAAGTCATTTGGTTGTAATACTAAGGTAATTTTCATATAAGCTCCTAACATATGGTGCATTATTGATAACCCACTTCAGGTTTCAACTATTTAAAGCAAACAACTGGCTTTTTCAGAAATTGATCAGTTTGTCACCTGTTGTACTTTGCAAAATCATTTATTTGCCCCATTGTTGTCAGTATCATTGCAAATTGTATGGGCCAAAAAAAAAAATCAGATCAATATCGGCGTGGGGACTATTTTTAATATTTTTAGAAGGGTTAAATAGTTGTTAATGTTATTTTAATATTAAAATAATTGGAATTGGGGGATTCTCTGAATTGTTTTGTAAATCGATTCAACCCCAATACCGATTTTGACAACATTGATGTGCCCTCTCTTTCTCTTAAAGACACACACACACATACACTCGGATCTCCTCATTCTGTTTTCTGTCTGTTAATTAGGGAGATGGTACATGTGTGTGTGTGTGCACTTTGATGGTCACTTTTTCTCTTTTCCATGGCATTTAAACAATAAGCGATGTTTATGAAAGTGATTAGCAAGTCCTTGCCTATTCCAAAACCCATCCACACGTTCCTCATACTTTGTAGTTACAGTACAGCTACTGTTGTCAGAAACGCCTGTTATCACTTGCTCCTTGTCCAACGGATTTCCATGCATATTAGATATGACATGGTTTTGAACATTTCCGGTTCTGCCCTATTGCTGATGGCATTAACTTTGAGAAGTAATTGCTCAAGAATCATTCATTTGTGAGGGAGACCATAGTTGCCAGAAACAGGTACTGATACCAATGTTGTCAGTACCGGTGTGTATCTGCCGATACTTATCATATTGGCAGAAAATCGATAAGCATCACCCCTGAATCGGCTATTATTTTAATGGTTTTAACACATGTCACGTTCTGATTGACAGGTAATGGCTTTTTATTATTTTTTAGCGATTCACTTGAGTATCGGTGTCTGCCTATACTGCTGAATCGTTGGCCAAAATGATTCTGGGCCTGATACCGATACTGACAACATTGACTGATAATGATAATCTGAAGAAGTTTCAGGTGCTTTGTTTTGTTTTTTTTATAGGCAAGTTGGGGTTACAAAAGCCAAAAGTTAATGACCCCTCAATCAGAGTGTGCCAAGAAAGGGGGATGGTCTTTCCAAAATCTTTGAATGCCCCTTTAGCTAGCTTCGTTAAAGTTCTAGCAAAAAATTTGAGTATCCTTAGATACCCTATTTACATGAACGGGTTGGAAAGTATACTGTAAAGACACCAAACTCTCATGTACATACAATTGACTCTCCTCCCTTCCAACGTAGCCTGGATCTTGCTGATCAGGTCTGGTAGTCAAGAGTCAATGACCACCTTCGTTGCTGTTTGGATTCTTTGGAGCACCTGCAAGTCCATTGAAAATGAACCTGCTTCCACGAAATGACCTATATAATTTCTAATTGTAAATCCTATATGTGTCATTTTCGGTAGTATAGCAGCACGTAAATGTTTACTTTCAACCATCCTGGTCCTAGTGGAGTCCAAGGGTTTAGGCTTCTCCATCTGCAAGCAACCAAACTTGAATCTTTACCAAGAATCCTTAAAACATATGCTCTCTTGAGACGTGTAAAACTTCTCTTTGTTTGGAAGCTCAATATCATTAGTTTCACAAAAGAAAAGTGAGTTTCATACGCACCATAGTTTTCATGTCAATACTTGAAAAAGCCAAGTGACAACTAATCTCCTCCTTCTTGGACTTAAATTTGACTGATTTACCACACCAATACAGAATTCTCAATGCGGCCACTAGGTTTCCATTATCTCCCGAACAGAGCTACCATGCGAGCTCAAATAGGTTTTACCCAATTACATTGGAGGAAAATATGATCCAGTGACTCCTTTTGTTTTGTTGGATCTTGGTATTGGATCCAGTGTGGTCATAGGGTCGCACAAATGAAACCCATAATTCATGCATATGTTGGATCCAAAATATAAATCTAAATATTGGATCCATAGTTAGTCATTGGGTCTTATAAGAGAATTCAATGATCCTATGCAATGGGCTCTTGAAATATGAGCTACAAAAAGAGTGATGGGCCCACAATTCATTGGATTCTAAACATGTTTGAGAATCCAAGGAGACAGTTAAGGCTAGGATTGAGAACAACTACTCAGAGGGAGGTTACATATACCCAACACTTCACATACAGGAATATGAATCCTAGAATGTGGATATCCCCCTTGACGTAGGCCGTTTCCCCAATCACTCATTCTTCTCTCCCCTGTATCTCTAGTTCTTCTCCCACACTGCACACATCGATGACTCTAGAATTCCAACAGTGGTATCAAAGCTACGGTTCCGGTGTGCACAAAGACTCAACGTTGATCGCCACTCGAAGATCAGCGTGAACACAATACTCCCCAAAAAATCACAAGAAACCACCATTAATTGTGCTCGGTGGTGGTCTAAGGGAAGTGACTGCAGGCAAGGAATCATCCTCGTCAAACGTCTTGCTCAATGTAGGAGGGAAATTGTTGCAGTGAAGGGAGACTTCATCAGAGGGTCATCCTTGTCGTACATCCTTGCTCGACGTTGGAGGGAAGAGACTGAGAGAGAGAGAAGGGCTACACCAGAAGATCGATATGTCAGGGGAGGTAACAACCCCGATGAAAAATGCCAACCGACTTTGCTCCTTTGCCAACCGGTTCAGTCGTTCCTCCTCCACCAGCAGACTGACTTCAGCTCGCTCATCAAGCTAAGGGTCGACCTGGATGGGGGATCCAACATGAAAATCTGGAAGGTTCTAGAAGGGATAAAGGCTTTGGTCCTTTTCACTCTGCAAGTGAGCTTCGGGGAGAATATTTCCCCTGCTAGGGCCAAAGGGTTCAGATAGGGATTGGTGTCCTTCTTCCTTGGGATCACCAACATTGAAGTGATTGATTTCAATTAGAGGAGGTGAGGGCACAAAAGGAGAAGGTCAAGGATCTAGTGGAGAGTGTGATCATTATCAATTACGAGTTTCTGCAACTGTTGTTGCCACCCAATCTGTGATCATAGATCGAAAGAAATGGATTGTTGTAACAATAGTTGTTTTCTCCCTGGGGAAAAAGGAGGGAAGAGGAGGCAGAGGATGATATCTTCGCTGGCGGCCCACTGACTACTCTTGTCGGAAGGGCAAGGATGCACAAGGAAGAAAGAGAAGAGAGGGAGGAACTCGTTGGCCATTGTAGGCAACCAGTGGTGTAGAGGAGGCGGTGGAGACCCATTCAACGGATGGACGAGCCCTATGACTCGTTGGACAGTGGGGCCAAAACTAGAAGAAATAGACATGAGAAAAAACTTTGGGGCTAGGGTTTCAGAAAAATTGAGAACCCTCGATTTTTTCTTTTATACACTTTTTAAAGTATTCATATTTTTTTGCCCCTTCCTTTTTTGATAATTTATGTCATATCCTTTTTATAACAATATTACCCTTGCCTTTTCTTGATTATTCCATATATGCCCTCTATTTTCAAAATAGAGGTTCTATTTTTAAAAGTTTCAGAAATAGACCTATTCTCTGGAAAATATTTGAGACAGAGCTGATGTTTCTGGTTTTTTCAGAACAAACCTCAAACTTTCTAAAATTTTTAGCTATGAAGCATCCAAAATTTTCTATTTGACTCATAAAGTTTTAAAAATTCAAGAATCCTCAATTTTTTCTTTTAGACACTTTTAAAGTATTTTTATTTTTCTGCCCCTTCCTTTTTTGATAATTTATGTTGTATCTTTTTTGTTACAATATTGCCCCTATCTTTTCTTGATTATTCCTTTTATGCCCTCTATTTTTAGAATAGAGGTTCTATTTTTAAAATTTTTAGAAACATACTTGTTTTCTAGAAAATATTCGAGACAGGGCTGATGTTTCTGGTTTTTCAGAACAAGCCTCAAACTTTCTGATATTTCTAGGAAGCACCCAAAATTTTCTCTTTAACTCAGAAAGTTCTAAAAATTCTATTTTAATGTTCTAGTTTATTGTTTTTATCCATAATTTCCTTTTGACTTTTTTGTTTTTTTACAGAAATGCATATCTGGTTTGTTGAATAACTCCCAGAGCTTTATTTTTATTGGTAAGTTTGGATCCATTATTTGGATCATGAATCATTTCTTGAGTTCAATATTCAGTTAAGATAATATTTATGAAATTTAGATATATTAAATTTTTGTGATCCAAAAACTCATTATTAGTTTGGTTTTCTTGGATTCAGTTATAATCTGAATTGGAACTCTACCCTGATATGATAGAGTTTGGACTTTTAAGTTAGCATGTATTTGGATTCTGAAATGCTTTGTGATTGCATATTATTTTTTATATGATTTATATTTTGTTCCTATTTGAATCATATTAATATATGGATCCAGTAAATTTGTTTGGATCAGATACTATTGAATTTGATGCTTTGATCAATAAAGCTGACATGGGAGCATGTTGGATCAAGTTAGATTCGGTAATATTCTAATAGTCTTGGTTGGATCTGGTTGAACTTGTATGGATCTGAATAAATCCAGTAGAATATTTTTTGATCCAAGAAACACCATTAAACATTATTGCATTATTATCAATTTTGAATAGGTCATTGTATAAGTTTGAGTTTATTTGGTTGTTTAGTAAAATAACTCAACATGGATAAAAGAATTGAGATCCTGTTTTGGAATTGGTTTGACTAAAAACTTGTAGTATGACATGTACCTAGTTATGATCTGAATGAAATCTGTACAGATACAAGTGAGTTGGATCCACATGAGACTGAAAATGTTTTATGTGATTGCATCACATATGCTTATGGATATGCTTGTCTGTTTTATTATATATAGATATATTGTGGTTCCAAATTAGTACAATGACATTCAAGTTTATTTAACTAATAAAGCATTTGAATAGTCTCTCCATAACTAACAAAAAAAGATATAGAGAAATTGGATCTCCTTGTCTTATGCCACGACTGCTCCAAAATTGTCTACTAGCCTCTCCATTAATAATTATTAAAAAAAGAGTTCAGACATACATTTCATGATTTTGTCACACTTGAAACACACATTGATATGTTTTTGAGAAATATTAATATAAGTTTCAAATAAACATTGATATGGTTTCTAAAAGAATTAGTTCGAGTTTTTTTAAAAGTTGATACAAAATATATTTTTTCATAAATATGCATACAAATTTAAATTATTAAACATACATATACAATCAATCATTATTGTATTATAGTTTTTTATCCTAAATCTTATAAAAGCAAAAGAATAGTAGGTGCTAAAACTTAGATGCTTCATTACTTTTTCCAAATTCACATTCTTGCATGTTTTCTAACAATGTTATTAAAAATTTATTTGCCCATTGTTTATATATATATATATATATATATATATATATATATATATATATATATATATATATTAAATGTGTTACATGACATTTTGGGATTTTTCAAGATGAGTTTCTTAGCCATTTGATACTTTTGTTTGTGGTTTTTGAGAAGTGTTTCATACTGGTATCTGGTACTGGTATGCCTAATACATGATATGCTAAAGTTCATCGACTATCACTACTTGCACAATGGATAATGGTGATGAAGAACACAGACGATGGTGATTTCAAAACACAAAAGAATTGTATTTTAACATATTACCAGATCTAATACACACACACACACAGAGACCTCCAATTGTGGGGAGGGGATTGAGCTCTGGAGGGGAGATGAGCTTCCGACAGAGGGATTTGTAAAAGATAGCAACAGAAAAAAAAGAGGCAAGCCAATAAATTATCTCCCCAAACCTAAGGTTCTCTGACTAACACACCCAAATTAGTGGAGGGGTGTTTAAGATTTATTTTTCTAACCTAGGTGCTTATTTGTAAGATCTCGAAGATTAGGGAGGTCTTTATAATTGGGTCAAAGGTTAGCAGTTTTTTTTTAAATTTTTCTTTAAATAAAAAAAGAAAGCACAAGTCCACAACATGAATAAGATCTAGAGCTTGCTCAAGTGCCTGCCTATTGTAAACCTGGCTTGATAGTAGCGAGGAATGAGGACCAAGGCTTTTTATCAAGTTCTCATCCTGCCTCCCAAACCCATATATATATAGATATAGATATAGATAGATAGATAGGTAGATAGATAGATAGAGGGAGAAAGAGAGAGAGAGAGAGTAATGGGTCCCTACTAAACCCATTTGGTGTTAAATCACGTGCCAAATAGGTTTTACAAGCTTTTTTATTTTATTTTTAAATTTTGATCATACAGATGTGATCTATGTACTTGATTTTATAGGGATTAGTTCTTGAAGCGTTTGGTTTCAACACATGAATGGGTTTTTATAAAGTTTAAAAAATCAACGGTCCAAAGTCTTTATAAATTTTCAAGGCGCCAAACATCTTTTTTTCATCAAAAACACATGATCCAGGTATGGATTCTTAGTAAATGAACCATGCCCAACGCATTTATAGGGTTGGAACCGCATAAAAAGCATCAGAGAAGCTGAAAACCTCATTTAGCATGCGGCTTAGCACCAAATGGGTTTAGCACAGACCCATTACTCTCTCTCTCTCTCTCTCTCTCTCTCTCTCTATATATATATATATATATATATATATATATATATATATATATATATATATATAGGCCCAGCCTGAACTGGGTAACCTGGGTCAACCCCAAGTCCAATAATAATCGAGTCAGGCTTTATGTCGAGTTGGTTTGACCTACCCGATGGCCACCCTTAAGAGCAGGTTAGTGGCTTAGGCCGGAAAACTCTTTATCGAACATGCATGGTTCCTGGAAAAGTGGGAAATAAATGCACCTTGGGTCCGACCATCATGTTCGCTTCAATTATAATCTGTTTGCATTTCCACTTGCAATTAATGAAAGTGAACAAAAAACTGTTAGCTGCAAATTGTATGCCTTTGGTGCTAGTATTTGTGCATGAGATGCACATAACACAAACAAATTTTTCATGTGGTTTGACTGATCATCCAAGGGGACAGGCAGAAAATTAAAGGAAGGGACCATGGCTGCTAGCAACTCTTTTCAAAAGGGACTAATGCTGCTAGCAAGCCTTTTCAAATTAACTTGTTCATTATGGGGAAACGTCGTGAATTATTATGACAAGGTCATTTTTTTATGCAGCGACAATAACCATCCATATCAATATTTTTCGAGATGGGCACCACACCTATCTTGAGAAATGCCAAGATAGGTGGTGTTGGAGGAGTGTTGAGTCTGTTTTTTACCTAGATATAAATTCATAATTTTTGTGGATGTTGGCCTTTATAAGGACTGCATTTTTTGAAAAATAGAAAAGGGTTAGTTTCTCGAAGATAAGAATGTTGGAGCTTGTACATACAAACGTATGGGGTCCTTGTCCTGTATCATCTCTTGGAGGCTCATGCTACTACTTTACCTATATTGATGACTATACTCGAAATGTATGAATTTATTTGTCCAAAAATAAATATGATGTATTCTCTACTTTTAAGAAGTAAAAAAGTCAAGTTGAAAATGAGTCAGGATAAAAATAAAAATTTTGAGGTCTGATAATGGAGACATATAACAATAAAGAATTCAAAGAGTTTTGTGTGGTAGGTGGGATTCATATGAAAAATACAGTTTCAAAAAACACCACAACATAATAGAGTTGTTAAACACATGAACAAAACCTTGAATGAATGAGCAAAAAGTATGAGGATACATGATGAGCGTTTTAGGTTAAAGCAGTGAGCACAATAACTTACTTGATCAACTGAGGGCCTTTTGTTCCTTTGGACTTTGAATCACCTGATAAGGCGTGAATAGAAAAAGAGTAAATCGAGCATATTTGAAAGTTTTTTATTGTGTTTTATATGTGTATGCAGATTATGATGATAGAGATAAGTTGAATCCAAAGTTCATGAAGTGTTTTTTCATTGGATATGGTAATAACGAATTTGGATATCGGTTATGAGATTATCAAAATAAAATGATTTTAAGAAAGTGAGATGTTATATTCAATGAAAATGTTTTGTATAAAGATAGATATGTTGCATAATTTGACACTATTGGAAAGGGTGAGCATGTTGAATTAAAGGAGATCTCTGAGCATGATGTGGCAAGGAGAGTTCGGGAAAATCTTGAAAACATTATTCCACAAGAAGAACCTAGCACACCTATGATGGAACTAAGAAGATCATCTACAACATCTAAACCTACTCAACGATTCTCCTTCTTTGCATTACTTAATGTTGACTATTAGTGGTTAACCATAATGTTTTAGTGAAGCAATGCAGGTTAATGATTCTCTTCAGTGAGAGCTAGCTATGAAAGAAAAGATTGACTCATTGCATGCAAATCAGACATGGGTTCTGACCCAACTGCCAAGCGGGCAAAAGGGCATTTCATAACAAATGAGTTTATTGAATTAAAAAAGAACACGATGGCAACAAGATATACAAAGTGAGGCTGGTTGTGAAAGGATTCCAACAAAATGAAGGTATTGACTACTCTACAATTTTCTCTCATATTGTTAAATTAACTATAATCAGACTTGTATTAAGTATTATTGCAGCTAAAAACTTGCACTTAGAGCAGTTAGATGTGAAAACTATTTTTCTTCATGGTGATTTAAAAAAAGATATTTACATGATACAACAGAAGGGTTTACTATGCAGGGTAAGGAAGAGCTTGTGTGCAAGCTGAATAAAAGCATATATGGTTTAAAGCAAGCATACAGTGGTATAAGAAGTTTGATGAATTCATGTGTAACCACTAATTCATGAAATGTCAGATGGATCATTATGGTTACCTTGAAAAGTTTGATGTTTACTATATCATTTTCCTCTTGTATGTAGATGACATGTTCATTGGAGGATCTAACATTCAAGAGATCATAAGTAAAAATTATAAAAGGAGTTTGCAATGAAGGATCTAGGAGTTGAAAAGAAAATACTTGAGATGAGAATTTCTCGAGATTGAGAAGCTGACTCTTTAAAGTTGTCTTAGGTAAAGTATACTGAAAATGTGTTAAGTAGGTTTCATATGTAGAATGCAAAACCTGTAGGTACTCCTTTGGCAAGTCATTTCAAATTATCAAAAGTGCAGCCACCCAAATCAGATGAGGACTATGAGTATATATACAAAATTTTATATGCTCCAGCAATCGCAGTTTAATGTATGCTATGGTTTGTACTAGGCCAGACATAGCTTAAGTAGTGGAAATCGTGAGCATGTACATGGCATATCCAGGGAAGCAACATTGAAAAGATATTAAATGGACCATTCGATACTTGAGAGGTACCATAGACATGGCACTTTGGTGACATGATTTTGTAAGGCTTTGTTGATGGAGATTTAGGTGGTGATGTTGACAAACGTAAAAGAACCACATGTTATGTTCACCTTAGATGGCACTACTATAAGTTGGGTCTCTCAATTGCATAAAATTGTGGTTCTCACCACCACTAAAGATGAATATATTCTTGTTACTGAAGCCAATAAGAAAATAGTATGGTTAAAGAATTTTCTAAAAGAGTTTTGCATAAAGCAGAGCAGTAATATCATTTTCTGCGATAGTTAAAGTGTGATTCATCTATCAAAGAATTTAGCATTCAATGCTAGAATGAAGCATAGTTAGATTATCACTTTATTCATGATTTGTTGGTTGATGGGACACTGTCACTTCAGAAGATACATGGATTAGAAAACCTGACAGATATGTTACTGCATAGAAACTGAGGTTGTCCATAATCTCATTTGGCCTTCACAGATAGTAGTTGGAGGCATGGATTGTATGATGAGAGACGTCAAAAGGTGTAGTTGTTGAAAGAAAATTGGTCTCAAAGTGAGAGATTTTTGGAGGAGTGTGGAGCCTGTTTACTACCATGACATAAATTCACAATTTTTATGGATCCAACTTCACGGTAAGTTAGTCGGGGGTTGCAGGGTGTGGGCTCCTTTCCAGTAAATTAAGGGTTCGGGGCGGTAGCACCTGAGGCGATTTTTTAGAGGATAGCTTTGTAATTTTACTTTAAATTCCTTGTTATATTCAACAATACTAGTAGACTCTATGTAAAATTTGTAGACACCTCCTATTTAAGGAAGCATCCTTCTCTATATTGTATATCCCAATCAATAAAAGAAGTGTAACACCCCGATCTGGGACCTCAGGAGTCCGAGTTCGGTTGGTATTACTTCCCAGAGGGAAGAGTGCAAAGCTTACACAGAGAAAACGTGGCTGAAAAAAACTTTTTATTTCATTCTCATAAATCAACTTTTCCTTACAATTGTTCATCATTCATAATAAAATAAAACAATTACATTTTATTCAATGACAAGGAAAGTAAAAGATACCAATGCTCTGCTGAAGACGAAAGAGTTGCTCACCAGTGAATGATTTAATGCCTGGAACCTACAGTTGTAATTAAACAAAAATGGGGGTGAGTCTACAACCCAGTAAAGAATAATTATAAGTAAATAAACAATAATTTACAACTGTAGTGGGCGCTAAGCCCCTAGTCTTATTTTAATTCTCGATACACCACACATGTTTGTATATTTTAATTTCCCCCATTATCATTCTCAATTACTCTCTTTCACACAACTATCACTAGGCTGGCTATACCGGTAATAGCCATCTATGGGCGTAGCAACCCTGTAGAACACCCCAATTCTACATGTTGGCCAGACAATGAACCATACACTCCCAGTGGTCCCCAGACCACCAGGCACTGCAGTGAACCACTACGGGGACCCCACCGGTAGCTAGCCGGGGATCAAGCTCTCAATCTCGGCATGGTTCATGCTACATCCTAAACATGATGGTTATTAACCATCCATGGTCCTCTAGAGTCTCAAACCAGTGTGAGTGAAATCCTAAGTCATAGCCAAGTTCACACATTGAACAATATTCTCAAATTCAAAGTTCACTCGTTCCCTCACGAGTGATGTCATGACTAATCACAACAATCTCATTCTCAATCTCATGATGACGTTAGGACTCACACAGCTCTCACTTAGCACGCAATGATGTAGTGTCTCTACATCATTAAATCACCGGCGGCCCACTCTCCATGGTGGCTGCACTCTGGCCGCGAACCAGGTAGCCCTTGCCACAGGTCGCCACTTCCGGGATTTAAGGGGTACTGCATGCTGAACTCTAAATATCCATTCACACCATATGAATGAATTAAATGAGACTCTAATCTAACTCAATCTCATCACAATGCATGATATAAATGCTCAATTAACATGCAATCATAAACACAATCTCTTTCTATCATGCATGACATATTAACACTAACATGCATCTCAAAATAAACATTTGTTTAAAGTAACTCATAATTGTCAAGTATGGAATTTATGCATGTCATAGTCTAACTCAAAGCTATCATGCTAATCACATAACCTCTATAGCACTACGATAACAAGCAACGTGTAAAGGGTTTATTCACATCTAAAATTACTTATAACATCCCTTACCTCAAGTGCGGATCTGTACTTTCACCAAGAGTAAGTCTCAAGATGCTCTAACAGTAGGATCTGGTAATTAAAGCAATATATTTGAATTAATCACAAAACCTCTTACTAAAATTACCAAAATACCCTTCCCGAATCTTATTAAATAAACCACAGTTTCTGTATTACTATTTTGACTGAAGTTCATAGACCAATGGATTCCTCTCTTTAATCCGAATCCAACGCACCAAACCTCGCTCGATTCCGAGTTCGGAGTGCGAAGATATGTCCATTTTACTGAAATGGATCTCACGGATCCAAATGGATCTCTTGGCACATTTCGGATTTTTGGGCCATATCGAGACTATTTTCTGATCCAATCCTGATTTGGATCCAAACCCTGTCTGTTTGGATTCCGATCCTCCTCATAACTGGATCCAAAACTGCTAGTTGGATCCAGAAAGTCTGATTTGGGTCTGAATCGGTTCGACCCGAACCGGTCCACCCAACAAATTTGGGTCTGAACCGGTTCACCCAAACTGGATTGGGTCTGAACCGGTCCACCCAATCGGTTTGGGTCTGAACCGGTTCGACCCGAACCGGTTCACCCAACTGGTTCGGGTCTAAACCGGTTCGACCCGAACCGGTCCATCAAACCGGTTTGGGTCTGAACCGGTTCGACCTGAACCGGCTCACCCAACTGGTTCGGGTCTGAACTGGTTCGACCCGAACCGATTCACCCCAAACCGGTTTGGGTCTGAACCGGTTCGACCCGAACCGGTTCACCCCAAACATTTTTTTTTTTTAAAAGGGACTCGGTCTGGGCGCAACCCAGACCGGTGGGCTCGGTCTGGGTCGCACCCAGACCGACCCGGTTCGGTCCGCCCTGGACCGAACCGGTCCCCCAAATTAAAACAGCGGAAGGGGCTGAACCCCTTCCGATCTCAGGCGCAGGGGGGTCGGCCCCTGCCGACCCTCCCTCTGCACCCACACGCCTGGGCCGGTCTCCGGGACCGGCCATCCGTGTCGGTCGGTCGCCGGGGCCGGCCGTCGGAGTCGGCCGCCACAGGGGCCGGCCGACCACCCCCTTTTTCTCTCTGTCTCTGAAATTTTTTTTTCTTTAACTGCAACTTGCCGGCAGCCATGGCTGCCGGCCCTCTGAGCTCCCAACAGAAAAACGAAGAAGAAGACGGGGAAGGTGGAGGCCTACCTTGCTGCTGTCGCCGCCGCCGCCACCTCAGGTAAGTCTTCCTTTTTCTCTCGTTCCCCCTTCACTCTCTGTCTCTCTCCCTCTGCCGCTCGTTTGGTGCGGTGGAGGGAGGCTGCGTGAGGGTTTTTATAACCCTCACGCAGGGTGAGGATAACCCTCACCCTCCCGCGGATTTCGGGGGGTGAGGCTTATCCTCCCCCCTCCGTTACGCGGGGAAACCGCAGTTACAATTTTTTTTTTTAAACTTATCCCCTCCGGCGACTTTGCCGAAGGGGTTTTTACAATTCTACCCCCCTTAAAAGAAGATTCGTCCCGAATCTTACCTGGAAACAATTGTGGAAAATGATCGCGGATATCGGATTCACGCTCCCAAGTAGCCTCTTTATTGCTGTGATGGCTCCACTTGACCAAAACCAAAGATAACTCCTTGTTTCTGAGCTTTTGCACTTTCGTGTCTAGGATTTCGATGGGTTTTTCTCTCATACTCAAATCATCTTGCAAATCTAATACAGTCTCAACTATATCCAATATATGAGAGGGATCTGGCACGTACTTCTGCAACATGGAAACATGGAACACATTGTGAATTCGAGATAAGGAAGGAGGTAGAGCTAACCGGTATGCTGCCTGACCAACCTTCGCAAGTATCTCAAAAGGTCCAATATATCTGGGGTTCAATTTTCCTCTTCGACCAAAACGCATTACTCTCTTAAACGGAGATATCTTTAAAAACACGTGATCACCTTGCTCAAATTCTAACTCACGACGTCTTTTGTCCGCATAACTCTTCTGACGACTTTGTGCTGTGAGGAGACGCTCTCGAATGAATCTCACTTGATCTGTCATTCGTTGAACCATCTCTGGCCCTAACAAACTTCTTTCTCCGACTTCATCCCAACACAAGGGAGTTCGACATCGTCGGCCATACAATGCCTCAAATGGAGCCATGCCTATACTTGCTTGAAAGCTGTTGTTGTAGGCAAACTCCATTAATGGCAAAATATCATTCCATGAGTCGCTATACTCCAAACTACATGCCCAGAGCATGTCCTCAAGGGTCTGGATGGTTCGCTCTGACTGACCATTTGACTGAGGGTGAAAAGCTGTACTCATTTTCAATTGTGTCCCCATAGCTTCTTAAAAACTTTGCCAAAATCGTGATGTGAACTTCGAGTCTCTATCTGAGACAATTGAATCGGGTACTCCATGAAGTCTCACAATTTTTCTAATAAACAATTGAGCCAATTGGTCACACGAGTGAGTTGTCTTACAAACTAAAAAGTGAGCTGACTTAGTTAGCCTGTCGACAATCACCCACACAGAATCCATCCCATTCTTCGTCTTAGGAAGCCCCGAGACGAAGTCCATTGATATATCCGCCCACTTCCATTCGGGTATGGGGAGTGGTTGTAAAAGACCACCTGGTCTTTGGTGCTCAATCTTCACCTGCTGACATACCAAACATTTGCTAACAAACTCAACAATGTCTCTCTTCATACCACTCCACCAAAACGTATCTTTCAGATCTCGATACATTTTAGTGCTACCAGGATGGATGGCATATCTAGAATGATGTGCCTCTTCCATCAACATATTTCTAAGTTGATCATCCTTAGGAATGCACACTCTCTGACGAAATCTAAGAAGTCCTTGATCATCAATTTTGAATTCTGACTCCTCACTTTCTGAAATCTTCTTTCTTACTTGCATAAATTCTGGGTCTAAGAGTTGTTTTTCCTTAATCTGATCCCACAATTCTGACTTTAATGTGGTTTGCACGAATAGTAATCGACTTGGTAAACATTGAGCTTCTGCCTTCTGATGAGCCACCGAAGAAAATAACTCCCAGTCTGCAAGTCTAGCTAGAGCTCCTGCCTTTCTGCTAAGAGCATCAGCGACAACATTCGCCTTACCCGGATGATACTTTAACTCGAAATCGTAGTCTTTCAGAAATTCCAACCATCTCCTTTGTCTCAAATTCAAATCTTTCTGAGAAAATAAATACTTAAGGCTTTGATGGTCGGTAAAGACCTCAAATTGCTCGCCATAGAGGTAGTGCCTCCATATCTTAAGGGCAAAAACTACTGCTGCTAACTCCAGATCATGCGTCGGGTAGTTGACTTCATGCGTTTTGAGCTGACGAGATGCATAAGCTATCACTTTTCCGTGTTGCATCAAAACACAACCCAAACCTTTGTGAGAGACATCACTATAAATAGTGAAACCTCCAGATCTAGAAGGTAAGACCAAACACTGGAGCAGTGGTCAAACGCTTCTTTATCTCTTGAAAACTTTGCTCGCATTTCTCATTCCACTCGAACTTTACATCTTTCTTTGTGAGTTTCGTCATAGGAGCCGCCAACAACGAGAATCCTTCAACGAATCTCCGATAGTACCTAGCTAAACCCAAAAAGCTGCGAATCTCAGTAGGATTCTTGGGTCTTGACCAATTGGTGACTGCTTCAATCTTTGCAGGGTCTACCATAATCCCGTCTTTAGAAACAATGTGTCCAAGAAACGACACTTGTTCTAACCAAAAAGCACACTTAGAGAATTTGGCATAGAGCTTATGTTCTCTAAGTGTCTGTAGAACTATCCTCAGATGCTCTTCATGTTGCTCCTTTAAGGTAGAGTATATGAGGATGTCATCGACAAATACCACGACGAACTTATCCAAATAAGGTCTAAACACTCTATTCATCATGTCCATGAAGGCAGCTGGTGCGTTGGTCAGACCAAAAGGCATGACCATAAATTCATAATGGCCATATCTTGATCTGAATGCTGTCTTGGCCACATCTTCTTTCTTAATCCTCAATTGATGATAACCTGATCTCAAATCCAACTTTGAGAAGCATGCCGCTCCTTGCAGTTGATCGAACAAATCGTCAATTCTCGGCAAAGGGTACTTATTCTTTATGGTTACTGCATTCAATTGACGATAGTCTATACACATACGCAGTGATCCGTCCTTCTTCACAAATAAAATTGGAGCACTCCAAGGAGATACTGAAGGTCGAATAAATCCTTTCTCCAATAACTCCTGTATTTGCTCCTTGAGTTCCTTGAGTTCTGCAGGGCCCATCCGATAGGGAGCCTTCGAAATGGGTGTTGTTCCCGGAACTAGATCGATTTGGAACTCAGTCTCCCGATCAGGAGGGAGACCTGGAAGATCTTCTGGAAAGACATCATCATATTCACAGACTATGTCTACATCTGATATTGAGAGATCTTCTTTCTCTTCGGTTTTCATGTATGCCAAGAATCCCATGCATCCCTTTTCAATATATATTGGCCTTTAAGCACGATATGATAATTGGCTTATGTAACTTTCTAACACCCTAGTATATGAAAGTTGGAGTCTGAGGTATTTGAAATCAACACACTTTCTTCTACAATCGATTGTGGCATGATGGTTTGACAACCAATCTATGCCCAGAACAACGTTTATATCTTGAAGTCGAGTTGCAACAAGTTCACAGGCAACTTGCAATATTTAGATACACAGTATCCACAATGGTGGTTGCTCCTATAGGTGTCTCTATTAAGTAAGAAACACTCAATCGAGAAGGTATCACTGGCAACCACTTTCTAAAAGTTGAAATGGTAAAACTATGTGTAGCTATATTAAATTAATCGCGTAATAGGCTTCTTATTTGATTCATTTATACTCGTATAAAAATTCTATCACATATTAACGATTACGCCACTCAGTTGCTTAAAATGTCTTATTTCATTGCTCATCCAAGTACACATAAATAAAATATTACTAAGCAAACAAGAAGAACACAAAGCAAAGTAATAGATAATCGAACTAGACTAAATAAAGCTAAGTATCCCTAAATTCATCATCATGTTCCTCTTCGATCTATCTGAAGCTTGGTTCTCTTCTTGAACTCTTTTGCATTGATTGAAGGTGGGTCGGAGGAGAAGTATTCAAGTCATATTGTGTCTATGGTCTGAATTATTCATCTTCTATTTTCTTCAGCAATAAACTCCTCGATCAGATTTACAATTCCTCAATTGGTTGCACTCATGACAGTCACCTAAATGGCTCGAAACATATGTTGTGTCCTTGCACTAGCCATACAAAACCCTCCCTGAAACGCAAAGTTTGCGCTAAGGGATGATCTCCTTGTAACTTCTCATCAAGCCATCATCTAATCTCTCATCATCTGACCACATACTGACCGAGATCTCTAACGGTGGGATTGGTGAGTCCCACGCCCATAGGGCTATGACTATTGCCCGAAAGTAGTGTCGATGTAGTCATGTCCATACATATCTCTTCTCCTAAATATGATGTAAATTGGTGACGTCGTGGTGTAAGATCTATAACAATTTGAGACATGCTTGCCATGACTTCGGTAGTCATCACCATTGCAGTGATGAACACTTTTCTCTCTCTGACGGAAGGCTCAGCATGGTCTTGAGCCCTTGAGTCTTCGTGGTTTCCTCATTCGCTAGCTATTCCTAATCACGCAACAATCTAATCATTAACGTGCCTAATTTGAGCAGAGACTTACATCTTGTCATTGAGTCTTATTATGAATGATGAACAGTTTTTCTGTGTAAACATGGCTTTGATACCACTTTGTAACACCCCGATCTGGGACCTCAGGAGTCCGAGTTCGGTTGGTATTACTTCCCAGAGGGAAGAGTGCAAAGCTTACACAGAGAAAACATGGCTGAAAAAAACTTTTTATTTCATTCTCATAAATCAACTTTTCCTTACAATTGTTCATCATTCATAATAAAATAAAGCAATTACATTTTATTCAATGACAAGGAAAGTAAAAGATACCAATGCTCTGCTGAAGACGAAAGAGTTGCTCACCAGTGAATGATTTAATGCCTGGAACCTACAGTTGTAATTAAACAAAAATGGGGGTGAGTCTACAACCCAGTAAAGAATAATTATAAGTAAATAAACAATAATTTACAACTGTAGTGGGCGCTAAGCCCCTAGTCTTATTTTAATTCTCGATACACCACACATGTTTGTATATTTTAATTTCCCCCATTATCATTCTCAATTACTCTCTTTCACACAACTATCACTAGGCTGGCTATACCGGTAATAGCCATCTATGGGCGTAGCAACCCTGTAGAACACCCCAATTCTACATGTTGGCCAGACAATGAACCATACACTCCCAGTGGTCCCCAGACCACCAGGCACTGCAGTGAACCACCACGGGGACCCCACCGGTAGCTAGCCGGGGGATCAAGCTCTCAATCTCGGCATGGTTCATGCTACATCCTAAACATGATGGTTATTAACCATCCATGGTCCTCTAGAGTCTCAAACCAGTGTGAGTGAAATCCTAAGTCATAGCCAAGTTCACACATTGAACAATATTCTCAAATTCAAAGTTCACTCGTTCCCTCACGAGTGATGTCATGACTAATCACAACAATCTCATTCTCAATCTAATGATGACGTTAGGACTCACACAGCTCTCACTTAGCACGCAATGATGTAGTGTCTCTACATCATTAAATCACCGGCGGCCCACTCTCCATGGTGGCTGCACTCTGGCCGCGAACGAGGTAGCCCTTGCCACAGGTCGCCACTTCCGGGATTTAAGGGGTACTGCATGCTGAACTCTAAATATCCATTCACACCATATGAATGAATTAAATGAGACTCTAATCTAACTCAATCTCATCACAATGCATGATATAAATGCTCAATTAACATGCAATCATAAACACAATCTCTTTCTATCATGCATGACATATTAACACTAACATGCATCTCAAAATAAACATTTGTTTAAAGTAACTCATAATTGTCAAGTATGGAATTTATGCATGTCATAGTCTAACTCAAAGCTATCATGCTAATCACATAACCTCTATAGCACTACGATAACAAGCAACGTGTAAAGGGTTTATTCACATCTAAAATTACTTATAACATCCCTTACCTCAAGTGCGGATCTGTACTTTCACCAAGAGTGAGTCTCAAGATGCTCTAACAGTAGGATCTGGTAATTAAAGCAATATATTTGAATTAATCACAAAACCTCTTACTAAAATTACCAAAATACCCTTCCCGAATCTTATTAAATAAACCACAGTTTCTGTATTACTATTTTGACTGAAGTTCATAGACCAATGGATTCCTCTCTTTAATCCGAATCCAACGCACCAAACCTCGCTCAATTCCGAGTTCGGAGTGCGAAGATATGTCCATTTTACTGAAATGGATCTCACAGATCCAAATGGATCTCTTGGCACATTTCGGATTTTTGGGCCATATCGAGACTATTTTCTGATCCAATCCTGATTTGGATCCAAACCCTGTCTGTTTGGATTCCGATCCTCCTCATAACTGGATCCAAAACTGCTAGTTGGATCCAGAAAGTCTGATTTGGGTCTGAATCGGTTCGACCCGAACCGGTCCACCCAACAAATTTGGGTCTGAACCGGTTCACCCAAACTGGATTGGGTCTGAACCGGTCCACCCAATCGGTTTGGGTCTGAACCGGTTCGACCCGAACCGGTTCACCCAACTGGTTCGGGTCTGAACCGGTTTGACCCGAACCGGTCCATCAAACCGGTTTGGGTCTGAACCGGCTCGACCTGAACCGGCTCACCCAACTGGTTCGGGTCTGAACTGGTTCGACCCGAACCGATTCACCCCAAACCGGTTTGGGTCTGAACCGGTTCGACCTGAACCGGCTCACCCAACTGGTTCGGGTCTGAACTGGTTCGACCCGAACCGATTCACCCCAAACCGGTTTGGGTCTGAACCGGTTCGACCCGAACCGGTTCACCCCAAACAATTTTTTTTTTTAAAGGGACTCGGTCTGGGCGCAACCCAGACCGGTGGGCTCGGTCTGGGTCGCACCCAGACCGACCCGGTTCGGTCCGCCCTGGACCGAACCGGTCCCCCAAATTAAAACAGCGGAAGGGGCTGAACCCCTTCCGATCTCACGCGCAGCGGGGTCGGCCCCTGCCGACCCTCCCTCTGCACCCACACGCCTGGGCCGGTCTCCGGGACCGGCCATCCGTGTCGGTCGGTCGCCGGGGCCGGCCGTCGGAGTCGGCCGCCACAGGGGCCGGCCGACCACCCCCTTTTTCTCGCTGTCTCTGAATTTTTTTTTTTCTTTAACTGCAACTTGCCGGCAGCCATGGCTGCCGGCCCTCTGAGCTCCCAACAGAAAAACGAAGAAGAAGACGGGGAAGGTGGAGGCCTACCCTGCTGCTGTCGCCGCCGCCGCCACCTCAGGTAAGTCTTCCTCTTTCTCTCGTTCCCCCTTCACTCTCTGTCTCTCTCCCTCTGCCGCTCGTTTGGTGCGGTGGAGGGAGGCTGCGTGAGGGTTTTTATAACCCTCACGCAGGGTGAGGATAACCCTCACCCTCCCGCGGATTTCGGGGGGTGAGGCTTATCCTCCCCCCTCCGTTACGCGGGGAAACCGCAGTTACAATTTTTATTTTTTTTTTTTTTTAAACTTATCCCCTCCGGCGACTTTGCCGAAGGGGGTTTTACAAGAAGGCTCAATGTGGTTGTGGATGTAGGCAGTTTTTACAGAACCACGTAAAATCTTTGTTTTCGTGTGTGGTTGTTTTCTCCTTTTGCTTTTTCTATGCTTGTTTCTTTGATCCATCAATAAGTCAAAGGGTCATTCACTAACAACAGGTTGTTGCATGCCCACCATGCAGAGACGTTGCATATTATGTGAATTCTTACTATGGCAGTAGTCATGTGTTTGAGTATCTCAACCAACTGGCATGATTGAGTCGTTTCTTGAGTAGTCATAAGAAACTGATAAATCCATTAAGAAGAATAAACAAGATAAATTGTAAAAAAATTGGATTGATTAATTTTTCTTTTTCTTTTTCTTTTTCTTTTCTGAAGAACTGAACTTGGTGTTCAAGTGTGGCTCATACTTGTGGGGAGCCAAACCAAGCCGCAACTTGCAACAAAAAATACATTGTTATAAAGCTACAAGTAATAGGACTTAAGTTGTGACTAGTTTACAAAACGACATTGTTTTAAAACTAAAACCAATAAAGATTTAAACTCTAAACCATGAGCTCGAAAGCTAAACAATTCAGCCATTTCTTCTACATAACACTATATATTGTAAAATATGTATAATGGGCATATGCAAAGTTTAGCTTATTTACAAGTTTGAACGAGCTCTTTATGAGTCGATCCATGGTCTTGTTTATCAGCCTTTTCTGCAAGATGACCCCTCAACAGCCCAACAACCACTCTCATCCATGTATGTATGCCTATCTTTGTAATTGTAGCACGAACTGGGTTTACAATAGCTAAATTATAAATTTCATAGTTATAGACATTACTGCCCCTATTTGGGTTTGCTTGACGCATCAGTTTTGCCTAACAGAAAATAAACTAACAAAGACACAATATTTTAACGTGGTTCGGTTCAACTGTTCAAGGAAGCCCTACGTCTACAGGTGTGCTCTCTCTCTCTCTCTCTCTCAAGCATCGTAAGAGAGCATTGTTTTACTTATAACAAAATCAATACAGCTTTTGTAGGTCAATACATTAGGTTAAAAGCAAGGTATTAACATAGCAAAAACTCGGGGATTCTTGGTTGGCCTTGATTACAATAATCAGTCTACTGGATTGGGTCACGCTCTTTCCAGTTTGAGCTGGTCTTCATTTGATATCTATAGCATGTGTGGTTATCCACATTTGTCAAGTTTGTTTGATCTTTGTAATTTCCATGTCTACTTTGTTTCGCCTCATTTGGTGGGTTTCTATTAATCTCGGTAATTCTCATTTTTGCTGCAGTGACTTGTCCCACGTGAACTTGGTTTGCATTTATGTGGATCGGATCCATATTTCTAACAGCTCCCGTCAAGTTCATGGTTCAAGAAAGAACGTTGAGCTTGCCACTTAAAAACTTGAACTGCAAAGGCTTTGTCAATATATCTTCAATTTGATCAATGGTGGATATGTATTTCAACATAAGTTCTCTTTTTGCTAATTTGTCCCGAATGAAGTGCATGTCGACTTCTATGTGTTTGCTTCTATTGTGATGAATGAGGTGAGATGCAAGATAAGATGCCCCAATGTTATCACACCATAACACCGGTGTTGACTTCATATGTATATCTAATTCATCTAGAAGGAACCTGATCCAAGTCATTTCAATAGCGGTGTTAGCTAAGGATCTGTACTTTGATTATGTACTAGATCTTGATATTGTGGCTTGTTTCTTGGATTTTCATAATATATGATTTGTACCTAGAAAAATTGTGTACCTTCTAGTGAATCTTCTATCATGAGAACATGCATCCCCGTCAGCATCTCAGTAGGCATTGACTTCAAAATTGGATAAGGAGTCGATCTTGAACCCAAGGTGCAATGTTCCCTTTAGATATCGAAGGATCCTTTTGATTGTCATCCTGTGTTGATCAGTTGGAGCATGCATGTATTGGTAGACCAAGTTCACAACTAAAGAAATATCAAGTCTTGCCAGTGTGGAATTTGTAATGCTCCAATGACTCTGAGATAAAACGTGGGATCGTTGAAGGGAGACCTAGTAATAGCTGAAAGTGAAGGGGAAAGAGCCATTAAAGTTTATGAAGATGACACCGACTTAACACCAATCATATTCACTCTTTTTAATAATTCTAATATATATTTTTGCTGAGATAACTCAATTTCATGCTTGATAAATTTTGCTTCTATACCTAGAAAGTAATATAGAGGCCCCAAGTCTTTTAAAGAAAATTCCACTCCCAATTTTTCAATTAGTTTCTGAATATATGTTGGAGAATCCCCCGTGATAATTATATCATCCACATAGATTAAGGCAAACATTGTATGAGTCAAAATTTTTAAGAATAAAAAGTGATGTGTCAATTTTTTCTTCAATGAATCCCAAGGTTTGCAAAAAAGAGCTTAGCCAAGCAAACCAAGTGTGAGGTGCTTATTTTAAACCATATAGAGCATGTTGTAACTTACATACATAGCCATGAAACTTTGGATCTTCAAATCCAGGTGGTTGATCCATATATGCTTCTTCAGATAGATATTCATATAAGAAGGCATTATAAATATCTATTTATTAAATGACCCATTTTTTGTTAGAGCTATAGACAAAACAAGTCTAATGGTGGTTGGCTTCACCATAAGGCTAAAGATTTTAAAGTAATCTATTGCCTCCTATTGACTGAATCATTTGGCCACAAGTTTTAACTTGTATCTTTCAAGAGTTTCATCGACTCTTCTTTTGACTTTGTATCTCCATTTACAATCAGTTACATGTTTGACTTGATGCAAAGGAACAAGGGTCCAAGTATAGTTTTTGATAATGGCATTAAATTCAACTTTCATGGCAGCTTGCCATTTAGGATCCTCGACAGCTTCTATAAAAGAGATAGATTCATTATTCTGAGCATGAAGGGTCAAAAAGGCCATTGGTATAGGATATTTGGTATTTTGATATACCTTAGGTTTCAAGGTTACATCTCAAAATCTGGTAGTCATATGATGGGTCATAGTTGGAAGAGCAATAGGATTGGAGAATTCATGAGACTAATTTGGTTCACTATCTTGTTATAATTCATGTCCAGGTTGAACTTGACTACTTGGGTTTGACGTGACATGATGAGAGGAATGATTGTTGTCTTTTTCTTGATTTGGTTCATGAGTGATCTGAGGTCTTTCTAGACTTGAGACAACATTAGAAATGATAATGATAGGCCTTTGAGTCATCTCGGTCTTGGATTCAGTGACTTTGCTCACCTGATCTTTGAAGGAAAAACTTGTTTCATCAAACACAACATTTCAAGAGGTCAATTTTTTTCTATCCAGAGATACCCATGATGATGTGGAGCATAACCCAAAAGCATGTATCTTGATTACTTGAAGTCAAGTTTGTTGGATCAATAATCTCTCAGACACGTATAACACGAGCATCCAAAAACCTTTAAGAAATTGTAATCTAGTTTTGTACCAAAAATTTTTTTCAAAGGTGTTTTTCCACCTGACTCTTGAGGGAGTTTGGTTTATTAGAAAAAATGGTTATAGTAAAGGTGTATGACCAGAACAACTTAGGCATAGATGATTGGGCCAGGTTAGGCTCGTGTCCACTATGTGTCTATCTTTACACTCTGTTGTTCCATTCTATTGGTGAGTATGCGGGCACAATATGTGATGCCCAATGCCACATTCATCAAGGAACTTAGACAATCCTTGATATTCACCACCCTAATCAGTGTGAAGATATCAAAATTTTCATTCAAAAATATTTTCAATATAAGTTTTAAAGGATTGAAAATTTTTATCACTTTTGATTTTTGCTTGATCAAATAAATCCATACATGTTTAGAAAAACCATCAATAAAGGAGACATAATATTTAAAACCATTATTGCTAATGATCAGAGTAGAGTAGTATCCCAAACGTCTGAATATATAATATCTAAGGGTTCTTTGACAATCTTTGATATTTTATTAAAAGGCAAACCATGGCTTTTGCCCTTTTGACATGCATCACATATAGAAAAATCAGAAGAGTTCAAAGACGATAAGTCATACTTATTGATAGTTTGATAAACTATATTTAGTGTTGGATGACCCATGTGTTGATGCCAATGTTCTATGGAAGCTTTCTCACCAATGCCTCATTTTCTTTCCCACTACCATCACTGAGTAGGAAGAGTCCTTCACTGCTTGTTCCTTGCATTAAAGTATTTCCTATACAGAGATCCTTCACAAAACAAGAGTCGGACATAAACTCAAACATCACATTATTGTTTTTAGAAAACCTTTGCACCAAAATTAATTTTCTGAAAATACTAGAAACATGTAAAATATCCTTCAACACAAAAATTTTCTTGAAGTTAGAAGAGCCAATGTTTTTTATAGCCAAACTTGTGCCATCACCGACTTTTAACTTTTAAGGTGTTTGATCCATGATATTCTAATGATACTGACAGATTGTTGATATCATTGGTGACTTGATGTGTAGTACCATTGTTAGGATACCAGTTATCTTCATTGAATGATTGATTTGGAGTGTTGAAAGGGGCATCATAATATGCTTAGAGGGATAACTGGGTTACTTTGAACATATTTTGACAATTGATAACATTGTTTTGCTGAGTGTCCTCCTTTATCATGGATCTGATAAATAGTACATGGTGGACGATCATTGTTGGAATGTCCACCAAACCTTCCTCATCCTCGAGGCTGATAGCCACCTCTATTTTCTTTATCTCTACCATCATAACCATGATTTTGACTTTCAAAAAATTGCTTAGAAACAGTATTAGCTGAAGGATGAGATTGATCATTCATATGAACTTCTTGAATTAGAAGCCCATGCAGTTCGCCCATAGAGATTAGGTCTGAGCGGGTTTCTATTGATGTTCAGAAGGCATTATATTCAGTGGGTAGGCCTCTTAAAATTTGTAATATTATGTGTTCATCCGCTGTCACTGTATGGATAATTATTGATTATCCCCTTTTTAGCAAGTGAAGATTTATTTTCTTTTCTGTTTTGGTTATTTCTTTGTTTCCATGTTGTTATCCATTTTATGTTGAGATTTCGGATGAGATTGGTCTATCTCCAGCCAATTGTTGCTTGATTGAATTGGTTGGAATCACCTATATATATCAGCCTCTTGTAGCCATTGACATATGAGAAATAACAAAGTCGAGTGAGTCTGTGTTTCTCGTGGATGTAGGCATTCATTGTCGAACCACGTAAATGTGTGTGGTCTGCTTGTGAGCTTTTTATATATGTTTCGTAATATGGTATCAAAGCAGATTCTCTGAGGTGATCGTTGGTAGCTATTTTTTTTATGGAGAAGAACAAAGACGCAATGGCCCGCAACAATGTCAACTCTTCGGGAAATTAAGTTGATAGTAAGGTTGGTTGTTTTGATCAAAACCATTTACTTAAAATCATAAATTCATTATTCTCTGGGACCGACTATCTTAGTTGGGCAAAAACTATTAAACTATTTCTCAGTGGTAAATCCAAATTAAGATATATCACTGGAAAAAATGTGAAGCCGAACATCTCAGATTCCGCCTATAAGAATTGAGAATCTGAGAATGACATGGTTATGAGCTGGATGTTAAATTCTATGGAACCAGCCATTGCCAGAAGTTTCTTGTTTATAAATATCGCAAAAGAAATTTGGGATGCGATTAAAGAAATTTATGGCAAGCAATTTAATATCGGAAGGGTATATGAACTTCAACTAGAAATCTCTAAATACACCCATGACAACAAAACCTTTAGTGTGTACATTGGAACACTTAGAAGGATATGGGATGAATTGCTCCAATATCGACCTCCTACCGCTGACATCCTGAGAACAAAAAAAGATTTAAAGAAGTTATGGTTTTCAAAGTCCTTGTAGGTCTTGGCCCTGACTATGAAAACCTTCAAAGTCAGATCTTGATGGCAACTCCCTTGCCATCATACAATGTTGTTTGCGCCATGATCCAACGTGAAGAAACCCGCAAAAAGATCATGAATCTGAGACATAGTAGTAAGGAGGAACAACCTGAAGAAATAGCATTTCAAGTCAGCTTTAAGAAAAATCAGGCATTAAGTGAGATGCCAAACTGCCCCTCTCAAGATCGATCCAAAGCTAGGTCAAAACTTAAGTGTTCCTATTATAAAAAATTGGGACACTCCAAAGATCGGTGTTGGGATCTTATGGGTCATCTCAGTCGTGACAAGGAGACAAATGTAAAACAAGACACGGAAAATTTCGTCACCAAAGATGATCTCACTTGATTCTTCCAACATATGGCTATGACAAACTTAGCATCTACTTCTCTTATCAAAGAGGCTCCTACCGACCAACAAGGTAAAACTTGTGCTCTTCTTTCATGTTTGTTAAAAAATGAGTGGATTATTGAATCAGGAGCCTCTAACCACATGACAAATTGTGATGACGACTTGATCTATTCTCAAAAAACAGTATACACGGCCGATGGGTCTATCATGATGGTCACTAGCACAAAAAATGTGAAATTCAACCAAGACCTTGAATCTAAAGTTCTTGTGGTTCCTAAACTTGCTACTAATCTCATGTTTGTAAGTAAGATCACAAAAACTTGTGATTGCCAGGTTGTTTTCTCTTCAAAGGATGTAGTGTTTCAGGATAGGAAAACGAAGAAGATGATTGATAGAGGCATTTAACGTGATGGTTTATACATCTTCAGTCCTCTGCAATAGACCTTCTTATGCTGTGATCAATCAAGTAATTCTTACCATCTCTGGCACTCTCGTCTTAGACATGCTTCTGCTAAAATCATTAAATTAGTATTACCAGAATTGAATAATGATAACTTATCATGTGATGCATGTGAGTTTGCTAAAGCCTCTCGGCTTCCTTTTTAGAACTCTTCTACTAGGAGTAATGAGTTTTTTGAATTGATTCACTCTGATGTGTGGGTCTGGCCCCTGTAGACTCTTTGTTTGGTTTCAAATACTATGTTACATTCATTAAGGACAAGTCTCGAGTTACTTGGGTATATTTTCTAAAGCATAAAAGTGAAGTGGCCAAAGTTTTTAAAAAAATTTACAACCTTGTGCTTACTCAATATGAGCACAAGATCAAACTTCTGAGGTCTGATAATGGAGGTGAATATATTAATGAAGTTCTTGACGAATTCTTGAAGCAACAAGGGATAATGCCTCAAAATACCTGCGCAAGAACCCCTCAGCAAAATGGAGTCGCAGAAAGGAAAAATTGGCATTTACTCAATGTTGCTCGGTCTCTCATGTTTCATATGAATATTCCTCAACCGTATTGGACCGATGCCATAGCCACAACATGCTATATCATAAATTGGGTCCCAAGTTCTAGTTTGGGAAATAAAATTTCCATGGAAAATTTGAGAAATAAAAAAAATTCCATCAAACATCTGAAAGTTTTTTGCTGTAAATGTTTTGATCATATCCAGGAAAAATTTTGAAACAAACTTGAGAAACGAGCTGTCAAATGTGTTTTCGTTGGATATTCCTCTTCAAAGAAGGGATTCAAATGTTTCGATCCTATCTCAAAAAATTTGTATGTGTCAAGAGACGTGAGATTTTTTGAAAATAAAACCTACTTTTAGTATCCCAACGAGGGGGGGAACCAGCCAAATATGTCAAGTTTCATACCAGGACTCATTTTGCCGATTCCTGAATACCTTGATGACCCCCGTCCTAACTTGTGTAGTCTCAATAACCAGAATGATTCCTCTATTCAAGAGTCAGATATCCTCTTTGAATCTTCTTTTACAGACCCTGTCACTACTTCCTACCCAAGTCAGCCCATAACCAACCCTGTTCAAGAAAACAGTAACATCATAAAGTCATCTTGACCCACTAGACCACCTGTTAGACTGAGAGACCATTATTCCTATTGTACCACTGAAGCTCCAAAAGTTTATTCTATAGAACACCAATTGGATCTTTCAAAATTATTCATGTCATACCGTACTTATCTAGCCAAAATTTATGCTCACCATGAACCAACAAGCTTCAAAGGAGCCCGTGAAGACCCCTAATGGAAATTGGCCATGGATGACGAATTAAAAGCGTTGCTCAAAAATAATACTTGGACCTTAGTTGAGCTTCCTCTAGAAAAGAAAATAGTGGGATGTCATTGGGTATACAAAATCAAATATAATAGTGACGGATCTATGGAGAGGTACAAAGCAAGATTGGTCGCAAAAGAGTATACTCAGAAAGAAAGTATCGACTTCACTGAAACATTTGCACCTATTGCAAAAATGAGTTATATTCGTATTCTCCTTTTTGTGGCTGCTAATAAACAGTGGAGCATCTTCCAATTAGATGTAAAGAATGCCTTCCTTCATGGTGAGTTAGAAGAAGAAGTGTACGTGGATCTTTTGCCCGAATACAACTGTGATCTTGGTAAAGTGTGCAAACTCCAAAAATCTATTTATGGCCTAAAACAATCTCCTCGAACCTGGTTTGCCAAACTCAATGAGGTTCTTATTAACATCGGATTCAGATGTAGTACTACTGACTATACCATGTTTGTGCATCGTTCGTCGTAGGGCAATGTCATTTTGCTTGTATGTGTTGATGATATAATTCTGACATGTGACAATAGAGCTATGATGCAGAAAATCAAAGAAATCTTGCATGCCAAATTTGAGATCAAAGATCTTGGCGAATTAAGGTATTTTCTTGGCATCGAAGTCGCACATTCGAACAAAGAAATTTTCTTGTGTCAGCGAAAGTACACTCTGGATCTTCTTAAAGATACTGGAGTAATTGGAGCAAAGGTTGTTGAAACTTCTCTTGAAACTAACTACAAATTAAAGAAAAATGAAGGAGATGTTGTTGCCAACTTTCAGAGCTTCCAAAGACTTGTGATAAAATTAATATATCTGACCATTACTCGTCCGGATATTACCTATGTTGTGAGTATTATCAATCAATTCATGCATCAACCACGATCCATTCATGTTGAAGTTGCTCATAGAATCCTCTGATATCTTAAAGGAAGCCCAAGCAAGGGGATTCTCATGAAAAAAATGAAAACCTGAACATAGTAGGATTCACAGACGCTGACTGGGCAGGAGACCCTAATGATAGAAGGCCAACTACAGGTTTTTGTTCATTTGTTGGTGGTAATCTTGTATCTTGAAAGAGCAAGAAACAGTATCTAGTTGCTAGATCCAGTGCTGAAGTGGAATATCGTGTCATGGTTGTGTGTACGTGCGAGCCCATTTGGATTAAGGCTCTCTTGTTAAATATGGGTATAAAAATGGCTCAACCTATAGAACTCAAATGTGATAACATGGCTGCTATATACATTGGAGCTAACTCGGTTTTTCATGAGAGAACTAAACATTGAAGTTGACTGTCACTTTGTAAGAGAAAAGATTCAAGCTAAAGAAGTATACACATCATATGTTGGAAGCAAAGATCAGTTAGCTGATATTTTTACTAAATCTCTAAGTTGTGAATCCCATCACAGGCTGAATTGCAAGTTGGGTTTGATGGATATCTGCGCACCAACTTGAGGGAGAGAATATCACTGTATGGATAATTATTGACTATCCCCTTTTTAGCAAGTGAAGATTTGTCTTCTTTTCTGTTTTGGTTATTTCCTTGTTTCCATGTTGTTATCCATTTTATGTTGAGATTTCGGATGAGATTGGTCTATCTTCAGCCAACTGTTGCTTGATTGAATTGGCTGGAATCACTCTATTGGATATATAAGCCTCTTGTAGCCATCGACATATGAGAAATAACAAAGTCGAGTGAGTATGTGTTTCCGGTGGATGTAGGCATTCATTGCCGAACCACGTAAATGTGTGTGGTCTGCTTATGAGTCTTTTATGTATGTTTCATAACATCCGCCACAGGCTTAGACGCAAGTTGGTGAGCTATGCTCTTAGCTTTCTGAAAATAATCACTCTATTGGATTGGGTCACGCTCTTTCCCGTTTGAGCTGATGCATGCGTGGTTATCTATATTTGTCAAGTTTCCTTGATCTTTGTTACTTATATGTTTACCCTGTTTCACCTCATTTGGTGAGTTTCTATTAATCTCAGTAATTTTTATTTTTGCTGCAGTGACTTGTCTCACTTGAACTTGGTTTGCATTCATGTTGATCGGATGGATCAGATCCATATTTCTAAAATTGCCATCCATGTATGCTTATTATCTCTGTAATTGTGGTAAGGACTGAGTTCACAATAGCTAAATTATAAAACTCATGGTTATAGACATTACTGCCCCTATTTGGGTTTGCTTGACACATCAGCCTTGCTTTCCTTTTTGTCTTCTTGCGTCTTCACTCATTTGTTTTCTCTTTAAGCTTGTTTATTTAATGCAGTTTTCATGGAAAGTTGCTGAGCTAAAATCTCTTTCCCTTCTATTCTTACCATGGGTGAAAACAGACATCCAAGCATCAATGATGGGAAAGTGCTACCCTAGTACAAGCAGGCCCCTGTTTTTCCACCACCTTTCTCTTTCCATGCATAAATCTTCGTGACTCCCCAATATGAAAGAACTTTCATGGGAAGGCTGAGCTGGCAGGAGTTTTAGAATCTGTGCTCTTTTCCGTGAAACTCTTTCCCTTCCATGGGAATGAAACAAACGGGCCCTTACTGTTTCTAAACTTCTCCATTACTGAAAACAGGCCCTGGATCAGCTTGATCGCGTCTTGGACAGTTCAGTGTACAAATTTTGACAATTTCGATAGATCCTTCACAGTTTTCGGTGACCACCTCTAAGTTCTGGTTGTCAAATTTACCTCCGGATTGATGGCCACACAGAAATGCAAATCAGGGGAAAAGTGGGGAGCATTTTCGTTTCAGCATCAGGGGTGAATTTGTAGCATACCAGCACTAGCTGCTAGCAAATCTTTTTCATCTTTCAAACATTTCAAGGGCCATCTGATCCATGTGCACGCTGCAGATCAGCCAGTTTAACTGGGACTTGAGAACCAACCAATATCAAAGCCCCATCTAATTTCAGTTATCAGATGTGAAATCAGAAAACTTTCTCAAATGAAAACCGCATCACTGTCAGGAATTTTTTGGTTGCTGTGGCGGGCAGGCATCATATGAGTGTCAATTCTCAAATCAGTAGCATTGAGAACAAATCTGAACCAAAATGAATGAACCTGTGTAAAGACTAAAGACAATAGGGCTATAGGCCACTGTTTCATAGGCCTGACAAACATGCAGAGCAATTTTTGTACATCAAGTGGTAATAAATAGTGGTAAGAAAGGTTACTAATCACTGTCATGTGCGACACTAGGAACAGGTACGACGATGCATTCAGGTCTCGTCCACTACATATAATGAAATTTTGCACCATTCACCTTCTCAATAGATTTATACCAACAAAAATAACACACCGTGTACAGAATATAATTACTGCAAATAGAAAAAAAAACTGCAGCCAATGGAGATCTTGACATTGAAAAACAAAAGCAATCTTCTATAAATTTGATTATTTCCAAACACATGGGGGAAGGCATATTCATCTGCATCAGCAAAGACAACTACCAAATATGTGTGAATGGTGGGGTCCACTACCCATGCAATGCTGGAGCATCCATTTTTAACTTTTCAGTGCACTATATGTCACCAATACATGAATGGACCCCATGCAAGTCCTGATACCTTCAGGTTCTGTAAAAGACACTGAACGTGAGAAGGTGATTCTCATACGTATCAACAATCACCCCTGGTGGAGCAGGGCAGATCCAGTGATCGGACCTAATACTCAGACCACACAAAACACAGAAAATCGCTAGCTAAGGAATCTGGGAAAAAGTTTGCAAATAAAAACATGAATTAGTTATGAGCTTATGATCTCAGGGCATATTCAAGTTAGCAGATGTACCAAATTGATCTAATTTCCAACTCTTTATTCAGGGGACTCTAAACCAACTTGTTCAAGATATAAATTACAGGGATAAAAGGATTCATGGAACTCAATTTTCATGTTTTATGACATCAGCTTGCAGCTGGTTCAAAAGGAATCAACTCTTTTGGCAAGTTGTTGCAGAGGCACAACATGGGGTCACCAGTGCAATGTGAAAGCAGTGTCTGCAAGGTATGCCAGGCAAAACTAACAACACATTTTGAATTAAAGTTGAACATGCATTTTCTCTTGCAGGTAGAATATCTGGGTAATTCCAAAAGCTGTCATTTGGAGATAATCCCCTATGAGTAAAGGGTTTTCAGGTTCAATTCTAGCAATACTATCAAACTGATTCCGATAAAGTTTCAAATTCAGGTACCATATTTTACATGAAATTTGGTGCCAGCAAAATCAGGTAGCTAATCAGATATGGATCTAAGGAGTCTGCCAACCTAATTTGAAGTGAATTCTATGACCAAGAATGCTATATGAAATATTACCGGATTCATTTAAGCTTGAATCCAAACAGAATGAGACTCATTTACATCCCTTATGCAGAAACAATGTATTGGATTGAAACAGATTACAGAAAGAAAAAAAAAGAGCCTGATTGATCAATGGAAAGGAAAGTAACATTGTTTGGCATGTCAGTCCAACATAAAGAGAACATCTTGCAAGAAACTTTCAAGGGTCAGAGTTTTGGTTGACATAGAGGTTTTAGGAAACACCATTCCTTCCAACCTGACAACAAGGGAAAGAGAAAACCACGAGTTGTAGCTGTTACAATTAAACCAGAAAAGGAATTTTTGGATGGCCCATAGAATAGAGACCCAAAGCCAATGATATGATGCAAATAACCATTCATGCTTGCTTCCAGAGTTTTGCTTCAAACAGCAGACTGGTTGTGTTTATGGACTATAGTGGAAGTTGAACTAGCAAAGGCATCTTTATTAGACCATATGTTTACAAATGTCAATTAGATACGAAGATTGGACAGAGTACTATTTCTGGTTGAAATATCCTTTCAGAGGGACCCCAGTGAACCAGTTTTAGTCTCTCAGAAAGTATGCCCGTGTTTTCACCAGCTTCCCTCAACATGCTTCATAAGTAGAAAACATGTACAAAATTTCCAAAATATGGAGGCTCAAGCATTTGAATGTTTTCACCAATAACATGTTATGCTGAAAGAGCCTCTTGAAATCCATTTAAATCCAGGAGACAATTTTTCATCAACCAGTATCTCTTAATTATAATTTGCAATAACTATGCTAAAGAGAACACATTGCCAGACTATTTCTGCACAGCCATAATCCAGATTTTGCTGTAATCAAGGATGTGGATTGTATGATGAGCACTCTATTGAATGTTTCCATGTTGATCAAGGTAAATGTGTGAGAATGAGATTAAATATGAAAAATCATGCATTA
The DNA here is from genome assembly GCF_984573655.1 of Nuphar pumila. Classification (NCBI taxonomy): domain Eukaryota; kingdom Viridiplantae; phylum Streptophyta; class Magnoliopsida; order Nymphaeales; family Nymphaeaceae; genus Nuphar; species Nuphar pumila. The sequence continues at coordinate 124,542,930 of NC_143253.1, forward strand.
TTGATATATTAGTCTGTCTATTACCTGGAAACAGTGTAAACAAGCAAATAGTTACTCAGAGGAATAGTAGATAACCATTCACAGCGAATAACAATATTTTACTCTGCTAATGAAATGATATATATGGAAAAACTGCAAAAAGAAAAATTCACTTATCCTTATGATGCTATACTCGTGCACTTGAAACGGAAAGTCAGTTGACCAACCTAACTCAGGGTTTTCCCATGCTCTAAGACAAAACAAAAAACAGATTGCTCTTGCAAACATTGCGTTTCATGCCCAGCTTGCTTTGGCCTTTCTAATTCAATAGCCTTTGAATCCTTCATAGTTCATAGTTCATAGTTCATAGTAAGTGAATAATATTATTGATAATCTACTTTATGTTGTCTTATTCAGGTTTCTCTTTTGATGCCAATTGGAAGCAGCAAGTTTTATGAGTTTATTATGTTAACAAAGTGAAAGTACATCATGAACAATAAGTAATCGGTACACTAGTAATAACCTTGCAAGTCACTCACGGTGAGGTATCCAAGGACTACATAGGTTACACCAGAGGCGGAGCCAGGAATTCAAGCTTGGGTGGGCACAAATACACAGTAAAAATAAAAATAATTTCTATGACAATAAACTATACTAGCATTTGCAAAAGGCTCCAATACATGCTCTAACAGCCTAGCTGCTATCATAGCATCAAGTGTTTCTATAGTCAATCATCACTCTTCTAGGGAAAAAGGCTCAATAATTGATACTATGCACTTCCATGAAGTCTTCAACTACCAATCTAAAGTTTATCCATCACCAAACCCATCAAAGTATAGCCCCTCTGTCGTTCTGTTTGTCATAGTGATATTTCCCATTAAAACAAAAGTGAAGATATCATGTTCGATTTTGATGCAGACCTAGAAAATAAGAAAATTTCGTGAGATTGAAAGCTATGGAGGGAGTTAATAACAGCAAGAAAAGCAATGTTGAAGGGAACCAACAGATTATTTAAAAGAGAGTATTGCACAAATGTAGTGAAGTAACTATGTGAAGTTGATGCAGTTTAAGATGCATTAAGAAAAAAGGGCAGCATAGGAAACAAACCATTTCACTGCTAATCCAGAAACATCGTCAGAAGCAGCATCAAGTTGTTGGAGCACAATATTGGACAACTTGATCTCCAGGTCACTTCCAACTTTAAAGCTTTTCTTGCTTAGCTCATTAAGCAGATAAGATGTTGCCATACATCTATAATCTTTGTCCTTTCCAGTCATCGACAAATAAACAAGAAAGCCAAATTTCGATACTGTGATGAGAAATTCAGTCTACAACTCGGATAAGGAAAATTAACACAAACATTAAGCATCCGATACAACCTTCTTCTCCAAATAGAGATACCACCATCCCTATCGGTGCCTGGTCTTCATCGCAGCAAGCTGTGTTTCACAGAAGTTTTTTCCAAATGTGATCCACAACATTCTTCCAGTGGATTCTCTTGAGCAAGCAACATGGAGGGCATCCAGCAACTTAAAATATCCATTGAACTCATGAACTTGCTTGTACTTTGGATGCGACCAAATAGCAATTATGAAGAAAAAAAGTTGTGCTTGTGGTTATTTCTGCTCTATAAACAGGATCGCTTCCTGTTCCTAGCAGAGGAAACTCTACTGTTATATCCTTCCATTTTGTGCACTATAGAATCAAGAAAATCCTCTATTTGGGTAATTCTAAAATGCATATATGAAAATGAGATTGTGGCAGAAATCGCTATTTAGAATTGACATGAATGAGATTGTTAGAAGGCAAAAACCCAACTTTAGGAACTTCTGATGATGATTGCTTGCATATTTGCTTGTGTAGTGTGTTTAGGGCTAGGTTTGTCCAAATAAGCCTTCCCAGATCATGCATTACTGTCAACACTCTACAGAAGTCAAATGGCAAGAAGATTATAAGCAGGCCCATGAATTTCCTCTAAAAATGCCAAATGAACTAGAAACAAATCTAAGGGATGGAGGCAAATTATGATCAAACCAAGAAGTCAACCATTGATATTAAGATGGTTAAAGAATTCAGCTACTGTGGTGCTAAATTGTGGTGGCTTAATACCAGCATCTTGCAAGATTTTCGCATTAAATGCATCAAATAGCATCTCAAGGCTTCCACAGATTTTGAAACAAGGATGTATGTGGAAGATGGCATTGATTTTGCAGACTTGTTCTCTGCAATATTCCTCAAGAATTTGAATGCCAAACTTGAGATGGTAGTTCTAGACAAATTTTTCAAGGATCAATTCATTGACAAATGGCAGTATAAGAGTTGACAACCAGACATATGCAGTCAATCAAGTTTGTCAATTCATGCATTGTTATATGAAAAGAATAATGAGTTACATCAAGGGACAATATCACATGAAATAATCCACCATAAAGTAAGCATGCAAACAAATTGTTTATTTGGTTTTTCACATGTTCAGTGTATAGGCTATCTATATTCAAGATCTGTCTCAATACCTACACACACACACACACACACACACACACACACACACACACACACATATATATATATATATATATATATATATATATATATATATATATTGGTGAGAATCTAATATTGTGAAGAAACAGAAAACATGAAAACAGAAGAGTGTCGTGCCTTCTAGCATTGAAGTTTACTGGGAATTGTTTCAAAAGTATTGTAAATCAAAAGCTTATTGAATCATTTGGATTTAGTATAAACCAATAAACCATTTATTTTGACAATAAAAGTGCACTGGCACTCATAGTTTAAAAACCAGTGGATTGATCTAGTGACTAGTTTGAATCAAGCAAGTCAACCCAATTTGTTGGCCCAGTCCATACATATGTGGTTAAAGGCATAGACTTGGTGCCTAATCAGCCTAGTTGAGGACCAACCACCTAGGTCCAGGCAGCTAGGCTGTAGTGTCCTATTACTCTTCTTCTTCTTTTCTCTTTGTTTTCTCCCCTTTTCTTTTTTTTCCCTTATTCTTCGTTTTCTTCTTTTTCTTCATTTTTTATTTTTTATTTCTTATTTATCTATATATATTTATACATAAGAAAAATATTAATAGTAAGGCATTTATATGTGTATGCATGTGTGAGAGAGAGAGCATTACATGGTCATATGCATGAAAGGAAACTTGCTTATATACCATTCATACACCATGCATACTTACTTTATGGGATGAATAGTTCCATATCCAAGAATCAAAAAATAGTATAGGAGCCTCCATGGGTTATAAAAGGAAGATCCCTTTACTTCTTAATCCAATGGGTTGGGGTTTGTCATGCTCATGCAGTCATGCCCGACCCAAGACCCAAAACTAAAATATGTATTAGAATGTATAATATATTTTTTTTTTCATAAAGTCGGGTACAAGGGCTTGACTCGGGCTGGAACCCATGCCCGAGCCCGACATTTTTGGGGCTGAGTCCACAAAATGAGGCCTCAGATCGACCTGAATCGAGCTAGGTACCCAAGAGCCCGTCAAGTACTTGGCTCGATGGCCAACCCTAACCGTGCTAAGTGCATTTGCAGGGTCGGATTCGTATGTGTATGTGCATGATTTGCTGTCATGCTTCGGGTCTTCTTATTTGTCATCATACCCGGACCCTATACGGTTTGGTCCAGTCGGGTCCGGGTAAACCCAACCCATTGACACCCCTAGTCATATTCCTTTGTAGGGGGCTGTCAATAGTTCGGTACCCTACCCAAGGTGTATCCAAACCGACCCAAATAACTAGTCATGAGATTCAGGTTCAGGTTCGGGTTTTGTAGGGTTGAGAAAATGAAATCTCAAACTCTGATCCATATAATTTGAGCTTTCCTACGAGTCTGGTGGGGGTTTGTTTCCCCATTGCATTGCAGCAACTGAGAAGACAGGAAACCCTCTCCTTCATTGCCCTTGTTCTCTCTATTGTGGATCCACTCATCATCTCTTGATATTAAGCTGTTAAACATTGGACCGGATCCACCTAGACCCAAGCAGACCTGCCCCAAGATCTTGCAGATTGGGACCAAGATTGAACCCAAACAATGCACAGAAGACTCATTTAGGACTTAGTTCAGGGAAAGATCATGGGATCTACATTGTATTAGTCTAGGATTTTATATGTGGATCAAGTGGATTTTGGGATCCGAAACTCACCCACATAACCAACCCAAGTCGAACCTTATCAAAAACGCAAAATTCTACCCATCACTATACTGACCAAGCCCTTCTGTTTGGATCGTGCACCCGTGTCCAAGACCATATCTTATGCCCAATTCGGAAGACCCAGTCTATTCCTAACAACAGTCTAGGTAACCCTAACAGAGCACGTTCACAATCAAAACCCTAATTCCGGTTGGCCAACCCGATCCTTCACAACCGTCACCTATACTTTGTCCTAACCGGGAACTGTAATCCACCTAATTCCCGTGACCCATTCAATTTCATTGTTGTTACTACCATGGCTAGGACTTGGACCCGACCCATGACCTGTTAGACCCGATTAGGTAGCTAGACCCAATTCATTTTCGGCCACTAAAAACTGCATAGCCGTGTCCAATTCGGTGCATCAGCCGACCCAGGCCCTATCCAAATCAGTCTAAACCCATGATATTTGGGTCCACTGTTACACCCTTTTATATATATATATATATATATATATATATATATATATATATATATATATATATATATATATATATATATAGAGAGAGAGAGAGAGGGGGCTTTTGAAGAGTTTTTTCCATGTTTTTTTCAAATCTGAATGCATTCTACATGCTTGATTTTACCAGAATCGCACTCTTGCATTGTCTGATTTGGATATCTAGGTAGGTTTTTATGTGGTTTGAAAAAATGACAGTCTAAAATTTTTGCAAATGTCATAAATATCTAAGGTCACATTTTTTATTCCAAGTGTTTTTTCTAGCATAGGGATGTCAATGGTCGGATGTAACCCGATATCGAATTAGTCGAATTCAGTAGCCAAATCTGGATCCAATTGAAAATCGAATTCGAATTGGATATTAAATTTTCATTGAAATCTGAATCCCAGTAAAACCTGAATCTGGATTAAGTGTAAATATTGGGTTTTGGACTAGTCAGATTTGGATTCTGTTTTATCTTTTCCCACTCACCTTTAAATCTGAATTCAAATATGATTAAGTCAGGCCAGATAAAGTCGGATTCAATAATGCCTAGATCTGACCTGAATCCAGCCCGTTGACATCCTTATTCTAACAAATCGACCATGCTAAATACATCTGTGGGGTCCAATTTGTAAAAACTAACCTGAGAAACCCCTTTGCTCGCTGTAAGCTGCCGTCGGCACAAAGTAGAGTAGGCATATATATATATATATATAGGTGCTTGAAGCTTTTTGTGCCTATCGAATTTGGTTAGGGTTTTCATGTTGTTTTTTCAAAAGTCTGACCCTATGTGTTCTGATTGATCAATTTACTAAAAAATCACACTTGAATCATGTTTTTTTAAGAAAAAAATTATTTTTAAACATTGAATATTTTTCAAAACTGTAGACCGTTAACTTTTGAATCTTATAAAAACTTAACTTGGTGTTGGAATGGACTGATCCAAAAGTCAATTCTCACAAAATCAAGCATGTAGATCACATCTATATGGTCAGATTTTAGAAAAAATAGAAACAATCTTTCCAAAGCACAGTAGGCAAGCCTGTAGGCACAAAAAAGCTTCAGGCAGCTACCTTATATATATATAAGAAGTGTTAAAACCGTTTTTGCATTTCAATGTCGTGCACAAATTATTTTCAAACAAAATATGTCCTTCAAAATGTTTTTTTTTTTATAATTCTTGCATTGGGCTTTTGGTTATTTTCAAATTATTATTTAATTTTTATATTCAACGATCAATCCACCCTTGTTTAAAAAATACAAACACCTTTTTCTTCCTCCGAGTGCCCAACCTTGTATCTACCTGCAGGAAAAGCCACCAGAAGTTTAGATTTCATGTGAGTGCCTACCGGAAATCCAAAATCAAAAATTTCTTTTCAACTTTTTCTTTTCTTTTCTTCCTAATAGAACCCTTAACATTTAAACCTACAATTATTGGTCAAAACCTAATGATTTCACCCAAAAAAAAGTCTCATCAAGATTTACTCTGCATTTACTTGCTGAAAAACACATTTTTCCTCATCATGGTCTCTCTCTCTCTCTCTCTCAATAGGTTGAATATTGTGGCTCACCAAATGTTTTTGAACTCTAAGTTCACTTTTATCCACAATAAGAGGATTCATCATTCTTTCATCTTGGCCTCTAAAGTCGTTCACTTCTTACATCTTAGTGGTCAATCTTATTTTTCTCTTAAATTAGATTTTCATAAACCCTTTGATTCTGTGCATTGACCCTTCTTATTTCAAATATTATCCAATTTTGGCATTGATCATCATTTTTCTGGGTGGGTGAGGAAATTGATATCTAATGCTCAGGCCACGATTAAGATTAACGACATTAGAGGTGGCAAATATCAAGTTGGGGCATGGATTATGGCAAGGCTGCTCTCTCTCGCCTTTGTTGTTCAATGTCATTGTTGAGGGTCTCGTGGTGTTGCTTAAGCGTGTTGCGGAGAAGCGCCTCATAGATCATTTAGATGTTTCAGATTTCTCGGACCATATTCTTATTTATGATGATGATATGATTATTTTTGGGCGAGCAAGCATGCAGCAGATGCTTAGATTCAAACTTATTCTTCAGTTATTTCTCTCTCTTTCTGAGCTTTCCCTAAATAATAGCAAATGCTCTCTTACTATATTCAATGTTGAGTCTTCTATGCTTGCATTGAGATAACGGATTTTTAATTGCACAATCTCTGAGTTGTCGATGACATATTTGAGTATGCCGTTACAAGTGAAGTGACTCTCCTTCGATGCTTGAGCTCCAACTATTCAAAAAGTGAAAAACAAGCTTTTTCATGGTAGATGTCTTATTTCTCCATCGCTAGCCGTCTGACTTTAATCAGACATGTTCTTTATTCTATCCCTGAATTTTTCATGTCAATGTTCGTAATGCCTTTGGGTGTGGAGAAGCAGATTTGTCGTTTAATGGTGGATTTTCTTTGGTCTGGGTGTCAACTTCAGGGTAAGCGTCATTTGGTTGGTTGGCGAACGGTGGTGTTACTTAGGCGTATGGCTGGCTTAGGTCTTTTTGCTCCAAGATAAAGGAGTATTGCTCTTGTGGCCAAGCAATATTGGATAGCCCATCAACCAGGTTCTCCATGTGCTCGTTTGTTTCATGCTAAATATGGTGCTCCTGATTTATCTCTTTTTCATCACGAAACCTGGGGGTTGACGATCTCGCACTTGCGAACCATGTGGCTGAGAGCCTTATCGTTCTTCAGAGATCAAATTGGGGATGTAAAAAATTACGATCAGTGGTTGCAATGGGCGATTGCCCCAAATGGTGCATTCCACACCCACAAAGTGTATAGATTGTTGCTTCCTCCGGGGGCAGATTGGTTCCTTAAGTGTGTGTTATGGGTTAAGGGCCTTTCCCCAAGATCTCGGGCCTTGGCTTGGTTAATTTTGCATGATAGGGTTCAGACTCATGATTATTTAAAGAAGTTGGGTTTTCAATTTCCTAGCTGGTGCGTGCTTTGTCAAGCTGCTGAAGAAACTACCTCTCATTTATTTTGATATTGCTTAATCTTTGTGGCTCTATTTAATAGGATGTGGAGATCTTCGGATGTAATTGTCAAAGAGAAGTTTTTCGTGCTTGATCAGATTTTGGGTCCTGTTGGAATTAGACGATGCAAGCGGTGGAGACTGATCTGAAAGACATGGTTGCTTACTACTTGGTGGTTTGTTTGGATAGCATGCAATGATGCTATTTTTCAGTAAATTTCGATCATCCTTAATAATCTTGTCAATAAAATCCTGGTTGATGTATATGTGATTCTACGTATGCATTTTAGAGACCTCTCCTTCCCTGACCTCTCATTCCCTCTGATCAACGTTCACTCATCGGTGGTTCTTTCTAATCCAGCGGATCCTGTCTGTAGTTTTTTTTTTTCTTTAGCTTCTTATTTTTCTATATTTTATTTTTGTTTTCTATCTTGTTCGTTTCATGGGTTCAACATTTTATTGATAGTCATGAGTGGTAATGTTGACTCTCTCTATATATATATATCTCTATCTCTCTCAGCTTCACTAACACACAATGCCCTCCATGTTGATCTCTGTTTTTTTTTAAAGGAAAATATATCATATTGATAAGAAGGAAGAATAGGCTTCTACCTAAATGAGTGATGAGGAATCACTCATGGTATGTTTGAGATACAAAGGTACTCTAATCGAAAAAAAAAACACATCACAAATCTTTGATCAGACGTGCCACTAAAACACTGAATAACTACCAACGGGCACTTGTCTTGCAGGAGCAGTTAAGTGCACATCACCTTGTGTTGGGACGTTGCAAGTTCGAATCCCATTGGTATGGTTATATAACTGGTAGGGGTCTGCTTAACCCCAGTTTTTTCTGTCCAAAAAAAAACTTTTTTACTTAACTGATTAACGACTTCTACAACACGCGATTAAAACAATAGAAAAAATAAATCATTGAAAGAGCAATCCGTATGCAGGAAAATTGAAGTCAAACCTTCTGTAATTGGGTCAACCTTGTATCAAATTACAGTGAGTTCATCAATTGAAAGGTCTCAAGCTTAATTTGTGGCTGCTATATGAAGGCTTTCCATAAATTTTCCATGGACAACTACTAGTTTCGGGTAATAGATGAATATTTGGTTTAGACACGAGTGTTCATTTCCGATGACTTTTCCGGAGATGCAACGATGGAAAAAGGCGTTTGAAACACGGTAGACTAGTCATTAAATGTCAATAATTTAATAATAGTATAGAAAATGACCAAAAACCCAAAACAAAAGTTATAAGAAAGCCATTTTTAAGGGGCACATTTTGTCCCAAAATAATTTCTGCATGATATTAAAATGCACAAATGGTTGTGCATTGTAACGTTTTCCCATATATATATATATATATATATATATATATATATATATATATATATATATATATATATGAAAATGGGTCCTAGCTAAACCCATTTGGTGATAACCGCTTGCTAAATGGGTTTTTCTGGCTTCTCTGGTGCTTTTTATGCTGTTCCAGCTCCATAAATGTGTTGGGCATGTTCTATTTACTAAGAATCCACACCTAGATCATGTGTTTTTCATGAAAAAAAATGATGTTTGAAGCCTCAAAAATTTACAAAGATTTTGGACCGTTGATTTTTCGAACTTCATAAAAAACCCACCCATGTGTTGGGATCAAACACTTCAAGAGCTGGTCTCTATAAAATCAAGTACATAGAATTTAAAAATAAAATAAAAAAAGCTTGATAAACCCATTTAGCATGTGATTTAGTACCAAGTGTGTTTAACACGGACTCATTACTCTGTATATATAGTCACTAGAAGATGAGAACTAATGTGTAAACCTTTATTTTCATGAATTTTTTATTCTTTTCTTTTGAATCTAACCATACGGATGTGAACTATGTTTGGTTTTATAAGAACAAATGCATAAATGAGATTTTTTTAAGGTTTTAAAATTAATGACTCATATTCTTTATAAATATTCAAGCATTCAAAACTCATATTTTTTTCATCAAAAATACACGATTCAATGGTTGATTCCTAGCAAATTCATCATGCCAGAAACACCCACATGGTTGGATTTGCAAAAAAACGTGTTGAAGATGCCCATATTTTCAGTTCTCATATTTCAGTTCTTATATTCTAGTGATTATATATATAAACCTACCTATGTGTCTTTACTTATACGATCCGATCCAAGAGTAGATTCTTATAAAATCAAGCATGTAAAATACGTTTGTAAGGTTAAAATTAAAGAAAATATGAAAAAAACCTTTGCAGTAGGCCAAAAAAGTGAGGCAGCTATCACCATCTCTCTATATATATAGAGATAAATTGGTACATGCTCACACGTTAGGTGCTAAATGAACATGCTAAATGGGTTTTTCAGCTTTTCTGGTGCTTTTTATAGGGTTCTGGCCCTAAAAATGTGTTGGGCATGGTTGATTTACTAAGAATCCACCCCTTGATCATGTGTTTTCAATGTTTGGAGCCTCAAAAGTTTATAAAGATTTTGGACAGTTGATTTTTTTTTAACCTTATAAAAACCCACTCATGTATCGAAATTGAATGTTTGAAGAGATCATGATCCCTATAAAATCAAGTACATAGATCACATCTGTACGGCCAGAATTTATAAATAAAATAAAAAAAGGCTGAAAAATCATTTAACACCTTACGTGTGAGCAACTACCAATAACCATATATATATATATATATAGGGTTAAGATTTGCTACGTAAATGACCTAGCAAATGGAGTTGAACCCAGTGGCGGAGCCAGAAGTTTTTCTTTGGGTGGGCAGATTGCGGGTCTCGGGGACAATGCTATGGTCTTGAAGGACGATCCATTTATTCGGACCAGTGGTGGAGCCAAAAATTTTTTGCCCACCCATCGTCAGAGAAAATTTTGGTTGTGCGTGATAGATCTGACATGCTCTTCTAGAAGCGGCCTCCCTGGCCGGAGAAGGCGATGGCCATCAAGTTGATGGTACCATCTGGTTTCATCATTCTGAGGACCTTCATGGCATCGGCCTGCCCGTGGCCAGGCTACAACACACTTTCAATCCCTCTTTTCCTCCATTTAGTGAAGCAAACATAGTGTTTTGCATGGCACCCATAACTAGATTTAGGTTCCAGTCATCCATATCGCTATTCCTGTGATTAGGACCTCACCGATGCAAGTTTTTTTCATCAAATTGGACCCTGTGTATGTGATCTACATCATCCATTTAGTGAAGATCGACATTTGAATAGACAGAATCAGACTTATGTGCAGGACTTTTTGTTTATTCAAAAATCAATGACCATTAATAAAAATATGGTTTTTTTTTGTTAAAGAACACTGTCAAAATAAATTGAAAATCATGTTTTTTTTTTGTTAAAGAACACTATCAAAAGATTGATTTCTATTAAATCAATTGTGTTGAACCCATCGATAGGGCCAGATTGATCAAAACAACTTAGTATCAATGAGATCCCAGAGGGAGTTATGACGACAGAGGATGATACAGGGATGAGTGGAGCCGGGTTCCCCATAAACGTAGGTTACACGGTATCACAAAGAACAAATGACAAAAGAAGAAGCTGGGGAAAAACACACAGTTCTTCGTTGAATATTCACAAGAGAGAACTCCAACTCCCACGAACTAATAACCCGTCTCTTCTGCGGTTTTTACACAGTTCAATAAGGTAAAAAAAATTAAGGGAAAAGATTATCTCTACCATCGTCAGAAGAAAACACACATGGATGCATATTCTTTCTTTAACATCATCTAAAGAAATTTTTTTTCCGGTTTCTAATTTTGAGGTGGGCGACCGCCCACCCCTGGCTCCGCCAGTGGTTGAACCCCTTGTGTGGTTTTTTTTTCTCATATCTAACATCATAGATGTGATTTATAGGATTCTCTTAGTGAGAACCGACTTTTTGATCCCTAGAATTTGACCTGCCTATAGGTTTTTTCATGGATCAAAAAATCAAAGACTATGAAGGCATCAATTTTTTTCAACTATTTAAAACATGTTTCTTCAATTTCTATTAAATCAAGCATATTGAACATTTATGAGGTTAGATTGTGTTAAAACAACTCCCATCACAAGATTCAAACTAGATTGTAGGTACAACCCATTGTACCAAATATAAACCCATATATACATTGAAGGGAGTAGCTGCCAATGCGAGCCAACATGCACACAATGTCCATCAGACGTGCATCGTTAAGTCGGTAAAACTACTTTGAGTGGTGGTTAGCGCCCACCACTAAAGGGTATTTTTGCATGTGAGTGATGAGCTGCCTCGGTGCGTTGGCCATAGTTAGCAGGAAGAGCTGTTCGCAACTACTCCCTTCTTCGAATATATATATATATATATATATATATATATATATATATATATATATATATAGCTCAAAAATCATCGCTAAAAACCATTTTTTAAATGTCAGGCCCATCTCCTATGGGCGTTATCGATACTTTAAAGCATCGCTAAAGGTCTCAGTATAGTGACGCTTCAAAAGTGCCACTTAAAAATGCACAAAAATGTACTTTTGAGGGTTTTTTTTTTGCTATTTTTTGCTTGCTGGTCATCCATCACGCATGCGAGCGTAATTCCACTGTTGCTACGCACCTAATTATTGCTTTATTTGGTCAAACTCTATTTTCTTTAACCATCCAATTGAAAAACCGTCATCAAATCAGCAACAAATCTTATAACGCAATTGAAAAACCATCCAATTGAATAAAAACTATTTATTTACTTTCTTTATGCCGCTTTGAGCTCTTGACTTGCATTAATTTATATATTCATCCTCCCGATCTCCTCAGCAACGAGTGGTGGTTAATGAAATGGAATGCCCATGTGCATCAACATGCAAAAGTGATGGATCATGCCATTTGATTAATAATTGCCATAGCTATCAGATTTGTTTGCACTCGTATGGTGATTGTGTTACTTGATATTTAGAGTCTTACTAATTTTTTATTTTTTATATATTTACACTGAGAAACCACCCTAAGGATCAGAGACCTAGCCCGTGCTGGTGTTGCCTGCCGGACTTATGGTACGGTCGCTGTCCTAACAGCGTAAAAATCTGTGAGCTTACCCCTAAGGAGTCGCCATGCTTCGGCTTGTGCAAGGGGTGACCCCCATGAGATTTGAATCTAAACCACCTGCCTAACAGCCTAGGTCCCATCCCACCACACCAAACCCTTTTGAGGTTATTAATTTTTTATTGACACATATATGCTTCCCAATATTAATGTATATCCTTGTGATATTTCCTTAATATTGAAGCTTTGTTCTTACCGTTCTTACTGGCATTGCATTTCCTCGTACATGTATTCTACGTATTATAAAAGCAGAGGTGAGGGTAATAGGTGCCAAAAATTAGATGCTTTATGAGCTTTTTTAAATTGATAACAATGTCATTAAAATTGTGTTTACCCATTTCTTTATAAAGTTTTTGGAAAAAAAAAATTGGCCAACCCCTACCGAACAACAGTCGCCCCATGTGGCAGAGGGATTCGATCGTGGGCCTTCAGCTTGACACATGACCCCGCTTCGATTTTGATTTTTTAGGGGATTCAGTTTTTTTAGGAAGACTTAAAGTTCTTATCCAGGATGGGACCTAGGCTGCTAGGCAGGTGGTTTAGGTTTCAATCCCATGGGTGTCACACCTTGCGCAAGGCGCGAAGGGTGGCGACTCCTTGGGGGCACAGGATAAGCCCACAGAGTTTTACACTATCATGAAAAACACAGTAAGTACGGTAGCCCGAGCCACCGTGGTTAAGTCTCTAATTCTGTGGGTGGTTTCTCGGTATAAATATCAAAAAAAGAGTTTTAAAATCTTCATAATTGAAAGTTACCAATTAAAAGAGAGAGAGAGAGATAAGCTAACTACTTTCACATTTTCTCTCCCCTGTGGGAAAGTTTCCAATATCTAAAGGTTCTTACGTCGTTTGCATCTTTCCCTATTCATTCAAACTCGATTTCTTGGATGTCATTTCTAATCTCATGCATTGGAGGTCTAAGCTTTGTCGTGCAACTCAATACATCCAAAACGAAACATTTAGAGAATATAGCATTTGAAAGGTGCACCTTGACCAATTTGCATTTGGGTATTTTCTTCGTGGTAGGTGGGTAGTGCCCACCCTGACCCGAACTGCAGGTGGGTATTGCCCTGGGTCAGGGTGGTCACCACTTGTGCTCGACCCAAATGGGTTACTACTCCTTCATAGATATCTTTAATTATACTAATTTTCAAATGATGCAAACATTTATTTATAATTTTTTGGTTTTTGGGGTTTTTTATATATCATTGAGCAAGATTTTATTAATGAATGATTGATTTTGGTTATTACTTATTAAACCCCTAAATCTTTGATTTTTTTTAAGAATTTAAATTTTTTATTTGGTTTCTTAAATGCCATGAATATTCAATTAAGCAATTTTGTCTTTTTTATTTCAATGAACATTAAACATGATTTGTTGAATACTTGGTTAGAAATTTAAGGGGTTTTTGTTTCTTTTTCAATTAACATATCTATGAATCATTATGTTAGAATGTAGGTTTTGATTTGTTTTTTTACTGAGCATTTGTGCCCACCCTAGTTTAGATTCCTAGCTCGGCCCCTGCCTGTTGAACTCGAACCTAGCTAGCTAAGCCCCCTAAGCTAAGGTATGGTTATGCCTTCTTCTCATCCTCCATTCATCAGCATATATATAAGCTGATAGCTTGTTTTACATGAATTTCGGACGATATTGTATGCTGGCCAAACCAAGCGAATAGGAAAGAATCTTGTACAGATCAGATAAACTTATTGAACAATAATTTCATTCTCAAACCAAGCTTGTTTTCCCTCTGCTTTTAAGGGATGATTGATTGACCTTTGCTTGTGCTTCCCGTCCCATGCAACTGCTTACCTGCACTATCAAATGCAGTTTGGTTCTGGGCTACTGCTTCTCCTTTCATCACTGCTTTACCTGTTTTTACATTTCCATGTGCATTCTACTTGTGCAGACGCTGAACCTGCATCTGCAAATCAGATTGCCTCCCTCGTTTGGCCTCTAAATGTTCCAAACAAACGTGAAACAGTTGGAATCAGAAACGTTGTTTGAGAGCTGTACCCGTCCCCCCCACTTGGACTGTCACTGAGTCAGCTGGTACCAAGCAGCGACTTTGCCAACTTTGCCAACCATGCTTGAAAGAGAGGCCAACTGTGCAGATTTGAGTTGGAGAATAGCTGCAAATCTTGTGATTTTCTTATCAAAGAAGGATCTTATGATAAATTTAAAAGATTTTGTTATGACTTTTTATATCAAGTTAAATGTTATTGGAATGAGATAATGAAATGCTTTTTTTTGTTTATGTATTTTTATTTTGTCAATTTTTTTCGACAGAGAAAGCTGGGATTAGGCAGACCCCTACCAGTTATACAACTATACCATAATGATTCGAACTTGCAACGTCCCAACACAAGGTGATGGGGACTAACTGCTTCTGCCATACAAGGGGAACCCCTCTTGGTATTTTGTTTTGTCAATTGCCTCCAATTATAATATCCCAATATTAAACATTTGTTTTGTAGACTATCATAAAGGTTAAGCATAACAAATCATTGCAGTTTATTTATCCAATATCGATTTTCAAAATGATTGAACTTGGTTGCTTTCAATAGTCTTAATTTGAAAATCTGAACTAAATGTATAAAAGCCCTTCAGGTTAAATCACCTTTGGGATGAACTTGCAAGGGAAAAAAAAGGCTTCTAGCAATCCATATATTTCAAGAAAGCTAGAAGGCCATGAGCAGGAAACTTCCATTACCATGAAGGTTGTTTCTGGCAGGATTTATCTTCAAATTTCATGCAATGCCTGATACAAGAAGATTGCAAATATTTAGTTTTTATGGATGCATGATTTTCCCTCAATGTCATGACAAACTTACTCGAAATGAAGAGCAAACAATTTTACAACCATTTTGTTTTCATTGATGGCAAGGAACCCTCACAGAGAGGAAAACCCCGGGTGAGACCCCACACCCACTTTGCCATACGTGACGTACCTCTGAAAGTTACAGACGCACCCATGCACCAGTGGGGTTTGATCCAGCATCTTCATCTCAACGCCCTTACAACCACCCCGCTGGCCACACGGACGACCTCCGGGTTGTACCACCTTTTTTTTTATCCCTTTCGTCATCATACAAAGCGAAATTTTCTTGTGGAAAGGGAAAAAGAAGCAGGTATGATCATGACCCCCCTAACCACTGCATTATTTTCTTCCCTCATAGTTTCCAAAATACATGATAAGTCACAGCCTGAGCAGTGATTTGATTTGTTAATTAGGACAACACTCAATAGGGTTAAACAGAATAACAACTTCAACATGTATCCAATCTTATTCAGAATACTGAATACAGGTGCCACTTTTTTTTTTCATTTTTCAACATATGTTTTAACAACTCAATGTAGACATAACCATAGTGACAAAAGTTAAAAACGGCAAAATATCATTTTTCAAAAACTCGTGAGAATTTGAAAAAAAATTCATAAATCTCACATTTTTTTCGGCAAAATCTCGGCAATAAAAAAACAAATTAAGAATATAAAAATATTTTTTATAAGAAAATATGAATAAAATTTATTTAAAAATAAAAACATGGTTTTTTCACAATAAATAGCTGTTTAAAACGTAAATATCACATTTAAATAACGGTATTTAATTTGTGTTTTTTCTTATAAATCTTGCTATATTTTTTGAAAAACTCCTGAGAATTTGCTGTTTTAAACTTTCAGGCAAATTACTCGCGCGCCAGATTTTCATAAATCTTGGGATATTTGTCACTATGGACATGACCAACAAGTACAACACAAGACAAAGATTACTCTCTGCAATTGTGACCGGTTTGAAGCCCTGCATTAATGAAAATGTCAGGGTAAACCACCTTCTTGAAGAACAGAAGCTCTAACCTTGCCTGCAACGGCGAGAATGGAACCGCCATCTCATTGCTTCGCCGTCGACATTCTCATCATCTGAAGTCAATGAAACCCTCTGAAAGTGGTTGATTATTTCATATCTAAACATAACCTGATATAAGACTAGGCATCAAGTTCCAAAGGATATATTCAAATCCCATGCGAACCGAAAAAAATTCTTTGGAAAAATGCATAAACAAACAGAACCAAAACTTTTCATGCCCAATTCATATGAAACAACCATGAGAGAGAAAGAGAGAGAGCACTTATCATTTTGCCTTTTCTCGCAGGTGAATGCTATTGAACAAAACTGATAGATGGAAAGAAATACTAATCAATGGCTCTCTTGACTTTCTTCGTGTCTTCCCACAGGTTTCTCGAACGGCAATCAGACCAGCATTCCTGATCAGATACGTTCAAGAAAGCCTGTGGAAAAATACAAAGAAAGGCATCTGCAAACACAACATCCACCATCATCCCTATCCACGATACCACAAAGAAGGAAGGGGGACTTAGGGAGGGGAAGGTTGGGTATTTATAGGAGAAAACAGGTTGGTGCCAATCCCGAGAAGAATATGGGAACAAAACGGAAAAACAAAAAAAAAGGCAACCACCTCCCTTCTCTCTCGCTGAGTTGAGCCAAGAAAAAGGCAACGACTCGGAATTCAAGGAGAACAACTCTAGAGTGAGAAAATTGCAGAATGTGGCAGTTACAGACAGAAAATTAGAGAGAGATATGTAGTGGAGCAGTAAATAAAAACAATAATAGAGCAATATCGATCTCAACAGCATCCGACAGTGAAGATTAACAAGTGGCCATTTCATATGGTATGCACCAACTGCTGATCAACAATTTGGCATCTTTACACCCACTCAGGTCGCCTTCTTGATAAGAAGGTGATGATGACCCCTCAGTCCCAGTAGGGATGACAGTGGACCGGGGGAAAGTGGGGCTCAGCCCCGCCTCGCCCCATTTGGACCAGGGATGAAGGTTAAAATCTATCCCCGGGCCGGGATGGACTGACGCTTTCCCCCGCCCCGCCCCTGTCATGATCCCCGCCTCGCCCATCCCTGTCCCCATCCCCAATCCTTCTAAAGGATGGCAATAGATCACTAAGGAGAAACGGGGGCCCGCCCCGCCTCATCCCCGTTTGGACCGAGGATGGAGGACATGAAACCGGGATGGAGGCGAGGGTGGAGGTTAAAATCCATCCCCGTGCGGGAATGGAGGCGGGGGGTGGAGGTTTGAATTTTGAGACGGGGAGGGGGTGGAGACCTTGTCGCCAGCCCCCAGCCCGGTCCATCCCTACGCCCCAGGTTCGACTCTCGTGTGTAAGTGTCTTTCACTGGTGGGCTCCATGAGGGCTTGAATGTCGGTGACCCCACCTGCAGTTTCGGTAGAAAACTTCATCATAAAAAAACAAATTGGCATCTTCATTTATAATGCTCACCAAGCAACTATCCCCTGGTATACTCTAAGCCATTTAATAATCATATAGCCTGGCTTCTCAAGTAGGTAATTTAAAAGGAGCATTATACGCTTAATTACTGATCAACATTTTACCATCTTCATTTATAATTTACTTGTTATTTAATGACAACATGCCCAACTTGCGATTTCATAGCAAATAGCCAAATTAGTTGGCATAAGACTAATCCAAGACTTGCTTTGAGAAAAAAAAAAAAAAAAAGACTAATCCAAGACAACTTTTTACTGAATCAGTCAAGTAAAGACCTCGGTTAAGTTATATTAAACTGCCCCTAATAGACCAACGGGGGCTCAGCTTGTCTGGCAGGAGCAGTTAGTTCACGTCAGCCTAACCATATCTGTAGAAAAAAGAACTGCCCCTAATGGGCAAAACACCATTTTAAGTGAAAGGTGAAAATGATATTTTATGTAAATCGTAACCATGAAAATAAGTCCAGGCCTATTTTCAGTGTAAAGCTGGTTCCTAAAAGGCATGCCTTTCAAAAAACATGCAACTCTTTTTTAAATATCAGGGAAAAGGTCATTCTCTAAATAAACATTTCCTAATTAAATTTTCACTGCGTCCGTTTTATGCCTTCAATGTCAAACACAATCTACCAATATATAGCACAGTTTCATTCATTTGCTTAATTTCTTGTTGTATGGATTGCATTTACCCTGGGAACGGCGTCGGAGGGAGTTGCAAAGAGTTTGGGAGAGTAGAACTACCAGAATTCAAGGGAAAATGGATTTGGAAAGAGTTGTGGACTCTCTCTTTTGTTTGGAAGCATAAATAACTCTTTCAAGGATTCGGACTTTTAACTACTACTGATTGAGGAAGTCCCACCTCCTAGAGGTGGTAGCTGTCAAATTCATGCTTTAGTGTAAATCATAGTGACAAAAGTTAAGAACGGCAGAATATCTGCTGTCAAAAACTTGGGAGATTTTAAAAGCTTTCATAAATCTTGCATTTTTTGGCAAAATCTTAACAATAAAAAATAAATTATAAATTCTAAAAAATATTTTTATAAGAAAATATAAATAAAATATATTTAAAAATAAAATTCTTGAGGATTTTTATGAGAAATATATGTTAAAAATGTAAACCTCGCGATATTTGTCATGGTTTGAAAATCTCACTAAAAAATACCATTTTAATCTTTCAAGCAAATTTTCACGATATTATTGCCAGATTTTTTATAAATCTTGGGATATTTCTCATAGAGGTGTAAATACAATGCCACTTCCCATCCCAAATGCATTAACTCCCATCCCAGTTACCAGTTTCCAAACAGCCACCAGGTGGTAGTTTGACCAATTTTTTGCCAAATGCATTAACTCCTATCCCGGTTCCTAGATTCCAAACAGGCCCTAATTCCCACTGTCAACAACAGTCTCTTTCCTACTTATTTTTATTAATAAAAACAAGTTTATCCTTCACTCAAAAAAAAAAAAACAGAGTCAGGTCACCAGGAGGTTTTTTTAAATACTAAATGGTGTTTTGGCATCTTTTCATTTTATAGCTAAAATTGAGGGCAAACAAATAATTTCGCATGGTAAAAAATAATATAAGCAGTCAATTGAACAATTCCATAAAATGGTAGGCATTTATACTAAATTCACGATATATGAAACACCTATATGTAAATTACCCTAATAAAAAATGATCATTTACTTTTGCTGTGCAGCTTTGGATTATTGATTATTAATTCATATGTTCTTCATCTTTATGTCCTTAATTAGCAGATACTTGCAATTACGAACGGTTAAAAAAAATGGAACGTCCATATGCATGGACATACAAGTGATTTAATTTGGCCATTCATGTAAAAGTGATAGATGATGCAATTCTAATAAAGGATTAACAAATAATTTACTTGCAAAAGTGCCGCGTGAGGCCCTTCCTAATAAAGGATTAAATAATTTAAATTGATTTTACACCTTTGGACATATCATGGTGCTGATGTCATTAAATTTGTCATTATAGAATCATTGAAATTTTGCTTTATCTACCTATATATATATATAAAGAGAGAGAAATGGATAGGTGATTAATAGGTTTTTCTTCTCTTTGGTGTTTTTTTCCCCATAAATGTGTTGGCATAGTCTATTTATGAGAAATTCGTAATGGATGTAGCCGTTAGAACTCTTTAGTAGGTAGTGATTTTCACATTGGTCGATCATTGGTGGCTTTTATCAACATTCTCAGAAGTTCATATTGAGCTCCATCTTAAAACCCGACTCTACTTAATTTATTCTATTGTCTTGGGCATGGTCTTTTGAAGATCCTCCCAATTGAAGAAGTATCAACGAGGACATTGAGTTCATTCTAATGAAAGAGAATGTGACGAACTTACAATAGACTAATACGTAGGTGCTTAATGAAATACGTTTAATGATACCTGTTTTTCAGGTTTTTTATTTTATTTTTAAATTCTGACCATATAGATGCGATCCATGTACTTGATTTTATAGGATTAGCTCTTGAAGTGCTTGATTTCGACACATGAGTGGGTTTTTATAAGGTTTGAAAAATCAATGGTCCAAAATATTTGTAAATTTTTTAGCTTTCAAATATTTTTTTATCAAAAACACATGATCCGGGTATGGATCCCTCATAAATCAACCATGCCCGACACATTTATGGGGTTGGAACTGCAAAAAAATACTGGAAGAATAGATAATCCCATTAAGCATGTATCACTAAAATATATGAACTAAAATTATGGGCTTTCCAATGTTTTATTTGCAAATCCAACCATATAAATTTGCTAGGAATCAACTCTTGGACAAATATGATTTTTGAATGCTTAAATATTTATGAAGATTATCAGTCATTGATATTAAAACCATAAAAAATCTCGTTTATGCATTATAATCAGATTATTTAAGAGTTAGTCCTTATAAAACCAAGCATGTAGACACATCCATATGATTAGATTTAAGAGAAATGAGAATCTGCTAAATAAAAAACCTACAAAACTCGCTAAATTAATCTGAACCGTTTGACCATATCAGAGAGCACTTTTTTTCGTTCCCAACCCTGGCAATCCAACTCTCCCTCTCTTCCCTCCAGCAACCAAACATGAGCTGGATCAACTACTCACGTCTCTCCTATTTCGTTCGATCTGGCAACAATGCAGCCAACGATGATGGTGCAACGTCTGACGGTGAAGCCCATCCAAGATGGCACAGTGTCCAGCAAAAGAGAGAAAGAGAGAGTTGAAATTGTGGTCGTCGCCGAAACTCATGGCCATCCTTACGGGGAAACAGGAGAGTGGAGAAATGTCAGGTGACACCAGAACTCATGGTCATCATCGAGGTGACATTGCACGAAAGAGAAGGGATGTCTGCATGGGAAAACGAGAGGGGTGGGGTGTCATTGCCGGCAGCTGCACAGTCACCGAAGCTCGTGGTTGTCTACCGGTGTGAGAGAGCAAGGGAGGAAGGGGAAACAATAACATATATATAAAGTGCACATCTAAGCCATTTGATCAAAGCTTCTCTTGTTGATTTAGCAGGTTTATGATGGAAACCATTTAGCATGTTTCATCTCTCTCTCTCTATATATATATATATAGAGAGAGAGAGAGAATATATATATATATATTATGATTAAAAATTTCACCGAAAACTTTGTCACCTAAGGGGATGAAAATCACGTTAGGAACAACGATTTTCAACAAACGTTGGACACGGCGGAAGACATTCCGCACGTCCACCGCGTTCATTTTGATGTGTAATTTTTACTCCACCCCTCTCCCGTTACAAAAAGAACAGAACTGAAAGAACGTAAAAAAAAATGCATCGACGGGCACGCTGCACCCATCGATGCTTCTCTCCATCGATTGAGCAAGGCAAAGGGGCACCAACTCTCTCTCTCTCTCTTTCGATCCACCTCCACAGATCGACCACAGCGGCAACTCACCCCTCCCTCTCTCTACACTGCAAGTCTGCAACCTAATTTGCCGTAACAAAGCCAGTGTCTTCTTCGGTGGGTCGACGTGCCTCTTCCCAATGCCCATTAGTCTGCGACCTAAAATAACCACAACCTCTTCCTGACGCCCATTTTTCTAGTGGGTCATCGTGCGGCCTCTTGCTTTTCCAGTGGGTCAAGGTACAGCTTCCCAAGAATCGCCATTAGTGGTGCATTTTTCATCTCTCTCTCTCTCTCTCTCTCTCTGTCTATGTTATGGGGCTGATTTTCATCGAATGAGAAAGTATCATGGCCCTCGCTTGCTTCCAACCACCACAAATATAATTGAGGGTGGGATTGATGGCATGGAATCACTGCATTGGTTATTCATCTTCGGGTGTTCTGGGAAATGAAGAGCTTCTTTCTCTTCTTCTTCAGTTGTCGAAAATCCCCCGCATGTCCCCAAAATCTGCTCACCGATGGTTTACTGGCCTCTTGTGGTGTTAATGGTGGCGATTAGGGCTAGGAAAAAAGATGAGATGCTCCTAGCTTAGACAGGGGAGGGGCGAAGCCGGAGGGAGGGTGCCAAGCACCCCCCCCCCCCCTTCTTTCATTGTCTGCACATAGTCATCAAACAACGGACAATTGAAATGAGTACGGTTCAAACAAACGTTGGACTTAAAACAATTCTTACAGAACGAACAGAACCAATGCTCTGTTCCGTTCTTTTTGTTCATTTCGTCCAACCTTAGACAAGCCATCAAACATACCCAAGAGACCACCTCCAGGTAAACACCGAGTGAGGTCACCAACACCTAAGCCTTTATGAATTCTACCACTTAAAGGCACCAACACACCTAGTCATAGTTTTTTTTTTTAAGGCAAGGTGGGGTTGGGCAGACCCCTACTAGTTTGACAATTATACCATTTGGGTTTTTAAACCTGCAATGTCCCAACACAGGGTGACGTGCACTAGCTCATCTTATCATACAAACGAGCCCCTGTTGTACTCCTGGTCATAGTTGAACCTCAAAAGAAGGGGTCAGCAACTTTTCCACTAACTGGTGAGAGTGGGCGATTTTTCAAGCCTTCACATCTTGTGTTACCTTATACCGTCACAAAAACATTTTGATGGGTAGTTTGGTCTAGGATGCTTTCCACATTTTTTTAATTGAAAAATCTTCAATTAAATCTAAAATATGGTTCTTCAAGTTAGCCACTGACTAGACCATGAATAAGAAAGCTTACCCAACTCAGCTCCACTCATCCCTTGTGTCATCCCCATCATCATACCTCGTCTAAACGTGAGGCTCTCTTTGAGAGCCAGCGTTGAAAGCGGAGATGGGAATTTTTTATACAGAAAATGGTTGTACTGTGCCATAAAAATGATGTATTTTAAAAAATGCCTCACAATTCATCAAATTAGTCAAATGGACAATTTCACAGGTTTTCATTTTTTTCTAAATTCTTTTATACCTTATAGTTGCGAATTTTTCATTTTTTAAGTCACGAGACTAAAAGTTGAAGGACTCAAGAAACTTGTCAACAAAATCCCATATGAGTTTGCGATATTCCAAAAAAGAATATAAAATTTCAAACACTTGTGAAACCTGTGACAAGTATCTCTAGGCATATTACGAAAATCCTTAAAGTATTGTGAAAGTCCGTACCTTGAAATTTTTCAAAAGTGTACTCCATGAGATATTACGAAATTACACAAAAACTTATGAAAGTCTGATATTGCAAAATTATCACAAGTATCGCACCGGTATTGTGAAATTCCTTTTTCTTGAAAATTTTTGTTCTATATAAATGATGTTTCGTTTCTCAACCCCTTATTTGCATTTTGATGGCATATTTTTGCAATCTTAAGGTTATTTTGGTCTTCAACCGGTACTCCCCAATCCTTCCGACGATCTTTCAGTGACATTAAGTCTTTGTGAAAATCCCTTATCAACGATAGTTCATCGACAATGGTTCACTGGTAGTAGTAAACCCTGAAAGCATGGTGGCACTTTATTGGCGGTGAGTTTTTTGGTAAAAGTGTGATCTATACTTCATCGATGGTGAGTTTTTTCGATAAAATTATCGAGGGGTAAAAAGATCAGCGAAAAATATAGTGAAGTGCTATTGCAAGCAGGATGCAGAAGGCCTAGCTTCACTCTTACAAATTATGATAGCCGAAAAGATGTGTTGAACAATGATGTAGAATCGACGTATCTCACAGTCGGCATTTGTTTGATCATTTGGTATGGGTGGAATAAGAAAAATCAGAAGAATAACACAGAGTTTATAATCAACGATGATATTGTGTTTTCTCTCTATCAAAGATGTGATGAAATACAACATTTTTAGGCTAAAAAGATGGAGGTACCTCTTCAAATATATGTTTTCTCCCCCATCAAATAGGCAGTGAGAAGCATCACATTTGTAAAAGAATAAAATGAATGCAATGTATAAGTGACTTCATTTTGTAAAAGAATAAAATAAATAAAATTTATGAGCAACTTCATTTTGTAAAAGAATGTAATAAATACAATGTATGAACAACTTTATTTTGTGAAAGAATAGAATAAGTGCAAAATGTATGAACTTCATTTTGTGAAAGAATAAAATGAATGCAATGTCAAAATTACATCCAAATGACATCCATGAATGAACTTTATATATAAATATCAAAATGTATGAGCAACCATGGATGAACTTTACATCTAAATGACATAAAAGTTTTTATTCATTCTATCAAAATTATATCAATATTATTTATTATCAAAATAAAATATATGGGGTACAGTAAATAGTCTTTGGCCTTATAATAGCACTTCATTATATTTTATGTTGATATTTTCACCATCGTTGCTTTCATAAAAAAATTGACTGTCGATGAAGTATCGACGATCTTCTCACCGTTGATGCTTATACTAAAAAAACTCAATGTCGATGAAGTGTCATCCATACTTTTACTGAAAAAACTGACCGTCGATGAAGTGTCGCTCATACTTTTGGGGTTTACCATTGGTGATGAATTGTTGTCGATGAACCGCTGTCGATAAGAGATTTTACAAAGCTTGAATGTCATTGAAAGGTTAAGAGACCACATGAACCCTAGAGTTGCAAAAATAAGGCATCCATCCGGATGCAAATAAGGGGCGAGAAACGAAGCATCATTTATATAGAACAGAATTTTGCAAGAAAAAAGATTTTTGCAACGTGCCTTGCGATACTCATCACGATTTTCGCAAGTGTTTTAGAATTTCACAATCTTTTTTGAGATATTGCAACCTCAAATGACATTTTGTTGATGAGTTTCGTGGGTCCATCAACTTTTAGCATTGTGATCCATGAAAATAAAAAATTTGCAGCTGCGAGGAGTAAAAACATTCAGAAAAAAAAGTAGAAACTTGCATAATTATTCATTTGGCGAATTTGATAAATTGTGAGGCATTTTTTAAAACACATCATTTTTCCGTACAATACGGTCATTTTCCATTTCATATATCCCCTCCTCATCTCCACTGCTTGTTTCGGATTTGGATATTTGTTCAATTTGATTATTTTTCATATTCAATAGCAAAAAAATCAAAACCATATCTGCATCCAATTATAATCAGTTATTGTTTTTGGCTTACCAATTACAACTAAATGGAATCGAATTGGAATAAAACCTGATTAGAAAGGTCTTACTAGTTCTCCTTCCTGCCATAGCCATATCATTTCCAAAATGGTAAAATTGGAACATATAAACCTTCAGTCAGCTACCAAAGGAGTTGATAAATCCAAGTGATTCTTGGTCGGCATGACAACTATGACCGCTCATACTAAGAACCTAAAGGTGCCAACTCTGCTAAATCATTCTCTAAACAATTGCATCTTTAACTAAACGAGCAAATCTCAAGGTCTTTAATGCCTAGAACTCCCGAGATCCTTCTCCTGGCATGAACTTGATACATTGTTAGTTGTTCTTTGAGAGTGAAGCAAGCTGCCTATTGAGTAGGGCTGCAAACGGATCGGATATGGTCAGATATCCATGAGTTCGACATAATTTTTGGGATAAGTAAAATCCGAATGTGGATTCAATCGAATCACTTTTGGATTCAGGTTGGATTTGGATCAGCATTTTAAGTGGGATGTGGAGTTTATCCGAATCAAAATCTGATCCGAATGCCTTTTTTTTACATGTAAAACACTTGTTTGTTGCTTTTTTTTTCAGATCCAGTACTACCACATGGATTTCGGATTTTGGATTCAATCTAACCTCCTTGGATCTTATTTGAATTTGGATCTATTGTTGGTATTTTGGATTCAGATTTGGATCTAGTATGATCCATCTCAGATCCGACCCGCTTTCGCCCCTAATATTGAGTGTGGATTTTATAAGACTTAACATGTTTCTCTCATTTTTTTTTCCCTCTTCTACCAAAGAAAACCGATTATATGCTTCAACAAGAAGACCATCTTGTTAACATGTTTTCATGAGAAATGCACGATTTTGAAAATCTCCTGCTCAGCTTTTCCTAGTTTTCAAATCACAAAAATCAGGCTTTATGGAGAAAATACAAAACGGTTGTGATTGAAGTGATGGACGGCGGTGATTTCAAAACACAAAAATCAGTGTTTTTCCAAATCACTTGATCTGTCCTCCATGAAACAAAGAAGGTGGTGGGAAATGCTGGGGCCCACACATTCCCCCTTGGCACCTTCCTGTTTGGGTGCTTGTCCGCTTGTGTCACCCATGATGAGAAATTCAGCTCAGCACTTTCATATGAAATCTGCATATACCAAACGAGCTATCAGGCTTTATGGAGAAAAGGGTCGACTCATAGATCAGCTGTTACAACCCTGCTTGTTGTATTAAGCTAGAGGGATTTTGTCATTGATTGGTATGATATGCAGATCACGAGTATTAGGTGTCCAATTAATTGTTGAATGTATTGGAAGGTCAGGTTAAAGGGTGTGTTTGGATACAAGGGAATGTGTGGGAAAGAAAATTCTAATTACCTATTTCTCCGTGCCATGTCGCATTCACTTGTTTGGTTCTGTTTTTGAGTTTGGTAATTAGGATTCAAAATCCATCAAATTATCTAATTTGAGTTCCAAACTTCCCAGATTCCCATTCTACATTGGAATATCAATGAGCCATCACATGGCACACTTTGAGCATGCTTCTGCACCTCGCTGCCCTCCATCGGCTTTTGGGCCCCACAACTGACAGACTGTCAGCCAAAGATGGTGGGCATCAGGTGCAGCAGCACACTTCAAAATGTGCCATGTGATGGCACCTGATCCGATCCTGGCTCAATATCAAGGGTTCCCCTCGTCATGTGACTCGTGATATATCTTGCCTACTTTGCTTTGTGTCAAGTCTCTCTCTCTCTCTCTCTAAAGCAAAATCCAACTCTTTTATTATGTTTCTTTAGCCATTTCCCTTGTTTTTTGTTTGAGCCCCAAGATTAGAATCTAAAATGCATTAATTTATCCTTCATTGTCCTTATCTTTGAACCCTAAGATCAAGATGGAAAAGGAATTGATCGGATGTTCCATAAAAAAACTTATTTTTGATCCATAACATCAACCTTGTAGCATGACCTTTGTTGTGGTAGGCACCGACATTGTTGTGGTAATTATGAATGAATTGTCAATCTAGGCCAAGAATGCTAGCAATTTTGATTCAAGCCTCAAACACAATTGATGTGTGAAGTGTTTTTCTTCTTGTCTTTGCATAAAACCAAGAAATTTTTGGCAAAAAAATTAAAATAAAAGATCTTAGTGACACCTATTTTGTAATAGGAATTCAGATACATCAAGATTGTTCTCGAGGTAGTCTTGGATTATCGCAAAAGAGCTATATCGAAAGGATTCTTAACAGATTTGGCATGAAGGATTGTAAACCAGGTGACACCCTTGTTGCTAAGGGAGACAAGTTTAGTCTCGCTCAGTGCCTCAAACACTAGTTTGAAGTTAAGAATATGAAAAAAAAGTTATATGCATCTGTTGTAGAGAGTCTTATGTATGTCCAAGTGCGTACACGTTCGGATATAGCATACATTGTTAGAATGTTAGGCAGATATCTCAGTAACCTAGGTATAGATCAGCTAAACGGGTTATGCGATACTTGCAAAAAATAAAGGATTGCATGCTCACTTACAGAAAGTCGAATCAGTTAGAGATCATTGGGTATTTTGATTCTAACTTTACTAGATGCCAAGACAATCGCAGATCCATGTCAAATTATGTTTATCTGTTAGCCGGGGAGCTATCTCTTGTAGGAGTGCTAAGCAGACACTCATTGCATCTTCCATCATGGCGGCAGAGTTTATAGCCTGTTATGAGACATCCAATCATGAAATATTGTTACGTAAATTGGTCACTGGACTGCGAATTTTGGATAATGTTAAAAGATTGTTAAAGTTGTTTTGTGGCAATAATTCAACAATGATATATTCCAACAACAACAGGAGCTTGTCAAAATCAAAGCATATAGACATCAAATTCCTTGTTGTTAAAGAAAGAGTGCAGAATTGTCAGATATCTATTGAACATATTGGCACAAACTCCATGATTGTGGATCAGATTACCAAAGGTTTACCACACATAGAGCATACTGCTCGAATGGGTGTTATATCATTTAATGATATGTTGGTTTAGTGAGAGCTTGTATTCGGATGTTCAGAGATAAAATAAGGTTTCAGTTTATTACTTCAATATAGGACTCAGGTTTCAGTTTTATTTTATACTTATTTATAGTGATCTCACTAAAGAATAAGGCAGAACCAGTTGGAAATAGGCATGTTTGGATCATATTACATGCAATTTTCATGCTTCACCTTCATACTTAATCTATATTGTTGGTTACGTCAATATATATGATCATTGATGGGTCTAATTATGATTATTGCAATGAAGATCGCTTTGGTTCTATATTGACATGATCAATGAACCAAATTATTGGAGATGTCATCCGGTAAGACAATGTTTTTGAGCTTATAAAGATATTGTATAATGCGTGATTGTATGGTAACATATGTGACCCAAGTAGGACATTATTAGAAATTTTGTATGGGCCTACATATGTAATTGATCACACGTTATAAACTATCTAAGGAAAGACCTATATAAAGTGATCTTATATGGTTGGACCACATGATATCTTATAAAGTATGGTTATAATAATGTGTAGATACCTCATGTGCCCTTATATGTTAATTTTTTATTTTATGATGGGCTAAATTGAAAAGAAGACTATAGGGTGGGTACAATTAGGTTATGGTCTCCAAAACCATATATAGTGGATGATTTCTTTTGCCTCCCAATTAAGAAAAAAATGTATCCCTCACATTAGGTTTAGATAAGAAGGAAATGACACCTATAAAGGTTTTGAAAGATCTAACTCATTAAGATCTATCGGTGCAACAATGGATTCGGGTATGATTTCGCATTATGTATTATTTTTTTATTTTTGATATTTTCAATGATTTAGCATGAACAAATTTAGGAATCAAGAAATATGATTTTCCTAATCAGGAATCCAACAAAATATTCTATAGTCTATAAATATAAATAAGCACACGAGAAAAATAGTCTGAATAAGACCATAATTAATTGAGGCTTAAGATTCAAGTTCAATTGTTCTCTACTATCATAGCATAAAGACTTAAATTTCAACAAATGATTTTTAGTTTAATTTGATCAGAGAGGCCAGATTGTGGAAATGCAAATAATCCAGCTATCTCGGTGAGAAGGTTTGTAACCTTATAGTTGAAGTGTAGTTGGGCATGCTTTAATTTTGAAGGGTTTTTTTGTTGAAAAGATTTGGTTTTATTTTATACTATTTTAAATTATTGTTTAATTATAATTGTGAGAGTGATAGTGTGTGTGAGAGAGAGAGAGAGGTGAAAGAGCTTTTTCCTTGGTTTAACCAGAGAAAGATATTTAAAAAAAGGTTAATATAGTTTTCAAGCACTCTTTTTTTCAATATATCATTCCAATCTTACACATTTTTTACATAGTTGAAGTGTCTAGATTTATTAAAACTAAAATCCTACATGTATGATGCACAAACATATGCACAAGTACACACAAAAATGGAAAGCAACATAAATATTAAAAAACACATTACTTTGAAATAATAGATAATAATAATCATTGACCAAAAAGTATCTTAACTTGATCATTATTTACATATTTATTAAAAATTATAAATAAATTTATTTTACAACTAAATCCTTGTATTTAAGGATCTGACATGCTATAAACATCATAATTTTGATCAAGTCATTTCATGTCAAGAGGCATATAGTGACATCTAATGTTTTTGACTCATTTCAGAGTTATTCCAACTTCAACTTTATTTTTGACCTTTAAAACAGAATCTTTAAGATTTTTTTCCAAAATATTGATTAAATTATAAGATCTAAACTTTCAAACAAAATAAAAAATAGGTCAATACGACTTCAGAGTACAAAGGTTTTAATGGTTATTTCAACTTTCAATTAGATGTTCTTCCCCCAACTAAATTAATTGTTGTAATTATTGATGATAAACTTATAATAATGATATTTCATTATGATCATTTTTGTTGCAACCAATGTATAATATAGAAAAGTTTTTCCGGTTCCTCTTAAATCATCAATAGAAAATCAAACACTTTTATCACGATCAACATTTTCTCATATAATATTATATTATAAGCTATCCATGCTAAAGAGTTCATATCAGTGTACTTATTTTTCAAATTCACCACTAATTCAAGGAATCACTTTCCTTACCCATGCTAAGTCTCTCTTCTCCCTTTTGTTACGTTGATGCAAACAGATTCAATTTGAACCAAACACATTGTTCTAGGATTTTGGATCAACGTTGTCATTATCTGCATCGGGCCAAAATCGTTTGGCTAACGATTCAGATGGCTGATACCGATCCTCAATTGAATCGTTCAAAAAATAATTATAATAACATTATTTGTCTATCAACATGTTAAATCTATTAAACAACAACAACAACTACTACTACTACTACGCCTTCATCCCAAAACAATTGGGGTCGGCAATATGAACCAAAAAAGAAAATCATTTTGGGTCTTCCACATGAATCCTTCTCCTCCAATCATTTCTATCCAATGACATGTCCTCGGTGAGGTTCAAAGCATTCATATCCTTTCCTATCACCTCCATCCATGTCTTCCTAGGCCTACCCCGACCTCTTTTAACTAATATATTTTCCCATTTCTCCATTCTTCTAACTGGAGCATCATTAGGCCTTCGCCAAATATGTCCAAACCATCGTAAATGATTCAATCTCATCTTATTTTCAATGGGTGCAACACCTACCTTCTTACGTATCTCCTTGTTCTGAATCTTATCTTTTATTGTATTTCCACACATCCATCTCAACATACGCATCTCAGCTACACTCATTTTTTGAATATGATATCTCTTGGCAGCCCAACATTCCGTACCATATAGTAAAGCGGGCCTAATAGTTGTCCTATAAAACTTTCCCTTCAACCGCAATGACATTCTACGATCGCACAACACTCCAGTTGCACTTTTCCATTTCATCCACCCAACCTTTATCCTATGATTTACATCTCCATCAATTTCTCCATACTTTTGAATGATAGATCCCAAATATTTGAAACAATCATCCACCAGTATTTTTTGCTCACCAAGCTTTACTACACTCCCATCACTACTTCGTTGCTTACTAAACCGACATTCCATGTATTCTGTCTTACTCTTACTCAACTTAAAACCTCTTGCTTTTAATGTCTGTCTCCATAATTCTAACTTAGCATTAACCCCAGCTCTAGACTCATCAATCAAAACAATATCATCACACTACAAGAAACCTATGGATTAGCGACGACCTAAATTCGTCGCTAAACTCTTTAGCGACGGATAACTTTCATCGCGGGTTTTTTGCCGCTAAGTAGTGCTAGAACTTATTCGCCGCTAATTTCATTGCTAATTTGCGACGGATTAACGATGGATATTATCCATCACGAGTCCTTCGCTATTTTAAATTAGCGATGGATAATATCCATCGCTAATCCATCATTAAATTTAAAAAAAAAATAAAAAAAATTTTGCTTGTTGTCGTCGCGTTCTCCGGCAAGGAGCAATTTTTTTTGCACAGAACCGGCGCGTTCCGGCATCGGGATGCTCTTCCGCAGTGAGCCAGTCACGGTGGGAGAAGGGGTCGTAGTGGAGACGGGATCCGGCGAGGGACAGGCGGGATGGGCGGTGGAGACCGACGAGGGGCACCGTCGGGAGGAGCGGTCAAGACAGGCAGGGTTGCCAGGGTTGACGGGGGGAGCTCCTCTTCAAGTTCCAGGTTTACCACGAGAACCAGCCGAAGAGCTTCACGGCGGGAGCGCTCAGCTTCAGCTGCAACTCCGCGCGGATCTTCGCGAGCTGCAGGGGGAGGAGCAACGAGTACGGCATAGAGGTGTGGGACGGCCACACCGGGAAGCAATCATATTTCTACTACGAGACCCCTGGCTGGTCCATCGGTGACTTCGGCAGGCTCCAGTGGCTGCCCAACAGCAGCCTCCTCTTCGTCGCCACTCTCTACCCGAGGACGTAGAATTGCTACATCACCATGCTGGATTTCAGGGAGAACAGGGTCGTCTGGTCCTGGTCGGACGTCGGGGCATCGGTGACGGTCGACGAGAAGCTCATGCTCGAGGCCATCGTCATGGAGGACGACAATTCTGTCTGCATCGTGAACTAGTACGACGATCTGGGGTTCATGGATCTGAGGAGCAATCTCGGTAGCGTGAGGTGGAGCACGAGCAGTGTCGTACCTGTGTTTTATGGGGCCTGAGGCGGAGGGAAAAAATGGGCCCCCTATTAATGGTAGGAGTTCGGGGGCAGCGCCTCCGAATTTTTTTTAAAGAATCAAAATAACAATAAAATTTGCATTCACATTAAATAAATATAATATTTCAAATATTTATATTATATTAAATAAATATATATAAAATATTTATATAAAGTACCTAAACAATACTCATTGGCCTTAAAAATGGGCCCCTAATTTTTTTTGGGGCCTAGGGGCCCTGAGGCCCAAGCCTCATTGGCCTCTTTACAGGTCCGGCTCTGAGCACGAGGAGCAGGCTGCTCAAGGTGGGCAACGCCGACGAGAGGTGCTACCCCAAGCTGGCCGCCCACGGAGGCCAGCTCTTCTCCTCCACCAACAACAGCATCTCTGTGTTTTGTGGGTCGGATTGGATCTTGACGTCTCGGCTCCGGCGAAGCCACGACGGCTCCATCTGCTACTTCTCCATAGGTGGGGATTGACTCTTTGTGCGCGTCGTCAGAGGAAGGGCGGGGCTTCTGGCGTCCTGAGAAGCGCCTCAAGTGGGGATGGTTTAAATCGAACGGGGGGGGGAGGGAAAAACAAAGGGAGGAAAATTTTTGAATGGGAGGAGGGAAATTTTCGCGCCTAAGGTGGGACGAAAATTAGCGACGAAATTAGCGAGGGAATTTTCCCGTCGCTAAATCCGTCGCTAATTAGCGACGGAAAAATTCTCTCACTAATTTCGTCGCTAATTAGCATTTTTGTAGTGTTTTGGCGACGAAAAAATGTTGTCGTTAATCCCTCGCTAATTAGCGACGGCTTTAGCGACAGAAATATTTTTGTCGCTAATTTTGCAAATATTTCAAACGTTAGCAACAAATAGTTTTCTCTCATTAATCCGTCGCAAATTGGCGACGAAAAAAATGTGTTAATCAAAACGTGACGTGTTAAAACCATTAAAATAAATTTAAAATAATATTAAAATATATTTTTTGGTATTTTTACATTTATTAAAAAATAGCCTATTCAGGCCTGCAGCGTATGAAAATTCTGCTGATATGCGTATCCGAAACATGCCGATACTGATAACATTGTCCATACGATTAGTATGGGCCAACATTGATTTGGATCTTAAAACGGCAGCCGAGCAGGATTCATACTTACATGAAGGGACTTTTCAGGATTGGGACTGGAATTAGAATCAACATTTTTAGCCAGATCTGCATTTGGATCGATCAGGATAGAATCTCTCACGTTTTCACATTTTAACGTAACCCTCGTTTTAACTCCTTTTTTGGATTCGGTATGAACATGTCAAGTTCGGGTCATACTTCAACTCTGCTACATCGGTTTCCATTTGGTTCCGGGTCCGGATTTGGATATATTCCACATTAATCGGACTCGAATTCGGATCCACCATGACGCGGACCCAACACGAAGGGAGTTGAAGATGCGTAGGAAAGCAGGAAAGACAGTTAGGTGGAGGAGAGAGAGGGTCGGCCTCTGAGCTCTGAGATCCAGCAACCCATCTTCTGCACGAGGAAGAGAGAGAAAGTCTAGAGAGAGTGTGTGTCACCCTTCCTACTTCTGAAATCCTGATGCTATTTCCGTTCGATCCATCTCTTATTGATCGATCGGCGGAAGACCCACTTTTCTTTTTTCTTTTTCTTTTTCCTTTTTCCCGTCCCTGAGATAGATGCTTGATTCCCAACCAAAATCTCGGCCCGATCGTCGTTCCTCATGAGGATCGTTGCTCGAATTTTGGGGTTTTTGGGTGCTTTCTTTATGCTTCTGGGTAGATTTCCTTAGGGCAAGTCGGGGTTTTTCTTGAGGGCGAAGATGCTCAAAGGAAGTCCCCCGAAGCATCGCCACGATGGTACCTCGCCTTTGCCCCTCGGCGTGGATTGGAGCCCACCCCCCAAAAGATGGGTACGTTTCGAAATTCCCCTCTTTTCGGTTGCAAATTTCTTGCTTTTGATGGCAGTTTGTCGTGCTTCGAATTCGTGTGATCCCATTAATGGATTTAATTCTGCAATCTTTTGGCGTGGAAAGGGTTGATTTTGATCAGCAAGTTTATTCGATCATAGTGAGATTCGGTGCCGAGTTCTTAATTATGATTTTGGAGTTGATACAACAGTGATTATCATCGACTCTGATTGCACGTTTGATGAATGATGAGCTAAATTTTGGTCTGTAGTATGTTCTTTTTCTGCATTCTGGTGCTTCTTATCTGATAAAGCTACGGACTTCTGTTGTCCGTCGGTTCCGTTTGTGTGATTATTGATTGTCTAACACATTCTTTGTTTCGTCGTCTGAATTCATAAGTTTCATGTTTTGTTTTTTCCAAGACTTCCGTTTTTT
Organism: Nuphar pumila; assembly: GCF_984573655.1. Classification (NCBI taxonomy): domain Eukaryota; kingdom Viridiplantae; phylum Streptophyta; class Magnoliopsida; order Nymphaeales; family Nymphaeaceae; genus Nuphar; species Nuphar pumila. Next base: position 124,578,080 of record NC_143253.1, read on the forward strand.
GTTTTGTAGGACGGACGAGACACTGTTTGGCCGCATGATCATCGTACAGGCTGGAGTTATTGTGTAACCATACCTTCTTGGATGTCGTCACCTGATTCAAAAGCTTTTGATGGAAGCTTGGTTAATCCCATTGTGGTGAGTATTCGTTTTCAGAGTACCTGTGAGTAGATTGTTATTGATTTAACCTGAAGTTGGTATCATACACCAACTACCTAACCACTATCATTCTGTGTTATTCACTCTTTTGATTTCTAAATAGTGCCAGTTGAAATCATGCTGTTCAACTGATTTTAGCCGCAAGTCAATTTGTACTTCTTCCATCTGAATGTGCTTTTTAAAGTACTTTTTGGGCAATGAATATTAGTGTAGTTTATTTTGAAGGCCATTGAATATGTGAGCTTCTATTTCAAGTAGGCAATGTAGTACAATGCTTGTATCAAGTTCTGTAGGAGGAGCACTATGTTAAATAATTAGATTGTGCTTGTAATCTCACTGTGGCAGTGACACCAATGACCATGGTTGGGTTCATCTCTGATTGGTTGGAGTCCATGAATTTAAAAGTTTGCTAACTGGAACCAAATTTCATCTTTATGTTTTATCGTAATTAAATGGGTGTTATTTTGATAGTTCAACATTCCTGTGATATCCAGATTTGGCAGTTCACATCGTGTATCTTGTTACCCTGCTCTAATCGGATAGGTTGTTTACAATTTGACAACCTATGACACGTAGACATGACAAAACAACCCACGTACCCATGTCGTCACGGACCGACACGGGTATGGGTACCGGGTGCGGCACGGGTACGTGTTGGGCTTGTGGGTTGGGTTGGTTCCAACTAAGATCCAACCGGAAACCCCAAGTCTTTTTTCTTTTTTTTTCCTGTCCAAACCCTCCCCCTTCTCACCCTTGTCAGCAGGAGGAGGAGTGGTGGAGAAAGAGGAAGGAAAAGACGAGGAGGAGGAGGAGGAGAGAGAGAGACGGTGGGGATGGGGGTTATGATGTACCCCCTTCCCGTTTTATAATTTAAGGGTAAAAAAAAATCTCAACCGTCTTTTTTTTAAAATTTCATTTATTTTTCTTTTATTTAAAATGATATATTCTTTCTTTTATTAAAAAACATTATATATGCATAAAACATTTTATAATAAAAGGAGAATGAAAAATATCAAACATCCTTCATTTTTTATTTTTAAAAATATTCATTTTACCTTTTCATATATTTAAAATGACATATTCTCTTCTTTCATGATATATATATGAGTAATGCATTCCTTAGGCCCCCTTTTTCGTTAGGTCTCGTTAGGCCCCTTCAAAAATCGTAGTTTTAAGTTTTTTTTTCCACGTCTAACACCATAGATGTGATCTATAGGTTTTGTTTAGTGGGAACCGGCTTTTGGATCGCTGGAAAATGACCTGTATACAGGTTTTTCCGGTGATCCAAAATCAATCGCTATGAAGGTACCAGTTTTTCCCGGCTCACAAAAACATGTTTTTCGTTGAAAAAACATGATCCAAGAGTCGATTCCCACTAAATCGATTGTGCTAAACACATCTAACGATTCAGATCTATCATAAAACACTTATAACCTATGGGGCAGAACGAGAAATGGGGCCTAATATGTTCATCTCTCTCTCTCTCTCTCTCGATATATATATATATATATATATATATATATATATATATATATATATATATATATATATATATATATATATATATATATATATATATATATATATATATATATATATATATATATATATTGTTCTGCCGTACGCTCCGTACCCGCACCCATGTGGCATAGATGACAAGTAATTGTGAATAGATTCACATTTTCAGAAATCAAAACTTGTATTTTGTTAAGATTCTGGTTGTTTTCTTTTATTGTATGCGGAAAGAAGCAGGGATAGTAGAAAACTTGTTTTCCTTGTCTCAAATTCGAATTTTTCAACTTGATTTGACATGTTTGTATGTATAAGGTAATTGTTGGTTTTGTGGAAATTCCACTTCATATACTTCATACTTGTTGTTTTAACATCCTGAATGAAACAGTTTTACAGGGTTCAAGTTGGTATTCAATCACCTGAGGGAGTTACTTCTGTTCGAACAATACTTAGAAGGTTCAGTGACTTCTTAAATTTATTCACTACAGTAAGTGGTCTGTCTATGTCATTTTTTTATTGCTTTTTTTGGTATCAAGAATTCAAGACAAAAATAAATGTAAGATCAATTATTTCTGAATATACAAATCAAGCAATTTGCACAACCATGTAGAATGAGGGAAAACTGCATTATTCCTTGCTGATTATCAGATAATTACTTATTCACAAACCCCGTGTGGGGCTAATAGTTCTCATTTCCCATCTCATCATTGGAGGATAACAATCCCTTGTTTAAAGTCCAAAGGGACTAGAACAATAGAGTTGTTACTCATAGTAGTAGCCACTGCTTGAAAGCATTGAAAAAAGACTATATACGACTTGTAATGATTCACAACAAGAACTTCTACCGAAACAAAATTCTCTAACGCAGCTAAGGAATGCACGAAGCCCACAGATGCGAATGCTACTGAGAGGTTCACTAGAGATCAGCGAGGAAAGGACTTGAAAATGCTCCTAACGTACGAGAGTAAAGTGGAGCTAAACATAAGCAGTGGAAGCTGTTTACCCCAAGTATCGGTTAGTCTTCATGACTTGAAGCGGGTGCTCATTAATGCTGCCTTGAATTCATATTAGTAGGATACACTGAATTTTCTATGTGCACTTCTCTTTCATTCCTTTTGAACAAAGTCCTTGATCCACATTTTTCTAAAACCTTTTCCAGTGGCATAAGGAATGCACTCACGCACATGCATTTATGCATGCAAGCATGCACATATAGACAGGGGTAGGGATGATAATGATGAGCCAAAACGTCCCCAGATTGAATCTCAACTATATTGAGACATACACACTCAGTCAGACACTCACTGTAAGAAACATGCTTTGGAATGAATTATTTCAATGTAAAAAGTTAAAAAAAAAATTGTCATTCAAAATTGATACAATTATGGTAACGTCTAGGGTTGTAACCAGGTCAGGTCTTATTATACCCAATTCTGAAACGAGTCTAAAAGTAAGATCCAAGCCCAACCCAATCTAATTTGGGTTCGGGTACAACTAAAAACTGTGGACCCATATGGGTTAACGGATTTGGGTATGCATCGGGTCAACTATAACCTGGTTGGGTCTTTAGTAGACCCGTTCTGATTCGGGTCTGGTTATGGCTGAAAAAAGTAGACCCATATAGGTTAACAGGTTCGGTTCTTAACGGGTTCGGGTTTCAGCTCGGGTCTTAATATGATCGGTGTTCTGGACCTAATTACCCACCAATAAAAATATGTAAATTTTTAATGGAATCAGTTGCTTATTAACAAGATTATATGCTAGCAAAATAGAAGCTTAATAACTATTCTAAATCATGTCAAAATCTGAATATAAAAAAAATATATCCATGCCAACTAGACATTTTAAGTTGAAACAAAAAAACCAATGGTATATCATATTCAAAATGTATCAAATTCAACGAGTGTTCGAGTATTATTTTGGGATTTATTTCAATCTGACAATTTCCATGACAAAAGGACAATACAAAGTATATGCGAAAATGAATTAAAGTTTAGATTACTAAAATGCAATGTTGTGAATAGCATTGAGGCGTAAGACCCGCTCATGAAGTGAGGCGTAAGGTGTAAGCTTCACAAAAAATATTAAAAAATTGATTAATTAATTAATTAATTGTTCAATTTTTTAATAGAAAAAAGTAATATTAATTAATTGTATAAAAAAAGCAATTTTTTGAAGAAAAAGAATATCAGAAGAACAAAAAGAAGGGGAAGAAGAAGATCGATTGAGGAAGAAAAGAAGAAGAATATCGACAGAGGAAGGAGGAGGAGAAGAATAGAAGAAGGAGAAAAACAAAAGAAGAAGAGACAAAGGAGAGAGAGAGAGAGGGGGTACGTACCAGTAGAGGAGAGAGAGAGTGCCCTCTCGAGTCTCCCTCTTTTTCTTTTAAAAAGAGGGAAAGAATGAGGTGCATGCCTCATGGTGCCTTTCCCTTCATTAGGGCGCCTCGAGGCACCAAAGGCCGTGCCTTGCCTCGAGGTGCGCCCTTCATAACATTGCTAAAATGCAATGCATATCAATTCTAAATTTATCAACATCTTTAAATGTTTAATTTAATATTTACCAATTAGAAACTTTCAGATGGATCAAGTATAAAGTGGGTTCAGGTTCGGGTCAGTTCAAGTACATAGTCGTGTCAGGTTGGGTTGGATTGGGTTCCGGTGTATAATCGGTTCGGGTACAAAGCGGGTGTGGATACATAATCAGTTCATTTCGGACTTAAAATATGGAGAACCATTTGGGTCCAGGTACATAATTGGGTCATGTCCTTTCGGGTTCGGATCTTCGTTTACAATACCCAAGACCCAACCCATTTTCACTACGGGTCTATCCGACCCAAACCCACAGGTCCACTAATATCGGTTCATGTCAAGTATAATCGGTTCGGGACATCGGGTTTGGTCGGGTATACTCGATTTAGTGATACCCGTAGTAAGGTCTATTAATGTCCATAATTCATTAAAAAAAAACTACTTAATCATCAAAATCACTGAACGTAAAATTTGTATATCACTAAATTAACTGTGAAAATCTCATCCATCTAAGTTAATCCATGAAATATTCACTATATTAATCAGAGAATTCATGGAACTTACTTTTGTGGGCGCATTACCAGCATTAGGCTGAAAACGATTTGGGCATAAGCCCAAACATGGGTTAGTACCTTCCATACCAGGCTTCGGCTCCAGCTTCAACACTTAATAAAATAGTTCCTTTTTTTCTTAAGTCACTTTATAAGAGAGAGAGAGAGAGAGAGAGAGTGTGCAGTATTTAGTGGTGGGCAATGAGCCTGCCCGACTATGAAATGGATGGTCACTGGTCAGTGGCCTGGAGAGAGAGAGAGAGAGAGAGAGAGAGAGAGAGAGAGAGAGAGAGAGAGCAATATTTAGCGGTGGGCAGTGGGCAGTGGGCGACGGGTCTGCCTGACCATAAAATGTTTGGTCAATTGGTCAGACCTGGCTTGCCAAAGGGAGAAGCTGGGCCTGGGCCTGGTTTCAGCTTACTCGAGTTGGGTTGCTCATGGCCTGCAGGCCGCTCACCCCAATGAAAGGTGGGCAACAGGCTGGCCAGATCCTGCCTGGCCCATAACAAGCTGGGCAAACCTAGCCTACTAAGCCAGGCCTAAAAACATTTTAGGCCGAACAAAGACCTGAAAACTGGTCACCTAACCTGATGCACATCTCTATTGGGTTTTGAACCCATCGCATCTCACTGCTAAGTGCCAAACACAACATTGTAGTTGTTGAAACATTAGTTTAATTTGTGCTAACAATTTTTTAACAGTACTGACTCATTTCGTAATATATGTATAAAGAATGCTAATCTTGTTAAACAAGATTATTGAACTCTTAATGAGCTTACACATGGGCTTGAGCTCTATCTCATTTAAGTAAATATGCTTACCACTGAGCTTTAGCTTGGCATCCCAAGTCAAGATTTAGCCCAGCCAAGGCTAAGCTTCTTGCAAGAAACTCAGTTTCTTTAATTGTGGCTTTTAGTTTGTAGGGTCATAGTTACGGGAAGCGATATGTGAAGCGAAAGCAGGGAAGTGAGTGTGTAAAAGTAGTGTGAAGTGGAATTCATTTTGGAAGTGATTGTGGAAGTGTGTGAGAAGCGAAAATGGAAATGTGAAGGAAATGAAGGGGAAACGAGTGGTAAGTGAAAGGGAAGCGAAAAAATGAAATATTAACATGAAAAAAAACAAGGGGAAAATGAGGAGGAAGACAGTGGGAAACAAAAGAGAAGCGAGTGAGAAGCACGTTTTCCATAGTTTCCCCCTCACTTCCTACTTCAGAATGGCATTTCACCCTCCCCCCAGCCCCTAGGGTGCTTCCAGTAACTATGGGTAGGGTTATTCTCCAACCACTAGCTATGTTTGAAACTATTTTGATCTTTCTCAAGCCTTTTCTTTCTTATTATGTGTTTTTCTTGTAGAAAAACATCCATTTTTTTCAACAAGATCCTCTCTCTCTCTCATCATTTACTATTGCTATCGACGTAATAGACACCTTTTAAGCAAGTGTGCATAACTTTTTATGCATCATATAATGGAAAAAGGCTAGCCAAAAAGTATGCCCTTTCAGAAAGATCCTTATTAGTTTAAGCACTGATAGTGGACAATGGAAGACTTTACCTTGGTGGATGGCCCTTCCAAACTGAAAGAGGATAAAAAAAACTATAAATGGATCTATACGTATTGATTTAGTGTTTGATTGTTCTTTGCAGCTTAAGCGGGTGTTTCCTAGGAAGAATGTTCCCTCACCTCCACCAAAGCATTCTTTTCTGAGGGTTAATTCCAATCGAGTGCAGCTGGAACAGGCAAAGTCATCGCTGTTTTAAATTCTTCCCTATTCCCTGCAATTCCTCCTATCTTGATATGTTCTTTGTGTGAAGTAATTTATCTTTTTGCTTATGTATCTCTTTATTAAGATAACATCAAATAGTGTTGCTTAGCTGTAGAACATGCAATAACTTTTTATTGTGGACAAGATTGTTTAATTGTTGAATATATGCTGAAGCATAATGTTCATTTTTTATCGTCAAGAATTTCCTTATGATTGCTAAATTCTCCATGAAATTTAAAATCTGTTTATATGAATGCTTAGATAAAAAAAACCTTCTCACAGTTGAATGGCTGAAAGAGGGATTTGTTGGAAAACGGTCCAGCAGCAAGACGATATAATCTATAGGGAAATAAACAGTTGTTAAATAGCTCTGTTTCCTTGATTGTTGATTTTGAGATAATGTCTACACATATGTAGAACAAGCAATCATGAAAAATGACAGCATCTGCTATCTACTCTTAACAACAAAAATGTGCCATCGTCTATATGAAGCAAACAAATAGCTTGGCTGTAGTGCTATATGGAGTCAAAGTAGCGAAGTTGTAGATTCTTGGAAATCTTTAATGAAGTAGAACTAGCATACTCAAACTGGCCATCTGGATCTGCTTAGGCCATATTATTGCTTCTAGAGGCACAAAGAGAGGTGTAGAAGTAGATACTTGAGATGAGATTTGCCTTTTTTACCATATTCCTGACAGAATGTTCTTCATAAATGACATTTTTTATGGGATCCATATAAACCGTGTTGACTTGAGAATATTATGATCGTAACATTCTTCAGATATAGCTATTGCTGATGCAGTTGCACTAGCTATCTCAGTACATGTACTGACAACTGGAGTCTTAACTGGATGAATGTGAGAAAGTGATCCGGTACATCTCACATGGTTTTTGCAAATTCATTAAATCGAGACTGGGACATTCTTTAATGCATGTGCTTCTGTATATATGTATACTTTTGTTTATGTGAAGTTGTGAACATAGTTGTCTCCTTGTGTGAGAACAGACAAACCTGAAATTGCATTTGGTACATTAGCTTCTAAACTAAATATGAAGTGGCTTATCATGTAAATGCATGGTAAGTGAAGGGATTCATATCTTTCTTTGTAGGTTTGTAGTTTATCACTCAAACTAGAAAAGAAAGGAAATAAATTAGAAGATCATAAAAAACTTAAAAGTAAGTAATCAATTTTGATTTGAAGGCTTCAGTGTGGAGTTGGCCTCTTACCTCACTCATTTCACTTGTTCCTCCGTTAATTCAGTTAATCCAGCCTCATACATGACTGGCCACCTAATGGGTAGACCTTAGTTGTCATACATGTGACTAGGCTGCCGGCTTGGCGCTTGGTCAGGCTAGTTGCACCACATAGACTAGGTCTCCTAGTTCCCCAACTGGTCATCCCTAGCAACTAGGACAATTTTTTTCACCCTCCTTTCTTTCATCTTGACTTTAAAGTTACCCCTGCCACAACCCCACTCCTCCTCAAACCTCATTCCATGTTCTGTTTTATTGTGATTTCTTCAGATTTACTCCGACTGTGTGCGTATTTTTATAATTCAATATGTTTGTTTGTCTGTATAGATTAATCATATATGTATAGATTTCAGATATAAATGTATACATAATTTTATAATATATATATTTTTCATGCATTTTTGTCTTCTATATTGTTTAATTTCATGTTATTACATGTTTTATTAGTTTTTGTATTTAAATATAATTTTTCTATTTTTCTCAAGAAACTTTTTTGAGGTCTTTATCCAACCAACTAGTACCGCCTTGAACTGGGCCTTTTAGAAGTCTGATATCTGGTTCATTTGAGGACATATGGTTAGGCTCAGAGAAATCACTAGAACTTCTAATCTTTGAGTTGAAAAACTTAGAATGGGAGAAGAAGCTTCAATTTTTGAGGTTTACAAAAACCCTATAGTGGGAAATAAAGGGACCTTTAAGGTTTTGAGTCTTTTGACTATGAAAATGAGGTTTTAATGTCATTTAAAAAATCTGGCAAAAAAAGTGAGAAAAGAATCATCAGGAAACTCTAAGTTCCAATGAGTTATCTACTCATATGAGCTGTTTGTATGATATTGACTTATATGAGCTGTGGTGCGATACAATATGATACAGCCTATATCATGTAATATTTTTTGATACATATTGATGCAGTCTGATAACCATGTTTTATGATTTTTATGATGTGTTGTACATATCTTGATACAATAGATATGGTACAGTGCTATGGTAAATCATATCACATCATATGATACAACATGATTTTCATAACATTCATACAAAACATTTTTCAGTGAATAAAATTCCTTTTCAGCTATGTCACACGGACTTGGCTAAAAGGTCGACGCACCCGCATCACCCGTACCCAACACGGGTGTGGACACGGGTGCAGCTTCGGACACGGGGTGGACACGGTCAACTAAGTGTCGGACTCGGTCAACTTTGACTGAGTCTATTTTTGTCCATTTATTTTGGTAAGTTTGTGTTGTTACTTCAATAGAATTACTTTTTTATTTTTGCTTTAAAATTTACAATCTTATTATTGTTATATATTTATATATAGCCGTGTCCCCGTGTCCAAAGTTTTTGAAATTGCTTCGCACCCGTACCTGCACCCATGTGACATAGCTTTTCAGGAACACATCGTTTAGAACCATTTCATACTTATCTTTGAAAATTTCTTGGATTTATTTTTTTCTTTTTTTTGTTCTAGTACTTCAAGGCATCTCGTAATTTGCTGAGAGGTTTAGAGGTATTTTGGAAAAGAACCTTATTTTTTCCTTTTTGGTTCATGATTCGCTGTAAAAATGCTATTAAGCTGTTTTTTTAGGGTTTTGTTTGGATTTTTTTGGTTTGATCTTCTGTTAGCCAGCCTTCTTTGATCTTCCATCAAATTACTGCAGCACTTTGTATTCATTTTGTTTGCTTAATGTGTTCTCAATGACATTAAATTCTGCCTTGCACTGTCTTTTGGTTTTTCATTTTCAAGCATCTTCTTTCGCGACATTTAGTAGTGGTCTAGAAAGACTTTTATACTTTGTTACTTTTCAGGAGTATCTGCATTTTTTTCCTTGTTTATGGTGCTGAGACCTTTATGTGGATATTGTTATTGGGTAAAGGTGAAGATTTAGAAAAAAAATCCACATTACTATCAAATTGAACTCCACAAATTTTCTGTGCTGGGAGTCATCTGGTGTCAAACCATTTTATGCGGAAGGTGTTTGTGGTAAAGAAAATGGGACATGATCCATTCTTCAACTGGAGAAAAAGAGCAAGCGGCCAGCTTAAAACATTCTGAAAAACATGACAAGAAAATAAAGGAATGGAAAATTTGATATACATAGATACTTATATACCATACATACATGTATATATATTTATATGTATATTATATACATATATATATAGTTAGTTAATTAGTGAACTATCTACTTTAGGTCATGACTTGTCCCCACTTTACCGTAATGTGTCATGGGCTATAAGTTGAAATTGTGCTACCATACATCACAAGATCTTCTAACATGTACCTACCTACTAGTTGCTAGCCACTATGCTGTTTGGAAGCTTAGCTACCCTCTTTATTTATGATCAATGTTGAAGTATCTATTTGTGAAGGATGTGTGGGACTTCTTGTCCATGGTATTTGCTAAGAGTCTAAGACTGATCTTTCTCACTGATTTCATCTCCAAAAAAAAAATGATGATTACTAAATAAGTTGATTGAAGTGCTAGCGACTACTTAACTATGATCTAACCTTGTAAAATGAGTTGAGATTACGAGAGCCACCTCTAACCCATGCTATTTTAGGCATTGCTTGCTCAGTCTTTGAGAAGAGTCACCTTCAAGATCATGTCAATGAACAGCGTCTCCAGGAGCTGCCCCCAGTTTTTGGAGCTTGTCATGCCTATGCTTCAATGAGATTGGCTATTTGGCATCCTCATAAAATTCATGATAGGTGAATCTGTATGTCATTATTTTAAGAAAGTTGCTGACTCTGTCAAAGGAAGATGTGGTGATATCTTTGAAATTTTAGCAAATAAAAGGTGTAGATAACATGGTTTCAGTTGACAAAGAATGATGAAGAAGGAAGATACTGTATGTGGCACTTTATAGAATAGTGCACTTATTCATCTTGTTACAGAATGATGCTGTTGTTTTATTAGAAATTTTTGCATATCATATAATTAGGTTATATTTTTAACCAAGCTGAAGTTGATCCGGCTGTCACAGGAATGATTCACTTAGCATGTGTATCCCTTGTTGACACGACGTGACACCTGACACTTCATGTACACAACACGACACTCATGGACACTGTTAAACCAGTTTCAAACACAATCAATAGTGTCATTAACTTTGTCTATTTTCTTTTATGATCTTTTAGTTCTTTGTACATACATTCATGCATACATCTATGTGTGTGTGTATGTCTGTGTCCCATTGTCCTAATTTTTGGAAATTATCATATTGTACCAAGTGTATCCTCATCGTCTCCCTTCTCTCAGATCCGTATCCATGTAACATAGGGTTTCCTCTCCAAAATCTCCTTCCACCATCTTTTGTTATCTCTGTTAAATATATATATACATATATATTGAATATATGCATATTATATATACATGTATATAATAGCATGTATCTAGTATATGTATGTAATTTTCATATTTCTTTTTGCCTTTTGTAATAAACATTTTTTATTTTCTTTTAGTGAGGACTGACTAGCCGTTGGGACTAGTCTAATGGCTAGTTTTTGGCCTCACTTGTATATATCTTATGCATTATTTTGATGCATTTTCCATATTAATAAAAAAAATCATTGTGTCTGTGCCTTAGTGGCTTTGTGAGTGCCTTAGTGCATGTGTGCACTTTCCCATACGTGGCTTTCTGCTTCTCTTTCTTAAGGATTGACTTCATTACAATCTCATAGTATGATTTTGTACAAATGGAGCATGACCCAGTGAGAGGATGGTTTTTTGGTTCTGTTCATGGTCAAAGTATCATTACTCTTTGACCAAAAATAGAAATTTAGATGGTTTTTTATATGCAAGTCATCTTGCATAAGGTTAACAGAAAAATGAGGTGTCTTCATAATAAAGGTATATGAGAGAAGAAGGGTCTGGAAAGGCATGGAGGCTAAAAAATAATGTAACTGGTATCTACTGTCTACCTTTTTGTTTGCTCTTTTGGTATTTTAACTTTGGCAATGTAATTTAACAATTGGGCGACTTGATATGATTGTTGTAGAGATGATGCTAAGTTGCATCGTATTGTGCTATACTTGATGCGATAAAAATGGCTTCAGCTAGCTTTTCCCAAGTGCACATTGGGCGTGGCAGAATTCTTCCGCTCCAATTTGATCATTTGATGCTTCAGTTTTTTTTTCTTTTGACGCTTCTTAACCTATGAGATGTACTCTTTATTATCTGCTTTTGAAGAAACTGGCAAAATTTAATAAAGCCTTGCTGGCCTTAAATTAATTGTTGATTGTTTTTCTAATTTCTGTTCCTTATTTGCCTTTCATTTTTCAGAGGAGATCTGCTCTGGAGGAATGGATGGGAAAGCTACTATCTGACATTGATTTGTCTAGAAGTGTTCCAGTGGCATCTTTTCTTGATCTGGAAGGTGCAGCTAGGTCATGTAGGTAGCTTTTGCTATCGGTTGATTCCTATCTAAAGAGATCCTCATGCCACTGCTTCACAGTCCATGCTTGTTTTTTGGGAGTCTAAGCCTCTTGTATTCGTCAAGCATCTGATAGGAGCAGTAACTGTGGCATATCACTTGTCATTTTGCAGATATGATTTTCATTGGACTGCCTATGTCTATTATCTATATATAGTTGTCATAAATAGAGATGCTTCATTTTGGATTTCACTATTAATTTACATGAATATTTGGTTTTGGTGATGATTACATGCATTACTGTATTTGGACATTATTCTTTTTCTATGTTGTGATGCTTATTTAGTTATGTGATGCAGTATACAGCTTAAGCACTTTGATATAAAATGATTTTGTCCTAGGGGTCAAATTCAGGTCTCAACAGATCCCCTCTTTCCCAATTCTGAATGTATTCAGGTGTTTCAGTTTTTGCAGGAAGCTCATCGGTTGATCCTCAGACTCCATCAATAACTCCAGATTATGGGAGTGACAATACTTGTGAAGCTTCTGATTTGGGAACACCAAGGCAAATTGCTCACAATGGTTCTGAAGCTGGAGCAGAAGATCCATTGTCAGATCAAGACTTGATTGTTCCTGTAGGTACACTAGCAAAATTTAGTATTTCTAGCCATGAAAATGGCCTTCTTTTGGGAGACTCTGCTGCAGACCGGCAAGAAGAATATCCAAGCCAAAGCATGCAGTTGGGCAAGGTGCTTAATGTTACAAACAGGAATATTGCGTACGCAAATTCTCCAAATAATGTGCCTTACTTTGGGGACAGGATGGAGTTATTATCGGAAAGAGAGGAGCCTCCTGGGCATGCTCGGAAACTTTCTTCTGAAAGTGTAACAAGTGATGTGAGCTCAGTTAGAGGCAGTGAATTTTCAAATACTGGGCCATCCTCTTTAGTAGGTGATGGTTCTCTCGACCTTAGTGGATGCGCAGGGGTTCCATCTACCTCTAGTGCTTTCGGTAACGAATTTCAGCGTCTAGGTGATGTACAGATTGTCCTTCCCCTCGATCAGCGCCAAAAATTGAATAGGGTTCTAATAACTTTGCAAAGGAGACTAACATCAGCAAAAACAGACATGGAGGATATGATTGCTAGATTAAATCAAGAAGCATCTGTAAAAGAATATCTTACAACTAAGGTGCATGTCTGTATGATGTTTTTTGTTAAACATTTCCTATTTTTTATTCTGGCAATTAATGGATGCTATTTGTCATCAAAACATACTTGTGTTGGAAGAAGAAACAATTTGTCAAGATATTGTTGTTTTGTACCTTGTTCTGGAGTGTTTCTCTTTCAAAAGCTTGTATTGTATTGGCTTTCAGGCGGAAGTATACTCAGTGTTTCTGTGTCACTTAGCATAGTGAAACTTCAGAGTTCAAGATATTGTAACATATGCATGAATGTATTCCAAAGGTCCTCTTTTTTATTGATAAATCAAATCCCAGAAACGTGTGTGCAATTTGTCCAATTGTTAGTCAATTACTTATAGTTCACTTCTTTAAAGGATTACATGATTGTGTTTTGCCTGTGTGGAATTGGCCGGAGTTTTAACTAAGACAAATATGTGATTATCTTGGTGAAGAAGAATAGTTCATGCAGAAAAAGCTTCAAGGAAGAGATGTGATAGGCTTTTCATGAAAACTACATTGATCAAGCCATTCAGTTGTTTTTCATGAAGGGCATTACCTATTTACATGAGTCAAAACCCACACCGAGCATCCTTGGGCTAGATTCTCTGTTATTAGAAGGAAGAAGGGAAAACCTGTTTTATGATCAATGAGCTATTGTGATATCAGGAATATGGGCCATGATCGATTTTATGATATTTAAAGCATCTTTTGCTAGTCCTTTATTATCAAGTACACTTGAGTTAGTTATTTCTGTAGGTCATAAAATGTTAGGATGGCAATTTTATGATGAAGCTTTTGCTTACGGTTGCTTGTGATAGGGTCCACAGTTTTTTTATCTTTCCTATGTTATTCTTGAGGAGGATGAGAACAGTATTGCTGCTACAAGATGATCTCTGATTCTAGACTGCCATGGGCTTCAATATTTTTTTTTGTCGGTGGAATAATTTGCTTTTTAATGTACACTGTTCTTTATGGACTATAATGCCTTACATCTTTCTGTACCCTACATCTAACATACTACCCTTCCATACGATCCAATGTGTTATTATTAAAATTAAAATAGCACATTTCTGCTATATATGAACATTCTCACTTTTTATGGCCTCACATGGACAATCACTAAGTTAATTCTAGCCACTCCTTGACTGAGAGGACCATCCCCTGGGTCACTAGAGTTTTAAGGTTATTCACTAGGTTGTCAGTCAATATGTGCTTAAGAGTTCTAAAATGCTAGGTTAAGAACATGCACACGTCAACAAATCCCAAATTTGAACTGAAAGCTGATTTTTATGCATGAAGATGCACACACGTGCGTATTTGATGGGTCATTTGATTTACCAAATATGGAGAACTAGTTTGGATGTGTGTGTGTTCTGATCAGTTTGCTACAGAGCCAATGAACCAGATGCTGGACAAGATGTTCATGGGCACAACACCAGGTAGAGATCTCAAAAGGAAAAAGGGAAAAGGAGTATTAGATCTTCTGCCGCGATCTCTTGTTAGGCAGAATTTCTGTTTTAATAAAATGTTATTGTTTTGTGGGTTTACTAACCTTGTGCATTAAGAATCTGGAAGGTGGTTTCCTGTCTTTGTTGGCATTGCCAGGATTGTTTATTTCACACGTTGTTGCTAAACACGAATGATGCCATATAGTACAGGCCATTTTTTAAAACTGCACCCAGACAGCAAGAGAATTGGCATTTATTTCATATTTTCATGCATAAGCTTAAAACTGAAATTTTATTGCCCTCTTTGGTACAAATTCTATGACTGCCATTCTTATTGGAAAATTTCTTTGGTTTCCATATTAATCCATTCTTCACTTATTTTTATTCCACTCATGCAGGTCAAAGATTTAAATGTTGAACTTGAGAGCACTAGACAGAAGAGTAAGGAAAATTTGCAACAGGCAATTTTAGTTGAGAGAGAGAGAATCACCCAACTGCAGTGGGACATGGAGGAGCTTCGTACAAAGTCCTTGGAGATGGAAGCCAAATTTAGATCTGAGCAGGTCTTCTACAAAACTTGCATTTCATTGAGCATTTATTATTGTTATTTTTCTCTATTAGTTTTCCAAATACTTGCATTGATGTTATGCAGGATGAAAAAAATCTAGCAGAGGCTACTAAAAAGGCTGCAACAACTGAGAAAGAACTTTTGCAGCATGAATTGGATTTGACAAGAGAACATCTCGAGAACTTGCAAAAAGTTCATGAAGAGCAGGAAATGAAAATGAAGGCAGATGTAAAAATTTTGTTAAAAGAGGTTAAATCTCTCAGAAAATCTCAAACGGAACTTAGACAAGAGCTGCAACAGTCTCTAAAAGCCAAATCTGAACTAGAGGTACAAAAAATTTTATACATGGAACTGCATTTTTAGAAGAGAATAGAGAAATGCTATATGGTCTTCTGAGGTAGATTTGGCAAGTGAATCCTGGGGCTTAGAACTAAAAATAACAAAAACTGGAATAAACCTTAGCCTTAATATGCACAATGCTGATTGATTATACCCCTGTATATCTTTTTTAGTTCGGTCCTGTAGATGGTTAAAGAAATTCACAGAAACACAAAAGAATAGACTTGACCCTACCGTGGTGGGAGCTCTAAGCAAGGGAGTCTCCACTTAGGAGGGTGCCTTAATTCCTCGGCTTTATTATCGAGAGAAAAAAAGTCTCCACCCAGTTCTCAGAAAATCCAAACCTAGTTCACAATTGATTGACTTGGAGTCAAATGCTAATCTAAATATAAGTCGAAGAGACCTTGTAGGGATGTAAATGGTTCAGATTCGGATCAGATGTGGCCAATGCCATATTCGATTAATCGGATGTTGGCTAAATGGATTCGGATTCAGATGGTGAAAAACTCATACCAGATCTGCTTTTTTACATGTAAACAGCTTCAGATATCTGTCAAATTAATATATATGTTGGATTTGATAGCAAAAAATCAAAACCACATCTGCATCCATTTATAATTAGATATGGTTTTGGCTTAATAAATGCAACTAAATAAAATCGAATTCAGTAGGATATCAGATAAAATCCTATTCGTTGACATCCCTACCTTCTTGGAAATACTCTATGATTTTATGAAATGGCTAAACTAGTACATGAAGAACACACTACAGAACTCTAAAAAGCATACCTAATTGTTGGGGAAATAAATGGAAAATACTTGTGTTTGTTTCCTTCCCCAAAATTGTCACCTGTGCACGTTTCACTGGTTTCTTTGGAATGGTCTTGTAACTGCTTTTGTGTTCAGTCTGGTATGTAATTCCACTTGTTTCCTAAGGGTAAAAAGTTATTATTGAGTTCCTGCAGTTAGAACTTGAAGTTCATGTTCCTATTTAACTTCACATGATTGGATTTCTCAACAGTTTCATAAAGTAATTGTATAATATCTTCAGTTTTTCTTTTGATGTAAAATTCATGCAATGGTTCTTGCTGTGTGGCCTTTATCTATGCCCCCCCCCCCTTTATTGATAGTGTGGCTTTCTTTGTTGGTATGGTTGCTCAGTAGGAGAATTCCTTTGAAAATTGGCTTTGAACTGATTGGGCATGACTATTTGGTGTTGTGGAGATGTTTCTATCTCCTATTGCAATCTTGATTTGTTTTAGATTTCTGTAGATGGCATGTACAGTATGTCTTCTAAGGTCCAGTCCTATTTGTTTGATCATTATTTCATAGAAATTTTATGATATCAATTGATTGAAATTAGCTTGGGATCATGTTTACAGAAGATGCTTCAGGGAGAGAGGCAACGGCGTGAGCATGCAAGAACTTCTAGAGTGAAGTTATTGCATGAATGTGAAATTCTTCGCAACCGGCTCCAAGAATGTAGTGTCAATTTTCTTGCAGAAGAGGAAGATAAATTCACTGTTGATTCTTCTTCACTCTCAGATGCTCTAGATCTTTTGGCAATGTCAGATAATCGAATTGGCCTCTTACTTGCAGAAGTATGTCTTTGTATATGCTTATCTTTCTTATCATCTTTTGGCCATCATAAAAATGTTCTACCATAGATATCTTTGGAAGATAGTTATTTATCATGTTGGTGGTTGTGCATTTCAACATCTAACTGATAAGATGAAATAATCGTTAGACACTAGTTGCTTCCTGATAAATGGCAAGCATATTGATTATTGTTGTATCACATTTTTAGTTTCTCGCAACCTTCTTGAAGGTTGGGAGGACATCCTTACAACTATTTTATTTAACTTGGTGGTTCAAGTTAGCAGGAAGCAAATTGTCACAATCCACCTTCACAGCCAGATTTTAATTTCAGTTCTCTCTCGAATTAGAGGGACTGGAATCAAGATGCTGTCTCGTTAGGGATTCTCCTTCGGTACATTTTCATTATGAATTTCCGCATTTTGCAGGCACAGCTATTAGCCCAAGAGGATGATGGTTCCGGTGCTCCAAGTAGAAGCCAGGGTAATGAATCTCAAGTCAGCTTTCAAATTAGTGGTGATGATTCAACAGCCAATGATGAGACCGCTTTACGGAAAATGCTAGCTGATATTCTCATCGACAATGCTAGACTACGGAAGCTTGTGAACTCTGTAATCCGTTGTGCACTTAAAGCAGCTCCGCAGTCTGAGGAGGAGGATGGTGATGAAGCTCCATCAAGGAAGACTGTACTCAACAAGTTTCTTGAAAGATGAGTTGTTGAACTTGAAAGTGTTGGCCATCACTGTTGCTTCTCAAAGCATGATGCCTGATGAACTCTTGAAAGCCCAACATCAGTTATCTCATTCAACGAGACAGACCTCTTGTGGAGATTGTTTAAGCTGTGATGTTTTGAGTATAGCAATTTTGGCTCTATGTATCATCCTTTTCTATACACATGAGATCAAGTATATAATAAAAGTAAAAAACAATACGGAGATCATTCTCAAGCAGCATGTTGTATGTCATACTACTGTTCATGTTTTTACCATCTTCCTGCAGTTTAAATGCACAGGGAACAAAAGCAGTGCAGTTTTTTTTTCATTCTCCCTTCAACTGGTAGGCAGAATTAGAGAGAGAGTTTGCTACACTGGATGTATTGGAAATTCCCTCTTTCTTTCCTTTTTCACCTTCTATTGGAAATTGATGAATTGAGTTCTAGATCCTCTGGTTAAGATGGGTGCAGTTTGTGGTTGTTGAGCCTTGGCCCATTCTGGGCTTTATTGCACCAGGAAATTATTCATTTTCATGATAGAATAGGTCATCTTGAAAGGTTCCATGTTCAAAACGTTCAGTAGTCTAAAGCGCACGGGGAAAGTATGACTTGGTAAATACATCTAGGTTTGATAGGAAATGAGCCTGATCATCATGATGGCAACGAAGGATTCAGTCATGTACCTTATAATATTACACATCTGTATTATCGCAGGTTTATTATTGAAATAAGAAAAATTGAACTGAGATCATTTGCAATGTGATTGCAAACTTTCAGTGTGCTCCTGCACCTGATCACCCACCATCTGCTGTTGGGCCCACAGCTAACAGGCTGTATCCCAAAGATGGGAGGTAATCAGGGACAGCAGCACACTTAAAGTGTGCAATCACATTGCACCTATTCTTCACTGGGCTCTATCTTCAACAAGTTGGGTGGATTGGCGAGATCTAACCAGTTATTATTGGCATTGCCTTGTTGAGTTCAAAGCCTGCTCCCATGTCTTGCAGGTGCATGCTATGTAATATGTCAAAGGCAAACTTGCATCTTGAAAGTTTGTTAATTTCAAAATTCTTACAGTAAGGTAGCTCCATATAAAGATCTGATCTGATGGTTGTTGATGCAGGAGGGGCAAATGGATCCGAATACATGATATGGGGCAAATTTAAAAGGTCCGTTTGAAGATGCCTCTGGATGCAGTTAGGTGGGATTAGGTTCAAAAGTTCAGATAGAAGCTCAATTGGTTTGGGCTTTGGGATGGGTGGTCCGAGTGGCTTAATTGGGTTTCGAATCAAAATAGGGTATATTTCAAGGTTCATGTGTAGTTTGAGATCTAAATCTGCTTCAACTGGATCTGGGCACCTAATAGGCTTTGTGAAGATTCCAAATGAGATATTTATGGATTTGATTCGCAGGTCACATCTAATTGCGTCTGGACAGTTTTGAAAATAGAAGCATAAGATGGGTATGGATCAATCAGAAAACCTGGTTTGCGTTAGCTCCATCTCGATCGATGTTAAAAATCCTTTTAGTCATTGTCTCTCATTGATCCTCTTTAATCCAATCCTCCATATATTTGCTACATCATAGAGGAGTGGATGCTAGAATGACCATACACGATGATTGGGAATCTAGCATTGCTTAAATATGCTTTCAAGTGGTATGGACCCAAGGAAGGTATCCACATCACAAGACCCAAACTGATACCATAAGCCTCATCTGGATCGGGATAAGGGTTTTGGATTGGATGTTGAGTTGGGTTAAGGTTCATCTACGAGAAAGGTCTGATAAGATCAAAGACAACATGTGCCAGACGTTTGTACCTAGGGGTGTCAATGGGTTGGGTTTGACCTGGACCTGACTCATACCAAGCCCTGTAGGGTCAGGGTTGGCTAATAAATAAGAAGGTCCGATTAGAATCTGGGTCAGACCTGAAGGGTTTTATGGTTTGTGAAATTTCATACCAGACCCAAGCCCAACCCAAGTTCCGACTAAGATCCACAAGTTTTCAATGTGAAAAGATATATATATGGGAATGAAAAATCTACCCACTAAAAAACCTACCTAACCTACCCACTAAAAAATATTTTATCAAATTTTCAGTGTTTTTTCGGAATTCTGACCTTACATATTTACTAGAAATCGATACTTGGATCATGCATTTTGGATGAAAAAATGGTATTTGCAGCTTCAAAATTTTATGAAAATTGTAGGCTATTGATTTTTGAAACCTTATAAAAACATATCCATGCATTATAATCAAATGCCCCAAGAACTGATTTCTATACAAACAAACACAGATCACATCTGTAAAACACCAAAAATTGATAAATGTTTTTTAGTGAGTAGGTTTGGTGGGTTTTCATTCTCCTATATATATATATATATATATATAGAGAGAGAGAGAGAGAGAGAGATTGGTAGCTGCTCACACGTTAGGTGCAAAATAAACTTGCTAAATAGATTTTTTAGCTTTTTTCATATTATTTTAAATTTTTGACCGTACAGATATGATCTATGTACTTGATTTTATAGGGATTGGCTCTTGAAGAGTTCTATTTCGACACATGGGTAAGTTTTTATAAGGTTAAAAAATCAACGGTCCAAAATCTTTGTAAATTTTCAAGGCTCTAAATATCATTTTTTTCATCGAAAACACATGAACCATGTATGGATTTCTCGTAAATCGATCATGCCTGACATTTATGGGGTTGGAACTGCGAAAACACCAAAAAGGCAGAAAAACTCATTTAGCACATATCACCTAAGCAACTACCAATTTCTCTCTCTATATATATAGGATGACCAAAACCTACCCATTAAAAAAACATGACAAAACTACCAAATAAAAAAAAAATATTTTGACCATACATATGTGTTCAACATGATTGATTTACTAGAAATCAACACTTGGGTCATGAATGTTGGATAGAAAAAATAGTATTTGGAGTCTGAAAAAATTATGAAAATTGTATACTCTTGATTTTTGAAACTTATAAAAGCATATCCATTCATATTTGTACGGTCAGAATTTTGAAAAAAATACTAAAAATCCAATAAAACGTGTGTTGAGTAAGTTTCACATGTTTTTTTAGTGAATATATATATATATATATATAAGTTGCTAGCTGCTCAATAGTTAGATACTCAACGATAACTCATGAAGCTGACCGTTATCCGACGGCCAGCAGTTGCTCAATTTAAATAACAAAAAGCCCTCTCTGCGCCTCCATTTCCCCGTCTCCTCTCCCTCTCTGGCGCCACCCCACCTTGCGCCTCCCTCTCTCCCCTATTGTCTCCACTCCGGTGACACCTCTGGCGGCGCAACTCCCCACCTTGCTTCCCTTCTGCAGCAACCCATCCTCAGGGGACACCCGATGAATCCTTTGTAAGACCCTTTTTGCCCTTTCCCTCACACATCCCCTCTTCCCTTTCTTTTCCCTCTCTTTTGCTCAGCCTCCAGCGACTTCTCCTATGTGCAGTGACCCAGCCCTCTTTCTCTCTTCTTCGATGGCAAGCATTGACCCATGCCTGGAATGGCCTCTCCGACAAACTAGCAACGATCATCTCTCCCTCCCTTCAAGAACCTCTTTGACAATGAGCTACCCAGCCCGGTCTCTCCTCTCTTATTCTATCACCTCTATGATGATGAGCCGCAACCAGCTATCCCAGTCTTTCTAGTGACCCACCAAAAAAAACAGCCCTCTACCTAAAACCTGGTCATCCACCACTTGTTTTCTCATTGTCTTTGTCATCCAGTGAACCGTTGACACCATGCCTCTGCTGGTGACCCCTCAAGAAGTTGCCAGTCAGAGGTGGTTTCCCTTTTAAGTTTGTTAAGCTGAGGTGGTTTCTCCTTTGTATGTTGTCAAGCCTGAGGGCAGAGAGCGTAAGAGCAGTCAGTCACTGGTACACAGGTCTCTCCCTGTATTTGTAAGCATTGATGCAACATGCATTAGGCTTTTTGGTAGGATTTTTTTCTTCTTTTGCAGCATGTACCTATGCATGTTATCATCCATTATTCTTTCCTTTGCAATATGCATTAGTGAGGCAAACATCTTTGGGCTTGCTACTTCCATGATTGATATGATTCACTAGAATTTTTGGGTTTACCCACAAGAATGAGGTGATAAGCAAAGATACTGTTGTAATAAAATCAATCATAACTAATATGAATTACAGTTTTCTTAGTAGTTTTGGTTTTTGGAGCTGAGGGTAATGGGACTTTTATGGTGTTTCTCGTTTTTTTTTAAATAAGGTGGGCTTCTGGTTTTATTTTTATTTTTTTTCATGCAGTGTTAGACCCTGATTTTGTTGTTCACTAGGATGTATATGTGTTAATGTTGTTTTTTCCTTAAGAAATTTGTAGCTTTCTGTACGTCAGGTTTTGATATTGAAGAGAATTGGTTGATTCAATTTGTACAGATATTGTAATTTGTACAGAGATTGTGGTTGTTGCAATTTTGGACCAAATTGGTGATTTGGTGGTGGATGGTTAGTTGCTTTGCTTTTGTGAACTTTCTTTTGGGTTGAGATACGATGATTGTCTTCGTCTAGCTTGAACTTGTCGGTTCTACTTTCTTCATTTTGTTATTCACAATTTCCTTATTTTCTTGATTAGGGAAAAAATAAAAACTCAAGTTGGAAAATGCAATATCATTGTTGTTGGTTCTCTTTTTTAATTCATTTTGAGTTATTAGTCTTACAATGGGTGAGATGTTGGTTTTTCTGCACGAAGTATTGGGCAAAGAACGATTCATACTACCATCTTTTGGAAGGCCCATGTTGCACTTATGCGTGCTTCTTCATCTGCATCTTACTTAGGAACACGATTCTGGTGCAAATGATTTTTTGTTGTATATGTAAGGCCAGGCAAGGGAAGTTAATCCAATTTAGTTTGTAACTGAAGGCCTCAGTCCATGTTGGGCATGAAGGGGACGTTAAGTAGGAACATCAAAATTATCTTGATTGTGTCATCATGTGTGCCTGCTGTTATATTTCTTGTTTGTGTTTCAATTGAATACTAATTTGTCATGATCCTTGCAGGATATTGCATTGGCTGATTTTGCATTATATTTATTGTTAGCAAAATATATGGTTCAAACCCTTAATTACACAGGAATTTGTGATTTCATTAGAGATCTCGACTGATTTACATGAACTGACAGAATCTGGGCTGGTAAAATTGCATCTGTTGAATGCGGAGTGATCCAACTGACTTGGGGATCACATGTATGTTGGGAGATTGGAGGTTTTCCGGCGAGACCACAGATCGACCTCCCTGTATGGCGGTGGCCCTGCAAAAACATAACAGAAAAACAAAAAATAGACAGCGTACCTAATGCTGCCATTTACGGAGGTCGGAGGTCGCCGGAGTTGGTCGCCGGAATTTCTGCTCAGCCGGACTGCAGCCCTTCACGAGCCCAGGCTACCAGATGCAGTCGGTGAGTAGACCTTCGATTTCCTTCTCCACATATAGGGTCGCTCATGATACCCTGTACTTATATGCATAAGGTGGGAACGGTTACGCACCGTTCCCCTTTATCTCATGCTGATTTATCGGCAGGATCACCCCTCAATGGGGATGTATCCACATTGTGGATAACCACCACGTTAATCGTGGTGGTTAATCCAACATTCTCCCACTTGATCCGGCGATAAATCTTTTTAACCAGAAAACCTTATGGAAATAACTTGATGAATAGAATGGCCTTTATATTCTATTCTAAAGGTCCTTAGTTGAATCTCTAATCCTTATGAGATTAACAACAACCATAATAAGAATCAAAAGACTGAAAGTGGTCACTTTATTTATATGCATATGTCAAAAAGAGTTTAACAATCTCATCCTCATTACATGTTCGGAATATAATCCCGGTGCTAGCCCTTTAGTAAGAGGATCAACGATCATCTCTTTGGTACCAATATTGACAATATGCACTAAATGATTCTCCGTCCTTTCTTTAACAACAAAATACTTCAATTTCATATGCTTGCATGACGTAGTACTTTTGTTGTTGTTCGAAAAGGACACTGCAGCTTCATTATCACAGTAGACCTTCAGTGGCTTCCCAATGGAATCAACCACCATTAATTGTGATATGAAGTCCTTTAACCATATAGCCTGCGAAGTAGTCTCGTACAATACAATGAATTCTGCCTCCATGGTGTGGGCAGCAGTGGTCGTCTGCTTTCCACTTCTCCAAGAGATCGCTCCCCCAGCAAGTAAGAAGACGTACCCAGTAGTAGACTTTCTACTATCAAGGCATCCTCCTAAATCCGCATCTGAGTAGCCAATGACCTCGAGGTGATCAACTTTATTATACGTTAACATATAGTCTTTTGTCCCTTGCAAGTACCGCAAGACTTTCTTGGCAGCCTTTCAATGGGGTAAACCTGGATTAGACTGAAATCTGCCAAGTACCCCTACTGCAAAAGAAATATCTGGTCGAGAACATGTCTGCGCGTACTGGAAGCTGCCAACAACTGATGCATATGGATAAGCACTCATCTGTGCTTTGTCAATATCGTTATGTGGACAATCCTTTAGGCTCAGCTTGTCACCTTTTGATATGGGTGTAGAAGTAGGAGAACAATTCTTCATCCCATATCGCTTTAACACATTTTCTATATAGGATCTTTGGGAGAGGCCTAGAAACCCTTTTGCTCGATCTCGACGAATCTCAATGCCAAGAACATAAGTAGCCTCACCCATATCTTTCATATCAAAATGTGATGCAAGAAACTGTTGTCTCTGAAAGCAACTTTATATCGTTGGTTGCAAGTAAAATGTCATCCACATACAACATCAATATAATGAACTTACTCTCACTTTCCTTAAGGTATATACATTGATCAATAATGTTTTCTGTAAACCCGAAAGTCACAATGACTTGGGAAAATTTAATATACCA
Organism: Nuphar pumila; assembly: GCF_984573655.1. Classification (NCBI taxonomy): domain Eukaryota; kingdom Viridiplantae; phylum Streptophyta; class Magnoliopsida; order Nymphaeales; family Nymphaeaceae; genus Nuphar; species Nuphar pumila. The sequence continues at coordinate 124,602,979 of NC_143253.1, forward strand.
CTGTCGGGAGGCCTGTTTAAGTTCATATATTGATTTGTTAAGCTTACAAACCAAACGATCATTTTCAGAGAAACCAAGAGGTTGTTCCATGTATACCTTTTCATTCAAATCCCTGTTGAGGAACGCTGTTTTCACATCCATCTGATGTAGCTCTAAGTCATAATGAGCTACGAGGGCCAGAATAATCATCATTGACTCCTTAGTTGAGACAGGAGAAAATGTCTCATTATAGTCAATGCCCTCCATCTGGGTGAATCCTTTAGCAACCAATCTTGCTTTATGTCTCTCTATGTTACCTTTGGAATCCTTCTTAGTCTTAAAGACCCATTTACACCCTACGGGCTTTACTCCTTTAGGTAACGTGACAAGATCCCACACTTGATTTTTAACCATAGAGTCTAACTCTTCTTTCATGGCTTCAATCCAGTGCAAAGATTGTTTGCTTTCAACAGCTTCCATAAAAGTCAACGGGTCATCATCCATATCTATAAAATCACCAGGCTCCTGAAGGTACACCACATAATCAGGATGTATGGCAGATCTCCTAATCCTTGTGGATCTCCAAACAGGTCGTTCCTCAGGCTCAGATTGAACCTGATCATCCTGTTCGTGCTCTTTCGCATTGTCCACAATAGGTTAACTTTGGATTTGTGCATTAACAATCGAATGATCAACCACACCATCATTAGGAATAACAATGTGGTATCTTTCGATGTTTTCCTTAACAAGTGATGAAACTGAATCCTGTATTTCTTCAAAACCAATGCTTTGAAGTGCACTTAATCCTATTGAACCATCTTTTAGGAATTTAGCCTTATCCGTTTCAACAATCTGTGGTGAGTGATATGGGCAATAAAACCTGTACCCTTTTGATCTTTCTGGATAACCAATGAAATATCCACTAGTTGTTATTAGATCAAAGGCTTTAATGTGGGGGTTATACAGTTTAGCCTCTGCAGGACATCCCCATATGTGCATATAAGACAGTGATAGTTTCCTACCTGTCCACAACTCGTAAGGAGTTTTAGGCACAGATTTTGTAGGAACCTTATTCAAAATATGCACAGCAGTCCTTAAGGCTTCACCCCACAACTTTATGGGAAGTGTTGAATAATTCAACATAGCCCTGACCATTTTTTTAAGCGTACGATTTCTCATTTCAGCTACACCATTCTGATAGGCACTACCAGGCATGGTATATTGAGGCACAATGCCTTCCTCTTTAAGAAATCGCGCTAATGGACCTTTCCTTTGCCTCATCTCAGTAAACCTATCATAATATTCGCCACCTCTATCAGACCTGACTATTTTAATAACCTTATCGGTTTGTTTCTCTACTTCTTTCTTAAATTCCTTAAACATCTCAAAAACATCAGATTTTTCAAAAATCAAGTAAAGATACATATACCGAGAATAGTCATCATTAAAGGTGACGAAATATTTTTCGCCTGTGTAACAGGGGGAAAACGGTCCGCATACATCCGTATGGACTATTTCTAATATCTCACTACTGCGTTTGGCACTCTCTTTATATGTGTTTGTATGCTTAACTTTTATGCAATCAACACATGGGTCATTGTCAGTAAAATCTAGAGATTGCAAGATCCCTTCATTTACCAGTCTCTTTATTCTCTTTTCAGAGATATGACCTAACCTTCGATGCCAAAACATGTAAGATTTATCATCTGTCATGCTACGTTTATTTCTAACCAATGCGTATTCAGAAGTCAATGACTCCTGAGTTTGGATCTTCACATTCAATCTATATAAACCATCATAAACTGATGCAGAATCAATTTCAATTGAATTTCTGAATATGAACAATTTGGAATTTTCAAACTTAAAACAATATCCAAATTTATCCAAGTTTGAAATTGAAATTAAGTTTCTACTATACGATGGAATATAAAAGACATCATGAAGATCTAAAACTACGCTCGTATCCAGAGTAATCATGCATGTTCCAACACCCTTCACATGTGAACGCATCTTGTTTCCCGAATAGATGTTTTTCTCATGCATTGTTGGTTCCCTTCTGCTCAGGAACAGCTGTAGACAGTTGGAAATATGAACAGTAGCACTAGAATCAATCCACCAGCTATTTTCAGAAATTTGTAATAAATTACATTCATGAGAAACAAATGACAAATTACCTCTCTTTTCTAACCACTTCTTGTACTTTATGCAATCTGCCTTTATGTGTCCCTTCTTCTTGCAAAAGAAGCACTTTATGGGAGCAGAGTTTGATTGCTTGTCTTGGTATGACTTATCCTCAGTTGGTTTCTTCCTAGCATTTCTCTTAAATGCATTCTTCCTTAATCCTACCTTGGACGTATGAGAAGTCATATGTGCACTATGTACCTTCTCACCTTTCATCCTCTCTTCTTCTTCAACACACTTGGACATGAGTTCATTAAATGTTCATTCATCATTATGTGTGTTGTACGAGATTTTGAAAGGTCTGTATTCCAAAGGTAAGGACGTTAGAACTAAATGCACTAGGAAAGAATCAGAGATAGTGAGCTTCATGTCATTCAGCTGAGACGCTATGTTTCTCATCTCCAAAATATGCTGGCGAATGTTTCCCCCTCCAGTATATTTCATAGATATCAGTTTTGACATCAGGGTACTGGCTCTGGCCTTGTTTGAACTCACAAACTGTGCCTCAATGGCATTCATGAATTCCCTCACTGTTCTACATTGTGGGATAGCACTCTGAATGTTCTTAGCTACTTTAGATTGCAAAAGCAACAAGCTAAGTCTATTCGAGCGCTCCCACTTCTCAAAAGCAATCTTTTGATCAGCAGTACTCTGATCAGTGAGGGCAGCGGGTTCATCTATCCTTAGGGCCAGATCTAGATCCATATACCCTAATGCAAATAAAATAGTTTCTTTCCAATCACTAAAATTGGATCCATCTAGAAAAGGTATAGAGCTAGAGCCATCTAAAATCACAAAACTAGAAACTGCATGACAAAAGACACGTATCAGGAAACATTCATACGAGACTAAAACTTTAGTGGAAAAAGCAAAATGATAAAGGCCCTTGATATGCTTCTTTCCAGGCGAGTGAAGGGGGTCATCGGAGTCCTACTTTGGTAAGAGCTCCGACACGCGAAACCACTTCGCCTACCGACCATATTCGGTAAAACTAAGGTTCTTGTGAAGATAGACCATCAACACAAGGTATCTTTGGATACACATGTGTGATGTATCTCGACACATTTACCTTATTCTATCCTACTTAAATTCCAAACACGATAAAACTACCTTTGGGTCGTCTATCGTTTCATGAATATAAGTACAATGTCATATCGGCTTAGGAACTGGATGATAGTATAAAATTCATTTATGACTCACGTGTATTTAGTCACTTTGGTGACATGAAAATACTGATTCATTTAACTATCCTTAATGCTAATATGCAAAATTATATCTTTAAATGGTCTGTAAACCGAATGGACCAGACATATGACTCTTGAAATGGTTCTAAAACTGAATGAATCTGTCATATATTCCACGAACCGGTCTTAAAGCACTCTGAACCGGTCTGAAACAGCCCCGAACCGGTCATCCAAGGGTCTGAACCGGTTCTGAACGTTATGAACCGAGTCAAATATGAACAAAAGTTCATTAAAACCCTATAATCGTATGCCAAAACCCCTATATTTTCTTATATTTAAGAAAAACAAGGTCTTAGCATCTCGGAACCGGTGAGAAACTGGAAGGAACCGGCCAAAAATGGCTCTGAACCGGTCCCGGAAGGGGACTGAGTCAGCCCTTGATCCGGTTCAGGCCAAATAGTGCCTGGACCCTCCTGGATCCGGGTCAAACCGGACTGCTAACTGGATCTGGGTCAAACCCGGGGTTATCTGGATCCGGGTCAGACCCGGTACAGTCCTGATCCAGGTCGGACCCGGTGGCAACTGGATCCGGGTCAGACCCGATACTGACCAGATCCGGGTCGGATCCGATACTGAATAAACCTGGATCAGACCCGGTACAAAACGGGATCCGGGTCTGACCCGATTATAACCGAATCCGGGTCTGACCTGGTAACCGCTGGATCCGGGTCTGACCCGGTTGTTTACCTTATCCGGGTCGGACCCGAGCGGGTCCCCACCCGAATCCCTGATCCGAATCAACTTTATGGATCGGATTCGGGTGGGCGGGTCCGGTTCAAGAAAAAGAACCCGACCCGAAAAATAAAATGATAAGAGTCGAATTAGGGTTTACTGAACCCTATTTCGCCCTTTTCATTTGTTGCAGGGTGTTGCCGCCGCCTGCCGGCGACCAATGCCGTCGTCCGCCTGCGACCAACACCGGCGCCTGCCGGCGACCAATGCCGCCGTCCGCCGGCGACCAACGGCGCCATCTGATGGCGCTACTACTCCGGCGAAAGCAGCCATTCATCCGCTGGGAATGGCAGGAGCATTTTTCTGAAATCCGGCGACTCAATAGTCGTCGGCGACTGTCCCAGCCGAGCTTTAAATGTCGGATGAGGAGTGAAGCGCTGGCAGGGTCCTCGCCGACAGGAAACCCCCAAAAACAGAGGTAAGTGGATTTTTTTTTTATCAATCTGTCACCCAACGGCGACAGTCGCCGGTGTCGGCGACAGTCGCCGGTGTCGGCGACAGTCGCCGGTGTCGGCGACAGGCGTCAGGCGTCGGTGACCAGCAGCAGGGTCACCCCACGGTGACCTGCGTTGCTGGTCAAACCGGAGCACACCCCGCAGTGGAAGCGGGGTGTGGGCCCATAACCCAATGTTGGGAGATTGGAGGTTTTTCAGCGAGACCACAGATCGACCTCCCTGTATGGCGATGGCCCTGCAAAAACAGAACAAAAAAACAAGAAATAGACAGCGTACCTGATGCTGCCATTTACGGAGGTCGGAGGTCGCCAGAGTTGATCGCCGGAATTTCTGCTCAGCCGGACTGCAGCCCTTCACGAGCCCAGGCTACCAGATGCAGTCGGTGAGTAGACCTTCGATTTCCTTCTCCACATATAGGGTCGCTCATGATACCCTGTACTTATATGCATAAGGTGGAAACGGTTACGCACCGTTCCCCTTTATCTCATGTTGATTTATCGGCAGGATCACCCCTCAATGGGGATGTATCCACATTGTGGCTACCACCACGTTAATCGTGGTGGTTAATCCAACAATGTATTATTGGTGATTGTGCAATATCCTTGTTTTGTTTGTGTACCATACTGACAAAAGTTAAAATCTGCAAAATCTTGGCAGGCAAAAAACTCTGGAGATTTTGAAAATTTTCATAAATCTTGGGTTTTTTGGCAAAATCTTGGGAATAAAAAATAAATTAAGAAATATAAAAAAATAATTTTTATAAAAATATATAAATAAAAACACATTTAAAAATAAAAAAACTCAGGAGTTTTCATGAAAAATATCTTTTAAAAATATAAATATTGCGATATTTGACATGGTTTGAAAATCTCGTGAGAAATTGCCGTTTTAAACTTTCAGGCAATTTCTCCTGATATATCGGCTAGATTTTTAGGTGTGTGCTAATGTTTTGTAAATTTTATTTAAAAATTTCTGTAAAATTGATCGTCTCCTTATGTGACCGAATTGTTGTTGCTTCCTATTTGTGGATATATTACTTGCTTCCATAAAACCCATCATATTGGTAAAATTTTGATCGCTGATGAGACTCAATGAACTGACTCTTGCTGTGTTTCTACCTTTTTGCAGTTTTGTGGGAGAGGGCATGCACGATGATGGTAGCTTGGTCTTTGCCCAATGGTGCAGAAAACCAGCATCTCACCCATTGTAAGACTCTAATCACTCAAAATGATTTAAAAATGAGAACCAACAACAATGATATTGCATTTTCCAACTTGAGTTTTAATTTTTTCTCGACTCATAAAATAAAGGAACAAAATGAAGACAGTAGAACCGTCAAGTTCAAGCTAGACAATGCGGGTCATTGTCTCTCAACCCAAAAGAAAGTTCATAAAAGCAAATCCACTAACCATCCACCGCCAAATCACCAATTTGGTCAAAAACTGCAACAACCACATTCTCTATACAAATTGAATCAACCAATTTTCTTCAATATGAAAACCCAACTTACAGAAAGCTACAAATTCCTTCAAGATAAAGGAAAAAACAAAGAATTGTCCCTTCAATCAATAACGAAAACACCAAGAAGAATTCCAACCATTAACACATATACACAACAAAATCAAGGTCCAATACTGCATGAAAAGAAACAAAAAAAAAATAAAAAAACAGAAACCAAAAGCCACAAGCCCACCTTATATATAAAAAAACCAAGAAACACCATAAAAGTCCCAATACCCTCAGCTCCAAAAACCTAAACTACTTAGAAAACTGTAACTCATATTAGTCAATGTTGATTTTATTATAAATACCAGTATCTTTGCTTATCACCTAATTCTTGTTGGCAAACCCAAAAAATCTAGTGAATAAGATGTTCGCCTCAACTAACACATCATTAATACTTAATGCAGGAAAGAGTAATGAAAAATCCTACCAAAAACCCTAAATCTTGTTGCATCAATGCTTACAAAGACAGAGAGAGACTTGTGTACCAGTGACTGCTTCAACATTCCAGAGTGCAAGGGGATAGTCTCTGCCATCCTACTTGACAACATACAAAGGGAAAACCATCCCAGCATCACAAACTCAAAGGGAGAACCACCTCTGGCTCGCAACTTCTCGTCAGAGGGGTCACCAGTAGAGGCATGGTGTCAACAGTTCACTGACGGACAAAGAGAAAGAGAAAACAAACGGTGGATGGCCAGGTTTCCGGTAGAGGGCTGGTTTCATCGGTGGGTCACTAGCGGACAGAGAGAACGCGTGTCGGATGGCTGGTTGTTGCTCATCATCAGAGAGGTGATCGAAGGATGAGAGAACGCGAGGAGAGACAGGGTTGCGTCGCTCATCGTCTGAGAGGTTCTTGAAGGGAGGGAGAGATGATCGTTGCTCGTCGTCAGAAAGGCCATTCGAGGGATGGGTCAATGCTTGTAATCGAAGAAGCGAGAGAGGGCTGGGTCAGTGCTCGACATCGGAGAAGCCGTTGGAGGCTGAGCAAACGAGAGGGGGAAAGAGGGGATGTGTAAGGGAAGGGGAAAGAGCAAAAGGAGGTCTTACAAAGGGTTCATCTGGGCTCTTGGATGTCGAAGGAGGATGGGGTGCTGCAAGAGGGGAGAGTGGGAGCGAGGTGGGGAGTTATGCCACCAGAGGTGTCGTCGGAGTGAAGAGACAATAGGCGAGAGAGGGAGCCGCAAGGTGGGGTGGCGCCAAAGTGAGAGAGGGAGAGCAGACGGGGAAATGGGGGCGCAGAGAGGCCTTTTTTTATTTAAATACCAGCTCAATCGAGTTCTCGTTGAGCAGCTATCGTTGAGTAGCTAACTAATATAGGGCAAATATTGGATATTATTGAAGGTACGAAACTAATGAGTAGAAATCATTTTTTTTCTTTAAAAAAAAAATAATTTTTTTTAAATCAAATGTGACAGATGTGATCTATATGGTTTGAAACTTGTTTTTATAATGTAATTATGATAAGTAATTAGGTTTTTATAAGGGTCTAAAAATCAATGGCCCAAAATTTTTACCTTGTGTTGCGATGTTGCAGGTTCAAATCCAATGTTCCAGTAGTATAACTGGTTGGGGTGTGCCTAACCCCAGGTTGCCTTTCAAAACTCAAAGAAAAAAGAAAAAGTGAACCAAAGACCAGCTGGGGTCAGGCCTTTTGGTTGATCAGTTTGCCGTTGCACCCTGCTCAACACAGCAGATTTAGTCTGTTGTGTTGAGGAGAGGGTAGCAGCTGCTGCACTCACCTGGGTGCAGAAGGCTAGAGTCTGCCGACCCCAGCTGGCCTTGCATTGGACTTGGGTGACCAGCAGGGTGTGCCACCCTGCTGGTGCGTGATGGCCTTGACTGCAACGGGCTGTAGGCCAACCATGGCCCTGCCGCAGCCCATCTACGTACCAAAGAAATATATAAACAAAAGAAATACATAATAAAAAATAAAATATATGTATGAAATGAATGCTCATTATGTGTATGCCTAGGTTGAATGATTTGAATTCCCAAATTTCAGTTATTCACATATCTGGGATGTGTATTCAGTTCGGAAACCCGATGAAATAAAGTAATACTGATCATTTCATTGCTCTTGTCATCATTTTTATAGAAATAAGTGTACTGGAGCATGTTTTTGCAAAAGTTGCAAATTTTATCTCTTGTACAGGAAAAGAATGATGCGTTTTTACTGAGATTTGAGAAAAAACATAAAATATTAACCATGTTTGCTAGATGGCATGTAAATGTGGTATAGGATTAGCATATGATTGTCATGACCATGTCGAGTGTATGGAATGCATGTTATTAAATATATATTTTTTATCTTTTGCAGAGTATGCAACAGCCCGAAAATAAGCATACAGTTTCGCAGAATCTTTTGATGTCACACGAGCACTTGTGATATTGTAACTCAGAGTGTCCTGTATGCACCTGTATGTGTTGTTCGAGACTGGGCATGTGGTTTAAAAAGAATAAAAGGGTACTACACGTATTATTTACTTGCTTTGAGAAATGATTCCTACTGAGGCTTCTGAATTTTGAACCCTATTTATTAAAATTTTATGTCAAGAATGATGAGGCAGAAGCAGTTGCAGGGTGCTTCGATTGGCACCACGAGATTTATATTTTTTGGCGGGGGGGGGGGGGGGGGCATTATTTATTGTTTAAATCATTTTTAGTTTCAATTTGATACAACTCGGTCTAATAACTATTTTAAATTCATTTTGAAGAATATTTAATGCAAGGTTTACGCTTATAACTTGCCCACGATTTCCAGCAATCTAGTTTAATTATTTTCATTTTGCTTATTTCAAAAAAAAAATTTAAAAATTTGGGTAAAATTTTGAGCTATTATTCATGTGATTCTTATAAGATCCGAGTATGGTTTTTCTTATGGTAAGTTTGATTAAACCGGGGTTCCAATATAGTACCCGCATCTCAAATCAAGTCTGTGTTTTGGTTTCACTTGGGTACGAATCAAACACGACCCATTGACTATTTGTATCTACAAACGTTTAAAATAGTACATTACCCTCATATATCATGGCACGATCTCCAACACACATCTCACTTCAAGAGCCGTGATTGTGGGGGCCCACGCGCTTCTTGAGCAACTGAGATCTGGATATGGGTTTTGTGGGTTGGGCATCAGTTATATTTTAGTAACCCTCCATCCACGCGGTGTGGTGGGGGATCAACCCGAGCCACCCAATCACGAATCAACAGACTGTTCCGCGTCGTACAAAAACTCAACGGGGATCGCTTCTTTCCTCCTGCGGAATCTCTCTCTCTCTCTCTCTCTCTAGAGCTCCCTTGTCCTGCGGAGGGAGGGAGGAGAAGATGATGACGACCCTCGTGTTGATTGCCATTGTATTCGTATGCAGCATCCTCCACCTCTCACCAGCAAAATCCACAGCTTGGCTCTCTTCTCTCTTCACAATCCATTCGTTCCCCTCCTCGGCTCGATCCCCGCCTCGCCGGAAGATCGACGAGGCCGATCTCCGGCGGGTTTTCTCGACGTTCGATCACAACAACGACGGCTTCATCACTCAGCAGGAGCTCAAGGAGTCGCTGGAGAACCTCGGCCTGTTCGCGTCAGACAAGGACTTGGCTTCCATGGTCCAGAATTTGGACACAAACGGTGATGGCTCTCTCGATCTCGAAGAGTTCTGTGTGCTCTACGAGTCGATATTGATGGGCAAGAAGGGTGGTGCAGAGGGTAAGGAAGGAGGTGCGGAGGTAGAAGAAGACGGGGAGTTGAGAGATGCATTCGATGTATTTGATGAAAATGGAGATGGGTTCATCACGGTCGAGGAGTTGGGGTCGGTGCTGTGCTCTCTGGGGCTGCTGAGACAAGGATGGGAGTTGGAGGAGTGCAGGAGGATGATTGGGAAGGTGGACTTGGATGGAGATGGGAGGGTGAACTTCAAGGAGTTTCAGCAGATGATGCAGGCAGGTGGGTTCCCATCACTCTCTCTCTCTCTTGAAGAATGATGTGGTTCTTTTCAGAAAAAAGAAAAACAAAAGATGGTGTGGTTCTCAATTCTCTTGATGTAAATACTTACGTGACAGAAAAAGTCTCCTCTTCACATGGGTGCAGGGCATATTTGAAACTGAGAGGTTTTTTCTTTTTTTTTGAAGTTCTATGTCAACTGTACAATTAGAGAGTTTTTCATGTATTCTTTTCTTCTTCCTGTAATTCTTTTGCCATGAACATGTGGTTGGACTACTCCATATTCAATTTCTTTTCTTCTTGTAGTTTGATGAGGTTCGGTTATCAATTAAAATATGTAGACCATACAAATATTATAATATGGTACTTTCACAAGATTGAAGCGTATAATGCATAAGTTTCTCTTTGGAAGATGAATCCCATATTCAATTTCTTTTCATATTGCGTTATGATGATGTTTGGCTGTTAAACAAAAATTCATCCAACTGTCGGTAGATTTGCACAATATGGAAGCACAATGATTATTATATGTAAGTTTCTTTTTGCAAGGCTGGACGTTTTTATATCCAATGAGGTCCCTTGGACCTAAAGGAGAGCAGATCCAATCATCGGAACGAGTACTTAACAAAATATCCAACCCGTGACCCACAAAAAGCACAGAAAATAGCTGAATGCAATGATTTTTTTTTTTTGCCAAGTGTTCATTAAGTACTCGGCCCGATCATTGGATCTGCTCTCCGCTCTCGACCTAATATGCTCTCTCCTTGCACAAAGTTCTTAAATTTGGAAGTATTGCCAGTTGTATAGAGGGAGAAAATTATTCATTTTTCCGAGGCATTTAAGATATCAACAAATTGGTCGTTTAAGAAGTTGAGGATCATTACTCTCATCGGAAGCAAGCTTAGAGTGGCAAGTGGGTCCCAGCAGATAATAAAAACCACACCTCGAGAAACCAACTAACCATGTGGAGCCAGGATGAACCTAACGTGGTTCCTAATCACACTCAAAGGTCTGCTTTTTCTCTCTCACTTCGGCGTGATTTGAGTGCTACTCTTTGTCTTATGTTGTGTGAACGCTACGTGCTGACAGCTTATTCTTTCCCACCATGAGAGTGCTCACTTTTTTTAGGCTGTCTTTGGATTCATGAGAAAAGTAGCTTGGCAGGGAAACCATTGGAATGGAAATGCTTTTCTTCGGAATCACTTCTCCCACCTTGGTGGAAAGGCAACAGTTCCTCTTATGTCAGCCATTTTTTCCGATAAGCCATCCTCCTCAGGCTATGTTTATGTTGGTCAGAAAACTATGTTTCACCGGAAAAAAGACTCAAGAATTCATAATCCAGTCGCCTGTTTAAGTTCACAACTGGTGGGGACAACAAGTTTCATGGAACTTGTTTGCTGCTGCGTAGATCCAAATGGCAGAATGGCTGACTTGGCGGAAAACCACTTCCATCGAGTCTTTTATTGCCATGAAAATCGAGTTGATACCAGCAGAGAGCTATGTTATTGTGAAAAACTTCACGGAGTGACGTTGGTCGAATCGACCGGCTTTTAGAAGGGCGATCGGTTCCTCAAAGGTCAGCACGAAATCTGATGGGCGAGAACAAAGAAAACTAAATTAGTTCAAACATTTGATGCAACGAGAACGAAATCTGCTAATGCAGTTTAGGAAAACTGTCCATAAAAAGAAATCTGCTCATCGAACCTTTTCTTAAAAGTTGGATAAACATCTTGATCATTATAATTTTGTCAAGAGTTATCCCAACGCTAAACCCCACCTCGTCTTCTTTTACCATTTTCAACTAAGCTTATCTAATCATTTAGGATGTCTTCTGTCAGACGTAATCAGAAAATCTAGAATATCAGCTTTACATTTCCAATTCAATCTGAGAAATTCGCATTCCCAAGTCTTGGGTACTGCATTACTGTAAATCATTGAAAAACAATTAGTAAAAAAGCAAAAACCTGCACCAACAGAAGATATCCCGAATCATAATCATTTCAACGTGGCTCATAGCTAATGTTTTTAGCAAGACTCAAAGCTAAATACTGTAAAGTGAAAAACACCAAAAGAGCTAAATACTGTAAAGTGAAAAACACCAAAAGAGATACTTACAGGACATTTTGTAACCATGAAAACGAATACATATGAAACTGACGTCAAGTAAAACCATTCCAATAGGAATTACACTTGAGCAGTCCAGAAAATACTGACGAAAAAGTTGAGACCGCTACTTGAAATATCATTATATTGACCAATATAATTCACAGATAACGCAGTGTATTGGCACAAAGAAGGAATGGGCCGTCAGTGTCAAGCCCCGCACTCGGCAATCAAAAATGACGAGGCCATATTGAGAAGCACGACACAATCACTATGCACGTGTGTGGCAAGAGAGAGAGAGAGAGAGAGAATTTCACATTTTCCCCGCAAGAGAAAAGTTCCACAAATGTATGAAAAATTACAAGTGCTGAAATGGACTTCATGGAGAGTGATGATGAATGCATCCAATCAGCATTCATGAGATTATAACAGAACCTCTCAGTAGCTACATATTTTTATATGCCAACACCATAGCCACAATCATCAATCAAATAGGAAACCTACCCATTTCCCTCACTAGAAAATAGGAATATATATAGATATATCTATGTAAGCTAGAAGACGTCCGGGTGAAAGCGCCCGGGAATAGAGCTGCTCTGCTGTGCCTGCTGTAAATGCATTGTCAATGAATAGTTATTTACCTGCAAAACCAACCAGGCAGGAAACAGTTGTTAAAAAAAGGAAAAATCCTCTCTCTCTCTCTCTCTCTCTCTCTCTCTCTCTCTCTCTCTCTCTCTCTCTCTCTCTCATGCACCCTAAGAGCTGAGGGACACAAACCTCGAGTGTCCTAACTTGCTCTTGGTACTGAGAAACCAGCTGCTTTAGATGTTGCAACTCACGACCCCTTTCATCATACTCCTTTTGCCGCTCATGCTGGATCGCCACAGCTCGCTTCAGGATTTGGTTGTCCCGGAGAAGGGCTTCTACATGTTCCTTGAGCACCAAGTTCTCCTGGGAAACACAAAACAAACTTTCGAAAAAAAAAACAAGGCAGCTCGTTTGGAAACAACTCAAACAAGTAAACCTCATCTGACGTGATCCCATAATAAGCAGAACTCTTATGATGTGCACCAGAAAAACATCCTATGTGATTTTAAGTTCAGAATACGTGAGGCCCACAGACAACAAGTCAAAATGCACGAACACTGTCCAAATGAAGGCAGATGGTTTTCTATTTTTGCACTGATGTAAATGGGCACAAGATATATTACATGGAGGATGCCGGAAGAAAAAATAGGAACAATTGGAAGTAAAAGAAAAAACTGAAATTTAAAAAAGGATGGATAGATATCCCACCACCGCTTTGGCAGGACAAGTCTTTTTGTGATCACCATTATAATGAAGGAAAAGAAAAACCAGAAAATCAAAAAAGGATGTTGGATGGTGCTGCAGAGAGCAGCCACGGATGTCACAGTAAGAAATAAGTTGGATAAAAATATTTTGGCTATCATCTCATAATCCAAACAAATAAGGGTACCAATTTTCTAACTCAGTTTGGTGAAAAAATACTTGAAAGAGAAGGACAAATACCTTGTGAAGGTTTTCAGATACATCCCCAGCTCGAGATATGATAGATTTCTCCAGCACCTCTAAAATTCTTGATGCACGCATTCTTGCATCATTAACATCAGAAGCATTCGTCATTTCTCTTACAAACAACTCCACCCATTCTGAACCGCCTACTGGAAGATCAGGAGGGGATGGGCCATTGGGAGGCTCGTCACTGTTGGCCACCACAACTGCCAATAATAAAATCAAAAGGTGAATCGATCTTTCTTCCACATTCAAACCAGTAAGCACATTTCTTGAAAATTATAAGTTGGCCATTTCCCATATTTGTTGGACCAATGCACTATAATCCTCAATTAGAAATAGATAATTAGCCACAATATCTATTTCGCAATAAGCCCTGTTTACTAATGTTAAAAAAAAATCTAAAATAGCTTCCACATCACTGTTTAGTTATACACTGCCGGTCCCAAGCCCGGATAAAGGAGGAGGGTTGCGGTAGGCCTGTGACAGCCAGCATAAAAACTTTGTCATATCCTATGAAATGAACCAATATGAGAATTTCGTTGGGGCGTTCCCTACTGAGCGACGCGTTGTACTCTCTAGGCTCGGAGGCAGTGATAAATAGGCAAGGGTTGCTAGGTCGTCGCCCAGAAGCGACGCGTCACACCGGCGACCGGGTGTGGTGTCAAATAGGCAAGGGTTCCCTCACTTTGTTGGACGGGTGGGGGTAAAGAAGTTAGTCCAAGACCATATAATTAGGTTAGCCACTTGGAACATAGGGTTTTTAACTGGTAAGTTGGTAGAGTTAGTAGATGTTATTGTAGGAGAAAGATTGATATTTTATGTCTTCAAGAGACCAAATGGGTAGGTGAGAAAGCTAAAATGATAGAACCTTGGGGATATAAGATTTGGTATACAGGAATAAATAGGAATAGGAATGGAGTAGGGATTGTTATGAGTCGTCAGTTTATAGATAATGTAGTTGAGGTCCGTAGGAAGGGTGATAGAATTTTACTTATTAAATTAGTATTAGGTACGGATATTATTAATATTATTAGTGTTTATGCACCTCAAGGGGTTTAGATGATTCCATTAAGCATCAATTTTGGGAAGATTTAGATGGAGTAGTACAAGGGATATTTTATGGAGAAAAGCTTTTCATCGGCGGTGACCTTAATGGACATGTAGGCATTAGTAGGGATAGATTTGAGAGTATCCATGGAGGCTATGGTATAGGAGAAAGAAATGAAAGTGGAGAAAGGATTTTAGATTTTTGTTTGTCCTATGATATGATCTTAGCAAACACTTGGTTTAGGAAGAGGGAGTCTCACCTAGTAACATTTAAAAGTGGGGTTAATACGAGTCAGATAGATTTTTTCCTACTTAGAAAGAGAGATAGGGGTTGTTGCATCGATTGTAAGGTTATACCGGGAGAAAGTGTAGCTACACAACATAGAGTCTTAATTTTAGATCTTAGAATTAGACAATGCCGCAAAAGGGATAGACATAGGATAGATCCTAGAATTAAGTGGTGGGCACTGAAAGGAGCTAAACAAGGAATGTTTGTAGAGCAGGTAGTTAAGGAAGCTGATTGGTGTCTCGAGAAGGATTCAGAATCAATGTGGAATAAGATAGCGGGTGTCATGAGAACAGTGGCTAAGGAGGTATTGGGTGAGTCTAAAGGCGGTGCACCACTAGGTAAGGATACATCATGGTGGAACGAGGATGTCAAATTAGCTATTAAGGTTAAAAGAGAGTGTTATGGAAATCTAAGTAAGAGTCGTGATAATGAGAATTTGGAGAAGTATATGATAGCAAAGAAGGAAGCTAAAAAAAATTGTTCGAAACGCGAGGGCTAAGGTATATAAGGAGTTTTATGACAAGTTGGATACCAAAGAAGGCGAGAAGGATATTTATAGGCTTGCAAAGATGAGAGATAGGAAATCGAAGGATTTGGGTATGGTTAGATGTATCAAAGATGAAACGCAAAGGGTTTTAGTCAAAGATGAGGAGATTAAGGAGAGATGGAAAGATTATTTTGATAAGCTATTTAATGATAGTCATGCTCAAGATCTTGGAGACTTCTCCATTCCTTTTCATGAGATTAATCGTGACTTCATGCGCAAGATTCAAAAGATAGAAATTGCAAGGCTTTGAAGAAAATGAAATCAAGAAGGGCAGTTGGCCCAGATGGTATACCTATCGAGGCTTGGAAATGCTTGGGAGAAAAAGGTTTAGAATGGTTGACAAATCTTTTTAACTTGATTTGGCGAACAAATAAGATGCCTAATGAGTGGAGGAAGAGTACTTTGGTGCCTTTATATAAGAATAAGGGTGATATACAAGATTGCACAAACTATCGTGGTATAAAACTCATTAGTCATACTATGAAACTTTGGGAGAGGGTGATTGAGTCTAGGTTGAGGAAGGTTGTCATGATATCGGAGAATCAATTTGGTTTTATGCCTGGAAGATCAACTATGGAAGCTATACATCTTCTTAGACAACTTATTGAAAGATATAGAGAGAGGAACAAAGATTTGCATATGGTTTTTATTGATTTAGAGAAGGCATACGATAGAGTACCTAGGGACGTTCTCTGGTGGACAATGATGAAGAAAGGTGTTTCTCTCAAGTACATTAGTATAATTAAAGATATGTATGAAGGAGTAGTAACCAATGTCCGCACTTGTGGAGGGGTGACAACCAATTTTCCGATAACGGTTGGGTTACATCAAGGATCTGCTTTAAGCACTTTCCTATTTGCGATAGTGATGGATGAGCTTACGAGATCAATTCAAGAAAATGTATCGTGGTGTATGTTGTTTGCTGATGATATTGTTTTGATTGATGAGTCTAGAGCTGGGGTTAATGCTAAGTTAGAATTATGGAGACAAACATTGGAAGCTAGAGGTTTTAAGTTGAGTAAGAGCAAGACTGAATATATGGAATGTTGGTTTAGTAAGCAACGAAGTAGTCATAGGAGTGTAGTGAAGCTTGGTGAGCAAGAAATACCGGTGAATGATTATTTCAAATATTTGGGATCCATCATTCAAAAGTATGGGGAAATTGATGGAGATGTAAATCATAGGATAAAGGTTGGGTGGATGAAATGGAAAAGTGCAACTGGAGTGTTGTGCGATCGTAGAATGTCATTGCGGTTGAAGGGAAAGTTTTATAGGACGACTATTAGACCCACTTTACTATATGGTACGGAATGTTGGGCTGCCAAGAGACATCATATTCAAAAAATGAGTGTAGCTGAGATGCGGATGCTTAGATGGATGTGTGGAAATACAATAAAAGATAAGATTCAGAACGAGGAGATACGTAAGAAGGTAGGCGTTGCACCCATTGAAAATAAGATGCGAGAGAATCGTTTACGGTGGTTTGGACATATTCGGTGAAGGCCTAATGATGCTTCAGTTAGAAGGTTGGAGAAATGGGAAAATATATTAGTTAAAAGAGGTCGGGGTAGGCCTAGGAAGACTTGGATGGAGATGATAGGAAAGGATATGAATGCCTTGAACCTCACCGAGGACATGGCATTGGATAGAAATGATTGGACGAAAAGGATTCATGTGGAAGACCCAAAATGAATTTCTTTTTTGGTTCATATCGCTGACCCCAATTGTTTTGGGATGAAGGCGTTGTTGTTGTTGTTGTTGTTGTGTTGTAGCTTCCACATCATAATGATTAAAAAAAATTTGTTCATTCTATCAGATTACATTTGGATCGACACCCTTCAAAACCAAATCTGGAAACCTTTTTATGGAACCAGTTTACACTTTTACCAGATCTACAATTACAACGTTGGATCTGGATCTGACCGTAAGGAAAACCAGGCTTAGCCTTCACTGAGCCAGTCTAACCATCCTACCTTCATAATCGGCATAAAACTCTTAACCCATGTGTGTGAAATGAATTTAGATTCAATATCAAAATCGCAATTGGAAAGGGGCCATTTCATGTTTAAATCCAACTTCTTAGGTTAATATAAAAGGAAAATAGAATACACAAAGAAATGTATTTGATTTTTAGCTTCTATCTAAATATGCATCTTAGCTTGATTGAATATTCCTAATTGCCATATCTATTACATTTATATTAAATTTCCAACTCCTTTTCAATCATGTCTGTATGGTCCGGCCATTTGATTGGTTCCGCATAACAAGAAAAAAGAAGAGTTTCCACGAGACAAAAAGTTTCTTCTATGCATGAACTTAACCAAAAATCACTGGAAACCAATCTCTATAACATAATGTCAGCATTTAAAATACATTAATGCCAAGAATATGACCTAAAGAACAGTCATTCAGCATCAAGTGCCAAATAATATTTCTCTAAGCATATAAAAAAACTAATAATTTGACACTAATTCCTGGTGCAAATGCCCATAAAAGGCATCAGTCACCAGGCTCTTGAATTTTGAAAATAGCACGACTGTATACTTGTGAGCATGAAAACAAGCAGAGAAGGCATTTTTTGAACTTTAAAAGTAACATTGTCAATCCCAAGAACTTCAAAAATGAAGTAATATGTACCTTCTGCAGATTGCTGAGCAGTTATTTCCACTTTAGTGTCAGATTTTCTCCCAAGAAAGGTCATACTATGTTCTCCTAAACAGAGGTCATTTAAGCTCTTGATTGCAGAATCCAAATCGTTCCCACATGCTTCAAGTGCACGCTCAAGAAGCTGGAAAAGAGGATATGTTATGTATCAGCGATTCAACTGTACAAAACATTAATTTACACCTACTGGATCCAACCCATAAAAAACCTTTAACAAGTATGGGCCCATCAAGCAAACACAGGAAACATTGTTTCAACAACATTCATCTTAGACATGAAAGCAAGACCACAGAATTCCAGTCTGCAACTGCATATTCTAAATCTATCACTTTACAAATTCAACATTGCTTGAAACTGAAAAATAGCAGCATCACTAATTATTTCTCTTAAGCTTATCCATAATCTTCTTAGCAATTGGCATCACAAATTTTGATCATTAATCCCATTGATGAATGAAAAAGCTAAAGGAATTGGACTTTCTTCCAAGAAAGTAAAATAATTGACAGGGTGAGCAAAAAATACTAAAAGGACTTTAACCATCAAATGCATTGACAAAATAAGTACCGAGACGCTTTAAAAGTTCCAAATTGAGAGGAATACATGCCCTTCTTTTTTATAAAAGGAATTATATCAATCAGAAATTCACTACCGGATTTTTTGAGTTTGCTCTTAGTATTCCAAATTAACAGTTCACGATAATTCAAAAAAGCATATTACATAATAAAGAAAATGCATATAAAACCGCAGTTACATATATACAAACAAAGATACTCTAAATTTCAACCAGCTTCAACATCTCTGAAGGTTAAACTGAAGATTCTTATCAATCCAACCACCCTATAGACCCTTAAATATATATTGATGCTCCAGAAAGCAGAACATGTTCAACTTTAACATCCCAAAGGTTCCGTTGAATTTCTTTTCTGATTCAAAACCAGATGCAGAAACAAATGGTGACATCAAACTTCAGAAAGCATAAGCTTTGAAAACAGGCACCTAGTGGAAAATGTTATATAAGAAAATGTAAAAGAACTGGCTACAGACACTTGGGCACATTCTTTTTATCCCCGTGGATGAATCTTCAAATATGCAGAACTCCTAATAAAGAGATACATTACAAAAAGAGGGTTGGCAGAAAAATCAACAAATAGACTCCAGAAAATGGGTTTTTAGGTCTTCTAATTAAGCACAGATGCTACATAAATTGTTCTGAGCAGATAGGTTAAGAGCATAAAAGTGCCTTGCAAAAAGATATCAGATGCAAAACTGTAGACCTCCTGGCCTCCAAGTCTAATGTCTAGGCGCACAAAAAATCATCAAACAACACTGCAATGCTAGAACCAATAAAAAGAGATTAGGAACTTCAGAAAAATATACGCGCTTTGTATTTCACACACCTATGTTGAAAGAGGTAGATGGCATACAGATCTTAACCCGCTTGGCGGCAAACAGAATTCGATGGTTGCAGGAACATTACTTGCAGAACATATACAACTCAAAGACAAATCTCAAAAAATAACAATCCAAAAATTCACAAAAAAAAGAACTGAATACAGCAAGGGAGTGATCCAAAATGAAAGAATCGAACCAAGACGTATCACCGAAGTTTGTATCTTTCAAAAAGTTTAAGATGATAAACCAATTAAATTTCTAGATGATAACAGAAAGAGTGACAAAAAAGCATTTAATCCATCCTAAGCCAAATAATCCAATAGAACGATTGTATACAATTCTAAATCTCATTTCCCCCAACCCAACTTCACAAACTAAAATAATTTGGATCAAACGAAATCTAGAATCAAAATCTGATTGAAAATTCAAGAAACATAAAAGGCGAGCAAAAACAAAACCTGTTCATCCATGTTGGGGAAGATCTGCCGGAGATGCGACAGCGGCGAGCCGGCGGCCGAGAAGACCGCCCTAGTCGGCGAGAATCGGACCGGAGAGGTGCTGCCGGCGCAGCGCAATCTTTTCGAAACCGGCGGAGGAGTATGGAGCTCTTCGAAAATGGACCTCTTTCCGCAGACTATCGCAGACATGGTTCCCGGCACGGATCGACGGACTCTCGGCGCCGCCCGCTCCCACTACACGCCCATGCAACTCCCCAGGCTCCGATCGGCGACGGAACCACGCCCTCAATCTCGGGAAACGCCGAAACCCTCTCTTCCTCCCTTCAACGTAGGGCCGTCAAAGAGCGTCCGCCGAGGGAGAAATCTTCGATTCCGGCATATGGGTGCGACGGAAACGGGTACTCCGGAGAAAAATAGGAAGGTGGTAGGCGACGGATTCGACTCCACGCTAGGGCTTCTGCGATTCGGAGAGGGATTTGCAGAGGGGGCAGAGGAGAGACTCGTAGAGGAATTCCCCTTTTTGGTGGAGACTAGAGAAACCGTAGGAAGGGTTTTCACATTTTGTAATATAAAACTTTTCAGTGACCCCGTGTGTAAGCTTTCTACAGCCGTCCATCGTGCTTGATGGAGGGTGGGACTCTTGGAGATTCGGAAAGCATTGATGACGCCTTTCCCATACTCTTTTGGCATTCTCAGAGCGAACACTTGTGTGAGAACAGGGCAGCAGGGGAGAGCCGATCAGGTGATCTGTCAAATCACTTTAAGAAAGTGATTCGACATCCTCACCGTCCATTGCTTCAAGGACCTGTGTACATTGTGGACGGTGAGGATGTCAAATCACTTTTTTAAAAGTGATTTGCAGATCACTTGATCTGATCCCAAAGCAGGGCTGTAAATTTCATATTAACTAATTTACCCTTCAAATGCATTAGTATATGACCAAAATTTCCTTTTGATTGGAATTATTTACATCTCACTTGACAACATTTCGTTTGGATTAGGATACGAGTTGAATGTGATCATAAGGTTTTTTAAAGAATCTTGAGCCTTTATTAAGGATGACCTTGGCTTAATTTCACTCTAATGCTGAATGTTTGTGCAAGTCACTGCTTATTCTCGTACCCAAAGACATGAATGTTGGAGATTAGTAGGTTTGGCGCCATCTCTCTAGTAGGCACGGTATTCAAAATCATTTCTAAAATCTTAGCCTCAAGAATCAAGCTGATTATTGACCAGCTCAAAGTGAATTCATTCCAAAAAGAAGGCTACATAAGTCATGCATTGTGGCTCATAAAGTTGTTCACTCAATTAAAGCCTTCGGTAAGAATTTGTTTATATTGAAAAATGATTTGGAAAATATATTTTTGACTCTTATATTAACGTTTTCTTTTAAATTGTATGCATAAGTTAGGCTTTAGGAAGAAAATGGCAGTTATGGATTAAAGGTCTGCTCTATGCATCATCTATTGCAGGGTGCAAGGGTGACTTTTTCAAGCTAACGAGGGGTTTACAGCAGCAAGGTGACCATCTCTCTCTTCTCTTTTTTATTATGGAAATGGAGACTATCGGTTATGATTTTCTCTGGAGAAGCCCAAGAAAAATTCTATGGTTGCAAGATCTCTAAGAGTGACTCTCTCACTCATCTTTTTTATGATGACCTTTTAGTATTTGTGGAGGCCACAAAACAAAATATGTGAGCTCTTTGGACTATTCTTCGATGCTTTGCAAAAAAATTCTGAAGGTAAGAACCAGGTAGTGGTATTCAATGACTCTATTAATGAAATGCAATAGATGGCCTCACATATTTTTTATTGTGAAGCCGGTTCTCTATTGTTAAAATTCTTGGGTCATCCTTTATATCTGGGTTTCAAGGGCCCTTCATTGGTGCGAGTTGGAGAATCGTGTTAGTTGTTGTAGAGGGCGGGCCACATCAATCTGGTAAGGTTCAAACTGTCCCCTGTGGTGTTGCACTTTCTACAAATTTTTAGAATACCAAAGAAGGTCGAAAAGTGCCTCATAAATTTTTTTCAGCAATTCATTTGGTTTGGCAAACTTGACGGCTCATTTACCCCTTTGGTTTCTTGGTCTACAATAGCTCAACCCCTTAACCGAGGGGTTTGGGTATTCATAATCTTTACAACTTTAACAAAGTACTGGCTAAATGGTTATGGACTATTTGTGAAAATAATAGCACAATTGTGGATATTTTTATTGCAAAGTATGATGTCAATGGATGACCTTCAAATTGAGTGGAAAACCATAAACGGAGAAAGGGTTCGGGTGTTTGGAAGGGGTGGATCACGATTTTAGCTGATTTTTGTCATGAAGTTCGAGTTGATGTTGGAAATGGCAACACCACCTTATTTTGGCAGGATGATTGGTGGGGTCTTACTAGTCTTAGAGAGCATTTCTTAACCTTTATGATGCAGCAAGGGACAAATCCATGTGGGTGAAGGAGGTCTGGTCACAAGAACAAGATACTTGGGATGTTGTGTTGAGAAGGCACCCATCGAACTTGGTTTTCCAACAATGGTCCACTCTTATGGAGCAGCTTTCACACTTCTAGCTTATGCTAAAGAACCATACACCAAGGTGGAAGCTCACTAATGATGGTGCTCATGTTGCCTCCTCTCTTTACTCGGCTTTGGGTAACCCGGCTGCGCAGTGGCTCCCCAAAAAGCATTATGAGGAGGGGGACTCCCTCTTCGAGGCTCACTCATGGGATGGCAGATTTTGCATGAGAAAGTCGACACAACTCAGAATCAAGAGGAGAGGGTTCTATCTTGCAAGTCATTGTGCTCTTTGCCTACAAGCGGAGGAATCACTATCGCACTTATTTTGGGAATGTGACTTCATACATTATATGTTGAACCAAACACGGGGGACATTAATATTTGATTGGGGGAATATCAGATTTTCAAGAGATATTTTGATTGCAGCACACATGAATAAAAAAGGAAAGCACTGAAAATTCATTTGGCGTGTTTGGTTGCTTATGGCGAAGAAGATTATATGAAACGAACATAATCAGCGCATATTTAGGGGCACACTATTGTACTCCTTGATCAACTAAGACGGGAGATTACCCATAGAGCACGTCGGAAATGGCCTGGGACAGCACGTACTCGATAGGGAGTAATAGAGTGGTATCTTAATGGGTGGTGTTGGTCGTTTCAAAATTTTCTCTTCTCAAATGTACTGTTGTCATCCCTGAGGGGGTTTATTTGTGCCTCTATATTTCTCTCTTATGGTAGGTGTGATATCTCATCACCCCTATCTTTTATGTCTTATGTGTAATATATTGATGCATATATAAATGAATTTTTACTTCTCTCAAAAAAAAAGTGATCGTACGGTTTGTTGGATAAGTTTTATGACTTGTGCCTCACACTTCAAATGCTATTTTTCTTATGAAGGATGTGTTCTTTCAAGTAACCAAAATTGCACAGTGGTTTAGTAACAAATGGAAAATGAGTAGCTGTATTGTTTGAATTTTGAAGAAAACTCCGTATTGTGATTGAATCACTTGCAACCATGGGAAGAAGGGTGTCTTGGTGGGTGGATGCGGCCAGGTGATGCCATCCTTTGGCCGGCAACTGCCTTTTCTTCTGCACATTCTCGATCAGCAGGAGGCAGTCACACACGGGTCTAAAGGTGTTGCTTGATCACCAAGGCACACCAATGCCCAGATGCTTGTAGTTTAAAGTAGAATCAGGAGCCTCTATTTTTGTTTTTTACCATGTATAACAATGTGATTAAGTGAAGTTTTTAATTTATTATGAGTTTAATTGTCAAACGGACCGGTACATGAGCATCTTCACTCTCAAGTTCTAAACAGAGAGATTGAGAAACCCACGCCACTCGTAGAGGCTTAGGCCTCTTTGGCAGGTAGAGAAGCCCAAGCTGACCTGGACATCAGGCCCTTAACAGTATATACCATTGACGCCACTGGTAACGCTTGCAAAATCATGCTTATCAAAATTGCCCGTGGATGCTTTGGTTAAAGTTAAACAACCTTTTGGACATTGACGTTTGAGAAGCAAACAAGTTGAAGCCTATCGTACTAGTGGTGGATCATCCCGCTGGCTAAGGTCATCTAGAGAGACTACTTCTGATAAGCACCTTAATATCTAGATATCAGATCGGACAAATGGTCAAATGGGCCTTTCAAATCGTAATTAAACGCAGATAGAAAAGAGGGAAGGGAGCAAATAGGATATGAATCTGGTAATGGACCTCTAAAACCCAAAACTAAGACAGATCCAATTAGACTGAATTTGTCTATGTCTAAAGGAGCCAAACCATTTATCCCTGACACAGAAAGGATAGACGAGGCAGAACAGATTTTAGGACATGACCCTGCATGTTGGACCGACTCTGAATCAGGCGAGAGAGAGAGAGAGAGAGAGTCGAGTATGTTAAGATGTAAAATAGCCAACACAAGTACGGTCTATGTCACGGATTCTTAAACTTGCCCCCATATGTTTTTTTGTATACCAGTTTTAATAGAAAATTGCACAAAATTGGTGTGTCGTGTCCTTTTACCTGTGTCCTTGTGACAGTATGGTAGAGCAGAATCAAGTAGCAATGAAGGATTTATGACAGTATGACTTTTGGCATTCTTAAACAGGAAAATCGAGCACTTTAAAGCATTAAATAGCACCTAGAAAAATTAAATAGGAAACTATTGACTCAAGGAAAGAAGACGCATTCTCCCTATGGAAAGAGAAGGATTAGCATGCCATTGTTCCATCAGTAACAATGGCTGCGACATTTCCATCTTCAAAAATTAAGTAAATACAGTTTTTGTTTACCTATAAGCATACAAATTCGTACTCCATACAAGTATAGTTCACAGAACCAGCACATAATTAGATGAATATGAACCCAATGATCGATGGACCGATTGACCTATTCTTCCCATATCTCCTGGCACAAACCTGCAGGAACTTGCTAATTCTTCAGGCCTTTTCTCAATTCTAAGATCAAACTCAAATGATCGCTTCCAATTTGTAACCTGAACCACCTGTTGATGATAATTCGCTTTGTTAAAGGCAGTAAATGACCTTCAATTCAAAGAAACAAATATATACACAGGATTTTTTTTAGACTGTGGTAATCATCACTGCACTTCTCAAATAAATAAAATGTTTAAACTGTGTTCATAAACGCATACAGATAGATGCATATGTACATATACCAATTTGGCATCAATCCAGAATTTACACAACCATAAAAGAACGAACTGCTGAACATGTAGCGGGAACCACTTTTCATGCAGAACAATTTGTCTAAGAAGCTAAATATTTCTTAACAAGAACTAAAACCAATGACAAAATTACGGCATTAAGCTCTTGAGTTCCAGTCACATCATGGACTCATCCATTGAATGTAAACAAAATAGGTGCAATTGTTTCCAGTTTTAAATGTCCATTTTGACAATATCCATTACATGCTAAAGAAATCTCCCGAGTACAACAATGATGGCCAATGCAAGGCAGCAGCTCAATGTGCACAACCAAGTATGATGGGTGTAGGTGATCATGAATGTGTTGGAGTGGCAATTCCATAATATTATTATCATTTGAGTGGCATATGATCTTACTCTCTTAGTTTTGTTTGTGTTGTTCTAGACCTCATTAGAGCATCACTTTTCCTAAATCCTAAATATTATAAAAGCAAAAGCAAGGGTAATAGGTGAAAAAAATTGGATGCTTTATAACCTTTTTTTTAATTGACATTCTTGTAGTGAGTTGCAAATGTAATTGAAATTTTGTATGAGCATTTGCATAAAGTTTTAATAAAAAGGAAGTATTATTTACAATGCACATTTCAATTTTTTTCTAAAATTAATGAGTTATTATTTTGAAATGCATCCTCTCCTTTTTAATGGCCACAAAATGAGGAAACTTCATGTCGCTTTTTCTTTCCAAAACATCCCCTATGGTACCCGGACGCTCCATTTTGTCATCCATACCTGTGTCAACAAGCATTGACACCAGGACACACCAATTTACCCTCCATACATACAAGTTTGTATTCAATATATAATTTATAATTATATTTTCAGTTTATAACTTCATATTTTCAGTATATAATATATATTTTAAATATAGCACATATATTTAGATTATCTTCAGTTTATTTTGAATTTATTTTGTATTTATGTGATATATATATATATATATATATCCGTGTCCCCATATCCACATTTTTTGGAATTGTCGTATCGTACCCTCCATACCTGCACCCACACCCAAGTGACAGCATCGGAGGATTCTCTCTCCCTCTCCCTCTCCAAAATGTTTCTCTCCTTTGGTAGCCACAAAATAAGGGAACTTAAGTTATGCATGAGGCTGGCCCATGCATGACCAGCCTCTACTTCGCCATGACCTTCCCCTTATCTCATTGCCCATAAAAAAAACTGTTAACGCATGGGGTTGCCCATCCCCAGGCATAATTGTCAAGGCCTTTGAATATTTAACATCATACAAAGAGGGAAGCCACTTCCAACCGTAAGTAG
Source organism: Nuphar pumila (assembly GCF_984573655.1). NCBI lineage: Eukaryota > Viridiplantae > Streptophyta > Magnoliopsida > Nymphaeales > Nymphaeaceae > Nuphar > Nuphar pumila. The sequence continues at coordinate 124,629,572 of NC_143253.1, forward strand.
AGATGCATGTTCATGAGATGAGAAATACATGTCAAGTGATGATTGTTTCTGGACCAATGATGCACTATTTTACCTTCAGTCATCAATCTTTTTAGGCATATTCTTCTCTTGTTATATTGGAAATTTTTATGCTCAATGCCTCACTCTGTTAATCCACTTATATGTTCGGATTGTGGTTCGATGTTGGTGGAACGTGAACCTTCTTCAATCTGATTGCAGGGGGTCACTTGTGGATTGTTCATTATTGTCTTTACATTAGTAGGAGGTACACAAAAAGTATTCTATAATGATTGAAAATTGTCAATATATTTATGGTTCTCATTATTTTTTACTTTTCATCTTCATAAATGTATTTCATGCAACTTTGTTTACCATTTGAGTTATCTGATGAGGCCCGGCCATATGGGTGGGCCAATTGTCTAGTATTTTAATAAAAGCTAAACCATCATGCCACTTCTCATCACTAAGAGAATGATCAGGAGTTAAGGGTGTTGGAGTCACCCACGTATAAGGACTCTCCTAGAGGTGTCCTTATCGGATAAACCTTACCATTTGGAGGGAACAGTTATCTTAACGATTTCCTAATAAAGGTTAATGCTATAAAAGGGGTATTGATCAGACCCCTATGCAGAAAACAGAAGCTAATCAACGCAGTTGATTGTTCTGGGACTCGGATCATGCTAACCGTCGCTGGAGGGCATGCGCTCATCAAGGGCTGTGACCGACTGAGAAGATGAACGTCTTAGAGACGATAGATCGGGTTCACTCATCGGCCATTATCAGACGAACATGGCCGCTTCAGGTATGTTACATCTCATCTTTTGCACAGGCACCAACATTGGGTTATGGGTCCATGCACCGCGCATTCCGCTGTGGGGGGGCTGCTGGCTTTTTTTTGTATATGTCGCTATTGGGCGACTGTAACAGGCTGAGCCTGGTGCCGTGGGGCGACGTGGCTCGACTGTATTCAACAAACAATCGCCTGGACTATGCGACTGTCGCCATGGGGTGACAGCATTTTTTTCGGCAGACCCGATCCAATATCTACTGTTTCTTTATCGTCGAAATAGCTTTTGAAAGCCAGTGGCCGCCGACGATTTCGCCGATGGCACTGGATGCTGGTAGCCGACGTAGGTCGTCGATTGCAGGTGACTGTCGCCGTGGGGCGACAGTATTTTTCTGATACCCCATCGTCGTGGGACGACGTGGCTCATCGGTTAACCGTCCAACCATCACCAGCATAAAAAAACAAGGAATTGGAAAGATTACATGCACCGTCGGGTTGCAGAGAGGTCTGCCGGCACCGGGGGAGATTGCTTTCGTCGTCCGGCAACATACGGCATCAGAGGGCCTTTTAAAAAAAAAACTCTCTTTTATGTTTTACCGCTGTCGTTGGGCGTTGAGGGATTATGATCGCCAGCGTCGCTGGCAACAAAAAATCCATCACCAAAGTGTCGCTATCGTCGGACCTCCATGCTGTTTGGTTGACCGGCATCTGGATAGACTGGCCGCAAATGGAACCCCTTCGTTGAAATGGAGTTTCTGTCAGGGTCATCGTCGTACGTTGATGTTGTCGACGTCGGGGTGCGTCGTCGCCGGGGGGCGTTTTGCCGAACTCCACGTAGCATGATCATCGAAAAGGGGTTTAAAAAACCCGTTTTCTCTGCAAATTGAGGTCGATGGAGGTTCCGACGTGGGTCGCCGACAGGCGACGTGGGTCGCCGACAGGCGACGTGGGTCGTCGACAGGCGAAGTGGGTCGTCGACAGGCGACGTGGGTCTCCGGCAGGCGAAGTGGGTCGGCGGCAGGCAACGTTTCATCGTGTTTGAAATTTAAGTAGAGTAAAATAAAACAAGTGTGTTGAGATACATTGCGCATGTGTATCCAAAAGTGTCATATGTTAATGGTTTAGCTTCACATGAGCTTTAGTTTTACCAGCTATGGTCGGTAGGCGTAGTGATTATACATGTCGGAGCTCCTACTAAAGTAGGACTTAGATGACCGCATACACTCGCCCGAAAATAAGCATATCAAAGGCATTTTATTTATTTATTTTTGCAACAGGTTTGTCTCGTATATGCTTCATTTTGATACATGTTTTTTATCATGCAGTTTCTGGTTCTGTGATTTTAGATGACTCGAGTACTATCCATTTTCTTGATGGATCTAATTTTAGTGACTAGAAAGAAATTATCTTTTTCACATTAAGGTATATGGATTTGGATTTGGCCTTAAGAAATGATGAACATGCTGCCCTGATAGAACAAAGCACTGTTGAACATAAAAGTGCTTTTGAGAAGTGGGAGCGCTCGAATAAACTTAGCATATTGCTTTTGCAATCTAAGGTGGCTAAGAATATTCGGAGTGTTATCCCGCAATGCAAGACAGTGAAGGAATTTCTGAGTGTCAGTGAAGCACAATTTGTCAGTTCGAATAAGGCCATGGCAAGTAATCTAATGTCAAAACTCATATCTATGAAGCATTCTGAAGGGGGTAATATCCGTCAGCACATTTTGGAAATGAGGAACGTAGCGTCCCAGCTGAATGACATGAAGCTGACCATTTCTGACTCATTCCTAGTGCATTTAATTTTGGCATCCCTACCTATGAAATATGGTCCTTTTAAGATCTCTTAAAACACACATAATGATGAATGAACGTTCAATAAACTTATGCCCAAGTGTGTTAAGAAAGAAGAGAGATTGAAATGAGAGAAGGTGCAAAGTGCACATATGGCTTCTCATAGATCCAAGGTAGGACCAAAGAAAAATGCATTTAAGAAAAATACTAGGAAGAAGTCAACAGGAGAAAAGTAATCTCAAAGGAAGCAACCATATTTTGCTCCCATGAAGTGCTTATTTTGCAAGAAGAAGGGACACAGGAAGGCGGATTGCATAAAGTACAAGAAATGATTACAAAAGAAAGGTAATTTGTCATTTGGTTCTCATGAATGTAATTTATTATATATTCCTGAAAATAGCTGGTGGATTGATTTCGGTGCTATTGTTCATATTACCAACTGTTTGCAATCGTTCTTGAACAGAAGGAAACCAACAATGCATAAGAAAAGTATCTATTCGTGAAACAAGATGCGTTCACATGTAAAGGGTGTTGGGACCTGCAGGATCATTTTAGATACCGACGTAGATTTGGATCTTCATGATATTTTTTATGTTTCATTATATAGTAAAACTTTAATTTCAATTTCAAGGATAAATTTGGATATTGTTTTAAATTTGAAAACTCCAAGTTATTCATATATAAAAATTCAATTGAAATTAGTTTTGCTTTTGTTTATGATGGTTTGTACAAATTAAACGTGAAGATCCGAACTCAGAAGTCTTTGACTTTTGAATACGCGTTGGTTGGGAACAAATGTAGCATGATTAATGATAAGTCCTACATGCTTTGGCATCAAAGGTTGGGTCATATCTCTGAAAAAAGAATAAAGAAACCCGTAAACGAAGGGATTTTGAAATCCCTAGATTTTACAGACAATGACCCGTGTAATTTTACTGACAATGATATGTATGTTGATTTCATAAAAGTTAAGCAAACAAACACATATAAAGGTGTCAAACGTAGTAGTGAGATATTGAAAATAGTTCATACGGATGTATGTGGACCTTTTACACCTTGTTACACAAGTGAAAGATATTTTGTAACATTTATTGATGACTATTCTCGGTATATGTATCTCTACTTGATTTATGAAAAATCTAATGTTTTTCAAATGTTTAAAGAATTTAAGAAAGAAGTAGAGAAACAAACTGATAAAGGTATTAAAATAGTCAGGTCGGATAGAGGTGGCGAATAATATGGTAGGTTTACTGAAATGAGCAAAAGGAATGACCATTAGTGCAATTTCTTAAAGAAAAAGACATTGTGCTTCAGTATACCATGTCTGGTAGTGCCTACTAAAATGGTGTAGATGAGAGAAGAAATCGTACGCTTAAAGAAATGGTCAGAGCCATGTTGAATTATTCAACACTTCCCATCAAATTATAGGGTGAAGCCTTAAGAACTGTTGTGCATATTTTGAATAAGGTTCCTACGAAATATGTGCCTAAAATTTCCTAAGAATTGTGGACAAGTAGGAAACCATCACTGTCATATATGCACATATGGGGATGTCCTGCAGAGGTTAAGTTGTATAACGACCACATTAAAACCTTTGATCCAAGGACAATCGATGGATATTTCATTGGTTATCCAGAGATATCAAAAGGATACAGGTTTTATTGTCCATCTCATTCACCACAGATTGTTGAAACGGATAAGGCAAAATTCCTTGAAGATGGTTTAGTCAGATTACGTGCACTTCAAAATCTTGATTTTGAGAAAATATAGGATCTAGTCTCACTACCAGTTGAGGAAAATACCGAGAGATATCATATTATCATCCCTGATGTCGATGTGGCTGATCACCCGGTTGTTGATGCACAAATCCAAAAATGAACCTATTGTGGATAATGCAGAAGAACACGAACATGATGAACAGGTTCAATCTGAACCTGTAGAACGACCTGTTTGGAGATCTACAAGAGTTAGAAAATCTACCATACATCCTGATTATGTGATGTACCTTCAAGACCCTGATGATTTCATAGATATAGATATAATGGCTCGTTGACCTTTATGGAAGCTGTTGAAAGCAAACAATCTTCGCACTAGATAAAAGCCATGAAAGAAGAGTTAGACTCTATGGCTAAGAATCAAGTGTGAGGTCTTATCGAGTTACTTAAAGGGGTAAAACCCATAGGGTGTAAATTGGTCTTTAAGACCAAAAGAGACTCCAAAGGTGACATAGAGAGACATAAGGCAAGATTGATTGCTAAAGGATTCACCCAGATGGAGGGCATTGACTATAATGAGACATTATCTTTTGTCTCAATTAAGGAGTCAATGAGGATAATTTTGGCCCTCGTAGCTCATTATAACTTAGAGCTACATCAGATGGATGTGAAAACAATGTTCCTCAACGGGGATCTGAATGAAGAGGTATACATGGAACAACCTCTTGGTTTCTCTGAAGATGATCGTTTAGTTTGCAATCTTAACAAATCAATATATGGACTTAAACAGGTCTCTCGACAGTGGTATATTAAATTTTTCCATGTCATCGTAACTTTCGGGTTTACAGAAAACATCATTGATTAATGTATATACCTTAAAGAAATTGAGAGTGAGTTCATCATATTGATGTTGTATGTAGATAATATACTAGCAACCAACGATATAAAGTTACTTGCAGAGACAAAACAGTTTCTTACATCACAATTTTGACATGAAAGATATGAGTGAAGTTGCTTATGTACTTGGCATAGAGATTTGTCGAGACAGAGCAAAAGGTTTTTTTAGGTCTCTCCCAAAGATCCTACATAAATAAGATATTAAAGCAATATGGGATGGAGAATTGTTATTCTTGTGCATCACTCATATCAAAAGGTGATAAACTGAGCCTAAAGGATTGTCCACAAAACAATATTGAAAAAGCACAAATGAGTGCTTATCCATATGCATCAGTTGTTGGCAACTTGCAATACGCACAGACTTGTTCACCTCCAGATATTTCTTTCGCAGTAGGGATGCTTAGTAGATTTTAGTCTAACCCAGGCATATCCCATTGGAAAGCTGCTAAGAAAGTCATGTTGTATTTGCAAGGGAGAAAAGATTATATGTTGACGTATTATAAGGTTGATCACCTTGAGGTCATTGGCTACTGAGATGCGGACTTAGGAGGGTACCTTGATAGTAGAAAGTCTACTACTGGGTATGTCTTCCTACTTGTTGGGGGCGCGATCTCTTGAAAGAGTGAGAAGCAGACGACCATTGCTGCTCACATCATGAAGGCAGAGTTTATATCATTGTATGAGACTACTTCGCAGGCCATATGGATGAAGAACTTCATATCACAGTTAAAGGTAGTTGATTTCATCGAGAAGCCACTGAAGGTCTACTGTGATAATGAAGTTGTGGTGTCCTTTTCGAATAACAATAAAAGTACTACATCATGTAAGCATATAGAATTAAAGTACTTTGTTGTTAAAGGACAAAGAATCATCTAGTGCATATTGTTAATATTGGTACCAAAGAGATGATTGTTGATCTTCTTACTAAAGGGCTAGCACCGGGATTGTATTCTGAACATGTATTGAGGATGGGTTTGTTAAACTCTTTTTGACATATGCATAAGAATAAAATGATCACATAAAGTTTTGATTCTCATTATGATCGTTTTTGTTAATCTCATAAAGATTAGATATTCAACTAAGGATTTGTAGAATAGATTTTAAAGGCCAATCTATTCATCAAATCATTCCCATAAGGTATTCGGTTAATGGTTTATCATGGGACAAGTGGGAGAATATTGGAGTCACTCACGTATAAGGACTCTCCTAGAGGTGTCCCTATCGGATAAACCTTACCATTTGGAGGGAATAGTTATCTTAATTGTTTCCTAATAAAGGTTAATGCTATAAAAGGGGTATTGATGAGAGACCCCTCTGTAGAAAATAGAAGCTAATCAACGCAATTGATTGTTCTGAGACTCGGATCCTGCTCACCGTCACTAGAGGGTCTGCGCTCATCAAGGGTTGCGACCGGCCGAGGGGACGAACGTCTCAGAGACGATAGATCGGGTTCACTCATAGGCCATTATCAGACGAACAAGACCGCTTCAGGTATGTTCCGTCTCATCTTTTGCGTTGGCGCCAACAAAGGGTTGTTTGCTTCCTTGAATTTTCTTCATCAATCCACTCTCGTGCTTAGTCTAAGAATCAGTAGAGGTTTTACACCCTCATGCCGGGTTTGAGAAGTATAGTAAAGTCATTACTGATTTTTGGCTTGCTGAATACTTTTAATCATACACTCATCATAAAAAGGAGGTTTCATCTTACTATTCTTATTGTTTAGGTAGAGGACATAATTGCAACAGGTGATCACGATGAAGAAATTGTAGAACTAAAGACCTATCCAAGGAAAGTCTTTTGTATCAAGGACTAGGGACTGTTCATGTACTTCCTCAAAATTGAAGTTTTTAGGGAGGCAAAAGGTCTTTTTGTTATCCCAAAGAAAGTATGTGTCAGACATATTGAAGGGGACAGATGGAAAATGTAAGCCCATTAATACTCTTACTAATCAAAACCATAAGCTTCAACTGAAAGACGATCAGCCATTTGAGAATACCAAAGGCTAGTAAGAAACTAATCCGACTCAGTATAACTAGGCCAGACACCTCAAATGTTATGAAAGTTTTAAGTAGGTATATACTATATTCAATCCCAACTGATAATCATATGCATAAGGTATGTAAACAAGAATCCGGGTAAAGGTCTCCTCATGCCAATCATAATCATTTTGATACAAATGTGAATCGAACAAATCTTTTGATGATAGAAGTCTACCTCTGGATTTTCTATATTTATATGATGTAACCTAACTCTTGAAAAAGCAAAAAGCAGGAAGTGTGTCCTGATCAAGTGTCGCGTCCAAGTACAGTGATATGGCACTTGTAGACTATGAGAACTTTAGCTCATGTCTTCTTCAGGAAATTGGGATTTAAGGGGGCGTTTGATTCCAGGAGATGCCCGCAGCACCCATGCAAATCCAGGACAGCATGCCCCACACGTCACAAAGGGATACGTTTTCATGTCCCGCATTGTTCCGCCCTCCTCACTAGAACAGGAAGGACAGGCACTGTGAAAAATCTGTTGGGAAAAAAGTGTGCTCCATCCGTGCATCCCAGGTTGTCCACCAACAGGATAAGATAAGACACCATCCTTGTCCTCTTTTGTTAACGAATCAAACGCCCCCCCTAAGATAACTCTTTCAATCAATGTCGTATCATACGATACGATATGCGATGACACATATCGTATCTATGGGGTCTTTCGATACAATACACCTCTGTATCTTACAATACGCCCTTGCATCTTACAATATACTCCGATACAAGGTGTACTTTAAGATATGCTATAAATGCAGTTTAAGTGCACTCATTTCAAAAAAAATAAAAAACAAATAAGACCCCTTGGGCCAAGTTCATATTCTTACCTAAAGAGCTTAAGGGTGATTTAGGAAGATTTTTTACAAAAAGAAAGAATGATGATGATGATACTCATGATTGACATTATCTATTTCATTTTTGTTTAAATTTGGCTATGTAAAATTTTTAAGTATTGAAAAAAACAATTTATGATTTTTTATGTAAACACACATTATTATGAATGTTGCAACTTGGATTCATTATTTGATATGCATATTATTTCATAGTTTGCATTTTTTGTGAGATATGCATGTCATTTATAGCATATTATCTAGATTATTGAATCTTCGATGTCTTATACATGTCATTCATTGCACATAAATGCTTTGATATGTGATATTATAGTTTTATCTTATGCTATTCATCATTTTTTTGCTATGAATGTTTTTAGATTTTTCCTTTTTTTTTGGATTTTTAAAATTTTATTTAAAACATACAATTTGTTATGATATGCATCTTATTTTGGGCTCATCCGATATGGGTTACGCTACGCTTTTTACAACTTTGGTCTTTTGCAGCTCATAGAGACTTCATATGTGATTTTATGGTTGTATTTTGTGCAATTCATCATTGTTTCAATGTGTTATGATCTTTTAAAAATTTTGCTATTTTTCTGATTTTTTTATTTTTTTTAACTTTTGAAAAAATATAAAAAATTATGATTTTTTAGGATATGCTACGGGCCTTCCCCGACTGATATGGGTAACAATATGCTACTTACAACCTTGATTTCAATAGCCCTCTTATATGATAATAAATCAGTCGTCTAAATTGTCATTTGTCAACTAACACAAACATTTCCAAAAGGTCAATGCACCCATGTCCACCCGCATCCATGCGTGTGAGACACTTGACATGGTTTTCGTAGTGTCAGGTGCAGTCAACCGCACAGGGGTCCATTCATGTCCAAGTAACATTAGTCTAGAGTAAGGCATGACCCAGTGATTAGGCCAAGTACCTAAGAAGATATTTGGGGCCCCAGAATGCATGTCCTCCAAGCTGCTCTAACCACCACCAACACATCACAACGTTGTTAAGGACAATTTTTCACGAGATGCTAAAAATAACAACAAATTTTCTCCAAAAATTCGCTAAACAGAAAAGAGATTTTAGAAAATCACTGATATCACTTATAGAAGTTATACATCTTCATAGACAACTTATTGAGAGATATAGAGAGAGGAACAAAGATTTGCATATGGTTTTTATTGATTTGGAGAAGGCATACGATAGAGTACCTAGAGACGTTCACTGGTGGACAATGATGAAGAAAGGTGTTTCTCTCAAGTACATTAGTATAATTAAAGATATGTATGAAGGAGTAGTAACCAATGTCCGCACTTGTGGAGGGGTGACAACCAATTTTCCTATAACGGTTGGGTTACATCAAGGATCTGCTTTAAGCCCTTTCCTATTTGTTATAGTGATGGATGAGCTTACGAGATCAATTCAAGAAAATGTGTCATGGTGTATGTTGTTTGCTGATGATATTGTTTTGATTGACGAGTCTAGAGTTGGGGTTAATGCTAAGTTAGAATTATGGAGACAGACATTGGAAGCAAGAGGTTTTAAGTTGAGTAAGAGTAAGACAAAATATATGGAATGTCGGTTTAGTAAGCAATGAAGTAGTGATGGGAGTGTAGTGAAGCTTGGTGAGCAAGAAATACTGGTGGATGATTATTTCAAATATTTGGGATCTATCATTCAAAAGTATAGAGAAATTGATGGAGATGTAAATCATAGGATAAAGGTTGGGTGGATGAAATGGAAAAGTGCAACTGGAGTGTTGTGCGATCGTAGAATGCCATTGCGGTTGAAGGGAAAGTTTTATAGGACGACTATTAGGCATGCTTTACTATATGGTACGGAATGTTGGGCTGCCAAGAGACATCATATTCAAAAAATGAGTGTAGCTGAGATGCGTATGCTTAGATGGATGTGTGGAAATACAATAAAAGATAAGATTCGGAACGAGGAGATACGTAAAAAGGTAGGTGTTGCACCCATTGAAAATAAGATAAGAGAGAATCGTTTACGGTGGTTTGGACATATTCGGCGAAGGCCTAATGATGCTCCAGTTAGAAGGATGGAGAAATGGGAAAATATATTAGTTAAAAGAGGCCGGGGTAGGCCTAGGAAGACTTGGATGAAGATGATAGGAAAGGATATGAATGCTTTGAACCTCACCAAGGAAATGGCATTGGATAGAAATGATTGGAGGAGAAGGATTCATGTGGAAGACCCAGAATGATTTTCTTTTTTGGTTCATATCGCCGACCCCAATTGTTTTGGGATGAAGGCGTAGTTGTTGTTGTTGTTGTTGTTGTTATTGTTGTACTGATATCACTAAACATAATAGTGATTTTCTCCTAAAAAATCATAAATATACCAGCACTTTTGAAAATTGCTGGTATGACCAGTGACTCATAAAAGCAGTAAATGATGTTTGTGGCATGTGGGTGGCGTGTAGGTGGCATAGGGAACACGTGTTGCATTTTGGGGGCCAAGTACCTAGACAATTACTCAGGCCTGATTTCTAGATCTGCTCTCATCTAGAATATTACAAGGGACATCCTAAACACAATTTATGCCACGAGACATGGATAGTTATCAGCCACCAAGGAAGCCATATTGTCCTTCGGATTGCCAATTAACTATACACTTCATTATTTTTGTTAGGTTCCTTACTAATCCAATTCAAGCATCACCACCTGCATTGCTGGTAAGTGACTAACCACATGCAGAACTGTAGTTCCAGATTTACCAAACCATTCAGATTTTTTTTACAACGGCTAAATCCATAGTGCACAAAAAAACCCTGAACTTAAAATTCAGAGTAATGCAACATGACATGCAAATTTTTTTTAAATATTTCGACTCCACCTTCATCCATGAATTCTCATTCCATAGTGGTTCCCTTTCATGACTGCAACCACTCAATTTCCTTAGAGAGAAAAGGTGAATGAAACAATGGATGAAGCCTATGTCACTAAGACAACTTTTTGAATGTCCAAAAGAAAACCATGTGTTAAGGAATGTAATATGCATCTTACTAATGTGTGTGCTATCCCATCTAAGTCGTACATATGTTTATTGTAGAGGGGTATTTCTGTAACATAGCCTTAGGCCTTATAGTCAATTATTTTTGTCTTCTTGTGGAACCCTAAGTGGACATCCTCCTTTATGTTGTAGAATGAAGAATATTGCTCTTCTTCTATTCTTCTTTCTTCCTCTCTAATGGTGGATGCTCTAATCTTGTAGATTTGTATACCATGTAAGGTACATGGTTATGAGAAGTAGGGATCCAATGAATTGTTATTACCAAAGTTATCGGAAGCTTCTTAGATAGGTGGGAAGCTCGCTTCAGAAGCACAATACTCCTCGCTTCTGAAACTTGATGAGAACCTCGATTCCCCTACCCTTCTCATATGCTTTCTACATGCTTCATTTATTCCTCTTATATATTCGCTCACTAAACTTTTCATGTTTATTTGTGTTTTCTCTCTCTTCTCATTCACTTTCATGTGCTTTCTCTAAATTGGTAGTCATTGTTTTTAGATTTTGTGCAAAATTTAATTTTTACACTAAAAATCATGAAATTTAATATTAGTCACTTTTATTTTAGTTTTTATTTGTGTTTCATTTTGATTGTCATTCAATAATTTATATTATTTCTTGATTCCCGCTTCTTAGTCTGGCAACCTTGGTTACTACCCATCTGGCCCCATTGTTTAACTTCATAGATTGGAGGCTTTGTCTGAACAGAAACTCCACTCAAATTATTCAAAAAAAAAAGGTGGTTACCCAAAACTACCTTAGAAATTTCAAAGTTTTTTAAACTTGATCTGACATCACTATATCTAGATGAAAAGTCTGGCTACATACTGACCCTTATCTTCAACTCATTTTTGCATACCTCCTTCCCTTTAAGTACAACCTCGAAGCTATGTCACAAGGATACTCCAATTCACTCGTGTGTCTTGTCCTCTTATACACTATTCTTAATGAAAAAGTTCAATAAAAACGGTGTATCAGGTGTCCTTTTGTCACATCCTTGTGACAGCCTCCAAGAGACCTTGAGATGAATACACAAGGTCCACAAATCGCAAGGATAAAAGGATGATGCTCATCTCACTCTCTCCTCCCCTCATTTACTCATCTTGGATTCTTCGCCATCTAATCAGACTCTCCCAGTAATTCTATAATTTCTATCTAGTGTCATCATAACTTGAATAGTTTACCATTATGTTTGTCTACTGCTGCTATATTTCTCATTATTGTGTCATACTCGTATTAACAAATAGTGCTCTCCTCATTAAGGCCTGCTTGTTTCATGGATGATGGGTCAAGGTAGCTTTCTCGTGGGAAAGCAGAATATTGAACAAACAACCCACAGGAAAATGCGACAGTGCAGTGGGCCCCACATTTCCCATGGGATCAGCCATTTCATACAAAATGGCTTCCCATCATGGGTTGAGGAAACTCTTTCCCATGAAAGGATGTATCCTCCCTTTGTACGTAACAAACAGGCCCTAAGAGAATCAACAATGTGCATTTGCTTCCTCAACTTTTTTGAAGTGACCTACATTACAGTTTGAGCATTTCCCACCTTAGAGATGGAAAGCATTAAGGTGTTTTAAATAAGTGTGACCCCAGCTACAGACGCTAACTGCACCCTGTTAGCACCTTTTTCCTGTGCCTAATCAAAATTTGTTTAAGTTTTGTGTAACCAAGCATTGTAGAAGTTTTTTACTTAATCAAACCCTGTATAAGTTTGACTTTTAGTTAACCAAATTGTGTCAGTTTTGCTTAACCAAATTGTACGTCAGTTTTCAACACTGCAGTATATAGGCATAGTGTATTTGCAGCAAAATGGATTCCGCTAACCATGCTAATATGCTCAGATTTGAATATTATATGTTTAGCAAGACATGAATCAAAACGGAATTACTATTTCAGAAATGAGTTAAAAAGATAGTCGATTCAATAATTAATCCAGAGTAATGACATGATAGCATCATATGGCCTTCCCAAATGGGGTAAAAAAATGAAAACAATGCATGCTTATAACCTGGCCTCATAGGTGGGGCTCCACAAGAATATATAGTGGCTTTCCATTTAGACTGCAGTGGCCCTAAGGAAAACGAACAAAAACCATGAGATTACAAATAACACAAATCAATCAACAGCTTACAAAATGAGGGGGGTCAATAAATTGGGTACTCAATATATTGCAAACTAGCACGATAAGATTCGGAACGAAGAGATACGTAAGAAGGTAGGTGTTGCACCCATTGAAAATAAGATGCGAGAGAATCGTTTACGGTGGTTTGGACATATTCGGCGAAGGCCTAATGATGCTCCAGTTAGAAGGTTGGAGAAATGGGAAAATATATTAGTTTAAAGAGGTCGGGGTAGGCCTAGGAAGACTTGGATGGAGATGATAGGAAAGGATATGAATGCTTTGAACCTCACCGAGGACATGGCGTTGGATAGAAATGATTGGAGGAAAAGGATTCATGTGGAAGACCCAAAATGAATTTCTTTTTTGGTTCATATCGCTGACCCCAATTGTTTTGGGATGAAGGCGTAGTTGTTGTTGTTGTTGTTGTAATATATTGCAAACTAGCACCATAAAGGAGCCAGGACCTTGAACAACCAAAACATTTGAAAATGTAGCAGTTATCTTGCGATAAAATGGTTAATATGAAGTGCTAGAGAAGGTACCAGAAGTCGGGCAATGGACTGGAGGTTAAACATTTAATATAATGAACTCAAGTACAAAGGAATGACTGTTGAAAAAGGACCAAACTATTAATTTCATGGGTGCTTGAAAACCATTTCATTGAACATAACCTACAACTGTTAATTGCTTTTGAACCATGTGAATGTCAAGCTGCTATCTCACTCATTAATCAACAAGGGTTCTCATACAGCACTCACTTTAAGTTGATTTATTCTCTTGAATTACATGCCTTAAGGTGAACCTCCGCTAATTCTCTTAGGAGTTAAAACAATAAAAAGGCATAACCAGTAATTAAGAGCATAGATAGCAGATGTGCAGAAGATCTACACCGATAAATTTCATGGTATAATTGAACCACCAATTTACCACATAATTAGCAGATAGATTACCAAATATATAGCTGTGCAAAATGCATGCCTCCATAATCTGAGGATACCCTTAGCAACCATACAAGACAAACCAACTTCATAGATCTGCTATACTTTTTATGGACAAACTCCATTTTACCATTGTGTGAAAAAATAACAAACTAACACCAAACCAATTAAAAAATGTCTTGATGCACTTCTTCTTTTTTAATTTCATGAGCATTAAGCAAAAGAAACTTATCATTTAACGCAAAGATAAAACTAACCAAGGGTGATGAAAATTGAGAAATCCTAAAAGACCAGAGAGTAAGAATGAACCCAACCAACACACTCCTAGGCTCCTAGTTAACTGTGATGATCATCAGAAGCCACTGAAGCCAATACTCTTAAATCTCATTGGATATAGGGATGTCAATGGCTTGAATGTAACCCGAATACGATTAGTCAGATTCAGTAGCCAAATCTGGATCAGATTAGAGATTGGATTCAGGTTCGGTATTTGATTTTTTCATAGAAACCCAACCCGAATACAATTAAAATTCAAATCCGACTAAAACCCAAACCCGATTAAGGGTAAATATCAGGTTTTAAGCTAGTCGGATCTAGATTCTGTTTTAACTTTTTCCATCTGAATCTGAATCTGAATCCGATTAAATCAGATCCGATTCTGTTTTAGATTTTTCCATCCGAATCCAACCAGTTGACATCCCTAATTGGATACAATCATACAAACATGAAACAATACCCAGATAGAAGCCTTTAGGTTAAAAAGACCGAGCATCTCCTTCCAACCATCAAAACTGCCAAAGTTCTGTTACCCAACATTTCAATGATGTCAAATATTTCATCCCACAAAATCCAAAATGATGGACCCAAGAGAAAGGATTTAGGGGGCGAATTCCCAGGTGACTGCCCAATATATCCTAGCCAAAATTGTTCAGGAGTTCAGGCACAATTTTCAGAGTTACACATACACAAGTTTCAGACCAGGGTTGAACTGATGTAGCTTCTGGACCCAGGTGCAGGACTACGTGGTTAAGATCCTAACCATCTTGATCTGATGACCTGCCACTTTAGTCAGTCAGAACCTAAACAGCCCCATTGTAACTCTTTCAAAATGTCAAACCTCTAATTGTCATATTGCAACATGTAAGGTTGACACAGTGTAAACCTCAAGGAACAATCCAGAAACAAGTGTTTGTATGAAGCATGAAAATTTGCCAGGGAAAACAATGCTCGATTTAAACATACCTGCGGTTCCGGCAACCCAATAACACATGCACATTCCACAACTTCAGCCCCAACACGCTCTGCTGACATGATAGCAATAAAGATGAGAGCAGTTAATGAGCTGACAAAAGCCACATCCTAGCCTCATTAAGTTATTTACTAGAGATGACCAAATTTATAATATCATATACACAGATTAAAGCTAGTCAACATTCAGATACACTTGGCATTACTGAAGAACCAGTACAAGTGCATGACTGCATGTGTATCTAAGATCAAGTCAAATGTTTTGTGTATATCTATACTAGAGCATGAAAAACATTTGAAACAAGAAAAAATATGAAGCTAAATAATTCTCCAAAACATGATCATTAATGATACAAAAGTAGGACAAAATATAAAATTTACAAATTTAGTAATGCAAGATGCTGCAAGAGAAAAAAATTGTTTTACTACTTCTACAAGATACATAACTTCAAAAAATATACATGTACTCTTTTGGCACATGACAACCATCTTCCCAACCTTTTAAACATGAAGACGAAATGCCCCACCCCATAAAAGTAGGATTGGGGGCTAAGACCAAGTTGACAAAAGAGGAAATTGCAAGTTTAAATACCCTCCATTCCAGTAGTGACAGCTATGTGATACTATGATAGGTAAAAAGGGCTAGCCTTAACACTATGAGTTCAATAACCCAAGAATGATGAAACTTTCATTATCAAAAGATATGACGACCCAATAGAACATGTTAAATGTCCCAAAGTATCGTCCACCAACCTCAACTCCATTCATATTAATTCCTCCCAAACAGGGTCTGTGAGAATTATCAGACCCAAAAATCTGAATTTTTCTAGTCAATCTGCACTGACTCCAAGTTGTCCTCTACTATTACTAACAATCAACCCTTGAGCTGCATTTTTACAACATAAAATACGATGTTTAGAGGGATGAAAATTCGGGACATTGAAGGCGGTTGAATTTTCAATCCACCCGCCCCTTCCAAATTTCCAATATATACGTCAGAAAGGCATGAATCATGATCCAAGAGCTGGTTTCCACTAAACCAAAAATGTAGACATGTAGATTACATCTGGCGTGTCAGATATGAAAAAAATAAAAATAAAAAAATTGAAAAATAAAGTGTTTTACTAAGAGTTTATTACCAATGAGGGTAGCAAGGCATTATGCCCTCCCACACACACACACACACATATATATAATATATATATATTGTTTATAGGAAATAAAATAAAGTACATCCAAACAGGCTTTGTAATGTTCTGATTTCTTTAAAATCTATGGTAGATAACCTATGTCACAGGGATTCGCCAAGACAGGTGCCGCACCCGCGTCGACGCGAAGCGACGCGGGTGCGCGTGCGGCACCCGGTGCGGTCATCCCGACCCTAGGTGTGGTCAACGCACCCAAGGTCATTTTAGTCCATTTTTTGGATTAAAAAAAATCTGCTTTGGAAAATAAAAAAAGAGACCCTTGCTTTAAATTCATTTAAAATGCATTGAACAACATTATTTTCAAGTGAATAAATTCTCATTAAACTCTCTCTCTCATTTAATAGTAATAAAACTTCCTCTCATCCACCAAAAACATAAAACGAGTTTCTCAACAAGACAGCTTTGGAAAGTGTTGATAATAGAAAACCGTTTCTTAAAATCTATCTTGGAAATTAAAAGCTTTCATTGAGAATAGGAAAGATCTCCTAAAGTCCAACGTGTAAATTAAACCCATATTTTGAAGTTTTAAATGATTTTATTTAGATTCTTGGAAATTACAAGCTTTCATTGAGAATAGGAAAGGTCCCCTAAAGTCCAACGTGTAAATTAAACCCATATTTTGAAGTTTTAAATTTTATTTAGAAGTTTCAATATAATTATATATATTACATTTTTGCCCCTGCTGCACCCCCCGCACCCTAGGTTTTTGAAAGTGCCGCACCCGCACCCATGTGACATAGTAGATAACCAAATAAAATTATCAATCTTATTGTTTTGTTTTCGAAAACTAAATTTCATCAAAAAACTAGATTTCTTAATGTCACAGATATTCTAAGAAGCTCATAAATTTAATTGGCATATATGTTATAGCATCACATGCAAACAATAATCCACAACAACTCTCACATTGCAATTCATGACTCCACAAGAAAACCAAGGCTGGCAAATTTTCCAAACCAGATCCATGACCTAGCAAATTGAGCCGTGCCAAACCTAACCCATATTGCTATAAGGTAAGGCATCAACTTAAAATTTAGACATTTAAATTCCACAATGGATCACAGTTTAATAATCACAACTCCCTTTAATGAATGTTTCATCTGTATTGTCAAAAAAAAGGAAAATAATGAGATATTCTTGAGAGAAGCCAAGTATTGCAATAAAGTTATTCACATAGGGTCCCATGAAGAAACGCCACAATAACCCATTACTAAGAGTACACAGTGGATCACTTTTTCAAAATAGTAACAACAAACAACTTCTTGTCAGTTAAAGGGTACTAGCAACACCAAGGTTCTTTGATATAATGAGTTGAACTCTTGCCATTAACTTTAAGAGACAATAGGTGAACACTCTCACTATGGACAACAGCCTTCTAGGTATCTCCCCCCCCCCTTTGAAAATGGTTTTCCTCTCAGTTAAGATCGTGTACACATTTATTTAGTGTGTTTTTAACATAAAATGAACAGTTGCCAACTATATCTCATCAAGCACTTTGTGGCTTGAATTTGCATAAATATACAACAAGAATTATGCAATGAATTTGAATAAAAGTACAAAGATCTGAACAACAAGCAAGTTGCTCCACCTACTGATGTAATCTCCGGCTGAGCAGAACATGTACATTTTGTGGCTTGTGTTCAATAGAAGCTTTAAGCAACAAGCAGAATATATAAAATAGAGGCAACCGTCTAGCTAGGGGCCACGTCCTTTACACAAAGACCACTGACCAGTCAGGCACTTGTTAGGGTGTGCACTTATTGGAACACCTCTGTTCTCTTGCATGCCTCAAGAACCAGATATGAGGATCACCAAGTGCTCCATCAAGGGCAAGATTAGTGTCCAGAGAACAAAACTGGCTGTAGTTTTTGAAATGATAAACCAAAATTGTTGTCAGTATATATGCTTGAAAAAGAATGCAGACTTTTCAGGGATGAATGCTATCGTCAGGTTCAATCCATATCTGTCACATGGGTTCGGATACGGGTACGGAAAGCACAACACAGCAACTTCAAAAAATGAGGTACAGGGACACAGCTATATATATATCAAGAAAGAGAGAGAGGGTTGGATATGTATCTATATTAAGATCCATATCCAAACCTACCTTATAAAAGGAGAAGGGTATAGCCCTTCGCCCTTCACCCTTTTCTATCTATCTCTCACTCTCTCTCCTTTCGAAGCAGCAAGAAGAAGAAAAGATGAGGGGCAGAGGTAGGCTCTCTCTCTCTCTCTAGGGTGGGAATGAGAGGGTTTCGAGTCTCCCTCTCTCTATTTCTTCCTCTCTCTTTTCTCTTCTTCCTTCTCTTTTTTCTTCTTCCTCCTCCTCCTCTTCCTTTTCTTCTTCTTCTTCTTCTTCTTCTTCTTCTTCTTCTTCTTCTTCTTCTTCTTCTTCTTCTCCTTATTCTTCCTCCCTGTCTTTCGCTCGAGAAACAAAAAAAAAAGAGAGAAAAAAGTTGGGTTGGATCAAGGTTGGACCTGACCCAACCCGGATCAACACGTACCCGTGCTGCGTCCAGTACGGGCACCCGTGTTGAGCCATGTCGACACGGGTAAGGCTGCCAATATGGAGTGTCTATATGACAGAGATCCATATCCAATAATGATGCAAGATGAACATTTGTGCTAAAATTTCTTTGCCTTATGCTTTATCCAGGATTAGGACATCCATACTGGCTAGCTCATGGAAGTATAACAAAGTGCCCATTAATGTTGAACATCACTTTTGATCTGCTGTCTATGATCCAGTAACTACTCGAAACTGAACTTTTCATAGTAAAATCTCTCCATTTTTCATCATATATATAGTACAAATCAGAGTTACCGGAAGGGAGGGCCTAGACAGTAGAAGTGTGCTTCCCCGATACACGCTTCGAAAGCGCAAAACGCGGTGCTTCCGAAATTCATGGGGAAGTGCAAGCTTATATCAGGAAGCACGTACCCGATTTACAAGTTTACTCTTTTTTTAACCTTTTTTCCCAAAAAAATTAAAAGAACGAGTTTTTTAATAAGGGCAAAATAGAGATTTTGAAAAACTCGTGAAAAACAAAACTCAAAAGAGGGCTTTAGGGTTTCTTTTTCACGCTGCATCCGAGTCTCCTCCTCCCTCTCTCTCTCTCAAGATTTGGCAACCGACCGAAGGAATCCAGAACTTCCGACGACCTTCACCGACGTCCGACGACCTCCACCGACCGACGATGAGGATATTCAAGTACGCACTCTCCTCTATCCATCTCACCCACGAAATACCGCTAATTATATGCACGATCAACAGCAAGAGCGCTTCTGGTGATCGATGGATGACACTTTTATGCTCTCTCTCTCTCTCTCTCTCTCTCTCTCTCTCTCTCTATATATATATATATATATATATATATATATATATATATATATATATATATATATATATCAATTTTAACTTCAAACCCCAGTGGTACGATACATCCACCATCACCAGTGGGGTCTGCCGAACCCCAGCTTGCCTTTAAAAAAAGGTGTATCGAGACATCCACCATGACAAACACCTCATAGCCAACAACAATAAGACCTCACACAGCCATAATCAAGGAGCCAAAACAGGAAGATGCATACACAACACAAACATGATACACCAAAAATCAGAAAATATAGCTACCGCCTGTAGTAAGAATAGTGAAACTTTTAACTGATTGTGGCATGTTCCCTACAGGCTACAGCCCAATTTGTGTTTTGCAGATTTTTTATTGTAAAATCGTGATTGCTCCCGATTCCCTCCCCACTAGTTACCCACTCGGCCTAGCCCATAGGATCAGTTTCACGCTTTCCTTTCTTTTGTTTTTCTTATATTTTTAAAATACTTAAAATTTTACTTCTTGTTTTTTTTTCTAAATGCATATTTCCTTTTCCAATATTTTACATGTAAAAATGTGAGAGAATATTTTAAAAATGCTTTTCTGATATTTTTACATATTTCTTATCGCATATCGGCTACATTATAACCTATTAGTGCATCAGTTATAATCTCTAGTTTTGCTTATCTACAAAATTCGAAAGGTTAATTTTCCACATTCCAAATTAATATAAAAAACAGAAGTTATTAGTATCATGTCTCTGTTATGATTGGCACCAGTATCCACATTCCACAACCACTTGGCACTTTTAAGGTTCCATATATGCTCTTTGTCTATTTTGTCCCAATAAAGATTCCGAATATTCTGAGTATACCAAGCTTTTTATTTTTCCCATTTTGATTATTGCAAGTCCCATTTTGAATATTTTGTATATTGTATATCGAGGATCTCATTATTAGGAGTTAATTTTTTTGTCATTTATGCAAGAGAACGATTCTCTCTGGTATATTTATAAGCTTAAATTCGCTAATTAAGCATGAATTCTTTGATATACCGAAGCTAAGCATACCCAGGCTCGGCTCATGTATTCTATCAGAAGAGTGGGGCAAATAATATGCTTCAGCTCAATGTTATTAAAAACGCGCCTCAAGGCGCAAAAAATGTCTCTCGCCTCAAGGCGAGGGCCTTTGTGCCTTGAGGCACAGGCATAAAGTGTAAAAGCCTCAAGGCATACGCCTCGAGGCAAGGAGCGCGTCGAGGTGAGGCGTTCACGCCTCATTTGTTTGGTCAACTGAGGGTCAAAGCCCTCATTTGACCAAAACTAAAATTTTATAAAAGCAGGGCCCCTGACCTTAATGAGGGTCGGGGGGGCCTAATTTTTCTATCTTCTCTCGCAATCCCTCTCTCTCTCTCTCGTCTCTCTTAGCCCCTCTCTCTCGTCTCTCACAGTCTCTCTCTCTCAATCCCTCACTCATCTCTCTCGTCTCGGTCTCTCCCACCTCTCTCTCTCTCTCTCTCGTCTCTCGCAGTCCTCTTTTGGGTTGGAGTTGGTGTAGCACTATCAGCATTATTCTCTTGGGTGAGGAATAGTAAAAAATTATGTTTACTTGATCATAATTATTATAGTTTCTCTTTTTATAACCATGTCTGTCTCTGATTTGGAAACGATTACTTTTTGCAGGTAGCGACAAAATTAAAGGTGTGTCTCTTTTCCATTTAGCAATCTAGTTTTAGTCAAGTGTTTGTAGAATTTATTTGTCTGCTATAGTTAAGCTCTCTATTGTTTTGGTTATAGTTGTAGTTGCTGATCGGTTTAAGGATATTCATATCCTTTTGTCAAGAATATAGACAGGCTATGCATGTTTTCTCTTTACGTGACATAGGATGCAAATATTGTTAATACATTCTGCTGTTATTTGCAGGGGTTTAACTCCCTGCCACCACACTCTGTTTTTCTCCACTTTTGATCTAGAGTGCAATAGCTCATCACACTCACACCTTTGTAAGTCTTTATGTTCAGTGCATATATGTTTCTGTCAAAAAAAAAAAAAAGGTTGGCCCACCTCATACATAATAAATTAAATTTGGAAACAAACTAAAATACATTCAAGTAAATAATTAAGGCATGCATATCGATTGACTGTTGGGACATTGTATGGTTTCTTTACTTTCTCAGTGGAGTCACTTAAAAAAAGAAAGAAAGAAAGCTAAGATGCATTTTCTAATTATGACATGTTGTTAATGCATCATTATAGGTTATTGTGAGGGTGAAGACATGTACGTTCTCACTGACTTCATGTGTTTGTGTTTCCATTAGTTTTCAATTTATATACGTTGATTCTTATTGAATATAAATCTAATTTTTTGTACTAATATATATTTTGTTATATGTATTTTTGAAGTTGAACAATGGTAAAAGCTATGTCACATGGGTGCGGGTGCGACACGGGTGCGGCGCGATTTTAAAATTTTTGGACACGGGGACTCGACTATATATATATATATATATATATAAAGTGCAAAGACACAGTCACAGTATGTGGTTGTGCACAGTTTGTGATTGTGTTGTGTGCACTGTCTGTGACTGTGCACAGCACAGTCCACTGTGCAGTGCCCCCCCCCCCCAAAAAAAAGAAATTTTTTTAAATTCCTAAGCCCAGAATTTTTTTTTTTAAATTCCAAAAAATGGACCAAAATGACCCTGGATGCGTTGATCGCACCCAGGGTCGGGTTGACCGAGTCTGAGTCACACCTGTGTCGGTGCGTGTCGACGCGGGTGCGTCGACCTTAGAGCCGAGTCTGTGTGACATAGGGTAAAAGATATAAGATGAGGTCATGGAGTTAAAGTTCTAAATCCCACTAAAGATCTCAAACTCGTAGGACACGTAATTTGCAATTATTGTCATAAACAGACTACATGAGGCATCTATAAGTTAAAGCATCACTTAGCTGACACAAAACATAGTGTAAGCATGTGCGAAGCGGTTCCACCTTATGTGAAAAGATTTTTTCAGAATCATCTAAAAGATCAAAAACAAAATAAACAAGAGGAAGAACAAAACAAGTTGGATATTGGGAGGATCTTTGTGAACAAAGAAGCACAACAAACCACAATAAACATTACTTTCAAAAGGGATGAAAGAATAAATGTATGTCGTGCCATTGGTAGATTTTTTTATGCAAATGCCTTATCATTTAATATTTGCAACAGCCCATATTTTGGTGCAATAGTAGAAGCTATTGCAAATTATGGGTGAGGGTTCAAATGGCCTTCTTATCACAAAATCAGAACCTGAATTTTGAAAGACAAGGTATATTATACTGACGAAATTTTAAAAGAGTTCAAAAATGAATGGCCAAAGGTTGGCTGCAGCATTATGGCAGATGGTTGGACAGATGGCAAAGAAATAAACTTAATTAATTTTCTTGTGAACAACTCATCTGGGACAGTATTTTTGAAGTCTGTTGAAATCAACAACATGAAAAAACTGGTGCAAATTTGTTTAAATTGTTGGAAGAAGTTAAAGAAGTTGATGAAACTAACGTAATGCAATTTATTATAAATAATGCACCAAATTATGTGGCAGCTGAGAATATGTTAACAGCAAGAAAAACATGTTTTTCGACACCATGTGTGGCGCATTGCTTAAGATACATCTATAATCATGCATGGGTATTAATTTGATGAGAAAATTCACAAAGAAGAAAGAACTTCTACGTTCAGTCGTCACTCATTTTGCTACAACATATCTCACGCTTCATAGTATTGGATGTTTTAAAAAATAGTTGAAGTCAATATTCCTGTCTTCAAATTTTAAATCATCTAATTACTATAAGAAATTTGATGCTAAGAACATTTCTTATATTGTTCTTAATGATCATAAGTTTTGGGTTGTCATATCATATGCAATTAAAGCTACACTGCCGCTCGTGAAAGTAATATAATTAATGGATGCAGATGAGCTTGCTATGGGATTTTTGTATGAGGCAATGGATAGAGCAAAAGAGGAAATTGCTTCAAACCTTGACAAGGTTGAAAAAAATATAAACCTATTTGGGATATCATTGATAGATGATGGGACTTGCAACTTCATAAGCCTTTGCATGCAGCTGCTTATTATTTAAATAATCGACCTTACTCATTTCTCAAAAAATTCCAAAAAAAAATTGGGCCGAAGCGGCTCTTGCATCGGTTTATCTCATAAATCGACTTCCATCCAAAAATTTGAATCAAATATCCCCTTTTAAAACCTTGTATAAAAAGGAACCCGACTACAATAGACTAAGAATTTTTTGTTGTAAATGTTTTGTCCTCACCGACAAGAATGATAAACTATCTCCCAAAGTTATTTCTTGTGCATTTTTGGGATATTCGAAAACACAAAAAAGGATTTACGTGTTATGATACTAAAAATGACAAAGTATATGTTTCAAGAAGCGTAACATTTTTAGAAAATATGAGTGGTTTTGAAGAACATAAAACTCATGAAGATAATGCGGATTACTCCTTTTTATTTGAATTATTATCTAAGAACGAGGATTTTTTTAGCGATGATGAATTAAATGAGGATGAGGACATAAGTGAAAGTATTCCGCAACCTATCCAACACGAAGAAGAAATAATAGTTGAACCAATTACCTATATACAGAGAGATGAAAGTACCTTTAAAAGTGCATTAGAGAAGTATAGTGACCCTAATGAACCTTACAACCATTCTCGAAAAAACAAAAGATCTAGGAAAAATCCTTCTAGATTTATATTCTACGAGTCTTTTTCTCCAAAACATAGAGCATGTCTTAGTGTCATTCACTCATATCAATAGTCTAGGAACTTTGAAGAAGCTAAGAAAATGATAGAATGGAAGGGTGTCATGGATAACGAACTTAGAGCCCTCAACAAAGCCAAAACTTGGATCTTCCAATATCTTCCAAAAGGAAAGAAATCAATAGAATGTAGATGGGTTTTTAAAGTTAAAACCAAGAGTGATCACTCTTGAAAGATATAAAGCTTGTCTTGTCGCAAAATGATATAGTCAAGAATATGGTATTGATTGCGAAGAAACTTTTGCCCCTGTTGCTCAGATGGTCGATGTAAGATGTTTAATCACTATTGCATCTATTAAAAAATGAAATGTTTACCAAATGGATGTTAAAAATGCTTTTTTAAATTGGGATCTTAATGAAGAAGTTTACATGGATGCTCCTCCTCGCATGGACGTACAAAAGAGAAAAGTCCTTCGTTTGCAAAAAGCGCTTTATGGTTTGAAACAAACCCCTAAGGCTTGGTATGATCGATTTAATGAAGTTATGATTCAAGAGAGTTTTACTTCATGCTACACTGACATTGCTCTGTTTGTCAAAAAGTCTAATGCAGGAATTGTGATTTTACTGTTGTATGTTGATGACATGTTGATAACAAGTAGTGACATAAAGGGCATCAAAAGTATTAAAGTCACTTTAAAAGAAAGGTTTGAAATGTCAGACTTGGGGTATTTGACATACTTCCTTGGTATAGAGGTAGCCTACTCTCATAGAGGTTATTTCTTGTCTCAAACTAAACTTGTGTGTGAGATTCTTGACAGATCAGGTATTTCTGACGATTAAATATGTGAGACCCCTGAAATTGTGGGATCAAAAATGAAGATCAATGATGGGATTCCTTTGGATAATCCTACTCCCTACTAGCAACTTGTGGGGTCTCTAATGTATCTTAGCATCACAAGGTTGGACATCTCGCATGTCGTGCACACTACAAGCCAATTCCAATATGCTCCTACATCCGTCCATATGGGAGTCGTTCTCTGAATTATCAGATACATAAGGAGAACCTTAAACAAGGGAGTTTTTCTTTCCTCATCTTCTGAGTTAAATTTAATTGCATATATTGACTCTGATTGGGGAGGTGACCCAAATAATCGTCACTCCACTACAAGATTTTGTATTTTTCTAGGTGAATCCCTAACCTCATGGAGATGTAAGAAACAACAGGTGTCTTTATCATCCACCGAAGCAGAATATCGAGTCATGGCTTCTACAACCATGGAAATTGTGTGGATTCATCAACTGCTACAACACATGGGGATTCAATTTCAAGGACCCACAAAGTTATGTTGCGATAATAAAAGTGCAATCTACATTGCTAAAAATCACATGTTCCATGAACGCACAAAGCATATTGAGATGGACTGTCACTACGTTAGAGAAGCATATTTGCAAAAAGTTATAGATCTTCCTTACGTGACTTCAGAGTATCAGTTGGCAAATTTCTTCACCAAGGCGCTCTGCTCTCCAAGATTCAACTTTCTTCTCGACAAACTCTCGATCATTGTGCCCTAAGTTTGAGGGAGGTTGTTAAATTGTATCTTTATTTTTTGTATACATATATTTATATATATAAAGAGAGATACATACACATGTATTATATATATATATATATATATATATTTCACATCACGTAGCCCCCAAGGGTATTTTGGTATTTTCCTCTTTTTGCGCATATTCACATTACATTAGTGAATATGTTTGTACATTTTTTTCCTTTTTTTCTTTTTCCTTTTTCTTTTTCTTCTTTTCCTTTTTCCTTTTTCTTTTTCTTTTTTTCTTCTTTTCTTTTCTTTCTTGTTTACTTAGTCAACTCTTGGAGGGGGTCCAACACTGCGGGAGCCCCTCCAAGGGTCCCTCTTTAGTATAAATAGAGGTGAACCCCCCTCATAAATGTATTCAATGCTTGGAGCATTGTTCTCCACTTGTTCAATAAAATTCTTTATATTTTGGCATTTGTGTTCTTCATTTGTACCTTGGATACATTTTGTTCTAAGTGTTCTTGTGCCTTTGTGCACATATTCCTTCGTGGAGGTGGTGCTTGTTTTGCACATGATCTCTTTTGAGATATTTTCACAAACTGTACATTATAAGTAGTCTTCCAAGAAGTTGCATATTGAACCGAAGCAAAATTTTAGATGAACAATCACAAATTTTAACCATCCACCTTAGATAATCTTTCAGTCAAAAGGAAGCTGAACAGAGTCAATGGACATTATACATAACCCAATATCTCAATCACAATGATTTAGCAGTTATACTTCATGAGCTCGTATATCTCTACTTGCATAATTACAAATAGAAAGGTGCTTGCCTAGTAGCCGTATAGCTGCACAAAGTGTTCCCCCAGTTGCCACCAAATCATCAATAACCAATATGCGCTCACCTGGCTGAACAGCACCAACATGCATCTCAAGACAATCACTTCCATATTCGAGAACATAGGCCTCTGAAATGACTTCACCTGATTATTTGATTTTAAGAAGGTTAGAAAATAAAAAACAGAAAGTACAAAAGAAAAACAGTTCCATTTAGCAGTTTTAACAAGTTCTGAAATTTAAAAAAATCATGCAAAATTGCACCTCTAATGAACAGTATAATTTTCACAGACAACAATTCACACAGTTTTTCTTTTCTGGTTTAGTGGTTTTCCCTTTTCATATTTTTGTCAAAGAAAGTTTAAGACATAATTAGCTGAATTGCAGTACACAATATTATATACCAAGACGCAAAGAAGAAATTTGTTTAGGCATCATTTTGTGAATGTCACAAACCAAGACTTTACTTCTGGAAGCACCTTTACAAAATGTAAAATATGTCATCCAATTCATCAAAACCTAAAGCTATATAGGTTGTGGAAGGAAATTTTGGTAAAACTTGTGATAACGCCATTAGAAACAGCAATCCAAAGCAGTGATGGACATTCTGAGAATGCACATAAAAGGATCTGAGTTGCAGAGGGCTAATGTGATCAGGTTTCAACCTAAGCTTTTGGTTTTTTACAATCATTTATACAATAAGAGGAATGCCTAAATTATATGGTTGCATGTCAGAGAAGTTTATAAAGGATGAATGAAGAGAAAACACGTGGACCAAATACAATCTCAATATTCTGAAAACATATTTTGAATAGAGCAAATGCTTAAACAATTCTCCATATACATAGCTATTTAAAGTATGTTGTCATTTTGAAATATAGAGTTGTTCTCAAGGTTGTTAAAATAATAATTTGTGCTAAGTATCTCAAAACTGACAGCCAAGCTACAATCAAGTTAAAAGTAGAAAAATATGGGGGGCACCATGCCAACCACAAAACATTTACAATGTCTCTGCCTCTTGTGGATTTCAGTCCAAACCAGGTTTTGCATGCAAAACCTGGCTTGAAACCCAAAACCAGGTTTTCAACCTGGTTTAGGGTGTCATCCAAACAGGCCCATAAGAGATGGCAGGGTTTCATCTCATCTTGAATTAACTAGTAAACAAAAAATAGCAATTGGACCAGAAAACAATTACCTGGCAATTTTTTTGGTTTCCGCAGGGGTACAAACTTAGCACCTAAAGCCAGAGCAATTGAAGGGCCAAAGATAAATCCTCTAGCTTCAATTCCTAGAAGAAAAGTTAAATATTAATTATGACCACTGCATAATGCCCTTTTCCTTCAAAAGAAAAAGAATAGCAATATCAGTAGATAAAATAAAACTTGGAAAATAAATCACATCACTCATAACAAGATAAGACCCAGAATGATTTTCTTTGTTGGTTCATATCGCCGACCCCAATTGTTTGGGATGAAGGCGTAGTTGTTGTTGTTGTACTCATAACAAGATAACATTAACTCATCAAAGACATATACACATCATGATTAGAAAACTTTTGTTTCAGAAAGAAAGAAAAGATGATTTATTTATCAAAAGAAGCATTAGACAAAAATTTCAATGGGTTTGGTGACAAGGCATCACCCAACCACAGTCTAGTGAGCAGTAGAGCTGAGAAAGATGGTGGGCTCCAGCCAGATGAACAAATTGTTTGACCACCTGCATCTCAGACAAAGTGATACATCAGCCATGACCTTTTTATGAACATTCTAATATCAGAAAAGTAATACCTTAATGTACACGGATTCCCTTTCCAATCAAACTTTCCACCAGGATGTTAACAACCAGCGTTTCCATACAAATCATGATCTCTTGTTTCTTCTAAATTTTTGTGGGAAGGCAAGAGGCATCCCAAAATTTGAGACAGAAAGTGGAGCACTCCCTTGCAAGTAATCTCCAAAAAACCTGCAACTCTAAAACCAGTGAATTATAGTTTTTTTATTATTATTATTTATTAGATATTTAGTTTTTCTGTTCTATGTTGCGCTAAGGTGTTTTATATGACTACTGAGTTGCTATGTCACACAGATGCTGCATTTTCACTCCCGCACAATGCCTCCACTTTCTATTCCATTAAAGCAACAGGAATAGTGACTTCTACATCAAAGTAGGTTCTTAGGCTTATTCTGATGTCCATTGGTCAATCTTCGATTAGAAGCAACACCTGTGAGATGGTAACATAGCATCTTCCATCGTGACTTCATGGTTGTTCCTTTTAGGTTGAGAAATCTAGCACATGCATTTGTTGACCAAGTTGCACTATGACCAGCTACTTGCCCCTTTTGCTTTTTCTAGTCACTATGGTTGCCAGTATAATGTGCTTATATTATCTTCATTTCAAAATGAAATGTTGTGCCTTTTTTTACTCATAAAGATGGTATTAAATCCAATAACTATTGAAAGAAAAATATCAACATTTTTGTTCTCTAAATTAGCCAAAGACTAATGGGAAGTTCTCCCTTGTGGGCATTCATCTAAGTAGTCAAAAGTGCTAGTTGGCTCATAAGCGTCAGCCCCCCTGAAAGGCCTAGTCAATGCTTGGTGGGACTAGTAGGCCTAGTTAAGACCAAAAAACCAACAAATTTAAAAAAATAGAATAAATTCTTAAAAATAATATAAAATACATATTCAACACAATTTATGAAGCTAAACAACTAAAACTTAAAAAATTATTATAAAAGCAAAGGCACTTGCCTAGGCACCTAGGTGCTCCTAAGAGGTAGACTTGCACCCTAAGTCACGGGGATTCGGCCAACCAGGTGCCGCACTGGCGTCGATGCAAAGCGACGTGGGTGCATGTGCGGGTGCAGTCAACCCGGCCCTGGGTGCGGTCAATGCACCCAGGGTCATTTTTGTCTAATTTTTAAACTTTAAAAAAAAATTTGCTCGATGAAAAGGGTTGCAAAGAGGAGGATTAGGGCAAAAAAATTTTGCCCTAATCCTCCCTTCCTCTCCTCCCGACCTCTTCGCCGGACCCCAACGCCGCCGCCGACCGCTCCGTCGGACCTCTCCTCCTCAGGTACTCTCCTCTCTGACTCCCTTTGCTCTCCTCCTCTCTAACTCCCTTTGCTCTCCTCCTCTTCTATCAGTCTTCCCTCTCTCCCTCTTAGAATGTTGGGGAGGGGCTCCCTGCGCTCTAAGTTGGGGGAGCGGTGTTGTTTCCCCTCCTCGTTCCTTGTTCCCTCTCCCAGAGGTTGGGGAGGGGCGCAACCCCCTCCCTCTGCGCTCGAGTTGCGAAGGAGGGGTGTCATCCAGTGAAGATCAACCCTTAGACCAACAGATTTTCGATATCTGAACAGGTTTTTTCAGTAATCAAGAATTCAACAACTGCAATTTTTTTGGCTCAAAAAATTTAGTTTTTGTCAAAAACAAATTTGACCCAAGGGCCGATATTCACTAAATAAAACATGTAGATTATATCTACAGTGTCAGATTGAGTTGAAACATATTTCTTAGAAAAAAAAAAAGAAAAAGTAAATATTGTGGTTCTAAAAAATGGTTTATTCCAGAAGAATATTAGTGATATTTAGGATCGACAGTTTTAATCAAATACAGGTGGTCCTATATATGCATTGTTTAGTTAACTGTATAATTATAATAACGCAGGTAATGGTTAATGTGTTTTTTTTTTCATTTTGAGTACACTGAATGTTACATATTTTTCTTGTACCTTTCGATATTTATTTATATATATTACTACTATATTTTTTAGAACTTATGGTATATGTTATTGACTTTGCACTCAATATTATAAATCTTGATTGTGTGCATAATTGATTTTAATATAAATTTTTTTGTGTTTTGAGGACAAATATGACGGATAAAGGAAAAGGACTTGCGTCATTCGCATCCCCACATGTGAGTTCTGCTGCTAGTGTTGCTGATAGTTATAGTGGGAGTGATGATGTGGGGCTACTATGAATACATGTAGATAAGCTTGCAAAAATTAGAGAAGAAGGTGGTGGAAACAAGAGATTTCGATGCAAGCTCTGTGAAAGAGATTTTGTTGAGTCTTACACAAGAGTTAAGGCTTATTTGTTGAAGATACCAGGACATGGCATTTCAAAATGCATAAGAGTTGATGAGGCAATGCAAAAATAATACAAGAAAATACAAGAAGAATATAAGAAGAGGAAGACAATGAGTGATTCTTGTGCAATTAGTGTGTCATTTTTAAGCCACCAAGAAGATGCTCAAAAAAAAAAGTAAATGTAGGAGGTAGAGGAAGAGGAACGATACAAGCATTATTCAATATATATAGAAGGAAGAAGATGTATAGAAAAGTAGCGAGGTATTTTTATTTTAGTTCACTCTCATTTAATGCAGCTAGAAATCCTTATTAGAAGGATTTAGTTACTTCTTTGGCAAATTATAATTTGAGTGGTTATATACCTCCGAGCTCAAAAAAAATATGAACAACACTTCTTCCAGAAGAGAGGGCAAATGTTAAGAGATTGCTAGAAATTAAAAAATATTCATAAGAGCAAAATAGAGTTTTCATTGTTTCTGATGGGTGGACAGATATTCAAAGGCGCCCACTAATCAATTTCATTGTTTCTTAGCTTAGTGGCTTAGTATTCTTGAAAGCAGTTGATGCATCGGGGGAATATAAAAATGCTGCGTATTTGAAGGGGTTGTTTATAGAAGTAATAAGAGAAGTGGGTGATCAGAAAGCAGTACAAATCATCACAGACAATGCTCTAGTTTGTAAAAGTGCAACATTGAGTTTATAAAGTGAGTATCCTCATATTTTTTGGACTTCTTGTGTAGCAAAGGGCTTGAATTTGACCCTTAAGAGCATCTGCAGCCCCAAAGAAGAAGAAAATTTACCAACATATGCTCTATGTTCATGGATTAAAGAATTAAAAAAATTTGTTAAAAGCATTAAAAATTTGTTGTCAACCATCATCATGCTAATGCTATGTTTAATAGGCATTCTGATCTAAAATTGTTGAAGGTCGCTGAAACATGTTTTGCGCCCATCATTGTGATGGTGAAGAGGATTAAGAAAGTGAAGAATGCTTTGATTAACATGATGACTGATGAGAATTGGACATTTTATCGTGTTGATGATGATGATGTCAAGGCTCAAGAAATTATAAAATTTATTGTTGATGAAGAATTTTGAGACAGGGTCGTATATTTTTTTCAATTTACTCAACCTATTTGAGAAGTGTTGAGAAAAGTTGATAAGGATGAACACATGCTTCACAAAGTTTATGAAATGTGGGATAATATGATTGAAAAAATACAATTTGTAGTTTTCAAGCATGAAGGAAAAAATCCTGCAATGGATGATTCAAAAATTTTTAACAATATTCATTCAGTTTTAGTCAGAAGATGGAATAAGAACAACACTCCCTTGCATTGCATGGCAAATTCTCTTAATCCAAAATATTATGCAAAAAAGTAGGAGAAAGGTGGTATTTGTCGTGTCCCTCCAAATTTAGACCCAGAGCTGTCAAGGCATCGAAATATGTGTATGACAAAACTTTATCCAGAATCACATATTCTAAATCAAGTCACACAAGAGTTTGAAATTTTTGCATCTTCGAGATTATATGGACAAGCATTACTCGCGAGAGAGAAGAATAATATAGATCTTATTACATGGTGGTCAACATTTGGATCAGAAACACCTCTTTTCCAGCGTCTTGCATTGAGATTGTTATCTCAGTCTGCCAATTCATTATGTTGTGAAATAAATTTGAGCACATATTCTCAAATCCACAACATGAAAAGAAACAAACTCACCAGCAAGCGTGTAGAGGATTTAGTATATGTCCATTCAAATCTTTAACTAATTTTGCGACCCAATGATGAATACAGGTACTAATTTGCTCTTTTAGTTATTTAACTATTTTTTAGTTTTTTCATTTAAATATACTTATATTTAACATTTTCAAATTGGGTTTGTAATGTAGACAAGGATCATCCAAATTTGAGGATGTAAACCCAGAAGAGTGTCTTAGAAGGAGAACATGATTTCAACATTACAAACATGGATTTATCTGAGCTCAGTCTTCCTTCTTACGATGCATTTGACGATGAAGAAAAAAATTATTAGGATTCATTATCTCATCATAATATACGTTGTGTAGGATATACTTTTGGTATGTAATTATGCATCTTTTTGTTTCTTTTGTTAGTATACTATATAATTTACTTCTTTTCGGCTTTACTTATTTGATTGTTTTTATATTTGTAGTGTTGGTTTTTATATTGTAGAGTAGAATTGTAGATTGTTAATTTGATTTATTGCATGCATGATGATGACTTGATTTGATAATATTGTGATAATTGTTTTTATTTCATTAGTGTTAATGTTGTTATCTGTTAAAACTTAAAAATTATATATATAATATATATATTCATTTTTTTGCCGCACCCCCGCACCCGCACCTGCACCCGCACCTATGTGACATAGCTTGCACCAATAATCCAAGCAGCCAAGGCAGGATTTTAATTGCATGGGCATTCATAAACAACTAACCAATAAAATAAATCTTGAACCCCTACGGAAAGGTATGATAGCATAATTGCCAACTCAAATAAATTCACCAATAATGTTAAAAGGCATTACGTTGACAATATCTTGTTTTCTTTTTCCTGAAACTGCTTAAGTTCAATTGCTTTAAAAGAACGAGAATCCTTCCCAAATTTAACCAGGACAGATGGGAACACCCACTTTAAATATGTTCATGTATATGTGGTACCCTTGATGCCTTCTTTTTCTCTTTTCCTTTTGCACTAGCTATGGTACCCGCACACTCCATTTTACCCGCTGTACCAGTGTCGAAACAACAAGCGTCAACACCCGGACATGCCATTTTACCCTCCTTACATACAAGTTTGTATTCGATTTGTAATTTATAATTATATTTTCAGTTTATAATTTCATATTTTCAGTATATAATATATATTTTAGATATAGCATATATATTTAGATTATATTCAGTTTATTTTGAATTTATATGATATATATAGCCATGCCCCCGTAACTACATTTTTTGGAATTGTCGTGTTGTACCCTCTGCACCTGTACCTGTACTCGTACCCAGGTAACATAGTGCACTAGGCAGCATTTTTTGATCTTTTCTAAGATGCCAAATCAATTGCAAAAAATAATATGCTCGATATTATAGACCCCATCCAAATTCCCAACAAATGAATAATCCCGTTGTGGATTCTTTTGTCATGCCTGCAACAAAGTGAGCCTATATAGCTTATGCACATCCACTCATTGCTGTAGCTTTTTTCACCCATATTCCTTCTGATGCCTAAATCAGATCGATAGACTACAAATGTTTGCAAAAAAAAACAATAAACTAAGTGTAGCATCACATGCATATCTTTTTTTTTCTCCTTTTGTATTTCCCAGCCACACAATTGAAGAGACGAATTTTGCTTTGAACTAGATTACGTTCCATGGTTTCCAACACCTACGGCAGTTTGGTAAATAGCCAACACAACAGCTCCACCCTTTGCATGCAAACACATTGTTCCACAAACAATACAAATCGACAAATGCTGACCTTTTCTACATTCCATTCTCACCAACGAAGACGAATCTGTCCTTTACGCAGACATGCAAGTCCATGCAATTCGTAAAAACCTTCAGATGCAGTTGGCTCATTGAGTCCCATCAAATAATAAATGTTTAGGTAACACCCCTAGGAATTTACATGATCCGATAGTTTTTTCACAGTGATTATATATTTGCAAGCATCTATTTTCACTAACATCCTCAAAATTCAAGCTTCCCTACTTTAAATCAGGAAGCAAGATCTTAGATGATACGCAATCGTCTGCACGACCATGAGACCAAAAAAAAAACATAATACAGTAAAATAACAAGCAGTTGCAGCAACGAAACTCCGGCTAGCGGATAAAGCAAGATACCGGCGACGACGGAGATCTTCATGTCTTTGTACCGGTCGACGAAGAGATCAACGACGTTTCTGAAAGCTTTGGGACGGAGGAGCAGCGTAGTGATGTCCTGGAACATGATTCCTGTCGGAAAAGAGCAAAGAGCACGCAGAAGTTCAGGAACGAACGAATACAAACAACACGAGACGATGAGAAAGAAAAGGAAAGAGAGAAGGGAAGAACTAAGAAGCAGAATCGAAGAGCAGAGGAGGACCTGGCTTGGGAAAGTGAGGGACGACTCTGATCGCGTCGGAGATGGTCTGGAGACGAGGATCGCCATCGGCCAACATCTAGGCCTAGGGTTTCAACGGAGAAGAAGAAGGAAAATCTCGCTCTCGCTCTCTCCCTCGGCGGAGAGTCACAGCAGGAGGAAAGGGTTTCTCAAAAAAGGAATTCCCTCGCAAAAAAAAAAATCACACACCCAACCGGCAATTTTCACTCCGACTGGCGGCTTCTGCGTAGGGATTTGTTTATATAGTGTAACATTATTACTTAAATACCCCTGAGAAATCTTTGTATTTTCCCTTTCATAATGGCACGGTGGGTTGAGCACACCTGACCAGGTGCTTGCACAAGCTCGACGCCAAGAAAACGTTAGATCGAACCCGGTTGCTTTCACGATGTACCCTATTGCTTTCATTTTTTTTTTTTTATAATCCAAGGAAAAACACCCATACTGACAACATTGTTTTAATCTATTAATAAGGACATAAAGGGTTCAAATTCAAGTTGGATGTAGTAAATACCATATCCCACAAACCTGATGTTGGATGAATTGATTCTAATTTGAATTTGAATCTGAATCTGAATTTGAATCTGAATCTGGACAACTAAAAGCTCGTACCATTTTTTTCCTTTTGAAAAACATGGCAGCATGATTATGGGTTGCCCGTTGGTTGAATCCATTTGGGTTGGGCCCTGGCAAAGGTTTTGACCCCTTGCTTGGTCCGGCCTTTTAAAGGTCGGGTTTAATTAGCTGTTTCCAATGACTGTTTAACCCACCTAATGAACGGGTTAGGACAAACCAGACCAGCCCATATCTATGCCATAGTAGTACTTTAGGGTATGTTTGACTCCCTGACCAGGTTAGGACAGACAGGACAGTGGTATTGTCCAGGTCCTTAATGGGAAACTATACAAAAGATAGTGTATTTTGTGTCCTTTGGGTATGTTTGGTGTTTGTTCCATAATAACAACTGTATCAAGTTCAACATTTGTTTGGATCTTACTTGGATGTTGTGTTTTAAATGTCTATTGAGAGTCAGATTATTTTATTTGGGATCGTATGACCTGATTTGTCATCCATTTTACATGTTTTAACAAATTTATTGTGAATTTTTTGCTCGAATATGAATCCAATTAAGAAAGTATGTTCATCTTCTTTATTATTTTTTACACAACTTTTTTATATCAAT
Organism: Nuphar pumila; assembly: GCF_984573655.1. Classification (NCBI taxonomy): domain Eukaryota; kingdom Viridiplantae; phylum Streptophyta; class Magnoliopsida; order Nymphaeales; family Nymphaeaceae; genus Nuphar; species Nuphar pumila. The sequence continues at coordinate 124,666,067 of NC_143253.1, forward strand.
TTTTTTTCTTCTTTTTCATTATTTTCTTCAACATGTTTAGCTTCTCCCTCCTCTTCATCTTGTTCATCATCTTCATATTCGTCCGTATCCCTACCACTCTGCCACATTATTACATGTCAATTTTGTGAAAAAAAAAGGAATAAATATTAGCTACAATACGTAATACACAATAACAATAAAATTTAAAATAATAATAATAGAAGAGAGTCTAAAAACATAATTATATTCTAAAATTCTTGAAAAGAGAAAAATACATATATCGATCTTCCATCATCATCATCTTCTATCAAACCATTTATTTTATCTACCCTTCTTGAAACCCTTGGTCACCTCGATGGCCATCTTGAACTGAGTGTTCCATTGGAGGTGCCCACCCTTCTTGTCGCCAAGCATCTCACCCAAGCTCCCGTTGGGCATGTATAGGTTGGTCTCCTAGATCGAACAAAACCCCAACAACCGGACGATGTAGCGGTGCTAGATGTGGCTAAGCATCTAGATCTCGGCATTGAAATCGTGGTGGTGGTGGGAGGAGTTCCAGCACATCACTGTAAGTTACTTCATGGTCATTTCATCGTCATTGGGCATAACTCCCTTGTAGATGATCCCGACACCTCCCTTCCCGATTGTGTTTCCTTCTTTTAGGCAGTTGAAGATGTCATCGCAGAAGAAATTCAGATGCTGGAATGCAGAGAACTTCCATGAGCGGGTGGCCGTGGATTTCTTAAGGGATCACACCTAGTTCGCCGGAACCAGCCCCTCCCCTTCTCCATCTAAAACCCTAGCTGCCACCTCCCGAAAGAGATAGAGAATCTCTATTATTTTCGTAAGAGGGGTGAAACAAAAATTTTATCTTAATATGGATGCGGCAGACCGCGTCTGCTGCATCCAATGTATGTTGGAGCCAACGTTCTTTTTGGATTTTTCATCCCGCACAATGAGCGGGACGCACCATAAAACAAGCCTTTGGTCAGTCCTCTACCCCCATCCGGTATCCTTCATTCACTCACTTTTATCGGTATTAACCCCACGAGCAACATGGTTTTTTGTCAGGGCCTCTACCCCCATCCCGTATCCCTCATTCACTCATTATATGCAATGTATCACAAATCGCGATTGTAGTAACATACTACTAATTTGTGAGATATTGTTTTGTTTATTAATATCGATTTGTAAGCTATTATGTTGAATTTTTTTATCGATTTGTAATAAATTTTGCGATATATGTATCAATTTGTAAGATATTTTGTAGTGTTGATTTGTAAGCTATTATGCTGAATTGTCATATCAAGTTGTAATATATTATGTGATATGTATATTGATTTGTAAGATATTATATATTTTCTAGTATCGATTTGTAAGATATTTGTAGAAAGACTTTTAAAATATATGCATGTAGAAATACATTGTTACGCACTTGTTGTGACGATTTTTGTATTCAAATCGTTGTTCATTTAGCGATTTCTATTGAAATTGCTTCACAATATCGTAGATAGAACTAAATCACTATCGTCAATATATATATACGACAAATTGTTTCTTTTATTGGCATGGTAAGTAACAACTCGATGCAGAGTATAAGCAAATAACAAATCGGTGTTGCTTTTATACTGCGATTCATTCAATTGTTTCTTTGACTTGGTTAACTTTATCGGTATCCATTGTTATATGCATCATAGTAAACATATGTGTTTGCTAACGCAAATTGATATCTTGCGTATAACAATAATGAGTTTATCATCTGGTTGTAATGAAGATGATTTATCTCAATCATTTGAAAGATATAGAGAAGTGAACATTTGTACTAATGACGCACCTGAAGAAGTGAACATGTGCATTAATGATGCACATGATAACAAGGGTGCACGCAATGGATTCACTTTTGACTTGAATGTTCCAGCAGAAGAAATTCAATTCGATAATAAGGTAGACAATCATGACAGTATACTTGATAAAGGTGTAGGCACTAAGAATGTACATGATAGTACACTTGACTCTGATCCCATAGAACGAATGTAGTTTAATAATAAGGATGCTACATATAAATTTTATAATGGTTATGCATTAAAATTTGACTTAAGTGTTAGAAGGTATTCTTTGTCAAAAAATACACAGGGTGTCATGATGAGAAAGACATATGTTTGTTCAAAGGAATGTTGAAAGAAGTCAAATGGAAATCCAACAAGGAGTATGCTAGAATCAAGATGTGGATGTCCAGCGAGAATGGTGTTAAGAAGACTTTCGAATGGGAAATATGTAGTTTGTACTTTAATCAGTTATCATAATCATGATTTATCTGCTTTATTTATGATTCCTATGTTAAGGTCACATCTGAAAGTAACTGAAGCGCATGTTGCAATTGCTGAAATAACTGATACCGTCGGCATTGCAACAAGGAAGACGTATAATTTATTCGCGCACATAGATGGTGGTCGTGAGAAAGTGTTATCCACACCTATGGATCTAAGAAATCACTTGACAAGGAAGATGACAGATAACATGAAGAATGGAGAAATATGTTATTTGGTTGATTACTTACAGAAGAAATCAAACATTGACCTGGTTTCTTTAGTGCAATGCAACTGGATAAAGATAAATATGTTGTGAATATGTTTTAGGTAGATTCAAAGTCAATAGTAGATTATGAATGCTTCAATGATGTGTTTGTTTTTTATATGACAGTGGAGATTAATATTGAACAGTGGTCATTTGCGCAGTTTGTCGAAGTGAAGCATCACTCACAGAGTTGTATATTAGGCGATGTTTTTTTGTATGATCAGACCAAAGAAAACTTTAAGTGGTTGTTCAGAGTATTTACACACACAATGAATGGGAAACAACCTAAAGTTGTACTTACAGATGGTGATCATGCAATTGTGGCTGCAGTGTCTCATGTGTGGCCAAATGCACATCATCGTCTATATTTGTGACATATCTTTCAAAATGCAACAAAGAACATAAGATACATATTTAATCAGAAGACAGAGTTTGACAAAAAAATTATAAAGTGTGTACTTGAGAGCATAGATGAGGTCACCTTTATGTCTGATCGAGAGAAAACGATTTAGATATACGACCTTGAAGATTGTCTGTGGTTACAAAATTTATATGCAGAAAAAGAGAAGTGGGCATTGGCATATGGAAGACAATACTTTTGTGCAGGTATGATAAGCACACAAAGAGCAGAATCTATATATATCACACTGAAAAAAATCATGTATTCATGTTTAACAATGTTTCACTTCATAGAATAATCTGAATTATTTATAGACAGTCTTAGACAGAATGAGCTTGAATAAGATGTGAAATGTTTCAATATACGCCCTGTAACTTTAGACATGAAAATATTGATTCACCAATACGTCATTTATAAAGGAAACGCCAGTAGGCACACCATCTAGAACTTATGTGACGTGTCATTCATATATAAAGGAAACATTGTTTTACAAACCGCCAATTTTCAATAATGTCATTTCATCTACCTTCTAAAAAACTAATCAAAGTGATAGGACGTATAAGTCAAATCACGATAGCACGTCTTGTGTGGATTTGTTTTCAACATTTTTTTTGTCTTTTATATGTCATTATGTAAATCGTGATAGGAAAATCGTTAACTTAGTCAAAGCTTGTCAAAACAAATTGCGATAGGATAAATCCTTGCAGCGAAATCGATTTGCAACTATGACTTAAATCGACATGAAGTTGTAAATTGTGGTAGGTTATATCGTTCACATAGACAAAGCTCATCACCCTAAATACTAAACCCAAATACCTAAACCAAAAACCCAAAAACTTAAATCGTAAACCATAAACCATAAACCATAAACCATAAACCATAAACCATAAACCATAAACCATAAACCATAAACCATAAACCATAAACCATAAACCATAAACCATAAACCATAAACCATAAACCATAAACCATAAACCATAAACCATAAACACTAAACCCTAAACACTGAACCCTAAACCCTATTACCTAAACCCTAAACTCTAAACCCTAAACCCTAAACCCTACTACCTAAACCATAAACCATAAACTTTACTACCTAAACTATAAACGCTAAACCCTGTTGCCTAAACCCTAAAGCCAAAACCTAAACCCTATTATCTAAATCCTAAAACCTAAAACCAAAACACTAACCCTAAACACTAAACCCTAAACCGCTTATGAAAGTTTTTGCATGAGTACAAAATGTTGTAAAAGTGCACGGTCAATGTTTATGCAAATCATTTCAGTCGTTTATGAAGGTTTGTGCAAATCTTTTCACACTTGTATAAATTCTTGTTCGGTTTAAATTTATGAAGGTTGAACATTACACCGATTTGTTCACCGTATACATCGCTAATCCCTTTTGCGATTTTCATTTACAAAAGGCCAAACAATAAAACAATTTGTTCACATTGAAACCTTTGTTTACTGTACACAACAGTAAGCGCTTTACGATTTTCATTTACGGATGGTGAGCATTACAACGATTTCTAAACAGTACACATATATAATCGCTTATAGGATTTTCATTTACGAAGGGTGAACATTACAAGCCTTTGTTCATTATACACAGCAGTAATCACTTTACAGTTTTCATTTACGAAGGGTGAGCATTACAATAATTTCTGAACTGTTCATTGTACACAATGGTAATCGCTTTATGATTTTCATTTACGGATGGGTGAGCATTACAACGATTTCTAAACAGTATACATCTCTAATCGCTTATAGGATTTTCATTTACGAAGGGCGAACATTACAAGTCGTTGTTCACTATACACAACAATAATCGCTTTATGATTTTTATTTACGAAGGGTGAGCATTACAACATTTTTTGAACAGTACACATCTGTAATCCCTTATAGGGTTTTCATTTACGAAGGGTGAACATTACAAGTCTTTGTTCATCGCATACATCGTTAATCCCTTTTGCGATTTTCATTTACGGAGGGCGAGCATTATAATGATTTCTGAACAGTTCACTGTACACAACGGTAATCGCTTTATGATTTTCATTTACGGAGGGTGAGCATTATAATAATTTCTGAATAATACACATCTCTAATCACTTATAGGATTTTCATTTACGAAGGGCGAACATTACAAGTCTTTGTTCACTATACACAACGGTAATCACTTTACGATTTACATTTACGGAGTGTGAGCATTACAACGATTTCTAAATAGTTCACTATACACATTAGTAATTGCTTTGTGATTTTTATTTACGGAGGGTGATCATTCCAACAATTTCTGAACAATACACATCTCTACTCGCTTATAAGATTTTCATTTACGAAGAGAGAACATTATAAGCCTTTATTCACTATACACAACGATAATCGCTTTACGATTTTCATTTATGGAAGGTGAGTAATATAATGATTTCTGAACAATTCATTGTACATAATGGTAAAAGCTTTACGATTTTCATTCACGGAGGGTGAGCATTACAATGATTTCTTAAGAGTACACATCTCTAATCACTTATAGGATTTTCATTTACGAAGGACGAACATTACAAACCTTTGTTCACCGCATATATCGCTAATCCCTTTTGCGATTTTCATTTATAAAAGGAAAACATTACAACGATTTGTTCATATAGACAAACTTCGTGTGTTTAGTAAAATTGAAATTTTATTTGAACCTAGAGAGATTTATATAATTTGTATATAATCTTATAAAATTTGTATACAAAAATTGGTATACACAATCTATAAAATCTCTTAAAAATCTTTGTACATTATATTAATCCTGGGGGGTCGTGTTGTTCGTTGCCTTGTAAGTACTCTTGTGAGATGATTCTTTTTTTCTTCTGCATTTAGAAACTTAAACATTTTTTGACATAGTTCGGTGCGAAATCCTGATATATCATCCTCCAATAAAAATGTAATGTAACACCAATATATAAATTGAGTCCCCAATAACAGAAGATAATAAAGAGCATACAATATTGAAATCAGGTTCTCGTCCATTGTATATTGCTTCAATATACTTCATTACGAATACGCCATAATCGATGTTATTACTTTGTAAAGGAGCATAGTCTGCACAGAGCATGCTTCACTCATCAATGTCGACACCCAAAACGTCTTTTAGGAATCCCTTTTGTGGTTAATGCAGATTATAGTAAAATCCGAGCCACCGTAAAAGATATGATACACTTATAGACAAAAACTTACCAAATGCATAATGTGACGTTGTACACCAGTGTGAAAGTCCAATGAGTTGTAGCACCATAATTGCTTTTCACGTAAATCCATCACGTATAAGACCCAATGCTCAGCACTTTCCCAGAGTGTAGGGATCAATATCTGTGAATCGATATAATATATTATAAATTGATAGACAAATCATGTTAGGAATGTTAGGCCTAAACCTTGGACAAGGGGTTTGTTCACTTACCTTTTCACTTGACCAAAAGTCTCCACAGTGATCATCGTTACCCCAACATGGTAGTACATCTTGAAATCCAATGGTGTATGGGTTTCAACAAACGTAGGTCTGTTGAACGAAAGAGTGATAATAATAAGGTTAAAACACGAAGCAACAAGAGTAAATCAAAAAAGAAAATAAACAAACAAGAGTACTCATATACTATGAAATAAGGGGTGACGATGTGTCTAGTATTGCTTGTTGTGTTACTTTTAATATACATGACAAAATCGAATATAGTATATTTGTAACAAATATAAACTTTTTAACATACATACCCATGGTATACGTAAATATAAAATTGATAGTGGTTTCATACGTACAAAATTACTGATAGTGTTTTATTTTGCAAATTCATCTTGCATCCGATTGATGTTCTCTTAGAGCTCTTTGCAGCGTTTTCGCCTAACTTTTTTTCTGGATGTTCCACTGACATGAGCAGAATATTTCGTATTTGACATTGAAATTACTTTCTATAGTACACAACACAAATCAAATATACTTCATAAAAGAGGCAAATGTTGCATAAACTAGTCACGAGGTTTAGAAAATATATGCCTGAATCACCATTCCTGGTGGTGTAGCTGTGGTTGTCTCCTCCGTCGCCATCACTTGCCGTCGAGTTGTCATCATCTTCTTCATCGACATCACTAGTCGTGTAGTTGTCATCATCTTCTTCCTTGATATTGATACCCCTTTTGCGACAAAGTAGGCTATATGTTTATTTCACGAACACGTTATTGTAAAGGAATCGTCGTTTCATCTGTTCCTTAATCACGAAGCAAAGCGACACCCTTCTGAACTTGTGCGATGTGTCATTCATATATAAAGGAAATGTCATTTCACCTACCGCCCATTTTTAAAAATTATGCGCAAATTAATTACATTGTGCATTAATTAAACAAAAAATATTGTTTTATCTGCCTTTTAAAAAACTAGTCAACGTGATATGATGTATGAGTCTAAACATCGTATCGATTTGTTTATTATTTTTTTTCTACCATTTATGAATCAGTCATTCTGTAAATCATGATAGGACATATCGTTCACGTTGACAAAGCTCATAACAACAAATTACAATAGGACAAATATTGTTAAATTATGAAACTTAAAGTATTGTGGTTGTAAGTCGATTTGTATTTATTAAGTTCCTATATTTATATTTATTAAATTACCCAGATTTGTAGTATGAATATCTCGATTTGTGTGATGGGTTTAGGTGGGGGAGTGACCTGACTCGACCCGTTGACCAGGTCTAAAACCCTAATCTATTTAACCTCTCTTCCTCTTTCTTTTCTACGGCATAACAACTTCTTCTTCTTTTTTCTCTTGTGCCTTCGTCTTCTTCTTCTTTTCATTCTTCTTCTTCCTTGTATTTTTCTTCTTTATTCTTTTGTGTTCCTTTTACTTTTGCTTCATGGATGGTGTTTGATGCTAATATTGTAGTTGTTTCATGTCATGCGGAAAGATCTGTATAATCTTTGATGATGATTGTAGTGGTTATCTTTTGTGGATACATCGATATATTCATGACACATATGACTGTGGCGTATTTATCGTGAAGTATATCGAAGCTTACACAGAATATAACAATCATAATCATACTCAATCTTTGTCACCAAACCGGAGCAAACACAGATGTTCTGCATGATAGACAGGTGGGTGCTGACAATAATCATCTATTTGATCTATTCCTACTGTCGAACTCTGAATCGTTCATAGACCATACTTTTCAGTTGAAAAAAATATTTATCTAATCTTCGATATACTTCATGACAAATATGCTAGTCGTGCGGGTTGCATCTTCTCTGTCTGTTGGGATCCATACCTTTATTTGCTGCCAATATATATCGTGAAAACAAACTTGCAAACAGATAAGGACCTCCATTGGTAGATAGATTTGCCTTCAATCGTTCTTAGTGACTAGCGAAAGCCACTGAGTAAACTGAAAGTGTTGCTGATGATAATGATGTTTGTTTCGAAGCACATCACTATTTGGATGTGGGTTGATGCTGATGATTATGTATGTTTTTTTCGATGATGATGATGGTCGTGTATTGTATCTAAGCCAAACCATTGGTCATGATGTATTGTAACTAAATGCTCATGTAAATGAATGTGGTTGTAATGTATCGTTAAAATTATTTATAATAACGAGTGTTAAATATCTTACGATTGTTACTAAAAATGCAAACGATTACTACGATTTACAGTACTGAAAGTTAAATGCTTAAGCGTTAACAATTTGTACTAAGGAATACAAAATCCTGCAACGATCATTACTTATGAATGCAAACGATTACAACGATTTACAATACTGAAAGTTAAATGCTAAAGCCATAACTACATGTACTAAGGAATACAAAATCATGCAAAGATCATTACTTAAGAATGCAAATGATTACTACGATTTACAATATTGAAAGTTAAATGCTTAAGTTATAACGATTTATACTAAGGAATACAAAATCCTGCAACGATCATTACTTATGAATACAAACGATTACAATGATTTACAATGTTGAAAGTTAAATGCTAAAGCCATAACGATATATACTAAGGAATATAAAATCCTGCAAAGATCATTACTTAGGAATACAAACAATTACTACGATTTACAATACTGAAAGTTAAATGCTTAAGCGTTAACGATTTGTACTGAGGAATACAAAATCTTGCAACGATCATTACTTATGAATGCAAACAATTACAACGATTTACAATATTGAAAGTTAAATGCTAAAGTCATAATATGTACTAAGGAATACAAAATCTGCAAAAATCATTACTTAAGAATGCAAACGATTACTATGATTTATAGTACTTAAAGTTAAATGCTTAAGCGTTAACGATTTGTACTAAGGAATACAAATTCTATAATGATCATTACTTATGAATGTAAATGATTACAATGATTTACAATATTGAAAGCTAAATGGTAAAGCCATAACGATATGTACTAAGGAATACAAAATCCTGCAAAAATCATTACTTAAGAATGTAAACGATTACTATGATTTACAATACTAAAAGTTAAATGCTTGAGCGATAACGATTTGTTCTAAGAAATATACAAAATCCTGCAACGATTATTACTTATGAATGCAAATGATTTCAACAACTATAATACTGAAAGTTAAATGCTAAAGCCATAACGATATGTACTAAGGAATACAAAATCCTACAAAGATCATTACTTAAGAATGTAAATGATTACTATGATTTACAGTACTAAAAGTTAAATGATTAAGTGTTGACGATTTGTACTAAGGAATACAAAATCCTGCCACGATCATTACTTAAGAATGAAAATGATTACAACGATTTATTGTACAGAAAGATAAATGCTAAAGCGATAACGAATGGCATTAACGAAGACAAAATCCTGCAACGATGGTTGATTAAGATATTCATTGTGTAAATTGCGATGGAACATATCATTCACTAGGACAAAGCTCATGAAGGAAAATCGCAATAGGATATTCAAATAGATTTGGCTCGATTATTTGATGGGTTTAGGTGGGATGGTTGTACAGATTGTGATAAAACACCTTCTATAAAAAACAAATCATGATCTATTATATACAACTGATTGCAAGTCAATCGTGATCTCTTATAAAAAACAAATGCGATCACTTTTATTTATGAAGGCCGAACATTATAATGATCAGTTAAGTGACACTTGTGTGTTATAATTATTAAACAAATAATTAACCAATTAAAGAATGTCACGTTATAAAAATTAATTATAAGCTCTTGGTCCTCATCCTCCCCATCTCCATACGGTCTCCACACAACCTGTACATTGGAGATTATGGTTTAGGTATAGACAATTATTCATGCTAATGAATGCTAAATATTAAAATTATTTATAATAATGAGTGCTAAATATATTACAACGACTGTTACTAAGAATGCAAACGATTACTACGATTTACATTACTATAAGATAAATGCTAAAGCGATAATGATTTGTACTAATGAAGATAAAATTCTGAAGTGATGAATACTTAAGAATGTTAAACATTTCAATGATTTATACTACTGAATGATAAATGCTGAACCAATTGTATATGATTTTAAACCATTTATCTCATTTAGTTGCAGACCATCTAAAATGAACTTAGCATTATCCTCCTTGACATTTATTCTAGCCCACTGACTGATCTTTGGAAAACCATAAATCGTAGGGTCACACTGAGGGCGCAACGCGACAATATGCTCCCACACCCAGTCTTACAAAAACAATATATTAGTAACACTATAACCTTCAATGAGCTTAGTCTACAAGTACTAAATATGTAATAAGCAAATACCTAAACAAATGACCCCCCCCCCCCCCCCGATAATTTTCATACACTTACTCGCACAATAAAGTTGATTGCACAAGTGTGTGAGCATAGCAGCACCCTATGCATAGTTGTCAACTTCATCTAAGTATTCTAGAAACTGCATCCACAAGTAACTTATTCTCGAACCAGAACAATCAAAAAATAAAGTAAGACCAAAAAAACAAAAAAGGAAGCCGCACAACTCTTGGTCAGCTCTTTCATATACACATATAGTGGACTAACTTTCCTATTTATTATAAAAAGAAAAGACTTTCATTGATATGGAATTGCTTCTACTAGAAATACATTGACTCCATACGTTCATCGACATTCCTAGAAGGGTCGTGTACTTTGCCCTTGCATTATAGTTTGAATCCCGTAATAGGACAATACTGCCATGACACTTAAGGCCAGTAATTCGCGCCACATCTTATAGGGTCATGGTGATCTCAAAAGATTCAAACTGGAATGTGTTCGTCTGATGATTCCACTTATTTACCAGGTGGGTCATGGTGTTCTAGCACGTTTCAAAATAATGCTTGTTCAGAAGGCCGCCAAAGTGCATATTTTATAATCAATCATTCTGATATTCACTTAGTTGTCCATACCACGAATGAACTACAGGCCACTGACACCGCCCTCGAGTTTTTTCACTCGATGCTCTACTTTTCTTCTGACCTTCCTGTAACACAAAATAACATATTATTCGTATCAATTATAAATTAGTCTCATTTGTACTTATATACCTCGTTGTAGACAGTAATCGCTATAAATAATAATCGTTGCACACACACTATCATAGTAATCACTATACATAATAATTACTATACATAGTAATTGATATCACAATAATCACTATACATAGTAATACCTATCACAATAATCGCTATCACAGTAATCCCTATACATTAATCGTTATCACAATAATCGCTATCACAGTGATACCTATTAGAGTAAATCGTGACAGATAGGATCGATTTATGTACTTTGGTCACACTTTTCTCTTCTTCATCCCCTCCCTCCATCCTCTGCCTTTCTTGTTGCTCTGTCGCCTCTTACTGGTTTTCTACTTCTTCCGTCCTTCGCTTCATCACCTCCCTCCTCTGCTTTTCAATTTCTTCCTTCCTTTTCCTTACATTCTCTTTCTCCTACTTTTTCCTTTTCCTTTTCTTCTCTTCCTCATCATGCTTCTTCCTTTCACTTTCCTTATCTTCTTCGTCCTCTTTCTCTTTCATTTGCCTCTCATTCTCTTCCTTACCCTCCTTCTTATTACTTTGCCTTTCATTTTCTTCCTCGTCCTCCTTCTCCTTCCTTTGCCCTTCCTTCTCTTTCTCATCTTGATGCTTCTTCCTTTGCCTTTTATTCTCTTCCTCATCCACCTTCTCATTCCTTTGCCTTTCCTTTTCTTCCTCGTCATCCTTCTTCTTTTGCCTTTCTTTCTCTTCCTCGTCTTGATGCTTATTTCTTTGCCTTTCCTCTTCCATCTTCATAATTTATTTTTCCTTCTCTTCTTCCTCCTTCTTCTTCAATTGTCTTTCTCTTTCCTCCTCCTCCTTCCTTTGCCTTTCATTCTCTTCCTCATCCTGATGCTTCTTCCTTTGCCTTTCCTCTTCCATCTTCATCATTTGTCTTTCCTTCTCTTTTTCATCATTCTTCTTCTTCAATTGCCTTTCCCTCTCCTTCTCCTTCTTATTTTTCATTGTTATACCAACCTAGTGAAAACAGGATTTCAGAAAAGAGAATTCAAGCCTAGAGGCACGTTCTTAAGATCGCTATCTTTAGAACTTCAATCGCCCCACTCCGGAAATTCCGAAGATGCGAAAAAGGGTTTTGTTACGACTGAGTTCCCAGGATACAACTAGGCTTGAACCTCAAGAGAGTCACTGCTTCGCAAGAACAGATGACCTCTCCCACACATGAACTCTGCAAGCCAAACCGAGAAGAAAGAAAGGTGAAAACTGGAGAGTCAGAAATTCTGATATCCAAAAGACGAAGATAGAAGATATTTATAACCTTTTAGAGAGGCCAAAACGTTTTGCGATAAATGAGATTAAAGGCCATAAATTTGACAGTTTGAAAATAGGATGAAAGGTACCTGAACGGTCACCCACCTTTGACTGTCAATCAAAGGCCTCCAAAACCGTCCAACAGTCACAAAGCGCCTTAAACTCAATATAAATGCTAATAAAACCTTTCAAACGGCCAGATGTCTCAAAACCGAAAAATCAAAATGGATATTTGCGCCTCATATGCACCTCGCACCGCTGCGAGCGTGCGAAGTGCAAAGTGCGCCATCAAAACGCCACATTGCGCCTCAAGCGCCCTTGCGCACGCACGCGCGTGCGCGTGTGCGCGAACGGCGCGTCCGTTGCTGCACGATGCGCAGCAACGTCCGCAATCCACCTAAATACTCAAGGCTTACCAAAGTAAAGAATAGATTACAAACTCTCTATTTAAACCTCTTGAAAAGCTTTTCTCTCTTAGATATGGGACTAAACTTTTCAAAACACTTTTGATAGTAACCATTAATAATTTAAGACTTTCCTAACAATCCCCCACTAGTTTTAAAATATATTTGGCTTGCATAGAAACCTATGCATTAGTGAGAGTGTCTGCATGACTTGAACCCCCACTATTTGAAAGAAAACCTAAATTAACCAAGGTGCTAAGTGGACTTACCTTGAACTTAGCTCCTTATATTGTTAACGGAGTTTTCAATCATACATCGGTTTCCAAAAGTTCGATTGTGTGGATTTCATGTTGGCACATTTAGAGCCTTGTGCTTTCCTGGATTCATGAGTGCTCTAGAGAATTGCCAATTCTCATAAGAAACGGCTCACATTTCAACACTCATATAGGTGAGTTTGTCTAGGTGTACTGTAACACACACCTTAGCCTTAAGGCCTACAAACTCATTAAGAGCTATTAGCTCAACCCTCATATTAGTTACAGCTCATGAGCACACATCAGTAATGGGCTTACATAAATATGCTCAATATCTGTCATTCACCAATTCGTTTCCCATTGAACCTATGCATGTGGGATCTCCAACGCTCTAGGTTGGGTATCCTTAGGTGATGACTTAATTGGCTTAATTCCCATTCCCCTCGATGTTTTATTGATGACATCTCTCGAAAGGCCTTTCGTAAATGGGTCTGCCAAATTTTGACATGACTTCACATATTTCAATGAAATAATATTGTCATCAATCATTTGTCTTATAAAACTGTGTCTTAGACTAATATGTCTAGACTTCCCATTGTATTTCATATTACCTGCTTTACATATAGCTGATTGGCTATCACAAAACATTGAAATAGCAGGTATAGGCTTCTCACCTAGTGGAATATCCACTAGCATATTCTTAAGCCATTCAGCTTCTCTACAAGCAGATGCCAAAGCAATAAACTCAGATTCCATTGTAGAATGAGTTATACAGGTCTGTTTCTTAGACCCCCATGCAACTGCTCCTCCTCCAAGGGTAAAAACCCAACCACTCGTAGACTTGGAATCTTCAAAGTCAGTATTCCAACTTGCATCACTATACCCTTCAATAACAGCAGGAAACTCGGTATAGTGAATTCCATAGTCTAAAGTATGCTTTAGATATCTAAGAATCCTGTTCACTGCATTCCAGTGTTGATGACCAGGATTATTAGTGTATCTACACACTTTACTCATTGCAAAGGCAATGTCAGGCCTTGTGCAGTTCATTGCATACATAAGGCTACCTACAACACTGGCATATTTCAATTGTTGAACACTAGCACCATCATTAGGAGTCAATTTCATATTTGGATCATATGGGGTGCATGCTGGTGAACTATTAAGATATCCATACTTTGTAAGAATTTTCTCAATATAGTGTGATTGACATAATATGATGCCATTTTTATTTCTTATTATTTTGATTCCTAAAATAACATCTGCAACACCCAAGTCTTTCATACAAAACAAGGAAGATAAAAATCTTTTTGTTTGATTTATGCATTCACTATTGTTACCCAAAATAAGCATATCATCAACATATAAACAAATAATAATAATTGAGCCACTATCTACTTTACTGTAGACACATTTGTCCGCATCATGAATTTTAAAACCATTATGCACCAGAGAACTATCAAATTTTTCATGCCATTGCTTAGGGGCTTGCTTTAATCCATATAAGGATTTCTCAAGTTTGCAAACTTTGCGCTCTTGCCCTAGCACTACAAAACCTTCAGGTTGCTCCATATATATCTCTTCATCTAATTCTCCATTCAAAAAGGCCGTTTTCACGTCCATTTGATGGATTTGAAGCTTATATATGGCAACCATGGCAATCAGAATTCTAATAGTAGATATTCTGGTTACAGGAGCAAAAGTATCAAAATAATCAATACCTTCTTTTTGTTTAAAGCCTTTTGCAACCAAACGTGCTTTAAATTTATCGATTGTACCATCAGCTTTTAATTTCTTTTTGAAAATCCATTTGCAGCCAATAGTTTTGCAACCAACAGGTAAATCCACTAATTTCCAAACATTATTAGACATAATTGATTCTATTTCATCATTAATAGCTTCTCTCCAAAAGGCAGCATCTTGAGAAGACATAGCCTCTTGAAAAGACACAGGATCATTCTCAATTAGAAATGTATAAAAGTCAGAACCAAAATTAGTTGGTTTTCTAATACGTTTACTGAGTCTAACTTCAGTTTCTGGTTCATCAACACATTCATTAGAATATTCAATCATGTCATTTACAGGAAGTTCATCTACTATAATCCGGCTGCCATCAAGAAGAGAATCAAATGCATTTTTATGTTCTATGAAAGAAGCATCTCTAGATTCTACAATAACATCATTAACAATGTCCAAAAATCTATATGCTTTACTATATTCAGCATACCCAACAAATGCACATTTAAATGCTTTAGGTCCAACCTTCTTCCTTTTATTTTCTGGAATTTTAACATATGCTAAACAACCCCAAACACGAAAATAACTAAGATTAGGTTTCTTACCAAAATACAATTCATAAGGTGATTTATTAGATTTGGAATAAGGAACTCGATTAAGAATATAACAGGCAGAAAGTATAGCTTCTCCCCATAAGTTGGAATGCAAACCCGTATTAAGAAGCATAGCATTCATCATTTCTACAAGTGTTCTGTTTTTCCTTTCTGCTACTCCATTCTGTTCAGGAGTTCTAGGAGCTGACGTTTGATGGATAATACCATTATCTTCACAGAATCTATCAAATTCTCCACCTAAGTATTCACCTCCTCTATCTGTTCTTAAATGTACAATCTTTGTTTTAAACCTATTTTGTACTTCAGCTAGATAAAGAAGAAATTTGAAAAATGCTTCAGATTTATGTTTCAACAAATAAACATAACAAAATTTTGAGTAATCATCTATAAAGGTAATAAAGTACCTATTGCCACCACGACTCAAAACATTATCCATCGTACACACATCAGAATGCACTAATTCAAGCAATTTATAATTCTTTTCTACACTAGGAAACGGGAGTCTAGTTAGCTTAGTTTGAATGCATGTCTCACACTTATGTTTATGTTCTATTTTCACATGACACGGAAGAAGACCAAAGTTATTCATATTATGAATGCAACGAGAATTTATATGTCCTAATCTTGAATGCCAAAGAAAATAAGAGTCAACCATATAAACAGAAGTAGTAGCTTCATTTATGCTCATCTTGAACATACCACCAGTGGCAAACCCTTTTCCTACAAAGATTTTCCCTTTGGTCACAGTTACAATCCCAGACTCAATAACAATCTTAAAACCATTTCGTGACAGGAGATCTGCAGAGATTAAATTTTTCCGAACTTCTGGAGCATAGTGGACATTCTCAAGTGTTAGGACTTTCCCGGAGGTGAACTTAATTTCCACACTCCCTTTTCCCAGCACTTTAGTTGAGGAAGAGTTTCCCATAAAGAGATTGCATCCCTCCCCCACTACTTCATACGACTTGAACATGTTCCTGTCGTTTGCCACATGAACAGTGCTTCCAGTATCCAGGTACCAGTCCTTATTTGCAGCCACCA
The DNA here is from genome assembly GCF_984573655.1 of Nuphar pumila. Lineage (NCBI taxonomy): Eukaryota > Viridiplantae > Streptophyta > Magnoliopsida > Nymphaeales > Nymphaeaceae > Nuphar > Nuphar pumila. Next base: position 124,682,885 of record NC_143253.1, read on the forward strand.
TAAAGGTTTCAGAGATTACAGCAACAAGCCTCTCCTCTGACTCATTTGGCTTAGGACCAGTCCTCTTCCGTTCTCTGCATTCTCTAGCAAAATAGCCAAACTTGCCACAAACATAGCAACTAATTTTCTTTTTATCAGTTGGCTTTTTCCCTTTCACAAAATTCTTTTTGATTTTCTGGGTTTTCATGATTTTGCCACCCTTGTTACTAACAAAATTCACTTTAGGATAACCTTCTTTAGGACTCGAATTCTTTTTGTCACGAAGACGAGTCTCTTCCTCAATTCTGATGTCCTTAAGAAGGCCATCTAAAGTGATTTTCTCATTTTTATGTTTTAGGTGATTCCTATATTCTTTCCAGGAATCCGGCAGCTTCCCAATGATGACAGCAACTTGAAAGTCATCATCAAGATACATACCTTCTTTTTTGATCTTATAGGCCAGTATTTGCATCTCATGAATTTGAGCAAGTATAGGCTTATCATCAACAATAGAAAAATTAACATACTGATCTACTATAAACCTTTTGTTACCAGCATCTTCTGCATTGTACTTGATCTCGAGAGCATTCCACAACTCTCCAGCCGACTCCAATGGTGAATACAGGTCAAAGAGTGAATCGGCTAAAGTGTTCAGGATATGCCCTTTGCATCTGTAGTTGTCAGTATGCCACTTCTCTCGCTCTTTCTTCTGTTCTTCTGTCTCAACTTCTCCAGCAACGACAGTGGGACAAGACTTTTTGAGGACATAGTCGATATGCAGTTCAGACAGCAAGAAAGATACCTTTGATTGCCACCGCTTGAAGTTTGACCCATCAAAACGATCAAGTTTTTCAAGGTCACGGCTAAGCAGATTGATGGAGTTGGATGTCGAACCAGAGGCCATAATTGAAGTTCTAAAATTGTTATACCAACCTAGTGAAAACAGGATTTCAGAAAAGAGAATTCAAGCCTAGAGGCACGTTCTTAAGATCGCTATCTTTAGAACTTCAATCGCCCCACTCCGGAAATTCCGAAGATGCGAAAAAGGGTTTTGTTACGACTGAGTTCCCAGGATACAACTAGGCTTGAACCTCAAGAGAGTCACTGCTTCGCAAGAACAGATGACCTCTCCCACACATGAACTCTGCAAGCCAAACCGAGAAGAAAGAAAGGTGAAAACTGGAGAGTCAGAAATTCTGATATCCAAAAGACGAAGATAGAAGATATTTATAACCTTTTAGAGAGGCCAAAACGTTTTGCGATAAATGAGATTAAAGGCCATAAATTTGACAGTTTGAAAATAGGATGAAAGGTACCTGAACGGTCACCCACCTTTGACTGTCAATCAAAGGCCTCCAAAACCGTCCAACAGTCACAAAGCGCCTTAAACTCAATATAAATGCTAATAAAACCTTTCAAACGGCCAGATGTCTCAAAACCGAAAAATCAAAATGGATATTTGCGCCTCATATGCACCTCGCACCGCTGCGAGCGTGCGAAGTGCAAAGTGCGCCATCAAAACGCCACATTGCGCCTCAAGCGCCCTTGCGCACGCACGCGCGCGCGCGTGTGCGCGAACGGCGCGTCCGTTGCTGCACGATGCGCAGCAACGTCCGCAATCCACCTAAATACTCAAGGCTTACCAAAGTAAAGAATAGATTACAAACTCTCTATTTAAACCTCTTGAAAAGCTTTTCTCTCTTAGATATGGGACTAAACTTTTCAAAACACTTTTGATAGTAACCATTAATAATTTAAAACTTTCCTAACATTCATTTCCCTCTCCTCCTCCTCCTTCATTTGCCTTATCCTCCTTTGCTCTTCAAAATATTTATGCTTCATCAACTGCCTTTCCTTCTCTAACTCCTCATTCTTCTTCAATTGTCTTTCCCTCTCCTCCTCCTTATTCTTTTTTTGCCTTTCCCTCTCCTCCTCCTCCTTCATTTGCATTTTCTTCATTTGCTTTTCATTTTCCTCATCCTTTTTCCTTCGCCTTTTCCTCTTCTTCGCCTTCTTCCTTTGCCTTTGCTTTTCATTCTTCTCCTCCTTTTTCCTTTGCTTTTCATTTTCTTCGTCATCCTTCTTCTTCTTCATATTTAGTTCTTCCTTTTGTCTTCAGCCTCAATATCTGATGGATAATTCTCTGCATAATACAATTCCAATGCTTTGTCCCCGTCTTTATCATTTTAAATCTTCATTATATTTTGGTACCTTTCATAACGCTCATATAGATGGGACTGACGGATAACTTCTCTAATATTCATCCCATAGAACGCTGAGGTATTTCTTGTCTGACGAGCTTTAGACATTGCTAACCTGCACAACACATAAATTTAACGATATCATTATATGTTACAACCGCCTCCCCAAGTATATAATAATATAAATTATCCCATTTGTTACACAATCACCAACATTACAAATCATCACAATATTTGGCTTCATAAGCAAACATCATTGTAAGATTTAGCAAACTTAAGTGCAAATCGAGGTAACTTCATAAATACACACCGCTAGTGCTTTAAATGTATATTGCTGCCCATAGATGTCACTGACTGCGTCTCATACGACGTTAGCCGAATCCAGATACATAAAGCTGTCCACAATGCGTAGTTTCATCGAGCCCAACAACCATGCCATCACCATGTCATCGTTGGACTGCCATTCTTCAAAACCTTGATCAGTTTCTGTTGGTTTTGACTTTCTTTCACTCACATGTCCTAATCTAGACTTGCTGCTCAAAAAGAGAGACGCAAACTTAACCCATGGTATATAGTTTTGACCATTCAATGAGACAATTGTGATCTTTAAAGAGGTATTTTGGTGATCGTGGACTACACCAGTTTGAGCTTGGTTGCTGGTCGGCATGGAGGATATATTTGTATTCGACATGAAAAGAGAAAGAGAGAAATAACGATCAGGACGAACATTGCTCTGATACCATGTTACGATTTGTAAGTAACACCATGTTACGATTTACACGATGTGGCCACCAAGATAGTTATGATCTATGGATATGTAACCAAAATAACACCATGTTACGATTTACATTGTATGACCACCGAGAGTGTCACAATTTGTAGGCATTGCTCTGTAACGATTTGTAGAAGCCCAAAGAAATGAGACACTCATGACAATGAATTAACATGGTTCAGCTATACAACCTACATCCACGAGGTAAAGCTCCAGCTCATCACTCTTATTTCGTATATCTCTTAAGCAAGATTACAAAAGTATTTATAGCTTCCTTATACCAAACAAGAAGGAAAGTATATCAAGTAACTATTTTTGCCATAATTATCTTTAAGAGATCTTTTCGGGATAGAAAGGGTGAGCTGGAGATACCAGCATTGTCAGGTTCAATACTACTCCATTTAATCTAGCTGAAAATTAGTGTTTTTGCTTGGGAATTTGATTCAAATTCAGTTCAACCGTGTGCCAGCATGTATCCACTATGCCTGCAATTCTAAGTTCCAATGGACCTTTTTTTTTTTCCAGGTCAAGCACGTTGGAGGAAAAACCCCCCGTCAGATTCAAACTCAGTACCTCTCTACTGGACAAACAATTACCATGCACCATGTGTGAAGGCGTTAAGCTAAAGATGTCAGATCAAATCCTGCTGGAGCACGGGTGTGTCCACAGCTTTATGGCGGACGGGACACATAAGACACCATGCACCATGTCTGCAGTGTTACCTCACAGAGGGGCAAGCCCATTAAGCAACTCGGTCTTCAGTGAATGTTTCCTCCTCATAAAAGAAGATAATGTATGAACAAGAAAGTGAACTATTGCAGTATTTCTTCAAGGAATGTTGCATAACTTAATAGTCTGAAATGGGTATAGCCGCATATGTACATCATGTAATATTATTACAAAATACATACTTAGATGTATTATGAAGAAAACAAACAAAAATAAATTTATTTATAAATGTTTTGGGGTAATTTGAGACGCCATCAAATCTCTGTCAAAATTAATGCATGCATCATAGTCTTTACCCATTTCAGATAGGGTGTCAGCGGTCGGGTTTGGTTCGGACCCAGGTAGAACCAGACTTGGACTTGATTTTTGGGTATGGTATCAGGTTCGAACCCGAGTTTAATCAGGTTCACTATAAGAGAAACCATAGTCGGACCCGATAATAACTACATGAACCAGACCCAGACCATACCCGATAAAATAATAAATTTTATCATTTTTACTTTGAAAAATTATAGGTTTTAATCAAAACTCAGGTTGGGCCCGAGTTTGGTACAAAATTTCACAAACTATACCCATATCCATGTATTAATCGGACTTTCGGGTTTGAACCTGAGTCTTCTTATTTATCCCCATACCCGGACCCTATAGGGTTCTTATTGACACCCCTAATTTTAGGTGACCCCCAATTTTTTTGCCACCATTATGCAAATACCCTTATTTTTCTTTCACCTTTAGTTTAGTTTAATCTTAGGTTATTGTGGCTACCGAATTTAGTTTTAAGTTTGAAACCCACGGGTGGCAACCCTTGACACAAGGTCGAAGCTGCAAAGACTTCAAGAGTTCATGCAAGTGATGGTTTGGGTTTGGGAGACCCCTTGGATTTTATAAAATAAAGCAATAAAATTATCACTCTTTTGTTTTTGACAAAGAAAGCTGGATTAGGCAAACCCCTACCAGTTATACAACCATACCATTTGGGGTTTGAACTTGCAACGTCTCAACACAAGGTGAAGTTAGGCCCAAGTTGGTATACAATTATCAGTTTACTCGATGGGAACATTGGTACAACTTTTCTTAATGTTAATGTAGATTTATTTTTTCTACTTACAAGACAAAAAAATATTTATTACACCCACCGAAGTGGCCCTAGTGGGCGTGAGGAGTAGATGCTGACTACTTTGTCCCAAGTTCGACTCTCACATGGAGTGTTGATTAGGGGTGGCAAAACCTGACACGACCCGCCAACCTGACCTGCCAACCCGCCTTTTAGGCGGGTTCGGGTTGGGCTTAAGCCAACTCGTTTAATAAACGGGTCGACCCGCCTAACCCGTTTATTAAAGGGGTCGGGTTCGGGTTGGGGGTATGCCAACCCACCAACCTGGCTGACCCATTTAATAAACGGGTTAGGCGGGCGGGTCAACCCACCAACCCGACCCGTCAACCCGACCCATCACCTTGACCCACGAACCTGAGGACCCGTTTACCCGACCCAACCCATTTATTAAATGGGTTGGCGGGTTGTGTCGGGTTACCCATTTATTAAACGGGCCGGGTTCATGTTTGCCACAACCGACCCGTTTAATAAATGGATCGAGTTCGGGTTGAGGTATGCTGACCCGCCAACCCGACACGATTGCCACCCCTAGTGTGAGATTCATATGGGTTTGGGTGTTGGTGACGGCACCTGGGTTTACCTTTCACGGAGACGTAAGTGACCTGATTCTTGTCAAGGGTTCCTCATCGTTAAAAATATAAAAAAAAAACATTTATTATTATGGAGTGTCAAAAGATTGCCAAATGAACCACCACTTGGCATGGGTTCCATTGTTCGAAGTCAACAAGCTATGCTATGACAATGATGCCCACAAGCGCTCCGCCCACTTGTGAATGCCACCAAGTTAACAAGACGTCATAAGTTTGAAACCCATGACATGAGCATAGTGGCAAAAGTTAAAAATGACAAAATATAATTTTTTTAAAAATTGTGAGGATTTGAAAATTTTCATAAATCTCTTATTTTTTGGTTAAATCTTGGCAATAAAAAAATACTTTATATAAGAAAATATTAATAAAAATTATTTAAAAGTAAAAAACACACGGTTTCTTCTAAATAGCTGTTTAAAACATAAATATCACGTTTAAATAGCGGTCTTTATGTTTTTTTGTAAATCTCGTGATGTTTCGAAAATTTCGCAAGAAATTACCGTTTTAAACTTTCAGGCAATTTATCGCGATATTTGTCACTGTGCCCATGAGTCCAAGCTGCGTGTGTAATCCCCGGTGGGCAGGGGGGCACGTCCCGCGCCGCGGAGCACAAGACACCGCAAAAATCAAACTGTGGGGCGTCTCTTCAGTCCACCGCTACGTCACAGTGCGACGTGACACGTGCAAAGAGAGATGGATTTGGATCTTAGAAAGACGTCCGGGGATTCCCTTTCCTTTCCGCGCACGCATCTCCTCCTCGATCCTCGGCTTTTCTTCTCTGTCTCCACATATCACATGCCCTCTTGGTTCTTTCCCACCTCTTCTTCTTCCCCAAGGGAAGATCCCACCTCCCCGTTCGGACTCCCCTCCTCTATCTTCCTTCCCCTGGCGAGTTCCGTACTTGCATGCTTGATTGTTCCGCTGTAAGTCGTCGACACTTGCAGATTTCGGAGTTTTTTCCGTTGGTTGGTTGCGAGAATTTTGCCGGTAAGTTTCTTGGTCGCGTTTTTTTTTTTTTCAGTATGATATTGTTGGTTGTGCTCTTGAGCTAGTTCTGTTAGTGTTAGGAGGCTGCGTTTTTTTCCTAGATTTCGAGATTTCGGGTGTTCTGTCTTTATGTGCTTTTGCTTTTTAGTGGGAACGATTGGAAATTTCTCATTGCAAGAAAAAAGAGTTTTTTTTGTTCCCTTTTATTTTTCGTTCTTAAAACAGTGCTTTAGGTGCTACTGTAGTAGTAGTAGTAGTAGTTGTTGTTGTTGTTTGTTTTTTCATGATGACAATCGAGTTGTTGGGTTTTGGGGGGGTAATGGTTCTTGTTCTATAAGTGGTGATATTAAGGTGGTATTTGGACACAACCACCTAGCCAGGTAAACGGGAAAAGGTGAGATATTCTATTATTAGATCATAGTACAATTTCCCACCTTATTCTGTTTATCTGGATAAATGAGTGCATCCAAAACACCCCTTAAGAGTCACTATGTTGGGGGAAAAAAGATTTGTTTTTCCCTTCTTCCTTTCCTTTTTGTTGAATTCGGTGCTTTATCTTTTTCCTGGTATAATCAGTGTTGGTGTACATGGTACTCACATGCAGCGACAACGTCAATGAGATGACTTTTTTTCTTTTTTCTTTTTAATTCAATGTTTACCGTGTTGGTAAAATTAGTGGAGATATATAAAGTAGTTAATGACGGGAGATGATTTGCTTGTTTATGCTTGGAAGATCTGTTGTTTTTCAATATTATGTACCTCTCTGGTGGAAGCCCTCTTGAAATCTGTTGGCTAATTTCCATTCAGTGCAAAGGATGGCCGAACAAGTTACTTCATCTCCATCTGTGGACTCTTTTGAGTATGTACTTTTTGAGGGAGATCCTGACAACATGCGAACTGTTGTATCCACCTCAAGCCACGCTAGCCCTTGGATTGATCCTGGACTGTTAAAGCTCACTCACAGGATTGGGAGAGGTCCTCTTGGTGATGTCTGGATAGCAACACTTCATCAGTCTACTGAAGATTATGATAAGTATCATGAAGTGGCTGTGAAAATGTTGAATTCTATTAAAGAAGATCAAATGCAGGATTTCATGCTTAGATTCGAAGACGTGTTCTCGAAATGCCAAGGACTGAAAGATGTCTGTTTTCTGCATGGTGTCTCAATAAAAAATGGAAAGGTGAGTTTGCTTGATGGATTTCAGATAGTTCCACAAATTGCAACATTATCAGTTTTTCTGCCACAAGTTTGATAAATTGGTGTTTGATATAAATACCTTTATGAGCAGATTTGCATTATTATGAAGTTTTATGAAGGCTCGCTAGCAGATAAAATGGCTCAATTTGCAGGAGACAAACTTTCTGTGGCAGATGTCTTGAGGTGATGTGGTTTCTGAGTGCATGCAACTTATTTCTCGCAAATAAAGAACCATACTTGACGTTAATATATCTTAAATTAGGAACAAAATCTATGACTATGCAGTTACTTTTTCACTTTCTATTTTGATGTGGTTGCAGTGGAAAATTTATCGTTTATATGTGACTGTTTATATTGGCCAGAATTTAAACAAAAAATTTTGGTGCATATTTCTGGTTGTTTCCTGATGGTAATAGTTGTTAACAAACTGATATCAACATATCACATCATGGAGTAAAGTTTGTATTAACACAAAAAAAGGTTTGCACATTGGAGTGAACATGGTTCTTTGTTTTATTTAGGTTGAATCCAGATTAAGGATCCATTCATCTTGTACCTGTTATTGCTTTGTAAGCATTGATCTTTATCTTGTAGTTTCATTGGTCAACTACAGATTCCCATATATCTGCCCTAATCTTTTGGTGTCGGGTCAAGTTTATAGTTTAATTTAACCATTTATTTTAGAATGTGTCAAGTTTGTATTTTCAATTACTTTCGGATGTGCTTTGACTACAGAAAAGCACTTGTGTAACAAAAGATTTTCTAGTTTGAAAACAAGCTGGTTCTTTTGCACTGAAGAAGTTCATAGTCAAGCACATTGTGATTATGAATGTGCCCAATCATGAATTTTCAAGTCCAATATCCTACTGAAGGTGACTGCTCCGTAACCATGACCCTGATGTTTTCTATTGTTTGTACTGATTTATCACCATAGGATAAACAGATGAACCAAATTTAGGTGTAGTCTGAGTTCGAGACCTTCATATACGCCAAGGTCTTGCATGCAACTGAGAATGGTGCGGTAATGCTCTTATCCATTGCTCCACAATTAGTTATTTCCTCCTATGAATATTTGTAACACCTCGATTTGGGACCTCGAGAGTTCGAGTCCGGTTGGTATTACTTTTCAGAGGAAAAACGTACAGAGTTTACAAAGAGAAAACATAACTAAAATTTTTTGTCATTCTTTTTTCAATAACTCACTTTCTTTCACAATGTTCATCATTTATAACATAAAAAATAACAAGTACACGAATGTTTAATGACAAGAAAATAAAACCACCAAGTACTCTACTGAAGTAGAAGTAGCCGGTCACGTCCTGCTTGTGCTAGTGTGCCTGGAACCTACAATTGTAATTATACATGGAGTGAGTCTATAACCTATTAAGAAATAATTATAAGCAAATAAAGACTTTAACTTACAACTGTAGTGGGCTCTAAGTCTTTAGTATGAATTTAGTTTTCGACACATCACATAAGGTTTATATATTTTAATTATCCCCCATTTGATTCACTGAAACACTCACTCATACCAAATTAAAACACTAGGTTGGCTATACTGGTCATAACCGTCTATGAGCGTAGCAACCCACGTAGAACACCCGAATTCTACATGTTGATCAGACATAAACCATGCACTCCCAATGATCCCTGAACCACCAGACACTGCAGTGAAACAAAAAGAGGTCCCCACCAGTAGCTAGCAAAGAGGTTAGGCTCAATCTCAATCTCGGCATGATTCATGCTATATCCTAACTATGATGGCTTTCAATCATCCTGGTTATCTAGAGTCCCAAACACCCTAAGTCATATTTTAAGTTCATTGCATTGAACCATATTCTCAAGCTCATGTTTCACTTGTTCCCTCACGAGTGATATCGTAAAATGATCCCGACAGATCCCACTCTCAATCTTATAATAGCATTAGGGTTCACACTTATCTCATACTAAGCACACAACGATGTAGAGTTCTTATATCGTTAAATCACCGACGACCTACTCTCCATGGTGGCTGCACTCTAGCTGCGAACCAAGTAGCCCTTTCCATAGGTCGCCACTTTCGAGATTTAAGGGGTTATGCATGCTAATCTCAATATAAAAAACATATGACATGACTAGAATAAAGAGTTCAAGTCAATCACAATCTTATCACAATGCATGTTATTTGCAGATTTTAACATAGATTTGTTATTACAAAAACAATATCTTGCTAACATGCATGATATATCACGACTAACATGTGTATGCAATCATCTCATAATTTCATGCATGATAATTTTATGCATATCATGTTCGCACTCACGAGCTATATTTCTAATCATGCTAATACAAAACATAAACAATAATATGAAACACAAAAAAGTTTATTCATAACTAAAATTACTTATAATATCTCTTAACTCGAATTAGAATGCCGTGCTCTGCTCGCAATTGAGTCTCAAGAGGCTCTAAGAATAAGATCTGATCATTAAACAAGCATATTCGTATTAATATAATAACTTTTTATATTTTGACAAAATTATCAAAATACTCCTCCCAAGTTGACTCATCAGACTTCAATTTTTGTGCCGCTGATTTGACCAAAAACAGAGGACAAGGAGATTCTCCTCATTGATACGAGTTCAACGCACCAAACCTTACTAAATTTTGAGTTTGTAGTGCAAAGTTATGCTCATTTTACCTAAACGGATCTTGGGTACACACACAAGGGTACATTGGTTATTACGACAATTATTCTTAAAATTTGAAAATCAATTAAAAATTGGATCCAGATCCATTTTTGATATGCATTCAAAACCAGTCTGACTGGATCCAGACATATTTCTGATCTGGATCTAGAACTAGTCCATCCAGTTACGAGTTGGATCTTGATCCAACTTTAATATGGATCTAGAACTGTTGGACTGGATCAGACCCGGTTTTGATCTGGATCCATTACTGATCCAAATTAGATCCAGTTCTGTTCTGAATCTAGATCAGTCAGACAGGATCTTGACCTAGATCTATCTGGATCCAATTCCATTTAGATTGGTCCTGACTGATTGAATCAGACTAGATCCAGATTCGGTCTGATCCATATTAGATTGGATCAAGTCAGACCTGACTCAGTCTGGTTCACTCTCAGACCGGTTCGGTTTGACTGAGTCGGTTCAGTTCAGATTGGTTCGATCTGAACCGGTTTGGTCCAAATTGGTTTAGTCTGAGCTGATTCGATCTGAACTGGTTCAGTCCAAACTGATTTGGTCTGAATCGGTTCGACCAAAAAAATTTTTTTTTTAACTTACCTGGTTCGATCTGGGTCGCACCCAGACCAACCCGGTCTTAACATAAATATAAAAACGAAAGGGGGGCTGGCAGCCACATTCGGCCCTCGCCCTTCCTCTCTGTTGCAGAGGGGCTGGCTGCTGGAGCCGACCCTCTCTTTCTCCCTCTCTGTTGCAAAGTGGCCGGCCGATCTCTCTCTCTCTCTCTCTCTTGACAACCTTGTTTTTCCCCATTTTTTTTTCTGTAACTCGCCGGCAGCCATGGCTGCCGACCCTCTGCTCAATCGGTAAAAGAAAGAAGGAGAATGGAGAATAAGCCCCTTACCTGCGTCGCTGGCCGTTCGGTAAGTCTCCTCCTCTCTCTGCAACTCGTTTTTTCTCTCTTTTTTTTTCTTCACACCCCTCTCCCTCTGTCGGTCTCTTGCTCGAACGTGGAGGAGGCGCACCGTGAGGGCACGGTGGGTGAGGATAAACCTCATCCCCCACGATCGACGGGAGGGGAGGCGGTTCCCCCAAACGGGGAACCGTCTCCCTTATCCCTGTTTTTTTTTTATTTAAATTCCTCCCTGAGTGGTTTTACAACATCTTTGTAAGATGGTAGTTAATAAAGCATTGTTTATTACAGCAGCGAGGTTCCCAGTTTTTCCCATCTGTTAATCTGATATGTCTGAAACTCTTTGGAGAAGCTTTCTCTGAAAGCAACATTTTTTCAGTTGGGAACATCATATCTGCAAGAGGGTTACAAATGCTGAAGACATGATATTTAGTAACAAATGGCACTTCCACACATGTAATTCTCGTAGGAATTAGGAAATGATGTTGCATCATGATGTGTTGAATCATTTCTGTGGAAAACTTTGTACCATGTTGAGACATTGTGCAATATTCTTAGTTACCTAACGAGCAATAAACATTTAAATATGTGTATTAATATCTATGAAACCTTTTACACAGTTGTTGCAGCTTGGGCTGATGAAACTAAGCATGACATGTGAATAAGTGGTGGGAGTTTAGATGAAAATCAGTTAGTTGGTGTCAATTGCATAGCCAGCATAGGGTACTTGTTACTAATGAACTAACTGATGATGTAAAAATATGTAGAGTAGGATTCATTGGTCCAACCGTGTAAATATTGATATTTCAAACAATTGTCTTCCTCTTGATTAAAGGCAGTCCAATTATCAGAGCTGATAGATTTGTATGTGTGCTTAACAAGATTAATATTGATGTAATTTTTGGTTGTTAATTTTGGTTTGTTTATTTCCACCTGTTCTCATATCCATATTAACAAATTCTCACATTGCTTTTGGAAACGCTATATGTAAAAGTTTTCTTCTTTAGGTGGCCTTGAAATTTCTGACAGATGATGTGGTCAACTATTCGATTCTTCTACCTGTTCAAAATGGCTAAGGGAAATTAGTTCTTTTTGCTGAAACTTCTCTGGTCCTATCATTGTTTCTTTTGCATACTTGATTGAATGGATTGGATCCAGAAACTTAACCTCTGAGACCTGTTGTTTGTCAAAACTTTATGAGCTTGAGCTATAACTGTAAAAGTGCAAGATTTACATTAGTCATGAGCATTGGTCAATTTATGCATCTGTATCACATGTTGAAAAATTCTAAACTTATGTTTAGCAGGAAAAAATGTCATATATATAAAGAGTAGTGATATGGTGTCCCAGATAGAACCTGAATATCACACTTCCATACTTTGATTCTGCTGGTTGTGTGATTCTCAGGGATACTTCTCGAAACAAAAAGGATGTGATTCTGGGAAAAAGCTTTCATGAATCACGTGGCATGGTTGTATCAAGAAAGCATTAATTGATATAAAAAGAACACTAAAGGAGAAAAAGATAGCCTATTTTTATAGACTACATAACCAAAAACGTGCCTAGGTGCAGGCCTGGTGCCTAGTCTCAGGCTGCTAGTTGGTCAACACCTAGTCAACCGACTAGGCTTGCCTAGGTCAACTAGTCTACTGACTAGTGGACCTCGACTAGTTGGTGAACATTTCTGTCCACTGTTTTTTGGGTGCTTCTTAACCAAAATAAAAAGAGGAATGTAGGGTTTTGTACTCTCTCCCTCTCTCTATCTTCTTGTTGAAGATCAATTTTGTTGGATTGTTTTTTAAGGCATATTCATTATCTGTAAATTTTGTAATTTCTATAATTTCTCTGTATTTGCTCTAATGGCTATAATTTCTTTGCAATTTGATGCAATATATCTGTAGTTTCTGTAATTCTTCCTAATTGGTTGTAATTTCCCTACTTTCTGTTTTTTGGGGTCTTAATTATGCTGACTAGTCCCACCTATGTGCCAGCTAGGCCTTTAAAGGGCCTGGTGCTAGGGGCCGAATAGCGCTTTGAATGCATAGTTTATAGGCAGCTGTGAGATTCTGTGGACCACCTACTATGCAACTGATAACTCTGTTCTTGCTTATTCAAACTAAAAAAGTAGTGTTTTAATCTCAAAATTCTTGCACAAATTTTTATTTGCCTTTGTTTGTCAATAGCTAACAGCATAACATTTATGTGTGCCTTTATTGTTTCACATTTTTGATTTTGACAGTTAGCTATCTATACTATAAAACTGTTTATGTAGCCCCTATTGATATGCAGTCAAATTTTTTTCTCAGGTATGGTATTGACTTGGCTCAGGGGGTTCTAGAACTGCATACAAGAGGTATCTTGATACTTAATCTCAAGCCTTCCAACTTTCTTCTCAACGAACATGACCAGGCAATTCTTGGGGATATTGGACTTCCTTTGCTACTTTATGGAATCCCACAACCTAGTTCAGACATGACAGTAAGGCTTGGGACGGCAAACTACATGGCCCCAGAACAATGGGAACCTGGTGTAAGGGGTCCCATATCCTTTGAGACTGATTCTTGGGGATTTGGTTGTAGCATTATAGAGATGTTGAGTGGAGTGAGGCCTTGGTCTGGAAAATTGTCAGAGGAGATCTATCATTTGGTTGTGAATAATCAAGAAAAACCAAGAATCCCTAGTGGCTTACCTGCTGCAATTGAAGATGTCATCAGTGGATGCTTTAATTATGACCTGCGTAATCGACCATTAATCCGAGATATCTTGCATGCTTTCAGAAGGTTAGTGGCATCACTTTACTTTCATTGTTTTTAGGCTAGTGACATTGCTTTACTTTCATTGTTTTTTTTTTATTGATTTTAGTTTACTTCATGGAGCTTCCACTTGTTGACAATGATCTAGCATATTAGGTTGTTATTCCCAAAGATATGTATGCATATTGTTCAAGAAATACCCTGCAGTCTCCCTCTCCCTTACCCATGCAATTCAAGCGCCATTCTTGACATGCTATGTGTAAAATTTGTTCGGTGTCTTAATGAAACATCATAAGACTTGTCATAGAGGAAAGAAGGGAGGGGAAATGCATCTATGCTTGTGAAATCGATGAAGTAAAATGGATGCTAGAGTGCAGGCAAAAATTCTGTGGGCTAAACATTTTCTAACTTATTGCGGTGGTGCCTTGTCTTGGTACATGCTGCCAACTTTTAGGGGAGAGGGCTTTGCTTATGCAAGTAGCCACAATAACCTGATATTTCATATCAAAGATTCGTTTTCATATTCAGAAAATGCTGGGAGATGTCCATTTTAAAAGGCACACGTGTAAATATGTTATAGGAGATTGTGGACATGCATTCTTATAATGCACATCAATAAGTTTAATTTTTATAACCAAGGCAATGCTTTGTCTTGAATAGCATTCACAGTTTTTTTAAATAATTTTTAAAAAGTATTAATGCATTTGTGGAGTCTTACCCATAGTTACGAAAGCAGGAAGTGAAAGAAAGAAGCTATTCAAGAATCATAAGTGGGAAGTGATAGGATTGAATTTTAAAATGATTCAAGAAGCAAGAAGTGGGAAAGGAAGTGCTGTTGATTTTTTTTTCTTATTGGCAAAACGAAATCGGATTTGTGTGTGTGATGTGATGGGGTGGCAAAGGAAAGAAAAAGATTGTTCTGTCGATTCTCTTGTTAAATTTTTAAATATAACTTCTTTCTTTTTCTTAAAAAATGGAAGAAAACAAAAAGAAAGAAATAAATGTGAGACCATTTTATGAAAATGAACAACATGAAAATACACATGTGAAATTAAAGAATAATAACTCTGTGTTTGATCTTTGAGACAAGAATGGCATTTCTAAAAAGTGAGCTCACTTTGTATGTCAAGGTATTAAAAATTATAAGGAAAAGTTATATAGCATTGACGCATCTTACAATGCCTATCACATCTGAATAAACATGGTAAGGTATGGATGATACCTTTTATTAACCAAAGATTTAATAAATTTATGCAACAATTGCTTCAAAACTTTCGATACCTTAATCTTAAGAATCACAATTCCTGAGTATAGGACATTGAGGTTTCCAGTGATGGGATTCATGATTGTTTTCTATTCGTTTTGGTTGTGGTTGGCTTCCTGCTTCTGAATTGGGCCTCCTATCAAGTGGGCTTCCTACTCTATCTAAGTGCTTCCAGTAACTATTTCTTTACCTTTAAAAAATCTAGGGATTTTTTTAAGATGTTGCGAAACAAAGTACTACCATTGAATTTCAGAAATGATTAGGTGTAATGCAGTTGGTGAGCTTGCTAATGTTCACTGATAGCTGCACACAGACGTGTGCATGCACGCATAAGTTTAATGTTATGAGTGTTTAACTTGGGAAGCCCAGTTACATCCTTTATAAACTGAGCAACACCTTGTTCTTCTCACAAAACCATTAGGATAAATTTTTTATTTTCTGTATTTACTATAGGGTTCGAGGATGTTCCTGTCATTTGACATCATCTCCATGGGAAGCATTTCTATGGTTAGAAAGCTTGAGAGCTAATTGCAGTGAGGCTGCTTTTTTATGTCAGGAAACTCCTTATGCTACTCATTTGATATCCTTGTATTGCCGACTATGTCACACAAACACTCCATATGGGGTGCCGTACCCTTGTCCATGCAGCAGAACATGGCTACGGGTACCGCACGGCGTGCAGGTATGCCGTGGGTTGGGTCAGGGTCGGGTCCAACCCGACCTGATCCAAAAAATGGTGGTGTTTGACCTATGGTCAAAGGGGTGAGACCATTTTGGTCCCCCTCACCATGATAAATCCTCTCTCTCGTCTCCCTCCCCTCACGACCCGGTACTCTCTCTCTCTCTCTGTCTCTCTCTCGTTCCCCCACCCCTCTGGTTTATCCCCTCGGTTTTTTTTGAGCATTGACCTGGGTGGGGGGAAATGAGAGAGAGAGAGAGAGAGAGAGAGAGAGAGAGAGAGAGAGAGAGAGAGAGAGAGAGAGAGAGCTTACCTACCTCCTCCTCCTTCTTCATATATGTATATTATATATATAGAGAGAGAGTATATATGTATATATATAGATAGAGAGAGGCGGTGGGAATGAGAACCCCTTAATTTTTATAATAAAAGGGAAAACCTTTTTATGTTTTAAGAAATTTCATTTTACCCCTTCTTTTACTTTTACACCCCTTTATGTTTTAAAATTTTTCATTTTACCCTTTGTATCTTTTACATTTAATATACACATATCACCCACACACCCACATTTTTTGAACTTACCGTATCATATCCTCTGTATCCACACCCATACCCGTACCTGTGTGACATAGATTGCAGACATTGCTTGTGGTAATAACTAAATGCAGGCCT
The DNA here is from genome assembly GCF_984573655.1 of Nuphar pumila. Classification (NCBI taxonomy): domain Eukaryota; kingdom Viridiplantae; phylum Streptophyta; class Magnoliopsida; order Nymphaeales; family Nymphaeaceae; genus Nuphar; species Nuphar pumila. The sequence continues at coordinate 124,699,420 of NC_143253.1, forward strand.
TTTGCCATCCTTCTTGAGTAAGGCCAGCTTTTGCACATGGTAATACCATGAAAGTATCTGGATATTTCTAACAATCTTCAGTTAGCATCAGGAAAAGAAGAAAATTAAAAAGGAAAATGGAAATGATAACTAATGCTGATTAAGCATCATTTCAAGTAGAAATATGAAATTGTTCTGACCCAGGGAACTTTGTAGGTACTGGTGGACAAAATGAGATTTTTTGGTTGATCCCTTGAAATACTTACCTTAATGAGTTTAACGATTTGCAACATAAAACATGTGGTGTGTGTGTCTTCTATTTTACATATACTCTTTATAATAAAACAAGTTTGATAAATTTGATTCTGTGGTGGCACTGCCTGTTGCTCAAAGTGCTTATGTCATTGTGAATTTCTAATCAAATGAAAATAATTCTTGATCAATAAGTTGGGATCGATCTAAGCCAACCTATTCTAATACAATTCAGCATGCCAAAAACAACTTATTTAGAAATACAACACAGCCAATGAGAAATGTCATGATGTCTCCTGCTCTCCCATGAAAATCTATTCCGGTATGGGCTTACTTTTTTTTACTGTTTATAGCACCATATTACCAAATAGCCCATTAATATTTTAATATTGCATTGGGTGTTGTGTGGACATGACTGTACATTGTGATCTCCATAGTTTTTTAGGTGAACTTATATTAAATTAAGAGATTTTGGTCTTTAGATATGCTTTTAAAAAAGTGCAAAAATCAATGGCTTATAGGCACCAAAAAAATTTCACAATCAGTGGCCCATTTCACCAAGACCTGATTTTCACAGAAGAAAAGATTTTGATTTTAACTTCCTGGCTCTGAGCCTTATAGCATCTAGACAAATGCACATGCGCTTCAGGCAAGAGGCAGTGCCACCATAAAATCACACATACTTGCATTCCAACATGCATACACAGAGCAAGAATAAAGTGGGGTAGGGTATCAAGCGCTTTGAATTGATTGAAACATTGGCCATCCCTGGGACATTGAGTATCCTAGCTTTCTTATAAATTTGAAGCATATTATTTAGCCATGAGGTGGGATAATTAAGTTATAAGCAATCTCATTTGCCATTTCTACCAGTTTCTTTGATCAGGCTAACTGGATAAAACTGAAGGAAAATTTATGGCAATGTCAATTGACTTTCATGTCAAAAAATGGATGAGCAATGACAACCTGATGATGGGGCCGATGTGTATCATCTCCTAGCACGTTTCTCTGTTTACAGTTTGTGTACTTGATTATGTGAGCAGTTTTTGATTACTTTCTTGTGAATTACTGCTGCCTTTCAGTGTCTAATTTTCTTGCATTGGAACTTGGACCAGCCCAAATGCAATATATGGTGATTACGGGTGGATTAGCCTTGGAAACAGACCAACTATGGGCAGGCCAACTACATCACATTCCAATAAATGGTTACTCGGAAAGGATCACCTTCAAGTTGGCGACCTTGTCCGTTCCAGAAAGTCATGTTCATTTAAACAGGAAAGCATGGATATTCCAGAGGGTACGGTGGTTGGTGTGGAAACTGATAGTAATGGTGATGGTTTCATACTTGTAAGGGTTCATGGGTTTCATGACCCACTGAGGTTGCAACCCTCAACAGTTGAAAGGGTGACCTTGGGTTTTGCAGCGGGCGATTGGGTGCGGATGCGTGAGGAAGACAGGAAGAAGCATTGTCCCGTGGGTATACTTCACTCGATTGAGCGTGATGGCAGGGTGACTGTTGGTTTTATTGGTATGGAGACGCTTTGGTGTGGGAACTCCTCAGAGCTTCAGATGGCAGAGACATTTTATGTGGGTCAGTTTGTGGGGTTGAAAGCAAATGTGTCATCTCCAAGGTTTGAATGGCCTCAAAAAAGAGGAGGTAAATGGGAAACAGGGAGGATATGGTGCATACTACCCAACGGATGTCTTGTGGTCAAGTTTCCTGGTCGCCTGTTCTTCAGGAAAATGACAAGCTTCTTAGCAGATCCAGCTGAGGTGGAAGTTGTGTCATTCGACAAGTGTGTGGGGATGGTGAAGAAATACCAGCATCTCGAAGACTACCACTGGGCAGTGACACCCATGCTGATTGCCTTAGGGTTGCTAACAGCTCTCAAGCTGGGCTTCTTTATAGGAAAGAGCGTTAGGGGTTCAAGGAAGAAGGATGCTAGAGTTTCCACTCAGAGTGAAGGACTCCAAGATGGGCAGAATGGTGCTAATCCTGCATGGCTTCCATCATCTGTGGCAAATATTCTCTTCGGAGATGGTGTGGCCATTTCAAGATAGCTTTCCAGTTTGCACTGTGCCACACTTGGTGCTTTCAAAACTTATTTATAGTTTGGATTGTACATACAGAAATGTGGAGTCAATCATAGATATGTTATTTTCTGCTTTTGTAAATACCTAAACCCGTCTTTAGTATGCTTGTATTTCACCTTCTAATCAATTCAAGTTTCAGTATGTGCACCTTAAAGCAAAGTTTTTTTCTTTAAGTCAGCACAGGTACTCAAAGGCCATCCTGGAAGGGCTAACAATGGAATCAGCCTCTGGCTTGATCAAAGTGATCAAGATGGTGACTGTAGTTTGCAAAAGTTTCTTCTTCATGTTGGGACAGCTACAGTTTGAGTTGATGCTCATAGGAAACAAAACGGAGCTTTATCTGCTCATAATTTCTTTTGTTCACCGTATGGGAATGAAAGGCTTTTTGTGGATCAGTGACGGTTCTCATAGTGTCCGTATGTACTTTATATGTTTCATTTCCGTTGGGGGTTGGACTCTATGTTTCATTGATGCTTCATCACTCTAATATGCATGCATCTTTCTTGATATGAAATTATTTATTGATGGGTCGAATGAAATAGCTGGATGGTTAGGTTGCATTATCATATTTGCGGGGGTTTACCCCCAGTTTGCTTATCATATAAATAAATAAATTTTATATGATTCCACTTTGCGTTTCTGTCATTTCTAGTGAGTTGGAGTAATGTCTAGTTTAGAAACATATGGAATGATAAAATGCATGTAAAGAGCGTGAACAAAAAATGAATATAAAATTGATATAAATATCAGCAAAATGCAAAAGTTAAACTGAAACCCATGAACAATTTTATGTACAGTTGTGTCCAGAAGGGACAAAGGGGGAGAGGAAAAAAAAAGAGAGCAAGTACCAGCAATCTCTCCTAGACTGGTGCTCGACTTGTGGATTTTGTAGTCCTACTGAAGGCCCATCATACATCAAATGGATACTGCAATGCTTGAAAATATCTCACATGAGCAATGATTTCTGTTAGCCCGCCAAAGCAGCAATGAATCAGTTACATATATACAAGGATCGTGCATACAAGTCATGGAGTCGCGCAGTCAAAGCTGAGAGCCTAATAACAGGTTTTGTCTTCTCAAACTTAACTGAGGTTGGCTAGGTTCTGAAGAACACTAGCTGCTGTTTCAACTTCCAATTGAGCAACCTCAACTTGAAGCCTCTCAATTGCCGTCTCACATTTTTATCTCCGATTCTTTCCTCTACAAGAATGTGCAGTCTCTTGATGGTTTCTACTTCCTCACGGATCTTCTCCTGTATCTTTTTAAGTTTCTTTTCTTTTTTGTGCCATCTTTCAAGCACCGGTTTTAGCTCTTCTTTCACAGTGAGGGTTCTCTGCACAGCTAGCAATTCTAATTCTCTCGGTCTAGGGGATTCTATTGTTCACTGATTCTTCTTCATCCAATCATGGAAATCTCATCCCCTTAAGGCAGAGAACAGAGTGTCGTCATCTAAAGAAGAAGAAGTTATCTCTTTATCCTCAGCTCTTAGTACAAAGCTTATTAGTATTTAGTAGGAGTCCAATTTGTCGTCAGGCTAGGAAGAAAAGGCCACGACGGGTAAACTCAATCTTTCGTAGGCTCGTCAGGCACTCTGCGGCGTTTGTGGGTTCAACTGTTTTTGCTTTACTGGGATGCTCCATTGTTTGGTCATCTGTTGGTGAAACATCTATATCCTTTCCAAGTAATTGAACTTCCAGGCCAGAGGTAACAATCATCCATTTTGCAATTTGGTGCACTTGGACACTGGCTTCTTTGTATTTTGATTTGGTGTCATCTTCTTGAGATACTTGATTGGAACAGAGAAATAAGGCTAACACCATTTTGCTGGAAGAACGGTTTGGTATAATTGCCAGGATCTTCACGGTTTCATGAGAAGCTATTAGTGAATGGAAGTGACATTTTCATCGAGAACTCTTGAGTCCCTGCTAAGGCGTGTTAGACCACTTGTATAGGCTGACCCTCCATTCAAGCTTCAGGGACTGAGTATCCTGTCATTCATTCATAAGCTTATCAGTCAAGAAGAAGCCTATCTTCTTTTCCATTCATCAGATCCTAGCAAACACCATGCCTGGTATGTTTGGCCACCAGACACGCTTGCGACATGGTAAAAACTGTGGTCAAAGCAATTTGAACCATATTTTTTGTCAAAAAAATATTGGAGAAAAGTTTTCGAATACCTTTTAGAAAAAAGATTCATTTTTTCTAAAGCTTGTTATGATGTAAGCCCATCATGCCAATGACTAGTTTTAGAAATCCTCCCATTCTCGCTTTATATAGATGAGAGCGTTCCTGCAGCTTGCCATTTTGAGCCATATGAGAACAAAACTTTCATGGGAGGTCATTAACAGATCAGACAAGCCATGGGTAAGACTTATTTATGCAAAGTGGGATAAATACTTGGTTTGGGTCCATAGGAGGAAATGGAAGGGATCTTGGTTTTAGAAGGGCATAATGTTAGGGGTGTTAATGACATGAAAATGTTGGATTTTGAGACCAGTGGTGTGCCTAGTGAGAGAGAGAGAGGAGAATGAAAGTGGGGTTTTGATTAACGGGTTCTTTCTTGGTTCATACCTGCAATGCACAAGGGCTATGAATATATAATCCTCTCCTTGGTAGCCATTATCCCAATCATGAATGGATTTTTAATCTCATTTAATACCATGTTTAACTCACATGCTACTACGTGAGTTACTAGCCTACCATTGTGTGGTTCTTCAGATTATGGTGTGAGACCCTATGGCCACACTTTGATTCAAATTGAGGATCCAACATCTCCTACTTGACCATATGGGCGAACACATACATTGTATCATAATCGGTGCATCATGTATCACATATAACACTTCATCATAAAACATGCATCAAATAACCCTGCACAATTCTTTGGGTTATATTAATAATATTTTCTCACATGTTATGAGATATTTTTCACATAATCATGTGATTTTTTTCATCATTTAATTTTTAAGTACAAAGTTTCCGCACATGCTATAGGTTATTTTTTACATAGTCATGAAGTATAAGGTTTTTCACATATACTATGAGTTATTTTTTACAGTCACGATTCTTTCATCATCATATGAACCATGATATTTTTCACATATACTATGAGTTTAGTCATGATATCATGAGGTTTTACATACACTAACTGAATTTTTCCTTCATAATATATCCCTATCATGAAGCTATGTATAAACTAAGTTGATTTTTCATCATGATTCATTCATACATTCATTTTACATAACTATATGATTTATCATCATGTCATAATTTAAATGTTAACCCTTAATGTGCAATACAATATGCAATAATTTATTTTCAGTATTCACCATTTATTACATACTTAACTATGCAGTCAATAATTTTAAAGCAAAGTGAATACATCATAATGTATGCCTCACATAATCATAAGATTTCATATTGCTCTTCCATAACTATATCATAGGACATCATAATGTGCTAATAACCTTGCATAAAATTCACATGTATAATAGTGAAGTACTATAAATTTTTTATCAATTCATGAGTCGATGATAAAATACGATTTGCCAAACATAGCAAATACTTCCGCTATCCATGTACATCGTCAACACATGCAACAAGATCAAATTTTCATTAGGTTAATTACCACCTGATCATTTTGGATCAATATATCCATATCTAAATTACATGAGAATTATCCCATTACCATTTGAATATGCCAAACATGATAAGCCAATTCAAAGGCTTTAATCGATCTACAGACTTGTGAACATATAATACATATTCATTAGTGGATCCACTTAAAAAATCAAGATCCAAATTCATTTGATTTGTATGAGTCCATATTCAAATTCGAATTGAGATGTTATCTATCAAGTTCAACACAATCCATATTAAAAAATGGATCCATACCACACATCAAACATTAAACTTATCTGGATCTATTCGGGTCAAACCATGATCCATACAAAATATATTATTGGATCCAATCTCTGGTCTTGATACTATCCAGATAAAACTTGGATCAAAATTAGTTTCATATCCACAACATATTTCCTAATCTGTCTCTGAAACAAATCTAGATCCATATATCATATCAGAGCATTATACTATCTAAATCCAACATCAACTCTGGATCAAATCTAGATTCATATCCTATTAATTAGATATATTTAGATCCATTCAAGTTCAACAAGATCCAATAGCATTGACTGAATCCAAAACTAATTCAACTGGATCTATACTCAATCAATTTGATCTATCCAAATTTATACATGTTCAATCAAATCCAATATTGTTTTACCAGATCAAACCAGGTCAATATCACCTTACTAGATCCAAACATTTAATCCAATACTGATCAGAACCACTCTTGACCCAAACATCAAATGTAATGGATCTTAGTCTAATTAAACTTGATCCATAAAAATTGAATCAATACAAAGCTATAACAAATCCAGATACATATATAATAGGATCCAGACATTAACAAAAATATATAGCATATAAAAATAATATGCAAGTATGCAAATCATTTCAGGATCTAATAAATACATGCTAAAAATTCCTCTTCCAAAGTAAATCATAAATGGGTTCAAAATAAATTTATTAGATCTAACAAGGTTTATAAAAAACTACTTCTACTAACTTGATATAATTCAGATCCAAACCCGTTTGAATAAAGCTCTAGGAGGTATTTCGCAAACCACAAGCACTTTTTTACAAAAACAAAAAAGTCAAAAAACAGTTATGGGCAGAATAAACAAATCAGAACCCTCCCAACAAAGGGGTTGACCCACAGGCTATACAACATAAGCTGGAAGTCTACTCTCATACACTAGTGTCGACCTCAGAATCAACAATCTCAAATTCAAAGGATAAACTCAATATAGACTTACAAACTCAAGCCATATATAGGTGAGTGCAAATCATCTCAATCTAGGGGAAGACAATCCAACAAAGACTTAATGGTACCTTATGGTGCAATCCAATCGCCATAAGCTCGCAACCATATCATAACATACATCCATGCATCATATTCTCGTGGTTAAGGCAACCCGAGCTAACACTTCACGTATCATACCATTAAGTACCAGTATCTTGGCCAAGACACAACTACTGCCACAAAAAATGACATACAATCAACTGAATAACATACCCTCCATGTACTAGTACCCTAGGCCAAAGCTCACAATACTTCTCATGTATGAGTCACAAGAATAACGTCCACGTACTTTCAGGTATGAATAATAAAGCACCATAAAATACCATTTCAGTACTTGGGTCTAGGCCAAGATGTGGCACACACAACGACACTCAACACAAAGGCTAACTCAAGATACCTGCTCAGTACCACAGATAAACACCCAACACAGATCCTATACATATACAAGTTAACTCTCAACAAATCGAGTTTATGCGTCATCAATAATCCCGCATGCAACATTCATCTCAATTCCATATTGCCATTCTTGCAATATCTAAAACTGGAGTAGCTGAGATCCAAGTATCACATATACGAAACACCACATTCAATCTCACTCATATGCAAACAATGTTCTTTTTCACAAACTGAGTTCCTCTTGTTCTAGCACATTTCAAATAAGTTTCTCTTAGCTCAAAAACCACATATCCCATCAAGGATTGATCATAATGTCTATCTATAACTCATTCCTAGGCTGACCACACTTAGGTAACTCAAGAGTCGACTAACAAGAGGACCTCACAAACAAAAAACATAAGGGAGAAGTCAACCCTACACTCCCAGGGGTCGACCCTCAACTAAAAAGGCAAAACAAAGAAACCATGGAAGTGTCGATTCTCAACTCAGGCCAAGTCGACCCTCAGGTGCTACATGCACTAAGCCCACAAACTCATGGCATGTCTACCTACCTGCATGTATATTTTATTAAATATTTTTATTTAATTACTATTGCATTATATGCTATGCTCCACACACATTTATTGTTATGATCTTGATTAACACTATAGGGGCACCACTCTCTTATCAACTATCGGCATCTTCGACCCATCTAAGGCGTATTCATTAATCTATTTCCTTATATCTTTTAAACCCAAGAGGACACCAAGACACTTATAATAGAGTTCGGGATCCTTCATCAAGGCCATCCCTCTTCTTGGGACCCGGAGCCTGGGATACCTCTTCCTGTAGTCAACATAGTACACCACTAGGCATATTACGGTAGCTCCACCTCCGCCTTGAGTATCAGAGTCTATTGTGGTTAAGGACAGTTTATGCTTGACCAAACAATGTTAAGCGCCCTACCACATAGTTGATGCTTGTGATCGTCCATACTTAACAGGGTAGCTCTAGCCACATACTTTGACAAGCTCAAAGTAATCATTCAATATAGCTTGTTCTTTAAATATTAGTTATTTATGCATCATACAGTACCCTTCCGGTACCACGGGCCAACGTCCACACAATCCACACTCAGGGTCAACACCCCAAATCTGACATACATGCTCATGTCATATGTAATTCTCTAAGTATTGCCAACCTTGCAATACAAAACTCAAGAATTCGTGCTCACAAAAGCACCATAGTTACGTATTGATGCACTTGCAATACAAATCTGAAACAAACCAAATCTCATGCATACTTTGACTATGTAATGCCATACTTGCAATACGAGCATAAACTCAAACATAAATCATGCCATTAATTGAAACATACCTCATGCATTCATATCCCATTGTCATACTTGCAACTTATCATAAGAACTGTAGGAAAATATCCGTGCAGCAGGCATTACATGCACTCGCATCTAAGTATTGCTACATTTCAATATTTTAATTAAAAAAAATGAACATAAGCACAACCATATGCATCACACCACACATGCTTGAGTACCACCCATGGATCTTAACACAAACCAGGTCCTTTGGACTACCAAACTTATATTAATGCATCAAACCCAAAAATATCAACAATCATACGTCCCTCAACTTGTAGAACACAAAAAACTCAGGGATCTACGCACCCAAAATATCTAAGATTCATCTTCAACATTCCTAAGAGAATCTCAAATCGTTTTAACATTTTTCTTAGATTTTTCACAAGATTAAAATCCATAAAATTAACCATTACTTGAAATCACGTCTCACCCACTCACCCAAGGATACAACAAAAACCACATAAATAGCATTCATAATACTAAAATCATCACATAAAAGCCTTGAATCATAATCCAATCCTACAATAATCACAAAATCAATATGCTAGCATGGATATTCCTAAAAATTTTCGACTCAATAAACTCCAAAACAAGTAAGCTAATCATCTCATCACGCATCATTCTAAAACTCATAAAATAAATGACAATCATGCTATCTCCCAAAATCAAAACATCCTCACATGAATTCTCCAAAATCAACATCTTCTAAACATAGTTTTCTAATTTGAAGCATGATATCTACTCCGAGGCTGCATGCTAGCGAGCAAATCGCGGAGTTATGAACCATAGCTCAAAATCACTCAACACAATGAAAAATCCACCGAACTCGCCTCAAGCTTTACACTGCCAAAAACTCATCTCTTCATCTAGAAAGCTCCAAGATGCCAAAAAAATCTCCTTCGATCCAGCTCTACCAATGAGAGAGATGATGGAGAGAGATAAGAGGTAAGGAAGATGAGGGTGGAGAGCGTGTGGGTGATGCAAAGGAGAGTGTACCAGAGAAGGGAGATTACACATTAGAGAGAGAGAGAGAGAGAGAGAGAGAGAGAGAGAGAGAGAGAGAGAGAGAGAGAGAGAGAGATAACCCTATTAAGAACAAGATTAAAGGGGGGGGGGGGGATTTACATGGTTAAACATCAAGGTGGGTGGGGCCACTTGACACGCATCCAAGACCGCTGTCCATGCTAAAAAGATAAAAATATCCTTGCAGTCAAATCTATATCCACATATGTCTATTTTCATACCCAACCTCAAATCTATATCCATATATGTCTATTTCATACCCAACCTGCATTTGTGCTGAAACCAAATTGCAAGTCTACCATTTCATAAAAAACAAGGTCTTTCTCAACCGTACTGAGCATATCCCTCTGCCAAAAATATCCTCAACCTTTCTTCAAATTACCAAGCATATCCTTTGCCCAAAAAGCCATCAACATTTAAAAAAATGATCATTATATCTCTAAATCATAATGGGTCCGATCCAAACCCAAATTCAACCATTTTAAAAACCAATTTCAACGATAATCCAATATTCATCACTATTAAATACCAATCCCAATGCAAAAGCTCATATTTATTTGAATAATCGTATAAATAAAGGATCCGAAAATCCAAGGAGTTAAACTCTCCCCTTCGCCCCCATTGAAATTGTGCTAGGTGTCTCGCTGCCCCAACGTGAGATGACTGATGTCCCCTGACCGGTTGCCCCACCTCAAATCCTTGCTCTTCCCTTGGCAGACAACCATCACCGTGAGCAACGCTCATTTCCACATTCACTGACAGATTGTTCTCCAACTTAGGATGTCTCGTCGCCCGTCGTCGCCTTCTCTTTGCGGGCATCCTTTCGCTGTTTGGGTGGTTTCCGAGTTACCGTGACCTGATGACACACTTCGTCACCGCCCTTGGGACTGTTCCCAATCGTTTTCTGCATCGATCTGAGGCATGCGTGATCGCGCTACAGAAGCTACAATACTTAATGCTGTTTTCGTAGAGGGGACCTCTTGCTGAGTAGTTGGCCCGTTCACAATGGCGAGTTCTACGAAAGGGGCTGGCCGAAAATCCAGTGGAACACAATCTTCAGGCATGCATATTGCAGCCTCTCTCGGGTACTTATCCCCTTCAAGCTCGCCCACTGTCCTTTAAGAGCATCGATATTGAATCTATAGTCCATCCGCTTGTCCGTCAGGCTGCCGGGAAAACCGGCGATTACCGTAAGTCCCATTGGCTCGAGTAATTGTGACTACCCGCTTGCCGGAATCTTCACTCGGGGGCGGGGTTTCCTTGATCAATCTTCATCACTTCCACCGCCGACTGCTGAGGGTGCAGGTGTCCCCTCGATACCATGTTTGCCCATGATCGACCATCCATCTCTGCTCCAGTTCCGGCCTGGATTCCTCTACGCCATTCACAAGTGCCGGGTCTTTCTTCCCTCTGTCCGGCGGTGGAGGCCATTCCTCCATCTGCCTCAAACCAGTCAAGCCATGGCTACTCTCCTTCAATAACCTTCCGCAAGATTCACTTAAAAGTCAACTCTTGATTTCCAGCTGTCCCGCTAGCTGAAACTGACTTCTGGTGCGAATGGAACTTGAACTCTAGGGTATGTGGCACATACTGTGGCCTTTTGCACCTGTGAATTTAGCTAGAGAGTATGGTCATGTACCCTAGAGTGTAGCCAAATTTTTCCCTTTATGTTAAATTAGAGTGCTCCCTGCTTGCCCATTCAAGAGGATGTGATCTAACAGTTTTCAAATGACAGCTTACTTCTTGATAGCATCAAACTATTTTTGGCCTTTTATTTTAAAAGGGTACACAACTTACTAAAGTTCTTTAGGACTCCATCTCTCTCCACATATTAGAGGCCATGAATCATAAGTTCCCTCAGTTTAGGTCTCTCTCTCTCTCTCTACATATTAGAGGCCATGAATCATAAGTTCTCCCAATTTAGGTCTCTCTCTCTCCAATTATTGCAGGGGAAGAAAAATGGAAGTCTTCCACCTTTTCTTATCTTATTTTTTTTAATTCTTGAGAGGTTACCGGCTGGGTACCACCCACCACGATAAACAGTGAGATGGGCAGGAGTGAGCAGCGATGCTGCGTAAAAAGTGAGCTCTTTATCAAATAAGGAAACTAAGGATATTATTCTGTCAAAAAAGAAGAAAAGAATCTTTATCAAACAAGGAAAGTAAGGAAATTATTCTGTCCAAAAAGAAAAAAGGAACCAACCAAAGGAAACTATATTTTCCATTGTCACAGCAGGAGTGTTCTGACGTTACATGCTTGACTAATACAGCAGAGTTTTAAAAGACTAAGCATGCAACAGGCAAAGTCTATTGATCATAAAGTAGAAAACCACAAGGCATTCAACTGGTGGCATTGGAAAGACTATAAAAACGAAATTTTGCAATCAAGTTTTCTCCTAACCACAACAGAGCCAGCATCTTACTACGACATCTGTTGGAATGTAAATCGTTCTAAAGCTCAAGATATACATTTTGATTTCAAATATAGAAAATGAAGAAAAAAAACATCTGATATACTTTATACCAATCAAGATAGAAAGCTCTGAGGCATACTTAAAATTGTACAGTTTCCTCCAATTTTGTGTTTTAACTGCATACATGGTCCCTGTGCCCAAGTATAGAACCATAGATGAAAGCTTGGATAACGCATCTCAATGAAGCCCTTATACTGCAGGATCTCTCAAAAACAAGAACACTAGTATAGATACATATATCTGACGCCCAACAGAGGGTAGATATTAGTCCTCCATTTTTCCCAGTGGCCCATCTGATAATTCATTTTTCTCATGTCACAGCGCTGCACTAGAAGTATGGAACCAGTGTTTTTGAAACAATGTCTTAAATTTTGATTCAGAAATATTTTCCTGTGACTAATATACAGTTGATCTATCTCCCATCATGCTTACCAGTGTGGACTGCAGAGCTTTTGACATCTCTTGCTTGTATGTAAGAAACCTGCTGGCTACCATCTGTTTTCTGCCTGCACCAACTCTGCTGAGATGACTGGCTGCGGAATGACAAGCATGCCAGGTCATTGAGATCTTGCAATGGAATTAAACACTTGACAATCTCATCCACGGATGGCCGGGATTTTGGATCCCTGTTGAGGCAATGGTAAGCTAACTGAGCAACCTTTTGGACACCTCTTACAGAATAATTGAGCTCCAAACGTGGGTCAACTAGCAGGTGTAGCTTTCTTTTATCGCCTAAATATGGACGAGCCCATGCCACTAAATTTTGCTCCCTACTTGGCCGTTTCTTGTCCACCGATCTTCGACCAGTTAGGATCTCCAGCAACACAACACCAAAACTGTAAACATCATTCTTTGATGTCAAATGCCCTGAACAAACACAGAAATTGCAGAGCGAAGATTAGCTTAACCATTATACATCTCAAAAAGGAAAATTTTCATCTATATGATTGACAAGAGAGGCATCCATGAACATGAACTCAAGCAAGAAACTAAAATATCTAATGAAATTCTATGGGCCCAAAAATACATTAAAGCTGAGCAGGGTAAGAGCATAATGATGAACATTTCAAAGGTTTTACTGTTCACAACAACACCAGTCTATGAACAAAAGATGATGGGAACTATAGTTGAGGATTCAACAGGTAATTGAGATTAGGAAATGACTTATACAATCCAAGCTTCTTTTTGCTAGGAGTTTCACAAACTGATAGAAGAGAGAAATCATGCATGCCTAACTTGTTCAACATTACTGCCATAATGGAGCTTCATAATGTGTCTTCACTGCACAACTATTCCCACTTTGACAAGGTTTGCTCGATCAAAAAGTAGCAGTCTTCCTATGGTAATGGTACTTGAGAAGATTAAGGTAAATGCCAGATTCATGACCCGCCTATGGCCAATTAATTTAGAGAGACACAGAAAAATAAGAAGTTTGAACAAAGACCATAATATACCTGATGGACCAGCAATATTATTACTTTTTGTGTTATGAACCATCAATGGAAAACTGTATCTTGTAATAGAATCTGGTACACATTTGATGACATTTTGGCAAGGGGTTTTGAATATTAATTTTATTGAATGTTTCTCATATTTGTCAATATTTACTTATTGCCAGTCAAGTACTAAAGGTGAAGCAGTAAAAAACTCAATGTTTTATAACCACACGTGGATGCACATATAAACACATAAAAGAGAAAGCTAGAGGACATGCTTCTAAGAAGATTAATTGGGAGGTCAATTTTACTGGCTTCATAGGATGCTGGACACTGCCAGTGCAGTAGGCTCATGGCCTTTAATGGTTCATAAGTTGTTCATAATACAACATTAACATGCTCGGTCCATGACATCTTGACAGAGAATCCGCAAAAGCTATGAAACAGTCTCCCGCCAATGAAAGTGGATGGTTTTGTATGAAAGTTTGGCATTTGTCTATGAATCACTTTCTCATGGGAGAATTAATAATGCTTCACAAGCTACTTGCTCACCACTGGAGAGCTGCAAACTTACCATTAGTTTATATAAAAGGGTAAGCAAAACATCTTGCATATGCATCTTTCTTGGAAAGAGTTCAATTATAGAAATGTCCACTACAAAATTTGAATAAAGGGAATAAAGCTTGCAACCAACTACGAGATCCAGACTCTAACAGACGAAACATAATATCTGGTTGAGAAAATTTTGATTGTAAAAGCACCCATTTGTTTCTAATTAGTGTCGCAAATGTCATCTTGGAGATCTCCTGCTATGGGAAGATCTGAGGAGGCATTTGAAAGAATTTTGGCCACTTTGGCAGGGGAAAATCTCGGTAAAATTTTTGGCAAAAAAGAAAAAAAGAACAAACAAGACGTTTTTGATATTCATTTGCTTCAAGTTAGAAGAAAGAAAAGTATCAGCATGGTTCACAATGATCTCATATAAACTCTGGTGATACCCTAAAATTTGTGGAAATTTCTACATGTTTTTTGAAAATATTAAAAAAAACTACTTCAATATTTTGCAAAACCAGAGATATTTACAGTGGAGATTGTAATTCATCTAATGTAGATTGATTATGCATGCTGCTATTAGCCTCTTGAATATGCCCAAGAACTTGTGAAGGTGAGAGGACATTTAGGCCAAACTTGCCAATCAAGAACACTATTTCTTGAAACCTACAGAGAGTTGATTAGTTAAGATAACCTCAGTAATTCACAAACAACAACTAGCTATACAAATCATTATAAGAACAATCTCTGTGCAAAATTTTAACTGACAAGATTTATAAGCCAATAGCTGCCATGAATAACAAATGCTTACTTTGTTTTTCTGTAAGAACCTAACCATTAAAAAACTTGCAAGTAATACAAGGATCAACCGCCTACTATGAAATCCGTTCAATGTTGCAATATAAGGGCCATAGATGCCTTGCTTAGTTCTTGCACTCTATTTTGAACAATCCAGGATGTGCATGCCTACCTGTCATCACATACTCAGGTGCAGCATAACCATATGTGCCAACAACTCTTGTAGAAACATGTGTTTTGTCCCCCTGAGGCCCAGCTTTTGCCAGTCCGAAGTCAGACAGTTTTGCATTGTACTCCTGCACAGAGTGGTTCACATATTTTAGAAAGCAGAACCATGTTTAGTAGTTGCAATCTTTAAAAACAAGATACATACTGAATCTAACAGAATGTTGGACGTCTTGAAATCCCGATAGATGACGGGTTCAGCACCTCCATGGAGAAAGGCAAGGCCTCTAGCTGCACCAATGGCTACCTTTAACCTGCTGGACCATGAAAGAGGTAGAGACCCTGCAAAAAGTTCCATAAATTATAAAACTCTGTCAATAGGCAGGAAAAATTCATATCATTGTTACTACATTTAAATATAATGCTGGATCGAACATATCCATGATTTGCTGTTACATGGAAGTTGGTTGCATTGCAGTTCCAGAGCTCTAAAAGTGGGAAAAGAAGAATGTTTGATTTGTCAACACTGAGTCCTGTAGCTTTAGATGGCAAAAGACTAGGAATATTAATGAAACAAACAAAAGATTCAAATTTAAAAGCACTGGATGAACAAAGAGGATCTTTTCAGTTGAGTGAACTTGACCTAGTCATCTGCAGCAGTAGCAACTAGAATAGGACATAGTGACAGCAATCGAGAAAGAGAGAATGTTGGATGTCCCAAGACACAAAAAAAATCACATATAAATCTTAGCCACTGATATGAGTGGCATTTTGGAAATATCATATTTAAAAGGATTTTCAAATAACAAAAAATATCATGATATTATAAAAAATCAAAATATCACAATGTTATTTTGACACTATTCATAAATTCTCTTTTTCATGCTTTTCATATTCGAATCAGGATGCAGATGATCCCATCTAATGAGAATCGGGATTCCCATATCATGGGAATTGGCATAGCAATTCCTAACCAAATCTGATTCTACTTCCTGGGATCGTGGTTCCCTTGTAGCATAAGCAATTCTAGTAACTGGTTTTAACAGTCTCAACAGTTGAAACTTCTTGACAAGCGGAAAGCTAATGCATGAAAAATGTTCAGAGAACCAGTATCACTAAAATATATGAGGATATAGAAAAATATTCACTCTCTGATACCTTAGGCCCCTGGCATACATTTCAACTACCCATGCTAAATAATTCTGGAAACTTCGTTTGCTTGTGCGATGGAGATTTTGAACTCCATAAATATGTTATTTTGCTTTACACAGTCAATCAGGCCTATCCAATATTTGGAATTTCCCAAAAATTTTCCACATGACAACCTTATCCAACATCCCAAAACGGGGTTTTGTAGTCTTTTGATTTAGTCCTAAAATTTAGGATACTGCTATGTAACATGGACTCTTCTAACAGGGCACCGCACCCGCATCGCACACTTGGACACAGCTTCCTTTGTGTCAGGTGAAGTCAACCACACTGAGGTTCATTTCTGTCTAAAAGTAGATTCAGTTAACCCTAACCAAGTCCAGTTTTATCTATATTATATATATAAACACATAAATGCACACATACAGTGTTAACTTAAAACTGTTAATAATATATATATATATATATATATATATATATATATATATATATATATATATATATATATATATATATATATATGTTGGATCGCCGCAGTTAACCCTAACCAAGTCCAGTTCCTGCACCCTCGCACTCAAGTTTTTTTAAAGCACAGCATCGCCGCATCTGCACCCGTATCTGCACCCACACCTATGTGACAGACTATAAGCTAATACTTGACATCAAGGGATGTCCTAGAGGCATGCATGTTAATGAATATTCAACGGACACGTCAGTCTAAGTTTCACCACCAGCCGCTGGAGACAAAATATGTAAAGAGAAAACCTTGCACAATCACTGGCACTGTCCAGGAACTTATCAGCACGATTTTATTGACATGGATGTATCCCTTCAAAGTAACAGCACCTGTGAACAGATGGAAATGAAATACTATTGATTGTGCAATGCTCTGTTACAGCATCACAGTGAAAAAAAAAACTTTTCCTGAAGTTGGACAAACATGATAAACATATCATAGAAGATTTGATCATCCTCATGGCTAAATTGTTTGCCCAAATATGGCATCTGTTTAAGGGAACAGTTGGGATAAGAAACTAAAAACAAAATCTTCATTGCTATCCTGGTTATCTCAGAATGTCAGCGCTAGGATGAACCTAAAACCACAAAGGCTGCACAAAGGCAATTATTATCTTGTTCAAACACATTAAAACATACAACACTAGTTGGGTGCTTCAAGTGCAGCTACTCCATTCATGAAGACGGAATGCAGTTCTCTATCACTGAGATGCACTTATATTTAAAAAGAACTATCAATAGAGGCATGATTTATCAGCATTACCCACTTTTCTAGCAATACCCAATTGGAACATTAACAAATGGGGCAATTTTTTACTGAAAAAAGTGAGCAATTGTTACTGTAGAGAAAGTCATTTGTTGACAATCTTTCTCAGGTTATGTACTAGAGCATCACATAATAACAGAAAAGAAGCCATCTTCTTACTTCGAAAGAGATGGTTTTCAAGACTTCCACGGGCCATAAACTCATATACAAGCAATCGCTGATCATCTTCAATACAGTATCCGATGAGTTTAACAAGGTTGGGGTGGTGTAACTGCCCAAGGAAGTTGACTTCAGCCTGCATTAAGAAAAGGGAACACGAATATTGCTGAATAAAGGAGAACAAAATATCACAAAATTCCATATATGGCATGGGCTTCCTCAAAAGGAAGACAACTGCTACCCACCACCCATTCTCTGTGTCCTTGTAGCCCATCTGGTTTCAGGCTTTTCACTGCAACTGCAATACCTGAACCTGGTTTCACAGGGCCTGTACCATTCTCTTCTATCCATCCTTTAAAGACAAACCCAAACCCTCCTTCCCCAAGAATGCTATCAGGTCTGAAGTTGCCAGTAGCAGATTTGAGCTCTTGAAAAGTGAACTGAAGCAGACGACTTGGAGCTCTTTTTTCCTGCAGTACATCAACGCCATCGGCGGCAAGAACTTCTGGAGGTAGTGAGAGCTCTCTGTTGCTGGCGTTCAAGTATCTGGTTTCATTGGCCGCATAAAAAGTCCAGAGAGACACTCATGAACCATCAAGTATAACAATTCACCTTAGTTTATAGTTATTTAATAAGAAGCACAAAAGATCAAAATGAAGCATTCATGGTCCTAAAACTCCAGTTGGGCTTCATCTAAGAAGCATAAGCAGCAATACTAAATATTACACAGTATCATATGATTTAGAATGATCCAGACCATGGGTTCAATCAATTCATTTGTCAAACCTAACAAGACGAGATCCTCAGCACCAAAAATGACTCAACAACCTCAACAGCCAAACTTATTCAATATACAACAGATGAACTGTAAACATTTGAAAAAAATAAAACTACTCATAAATAAACAGCACAAAAACTCCTCAAACAACCCATTGTCCCAGACTGTCAAGTCAGAACTAAAACAATCTAGCAGCTAAATTTAGCCATAAAACCACTTTTTGACACCAAAACAAGGATATTTAAGAGCTAAACTAACAAAACACAAGGACCTTTAAGAGTTAAACTGTGACAAATACAAATGAGAGAGAGAGAGAGAGAGAGAGAGAGAGAGAGAGAGAGAGAGAGAGAGAGAGAGAGAGAGAGAGAGAGAGAGAGAGAGAGAGAGAGAGACCTGCATCGTAGATCAGGCTGGTTCTGGGAAGGGTGTGAGGGGAATCTTTAGAAGAAGAAGATTTGCTTGCTCTTTTTAAGTGATGCTTCAGGCCAGCCCAACAGCCACACTTCTCCATCTCTCCCACCTCTTCCTTTCAAATTCATTCACAACCCACTTTGACCACCTCAAAGAAGAAGCCCCCAATAAAAGAATTAACCAAAAAGAAGAGCCAAAGATCGAGTCTTTTTGGAAGGGAGAGAAAGCATGCTTAAAGATTTTGCTTTCCTTCTTTTGCCTCTCTTTATTCCTTTGGAGATAGCAGGCACCATCATCACCTTCATTGTCATGATTATCATAATGATGATCATCATCAATGACATGATCACCACAGATTACACTAAAGGAATTGGGGGAGAATCCCTTCCCCATCATTTTACTTCATGTGGGTCTGTCTCCACTAACAGTCACTTTTCATCTTTTTCTCCATTTGGGGGGTGGGTTCCTCGGTTTTAACATTGATCTCTCAGTGAGTTTTTTTTTGTTTTTTTTGAATGAGAGAAAAATTCTCCGATGAGGTAGCGAGGTGGTGAAACCCGGGAGAGAACGACGCTTTGGATTGCAGTGAACACGCGCTTGTTGCCATTTTAAACGTTAATTTATTGCGATATTTTAAAAATATCACAAAAGCTTTTTATTCAAATTTAAAAAATCGTATTTTTATCACGATACTTGCGTTTTTAACGCAAGTTTTTGCATAAAAAGATGTGCATGTGCGGTTCTATTTTTATATAAATATCCCACAAGGGCTCCGCTCATCTGGTAGGGGCCTCACATCACAAGTTTGTGAAACCTATGCCTAGCCGTAAGATCGAAGCAAGCTGTACGTAAGGGCCAGGAATCTGGACTAAGGTGAGAACAAATTCTAAGGCTTGAACAGCCAAGCACGCACATGGCATTCTTGATTGGCTTGACTCGTATAAGTCATTTAAAATATTATAGATTTATATATACTTTTATATTATATATTTATACATATAATATATATTATATACATAAAATGCATATTATATATATTTTCTACATGTATTAAACATATATTTATATTTATTATATATATTATATATTATCAAACTTTAAAAATATTATTTTTTTTGTAGAAGACGAGGCAACTCGTGATTGGCTCACAAAGAGCAGGGGTGTAGCCTTAACGAGCTTGGCTCGAATAGTCCAAGCTGCTAGTTTACCCGCACAACAAACTTGAGAGAGAGAGAGAGAGAGAGAGAGAGAGAGAGAGAGAGGGCTTGGGGAGGGGCACAAAAAAGATCAGGGCAGACACTTCCTTCTTTCATGGGTCAGGGTGGGCACGCTCACCCCTGACATGAAACCCCATATTAGGGTTTTTTTGGGTCAGGGTAGCGACGTTAATGTGGCGCTCCCATTGAGGCCAGCCAATGCTGAGTTTTTTTTCTTGGATTATAATATATATATATATATATATATATATATATATATATATATATGTCATCAATTTTCATAAAAACAACTTTTGATTTTTTATTTTTTTGTCGTCACATACATTTAGCTTAAAAATGCACAAATATAAAAAATTTGGATTTGCCATCACATGGCACACTTTGAGTGTGTCTATGCACCTGGCTGCCCTCCATCAGTTTTTGGGCCCCACAACTGAAAGACTGTCAGCCAAAGATGGAGGGCATCAGGTGCAGCGGCACACTTCAAAGTATGCCATGTGATGGCACCTGATCCTGGCTCAAAATCACTAACGCGTGCAGTGAAGTTATGTATAAAAACACAAGCACAGTGTATGGTACTTGGGCCCGATAATTGGATCTGCTCGGGTGCAAAATAGCTGGGTAAACGGGTCGGACATTGGTCAGATTGGGGTTGGATATAAGTCGATTTAGCCTAATTGAATTAATCCATAACCAAATGAACAAACCTCTTATCTAACATGAAACAAATTAGTTATTTATCCTAATTGGAGTTGGTTTCAGTTTTGGATGTAAAAATCTTGAAACAGACCTGATTAACTAAGTGGGTCCTTTACCTATAAAAAAAAACTAAGCGGGCCCTTTTATTTTACTGAATCCGACTAACGAATTCAGGTGGTTTGAGTATCTTACCAAACTCAGACCATTTTCGTCTCAACTGGGTCGGCCCATTTCAGGCAGATACTAAGCTTCTATGCCTGTTTAGTAAACACTGAGCCTGAGTTGTGAGGTCCAAAATACCCGGTTGACCCTATCAGCTAGATGGGCTCAGTTGTGCACGGGTGTGTCTGTAGCTTTCAGAGGTGGGTCACGTAAGGCAGGATAGCAGTGGGCTCTACTTGAGGTTTTTCTTAGCTTCTATGAGGTTCCTCATCATAAAAAACAGCTGTTCTAATAATAATAATACTAATAAACAATCGATCATGCAGAATGCACTAAAATTGAGTGCAGATTTTCAAATAAAAGGATATGGTTTATCTTTCTTACTGCCAATGCAACACTACCATATTGTCTCATAAAAAGCCAAAGTCGCACTACATGCATCTATATCACCGGGACACCATTTTGGCCACATGTGATACGAACCCGACATGCTATGACAGGACACGACTCCGACACATGCGAACATTATTTGAACATTTTATCAGTTCTTAAAATTTTCAGTTATAGTTCGATAAAAATATATCCCTCTCCCACATGGGGTAAGCGGGGTGGGCGGAGCCAGGGGTGGGCATGGGTGGGCAGTCGCCCACCCCAGAAATTGAAAAAAAAAAAAATACTGTGCCTCCAGCGATATTTCGTAAAGAAACAAAGAATCTGATTTTAACTCTTGTATGCTAATGCCTACCGCTATGTGCATTTTAATTTGTCTGGTGTGTGACAAACAGAAAATAAGTGTATGTTTAATTTTAATCCAGCAATCTGTTCTGGATATTATCGTCCGTGGTGTGTTGTCATTTAGATGCAGTTTGTTTTAGGTGGCAAGCAGGACAACAATCAACAAGTGGTGCTGACACGTTTATGTCTTCCCGTGGCAACGGTATCGCATACACCCTAAGCTTCCACCTAATCTGGACCCGTGTCTGTCACTCCCCGAGTTCGAATCTGCATTCAACCGGGTTCTGGATTGTGCGTTTTAAGCTTTAGAAGCTGCTTTCGGAAAGCAGTGTAATGTTCTGGTTCCTTGCTGTTTATTTGAGCTGAATGTATTCAAGACTGATCTCAAATGATTTGAGTATATTGTGATAAATATTGCTGATTTTTTTTTACATTGATAACCAATCGATTTCAATATAATTCAAAGGCTTATTTAAGTTTTATCTCTTCACAAACGACTGTGCCTCCAACTAAATTTTTTTGGCTCCGCCATTGATCCGAATAAATGGATCGTCCTTCAAGACCATAGCATTGTCCCCGAGACCCGAGGTCTGCCCACCCAACAAAAAACTCCTGGCTCCGCCACTGTGGCAAGTATCCCATGTGGTAAGCGGGTCAAGCTGAAGGCCCAGGATGGAATCCCTCTGTCACATGGGGTGGCTAGGGATAGCAGTGGACCGGGGTGGGGGACAAGGTCTCCACCCCCGCCCCGTTTGAAAATCTGAACCTCCACTTCCGCCTCCATCCCAGCACGGGATGGATTTTAACCTCCACCCCGGCCTCCATCCCCGTTTCATGTCCTCCATTCTCGGTCCAAACGGGGGTGAGGCGGGGACCCGTTTCCCCTTAGTCTATAGTCATTCCTTAAAGGATTGGGGGCGGGGCAGGGCGGGGAAAAGCGTAAGTCCATCCCCACACGGGGATAGATTTTAACCTTCATCCCCGCCTCCATCTCCGTTTCATGCCCTTCATCCCCGGTCCAAACGGGGCAAGGCGGGGCAGAGCCCCATTGTCCCCCGGTCCACTTCTATCCCTAGGGGTGGCTGTTGTTTTGATAGGGGTCCCACCTAACCCCTCAAAAAAAAAAATTATATCCCTGGGACATGCATTTATTTAGACATCTTCCCTATGAGATAGGCACTTAGGCTGGCCAGTCGAATGTTACCATGATACTAATTAACATACATGTGCATGTATGCCAAAGTATGACAGCATCTTTGGGCAGAATGGCATGTATGTCACACATGTTATTCTATTTTAAATTAAAAGGTTCTTTGGGAATTTTCATTATTACCATTGCTATAAAAAAAAGCTTGTCTAAAGCATGCTTCTCTTCCCCTAAAATCACGTCAAAGTAATTCCCTGTTTTGACTACTTTATTCGCCTCTGCCTAATCCATAAAAAGTTAGGAAAAATTTCATTTAAAGGCCGACCTTTTCCCCTTAATTGCAAAAATGAGCCTTTTTTTAATTCCTTATATAAGCTATAGTTTGTCTAAAAACTGTCAAAGGGGGGTCAACATTCATGTTGAAAAACATGATTCTTTTCTTTGGTTTTCTCTATTGTCCTTCTAAATTGAAAAATACTCATTCATCTTCATAATAACCAAAAAGGGTAAATATTTTCAACTGTTGGTTAGCAGGGGCCGAGCTACATGCTGGTCAGGGTGCTCACCCTGACATGAAAATCTCCAGGAAGGGAGTTTCGTGCCCTTCTACTCTCTCTCTCTCTCTCTCTCTCTCTCTATATATATATATATATATATATATATATATATATATATATATATATATATGATAAGTGACTTTTTTTGTTAGGTCTCTTTAGGCCCCATAATTTGAAGTGTTTTTATAATAGATCTGAACTGTTTCATGTGTTTGTCATGCTTGATTTAACAGGAATAGACTCCTGGGTCATGTTTTTTTGATAAAAAATATATTTTTATGAGTCAAAAAATTTGATGCCTTTATAGCCATTGATTTTTGGATGACTGACAGATTAAATTCCTGCAATCCAAAAGCCGGTTCACACTAAACAAAACCTATAGATCACATATATGGTATTAGATGTGAGAAAGAATACTAAAACTATAGCCTAATGAGACCTAACACGAAAAGGGGTCTAAGGAGTGCATTACCCTCTCTCTCTCTCTCTCTCTCTCTCTTTTGCTCTAGCATTCAAAATTTGATATTATCCGGTTTTGGTTGAGTGAAATGGAAGAAGTCTGTGAAGAATGCCGGGAGAACAATCCTCACTTCTTCAAGATTTTGATTGGGAGCTTTACCGCACAGCTCGTATAGGCCCGAGCCAAACCAGCCGAGCCTGAGCATCGCCGGATAATTGTGTTGTTTCTCAAAGCACCAGATCACCTGCTCTCCAAGAGAACTTATAGTGTCCTTCAATGGCTTCCCAAGCTGCTGCTGTGGACCTGAGGTTTATCCGGTGATTGGTGACGGCGACTCTCGAGTCAGTGTAGCATCCCTCTCTTGCCCTTGGTGACGGTGACTCTCGAGTCAGTGTAGCATCCCTCTCTTGCCCTTGCCCAGCTTTTCTTCCCTTCAGCCATCGGCGATCGGCGTTTGCGATCACGTATTGAAACACCCATGGTAGTTTAAACATAGTTGATAGAAGACAATTAAGGTAGGACTTTGTTTATCAGACAAAGATCTGTATCAAAAAAATTAAAAAACGTGATGCTCATTTTTAGAATTAAGGGCAAAAAGTTGGCCCCTAATTTTTTTAAAAAAGTTTATATATATAGTAGCTCTGACATGCTCTGCTGTTATTATATGCATCGATATCTGAAAGTGGATTTCTTATATTTCGATTTTAGAAAGAGAGATAGAGAGATTCAAATATTGTCAAGGCAGAAAACAATGGCAGTATAGCGTTAGAATTCAGACCTACATGCATAAAGTTGCTCTCCGGTTGTGAAAGACGATTGATTGGAAGAGAATGTCATCAACAAATGATTGCAAGTTTTTTTAGGCTTTGATACCATAAAAGAGCACGATGATAAGGAAGAAACACACACCAGAGAACACATTATTTTTAACGTGATTAGGTTATAGCTTAACATACCTCCACTCTCACTTCTCTCTTTTTAACAATCTCCATGTTTGATTTACATAGAGATTTTCAAATTATTGATTTCTTATTTGGACTCACATTTGCGAGAATTCTTAGCTGCCTTTGTTCTTGGGGTCGACTTTTGTGAGATTCTCATTAGAGCTTGAGCCCACATTAGGTTTCACTTTTTCTGTCTTTTAACACAAACTAACAAACAATAGACTTTCATAGTGTGTTAGGTGAAGAACAGTAAGAGAAAAACAAAGCAAAGTGGAGGAAAGGAAGTTGATGATGGCCTAAGAAGCCTTTTTGAGAAGTGTGGGACCTCCAAAGATAAGACCAACACCAAAGTGAACATCACCATCCAGGCATAAAGCATTTAATTCCATTCAAATGGGGACCATTCAGTGCTGACAACCAAGGACCAACTTATCATATATATTGTTTAATTACTTGCACAGACTAGAGACTAAACTTTTCATGTTACAATATCATTTGTGGCTCTACTATATTGTTGAATGTCACTTCTTCAAAACACTCCTCAAGGCAATATGCAATGCAGACAAGTTGCTACCATTGTTTCCCAATCATGATGCAGGCCTCATGCTTGCTTTCTTTTCCTAATTGACTCGCATTGTGACCCAACCCGAATCCATTTGCCAGCAATTAGGTTTGACCACAATGATTGTTTGGTAGCCCATGTATATAGAGAATTGAAATCAAGTTGGTCAAGACAGCCACTTTTAAAAAATCATTTTTTTTATGTAGTTTAATCACTAGGAGTAATTAAGCTACTTATCATGAAAAGGATCTTAAATTAGGACCCGAGTTAACAATTGGGTTTTACCTCACAGGGAAGTGGGCCCATTAAGTGACCCGGTTCTCGGTGAGGATTTCATATCAGAAAAAAAAATTTAATTAACCTAGATACTCCAAGTCAATATAAATATAAATATAAATAATTGACATCTAAAAATAAAGCAAATATTTCCCTATCAATTTCACCATCATAACATAATCATTTATGTAATTCCTTGATGTTTTGCATGACTTTAGTGCTTCACCCATAAAAGGTCGTCTGGATCTTGACAAGAGGTTCCTGAAAACCATCATCCTGCTTGGCAATTTCATAAGCATTGGCTCCTCTATTTCCGTGCATCGAATGGGCTGTCCTTAGGGATGCACAATGACCCAAGCTGGCTCAAGCTTGACTCGTTTAAGCTCGGCTCAAACTCGTCCGAGTAGATAAATAAGCTCGGTAAGGTGTTAACCCTCCTTCACCGTTCTTTAAATTATTTTTTAATAAAAATATTCGGCTTGAGCTGAGATGAGCCAAGCTCGAGTTTGACTCATGAGCTAAGCTTGGCTGGAACTCAACCTGTGTGAAGCCCTAGCTGTCCTTGAGGGTAGGAAAGACTTTGAAATCTCTCAATTAAGGATTTTTCAAAAACAAAGAGTTCTTTAAATTTTTTTTTTTAATAAAAATGTTTGGCCCGAGCCTAGATGAGCCAAGCTACAGTTTGACTCGTGAGCTAACCTCGGTTGAAACTCGGCCCGTGTGCAGGCCTGTCCTTGAGGGCATGAAAGGCTTTGAAATCTCTCAATTAATTAAGGATATTTCAAAAACAAAGAGTTCAGAAACAACTGGTGAAGTCAATGAGTCGGACCTTCAATACCCTTTGTGGGTCCAGAACCAGATCTGATTTATGTGCTGGTACCAAGTCTGACCGGACCTACCATAGGAAAAACTACACACAGGTTCTCTAAGGATTACATAAACCAGACCTGACCCATACCCAATAAAAATAATAAATTTTATTTTTTTACATTAAAAAATTACAGATCTTTGTTGGAACTTGGGTCTAACCTGGGTCAGGTATGAATTTCACAAACTATATCTGGCTTGGTATAATAATAATATCCTTTGGGTCCAACCTGAAATCTTAATTTATCACCAAACCCTAACCCCTATCAAGTATCATGAACCACTTTTTCTAGAAGCCCTATGCTACCCCACTAAGGATGCCACATGAAAGTGATCAAGTTCCGGATCTCCATTCTTTCAAGGTTCATGAGCAAAAAAAAATCCAAAGGTGAATCATTTACTGAGAACTGGGGTTAATTATCCATATATAGCTTGGTTCTCAAGGAAAAAAAAAATTATACAAAAAGGGAAAACCTTTCAAAGGAAAATCCCTCCATCACCGACCACACATTGGCTGGCCTCTAGTTGGTGAAACCCTTTATAGGACCCCCTTGTCGACTGGCGAGTGCACCCAGCTTCAACCTTGCAGCAAGCAACACCACCCATGGATTTCGAACATGTGATGTCAGGTCAACTTGGTGACATTCACAAGTCACCCCTACCATATGAGATGAAGTATATAAATTCCATTTTAAGACCGATCTATTTTAGGATCGATGTGTATTCTCAAAATCAGACCCATGTTTTTTCAGAAAGGCATTTCAGGTCTCAACTTTCAATGACATTGTCAAATAGGAACCTCAATCAATGTCTTTTCAAAAAGCATGGGTCTGATTCACCGAAAGGGATCGGATCATCTGGTAGGGGTAACTTGTGAATGTCACCAAGTTGACCTGACATCACATGTTCGAAATCCATGGGTGGTGTTGCTTGCTGCAAGGTTGAAGTTGGGTGCATTCCCCAGTGAGAAGGGTACTTTATGAATTTTACCAACCAAGGCCTGCTTTTGTGCTTTTTATATATTTGAAATAAAATTTTCAACCTTTTGCAGTGATTCCAGCCAGAGCCGCCTGTGTTTTATGGGGCCTGAGGCGGAGGAAAAAAATGGGCCCCTTATTAATAGTAGGAGTTCGAGGGCAGCGCCTCTCAATTTTTTTAAAGAATCAAAATAACAATAAAATTTGCATTCACATTAAATAAATATAATATTCCAAATATTTTATATTATATTAAATAAAAATTTATATAAACTACCTCAACAATACTCATTGGCCTTAAAAATGGGCCCCTCAATTTTTTTTGGGCCCAGGGGCCCTGAGGCCCAAGCCTCATTGGCCTCTTTACAGGTCGGGCTCTGATTCCAGCATTACCATGAAAATTTTGGACCAGGATTCAACCCTATTTCATTAAGTTGGATCCAATTGCTTACTGCTAAAAAAGTGGATTCATATTCATATTCTGATCAATTATTGACCAGCCATGTCAGACCAGTCTGCACTGAAAGGTAAGCCTGAGAATCTCTTGATCCAGCCCCTTTCAGGTCAGGCCAATGTGGATGGACTACAAGTCCCCAACCATAGTTACCAGGAAGTGAAATTGAGACAGGAAAAGATGCAAAGAAGCATAAGCGGAGAAGCAAGAGTTTAAAAGTAGTGTGAAGTGAGAATTGTTTTGGAAGTCATTGTGGAAGCATGTGAGAAGCAAAAAAGAAACATGAAATAAATGTGGGAGAAGCATATATAGGTCTTGGGGAAACTAAAAAAAATATTAACATGAAAAAAATAAAGGAAAAATAACAGGAAAAATGGGAGAAGCGAGTGGAAAACAAAGTAAAGTGAGTAGGAAGCACAACAACAACAACAACAACTACGCCTTCATCCCAAAACAATTGGGGTCGGCGATATGAACCAACAAAGAAAATCATTATGGGTCTTCCACATGAATCCTTCTCCTCCATTCATTTCTATCCAATGTCATGTCCTCGGTGAGGTTCAAAGCATTCATATTCTTTCTTATCACCTCCATCCATGTCTTCCTAGGCCTACCCCGACCTCTTTTAACTAATATATTTTCCCATTTCTCCATCCTTCTAACTGGAGCATTATTAGGCCTTCGTCGAATATGTCCAAACCACCGTAAACGATTCTCTCTCATCTTATTTTCAATGGGTGCAACGCCTACCTTCTTACGTATCTCCTCGTTCCGAATCTTATCTTTTATTGTATTTCCACACATCCATCTCAGCATACGCATCTCAGCTATACTCATTTTTTGAATATGATGTCTCTTGGCAGCCCAACATTCCGTACTATATAGTAAAGCGAGCCTAATAGTCGTCTTATAAAACTTTCCCTTCAACCGCAATGGCATTCTACGATCGCACAACACTTCAGTTGCACTCTTCCATTTCATCCACCCAACCTTTATCCTATGATTTACATCTCCATCAATTTCTCCATACTTTTGAATGATAGATCCCAAATATTTGAAAGAATCATCCACCGGTATTTCGTGCTCACCAAGCTTCACTACACTCCCATCACTACTTCGTTGCTTACTAAATCGACATTCCATGTATTTTGTCTTACTCTTACTCAACTTAAAACCTCTTGCTTCCAATGTCTGTTTCCATAATTCTAACTTACCATTAACCCCAACTCTAGACTCATCAATCAAAACAATATCATCAGCAAACAACATACACCACGGCACATTTTCTTGAATTGATCTCGTAAGCTCATCCATCACTATAGCAAATAGGAAAGGGCTTAAAGAAAGTGAGTAGGAAGCACATTTCTCACAAATGAGAAGTGAGTTTCTCCCATACTTCCTGCTTCAGAAACGGGCTTTTCCCTATAGAGGCGCTTCCAATAACTATGTTCCAAACCTTGCAAATAATTAAGAATGGTTCTAATTCTCATCAAAAGCTATGGGTTATCTCTTTTTTAGGGCTTTAATTTTTTTCCTTGTTTGACTTTTTAGAGGGATTTCCTTTGGATTGATTGCTGACTTTAGAATGACACTGTGAAAAAGTGATGGTAGTGAATCTAAATGCAATTGAGACAATGACCTTGTATGGTTTCTGATTTGCTTACCTTTTTGAGGGCTTGGTTTTATGGGGGGGGGGGGGGGGGTGGTGACCATATTTAATATCCCTTTTGTATAATAGAATAAATCTATGGTTTCTAATGTCAATTGATGTAATGAAGAGAGTGATTAGATGGGAGGAGTTTTGAACTTTGTATCCTTCATGAATTTGGTGCACATACAGTCCAATGACCCATTTTGTTAAGTGTTGCTAGCAGAGTTTGTTTAGTGTTTAGTTTGCAATTGCTGTTGTTGCTGTTTATTCGTGAACACCAATTAATGCAATTAAAGAGGTGAATAAGATGTGAGAAGTTGAGCTTTGACTTTGGTCATCCTTTTGCAACAAGTAGGTGCAATGTTGTCAGTATCGGCCTATAAGTATTGAATCGGCAGAAGATCGATATGATATTAATCGATTCACTTGAGAATAGGAATCGGGATGATTCATTGGCCAAACGATTCAGGGCCGATACGGATGCTGGTTTTCATCTTTTATCATCATTCATCTGCAGGGCCTCTAAACACAACATTTTTTGTTTATGTTGAGCGATCTATTTTGTATGCTCTAGATGCCCTTAGTCTAGAGCATCAATGGCTCAAAAAGAAACTTTTGATACCCGTTTAAGATACAAAGAACCCCATTATTGTGTTTGATAGACCATTCATCTTGTAGATGAACGGTACCAGTGAGAGCTATAGATTGGAAGTGGAAATCGTGACAGAAGCTTTTCATGTGCATCCAGAATGTTCCCAAGGGTAGTGACGCATCATGATTGTAAGTTCTGAAAGTACTGCAAAGGACTAATGCATAGCACTAAAGATTAGTACGACCGATTTTCTTTCAATATTGTTTGATTCTATGCAACACAATAATCACTTTAGAAAATTTTAAGACCCTAAAATTACGAACAAAAATAAAGAAAATTTTAAGTCCCTAAAATTACTATATGAAAAATAAAGACTTCAAGACCTGTATTAACTACATAAATGTAATCCACAAATTCTAATTGGAAGAAAGTTAGATACAAGAACACAAATGGAAGGTCAAGGAGCAAGCCAATGTGGAAACCGAAACAAATTTCCAAAAGCCCGAAAAAACCCCCACAGAATATTGCAAGTTTGCAAGGGGTATCGTACCCGCAGGTGGCATCCTCCAGCATGGACAAAGACAAATTGTTGTCATTGCCAAATACCTCCAAAATAAGAGGAAGCAGGCTAAGGTTAATAAGTTGGTAAACAAATAAATAATATATATATATACACACACCAGAAGATGTTAATTAACTAAAAATATGTGAATGGAGTGTGAGCTGGGCATTTTCGATGTTTTTTTGGTAAATCCAACCTTGCAGATGCATTTAGCATGGTTTATTTGCTAGGAATAGACTATTAGATCATGTACTTTAAATGAAAATGTGATTGAAATGCTTGAATATTTATGAAAATTCTGAGTTAGGTGATTTTAAAACCTTAAAAGATCCTTCCTATGCATTGCAATTGGATGATCCAAAAGTCTATTTCTATAAAACCAAGCATCTAGACAGTGGTGTAGCTAGGATTCATGTGAGGGGGGGGGGGGGGGGGACAAACAGAGGTGTAGAAAAAAAAATATATTTGTGACAATTATTAATAAAAATCTATTTCATATGGACAAATCAAACTATTGTTGCAGTCAGCGTTGGGTTGGGTTGGGCTAGGGTGGGCTACAAAAATGGATAAAAATCTATTTCATATGGAATTAGGGCTGGGCTAGGCTTGGGCTTAATTTTTTTTTTAACTATTTCGGGAGGCAGGACTGGGCTACAACCTGGTCAGAGTATAGACCATAGCATACATCAACGAACCTACTGTCGAAGCATAGAGAATTTTCTGCAGCTCGATTCCTTCTTCATCATTTGCAGGATATTGACTTGACTAAGTTTAAAATGGCCTGCAAGTAGACAATTAACAGACTTTGCTTTGTCCATGTTGAACTTCTCAAGAACCTTTCTGATATACTTTTCTTGAGATAATCAGATCAACCCATGCGATCTGTCACGAACGATTCTCATCCCAAAAATCTGTTTTGCTGGACCTAAATCATTCATGACAAAGGTCTCACTTAGCTCCAACTTTAACTTGCTAATCCTGCTGATGTCTTGGCTCACAATCAACATATTCACATAAAGCAAAAGAATGATAAAATTACCATCTGAATTTTTTTTCACAAATACACAATGGTCCGTGGAGGTTCTTGAGTATCCATGCTCAGTCATAAAGAAATCAAATTTCTTATACCACTGCCTTGGTGCTTGCTTCAATCCATACAAGTTCTTTCTCAGCTTGTAGACTAACTGCTCTTTACCCTTGTCAATGAAGCCCTTAGGTTGCTCCATATAAATTTCTTCATCTAAGTCACCATGCAGAAAAACAGTCTTCACATCAAGCTGCTCAACTTTCAAATTCATGCTTGCAGCTATACCGAGCACATTTTTTAATTTTTTCATATTTTTATCGGTCAAATATCGACAAAATATACAAATTAAAAATTGAAATATATATAAAAAAACTAATATATATATATATATATAAGGATTATTTTCCTTGAAATATGTTAAATACGTTGATATTTTCAAAATATCACAAAATGTCAACGTTTTGAACAAGTGGCAGAATGGGTTAATATTTGGTACTATTGAGGGCATGAAACTACTGAACTGAAAATCACAGGTTCAAATTTTTTTTTTAGAGAGAGAAATAGGTTTAGGCTTTATTGACTCGATCTGACCATATAGATGTGATTAGCATGGTTTGTTTGCTAAGATTCAAATCTTAGATCGTGTTATTTCATCTAAAAATATGATCTTTTTGAGTGGTTGGATTTTAGTGTATTATAAACCAATGATTTTTGAAGCGTTTAGAAAACCTATCTACAGGTTAACATCATACAAAACTCAAAACTGATTTCCTATTAAACAAACCTTGTAGATCGCATCCATATGAATTTATAAAAACAAAAAAAAGATGAAAAATGGTGATTTATATACTCAATGGTTTTGTGCCTACAATAACGCCAAATATTAACCTTGGCAGAACATACTGATATTTTTTAAAATAACACTTTATCACACAATTATCAGTTATCAATCAGTAGCAGCAGTTATCCTTTCTCGTTGAGGGAAATCCCATCGTTGCTTCTATAAAGATGAATAAACTCTGTAAGCCAGCTGTTTATGTCTTAATGATCAACGAAACTGATTACTGGGATGAAAGAAAAAGCAATATACATCCATACAGGAAAAATGATATATTGGCTCACAAATGAAACTGGACTTAATAAAATTCATTGTTATTTGATGCCAAGTAGAAAGTTCTGAAGGTTCTCTACCCAAAAGTGCAGTTAAATCCTTGTTCTTTCACTTAAAATAAATTTGAAGCCTTTTTTGTCAGATGTATTGTACTGTGTATGTAGATCTTACATTGGAAATATAAATTTGAAAAAGAAAGTACATTCCTCACAAAGCTTTGAAAGAATCGTAGAACTGTTAGTTTCATGCTTTAATTGAAAGCATCTTTATTCGGAAGTTTTTTTTAATAAGCTTCCAATAACTTTTTTTTTTTTTTTTACGAAGGAACCCTCACCAAGAACTGGGTCACTTAATAGTCATGCCTCTCGCCGAGGTAAAACTCAGGGTTGAGAACACGACCAACTCAGCCTTACATGCCCCAACCATGATAAAGCTACAACAGCTCACATGCGCCAGCTGCTGGATTTGATCCTGGGTCTTCGGCTTGGCATAAGACCCACCTGACCACATGGGTAACCACCATGGTGGTAAGAAGCTTCCAATAACTATGGTTCAGAAATAATTAATAATTCATGATATAACAAACGTTGCTCAATACAACAAAAAATGATCGCGTTTAAAAAGAACACAGGTCAAATTCATTAATTTGTTAGTCTTTTTTTTTCATAATTCGCCTTCTGACTTGGGAGGTTTGTCCCGGACTGGAGACAATGTCACCATCCTGGCGGTGGAAAACACCATGGCTAGGACCTTCACCCCCAGGGCCTATGCTAGGCTTCGGCTTATGCAAGGGGATAGCGCCCACAGTAGTGGAACCTGGACTGCCCATCTGACAGGAGAGGCCCGCTCCAACAAAGCTAATCCTTTTGGGGTAGAATTTATTACTCATCTGAGCTAGGTGTTTTCTAGGATTGACAACTCGGAGGCACATATGCAAACACCCTAAGAACCTTTTCACCTGGATTTTTTTTTTCAAGGAGACGGATGGGGAACACTTTTTGCAAGAAAAATCTCACATGAAAATTTTGAGTCATTTGTTTGTGGGAAACAGAATATTTGCAAACTCTGAGAAAGATTTTCACCTAGAAAATGCCTAATTTTACGAGGTGAAAGATGTTCATAGCTACGTAGGCTTACAGGCATGCCTTAAGGTGAGCCGCAGCTGTTTGATCCAAGAATCCAAGGGTCTTGAACTTTGCTACCTATCCTTTGTAGTTAATTTAGCAGAAATTTTAAACTTTCAGGGAAACATAGGAGTAAATCTCGATTCTATCTGCGAGAAATATCCTACTGGGCGTTGACAAAGACAGCTTTTCTCTCTCTCTCTCTCTCAGAAATTTTAAACTTGGAAACATTACATCTTTGAGAAATATCCTACTCGGAGTTGACAAAGACAGCCTCTCTCTCTCTCTCTCTCTCTCTCACACACACACACACACACACACACACACACACACATAAAAAAAAAAGAGGAGAAAAAGGGTCATGATCTAAAGCGTCAATATGAAAAAACAACAAACTTGATAAAAGGGCATACAAGGCTTTTGGATCCAGACTTGAAAAACGTCCCCACCTTAAATCATGTCGTCTTGGTGATTAGAAGACATTTTTTCTTCTCCAATGAATATAAAAACATGCAAATAAAGCACACATATCAGGTCATTTACTTCTAATCCTGGTTTTGGCATCATTTTTGTATAGAATGCCTTTTCATCTATGATTCTATTATTTTATACAGCAAATGCAGCGAACATGTTCAAAACCTCATAAAATTACAAGAAAGCATCGACTGCCATGGCAGGTAATTCACACATACAAATTAGCACACCACCCAAAAATACAACAAAATGCATGACTTCATACCAACTACAGTTCAATTTATTAGAGCTTCTTTTGCTGGACTCCCCTCGTAACAGGCATCTATAAAATGATATGCACAGCTTCTTGAACAAGGTCTTCCTGTATATTTGAACGTGGTTTCAGCAAACTTCAGACAAGGAAGCAGTTATCCACTGGTTCTAACAGATTATGTAGTAAATGAGAGAGCTTGGCACCAATATCAAGACCTCTCTCTGACATCTTCTCTTTCCGCATGCATAGCGTTGGTTTCATCAGATACGGCAGTGCTGCTCTCATCTGTAAATGAAAATTCTGTCTTATCTTGCCTAAACAAGTCACCGTTTTCCAAATTTGACAGCTTTTCTCTCTGCTCACCCTTGAGAAACTCCACAACCTCAGGCATTGTGGGTCTCTTCTCTGGTTTGCTCTGTGCACATAGTAATCCCACAAGCACAACTCTTTTAAGCTCTTCCGGATTATATTTCCGGTTCAACTTTGGGTCAGCCACTACATTATACCTCTTCTCAGAAGCCAAAGGCAACACCCACTCTACGATTGAGTGTTTCACTGTGCCATTCTTCGCTATGGGCTTCCTGCCACTAGCAAGCTCAAGCAGCAGAATACCAAAGCTGTACACATCACAGCTCTCTGATGCCTTCCCAAACATGGCATACTCAGGGGCAAGGTAACCATGTGTGCCTTTCACCCGAGTTGTAACATGACTTGCACCATCTGGGATCAATCTTGCAAACCCAAAATCAGCTACCTGCGCCTCGAAGACTGAATTTAAAAGAATGTTGCTTGCTTTGATGTCTCTGTGAATAATATGGGGTGTATAGTGGTGAAGATAGCTGTTCAGAACGAAGTTCGGAGATTTCAACCATCAGTCTCGTAGTCTCATACCAAAAAAAAGGAGAAAAAGCAAAGACAAATGTAAAAGAGATTTACGCAATCCCCTCAGAAGATCCAATAGCAATCTTCATCCGCTTATCCCAATCAAGGAGGCACTTGATTGAGTGCTCCCCATGAAGATGTGACATCAAGCTCGATTTGGGCATGTAGTCATACACAACAAGACGCTCTTGTTCTTCTGCACCGTAGCCACGTAAACTCAGTAGATTTTTATGCCTGACTCTACCCAGGACCTCAACCTCAACAGCAAACTCCATTTCTGCCTTACTGCTCCAAACCTTCAATCTTTTAACAGCAATCTGCAAAGGAAAAGTTACTGTTACAAGGATCATTTCAATAACAAAAATCAAAACTTATAAAGGAGGCACAATCCAGAACTTGGGTGAATTGACCCAACTTGGCCCAAGTTGCTAAACAAGCAAAGGGAGCCAAGTAACAAAGTCCAAGCCTCTGCAGACTTGGGCGACTTTTAGGTACAGCACGAATACGGAAGACAGTCCAACTCAAATCCATCATTGATTCAAAATTTTAATGAGAATATGCAAATAAATGGGAGCTATAGAACAGCAATTACCACTCACAACTAGAGCATATTGTTTCACAAGGAAACAGAAATTAGGAGCACGTCTGCTTGGCCCCAAATGTGAATTAATTCTCATGTGCCCCATTTCTCACGTGCAAGCAAACGTGAGAAAGTGGGCAGAGAGGTTTCGAGCTTTCAGAATCACATTAGCGTCCATCTACTCACTTCTCATGTGATTCCAAATCACATTGTCCACCTTGTGGTTTCAAATCACATGAGATGGAATCACATGTGATTTTGAATCACATGGGATGCAAGCAAGCATGCCCCTGATGCGCATAGGCAAAGTTTCAGCGTCACACCGACCAGATGAAAGCAAAGGTACTTCATAGGTTCATCAGTTCCGCTATTGGCACCATAAGCATAATTACCCTCATGTTCTCCAGTTGGCATGCATCAATCACAACCGAAGCTTAACATAAACCAGTTATAAAAATCAGAGCTGCTCAAAAATCATAATGCAAGCTTACACTAGTGAACGAATATTATGCATGTAATGAACACAGTGCATGATGAGGAAGAAAAATGAGGTTGCAGATAGGAGTAATAAGGTAGTTACACACGTTATGATCCTAGGGCCCTAAAGAGGATGATCGTAACAAGTTTAGCCTGTTTCAAAAAATATGGATGATGATCATCGGTGGCAGCTGCAACAGTACACATCTTCAGCTCATATTGGAACAACTAATCTAAAAATACGCGACCAAAGCTCTCTCCCTCTCTCTCTCTCTTACTCTTTAAATATATAATCACAGACATCAATATTTTCTAAACTATCAATTTGTTGTTGCAATCAACAACAAAGTTTCTAATCATGGACAAAAGGCAGATGTTTGACACACCCTTCAAACATTTGAAATGGTATCTGATGAAGCGAGATCGGAGCCCCAAGACACCTTAATTCGATTATTGAAAGACAACGAATTACAATGAAGAATAAAGAAAACTTTGGGAAATGGAAATAACGGCTCCAGTGGAAAAACAAATGCTGACAGAAAGAAAAAAAACAAATCCACAATCTCCTCCTATGTAACCCTAAGGCTGGGTATTTATAGACTGCATAATGGATCTGGATCTAGGGTCCAGTCCCTGGATCCGAGATTAAATCGATGCTACTGATGTGCTGGATCACCCATGTGTTGGAACGCTGTCGACGTGTGTGCTTCAGACCTTCGCTCGCTTGGAATAGGTACGCAGGGGCACGTCCCTGCATCATGGTACTGGACTCGCGATCGGATCCATCATCTGGGTCCGATCGTCCATCCCATTGGTGCCGAGATCCCTGGCCATGCTCGGGTCACTCTGTATAGGCCTGGCCCGGTCTTGCTCTGCATCATTCTCCCCTGGTTGGGAAGAAGTCGGCTCTGACGACTTATTGTCACCACAGTAAGCATATAGATCAAACACATTGAAGATGAAATGAAATGGGGATCTTCGAAACACGAGCTTAGATTAACAAGGGCAAGTGTCAAGAATGACACTAAAGCATAACCCTTAAAAAGGGTATAACTGGAAACAAAATAAAAATAAAAATGTATTCTTTATTGATATGAAAAACCAATTGCTTAAGAAGCATTGGAATAAAATACAAGAGGGGCTGCACCCCTTTATATACACAGCTGAAAGAGGACTCAATAGAGCTGTTGGACACAGTCCAACAACTCTATTTAGAGCTGTTGGAATGTGTCAGTCCAACAGCTCTATTAAGAGTTGTTGGACTGTGTCAGTCCAACAGCTCTATTGCTAGTCAAGTCTGGACAGGACTTGACTAGCAACAGTCATTCTAGTTCAAACTGAACTAGATGACATAAAGACAAAAAATAAAAATAAAGGAAAAAAATTACAGAAAAGAAAGAAATGAAAAATATATTTATATATATATATAATAATATAATATTATTATATATACATATATGTACAGTTTTACATTTTAACACTCCCCTCAAACTTACGGTACAATGAGCGAAAGTTTGTCTAAGAGAAAGTGAAATCGGGGAGCAACGAGAGGCTTTGTAAAGAAGTCTGCTAACTGATATTCTGAAGTGACATATGGCAGATCAATTATCCCGTGTAGATATTCCTCTCTGACGTAGTGAAAATCCATTTCGATGTGTTTGGTGCGTTCGTGGAATGTTCTGTTACTGGCAATGTAGATCGCACTTTTGTTGTCACAACACATTTGTGAAGCCTTTGTTGCTTCAGCTCCCATGTCAGCAAGCAGTCGTCGGAGCCAAACTACTTCTATGGTCGTGGTTGCCATGGCTCTGTATTCAGCTTCGGTGGATGAGAGAGATACATTCTGCTGCTTTTTACACCTCCACGAGATCAATGATTTCCCTAAAAAGACACAAAAGCCAGTGGTTGAGTGTCTGTTATTGGGATCACCTCCCCAATCAGCATCAGTATATGCAATTAAATCAAGAGAAGAGGAGGAAGATAAGAAAAGTCCTCATGAAAGAGATGACTTGATGTATCTGATAATACGCATGACTGCTCCCATATGAACAGAAGTAGGAGCATGTTGAAATTGACTTGCTGTATGAACAACATGTGCTATATCTGGTCGGGTAATGGATAGATAGGAAAGTGCCCCGACAAGCTGTCTGTAAGGAGTAGGGTCTGCAAGAAGTTCTCCATCATCAATCTTCATTTTAACATTAACAACTTCTAGAGTGTCAACTTTCTTATCATCAGTAATACAAGACCTGAAAACAATATCAAAAGCAAATTTAGTCTGAGATTATAAATATCCTCTAGGAGAATAAGCAACTTCAATGCCTAAAAAATATCTCAACAAGCTCAAATCAGTCATTTCAAAATGAGATTTAAGAAGTGTTTTGATTGTTTCAACTCCCTATTTATCGCTTCCGGTGATGATCATATCATCCACATAGAGAAGAAGCACAATGATCTCTGCATCAGAATTCTTAATAAACAAAGCAGTGTCAGTTAAACAGAATTGAAAACCAATATCAATCATAACACGACTAAACCTATCATACCAAGCTTTTGGTGCTTGTTTAAGTCCATAAAGAGCTTTTTCTAAGCGAATGACTTTACCCTTAGGAATACTTAGACCAGGAGGGGGTTCCATATATACTTCTTCAACTAGCTTTCCATTTAAAAAAGCATTTTTGACATCCATTTGAAAAATAGACCATTTTTTGATAGAAGCTAAGGCAATTAAGGTTCGGACAATAGTCATACGAGCCACCGGAGCAAAGGTTTCTTCATAATCAATCTCATATTCTTGAGCATAACCTTTGGCTACTAAACGGGCTTTATATCTTTCAAGAGTACCATCATTCTTGGTTTTAATTTTATAAACCCATCGACATCCTATAGTTTTCTTTCCTAGAGGAAGATCTTGAATATTCCATGTAGAAGCCTTTTCAAGTGCATCTAATTCAGCTTTCATGGCTTCTATCCATTTGATATCATTTTTTGCTTGAAAATATGTGGATGGTTCTTCATATGAATGAATTAATGCAATAACTGCCCTATATGTGGGTGAGAAAGACTCGTATGATACAAACTTTCCTGGAGGCCTCGAGATTCGGGATGATTGTCTAGTTAGAATGTTAGAATATTTCTCAAGTGCACATGGAGGATTAGACTCTTGTCGCCTGGAATATTGAATACTAGTATCTCTATGAACTTCTTCATTTTCAACATTAAGATCAGTAATTCTTTGATCATCATCAAAGTTACAGTCAAGGTCATATTCATCAGATGTTGATGTTAGATCTAGCAAAAAGGAGTACTCAGTGACGTCTTTTAATTTTCTAAAATCAAAGAAGCTCTCCTTTTCAAGAAAGGAAACATTTCTAGACACATATAGTTTATTATTTTTTAAGTCAAAACATCTATAACCTTTCTGGTTTTCAGCATATCCTAAAAAGGCATAGGGAATCGCACGAGGGGAAAGTTTATCATTTTTGTCAGTAAATATGAAACATTTGCACCCAAATATTCTTAGTCTAGAGTAGTTTGGAGAAATGTTCATAAGTTTTTCAATGGGAGTGATATTTTGTAACGAAGAAGATGACATCCTATTAATGAGATAGGTGGCAGTTAAGGCAGCTTCTGCCCAAAAGTCTTTCGGGACTTGATTTGCTATTAATAAAGTCCTAGTGGTTTCTATAATATGACGATGTTTTCGTTCTGCCAGTCCATTTTGTTGAGGTGTATAAGGACAAGATCTTTGATGTGTGATGCCATGCAATTTAAGATAATTTTGAAAATCTATGGATAAAAACTCTCCCCCTGAATCTGTGCAAAAAATAGTAATATCATTTTGAAACTTGTTTTTAACCATATTATGAAAAGTTTGAAAGTATGAAAATACTTCAGACTTATGTTTGAGAAAGTACATCCACGTATGTCGGGAGAAATCATCGACAAAAATAACATAGTAAACAAATCCTCCTTTAGAAATTACTGGTGCAGGACCCCAAACATCCGAGTGTATTAATTCAAGTGGTCTTGAAGAGAAAAAGGTTCTGTTCTGAAATGGTAATCTTTTCATTTTGCCGAGAATACAATCTTTACAATCAAATGATTCAGAGTTACAAAATTTTCCTAGATTTGGAAAATGTTGGATTTTGGCTATATGTGGGTGACCAAGTCTCTTATGCCACAGTTCCAACTCTATTTTTTGAATATTATAACAAAAAGTTTTCTTCGGCATTTCCAAAAAATCCATGTAATAGAGTCCTCCTTCTCTATGGCCTTCCCCAATCAGCTTGCCTGACTGGCGATCCTGTACCCAACAACCATGAGAAGAAAAAGAAATATTACACCCATAATCAGAAATTTGAGATACATATAAAAGATTTAAATTTAATTTGGGAACATGTCTAATTTCTAGAATAAATTTTTTTTTTGTTTTATAAATTTTTTTAAAATTTCCTATTCCTTCTATTTCAAGAGAAGTCCCATCATCAGTAAAGACCTTTGACACACTTGTTTTATTTTTAACACATTTGGATAGACTTTGATTATTTGGGGTCATATGAAAAGATGCACCAGAGTCAAGAAGCCAATAAACTTTACCTAGATCAGAAAAAGATGAGGTTGCTGCGCCGGTTGAAGCTTCAGATGAGGAAGAGGCACCTTTGATGAGAGGCTGAAGAATCTCCATTAGTTGGGCCAGGGAAACTGGTGCATCCTGATCTTTAGGCTCCGATCCAGCAATTGCAGCTCTTTTTTCTCTCAGCTCCTTAAGTTTGGGACATTGTGGCTTGTAGTGTCCCGGTTCATGACAGTGATGACAAATAACTTTCTTCTTATCATAGTCACCATTTTGTCGGTTAAAGTGAGGAGGCCTATATGATCGAACATGATTCCCTGGTCTAGACACGGCTAAAACGGAATCATCTTCAATTTTTAAAGAACCTTTCCGGAGACGATTTTCTTCCATTGTTAACTCTTCAATAGTTTCAACAATAGAAGGAATTTTTCCCCGGTGAAGTAGGGCCGATTTAGTGGTTTCAAATTCCGGCCTTAATCCAGTGATAAACTGGTAAAAATGTTCAGCATCGAGTTGTTTCTGACGAAGCTCGATGTCTTCGGCACAATGCCACTTTGGTTCTAAAAGGGAAAGTTCTTTCCAAAGTTCGGACAACACATTGTAATATTCACGAATAGTTTTGTCTCCTTGTGTCATCATTCAAACTTTTTCTTGGAGGTTGCACACGTGTGCAATATCTTTAAGGGAATACATATTCTTAAGGTATTCCCATGCCTTATCGGCATGATCAAATTTGGCAAGACTTGAGCATTTTTTAATGTCAACGCTATTGATAAGCCATGACATTATCTTCGCATGAGATATTCTTCATTCTTTCCATTTCTTCTCATATGAGGCAATAGCCTTGATTTTCTCTTCTTCCGATAGAGGGACCTCTTTATCTCCCTCCTTTTTAGTAAGAGATAGCTTAGGTTCCGAATCGGAACCATCCACAATCCCCCATAAGCCTTTTCCCCATATATGGTGCTTCATGATTGAAGCCCATGTTACATAGTTCGTATCACTTAGTTTCGTAGGCATGATGGTGACTTTATCATTGTCATCCAACGATTATAAGGAGAGAAAGAATAGGGATAAAAGAGAAACAAGAAGGAAAATGAAAAAGAAAAAAACAATACAACAAGATGTGAAATCTTCTCCAATGAAGTGATAAAACACTTCTCTTCAACTGGCGAACACTTTTGCAAACAGGCACGGAAACCGAGGCAGCTTTTCCTCAAGATTTAGTACTTTCGCGGCTCTGATACCATGAAATGAAGATCTTCGAAACACGAGCTTAGATTAACAAGGGCAAGTGTCAAGAATGACACTAAAGCATAACCCTTAAAAAGGGTATAACTGGAAACAAAATAAAAATAAAAATGTATTCTTTATTGATATGAAAAACCAATTGCTTAAGAAGCATTGGAATAAAATACAAGAGGGGCTGCACCCCTTTATATATACAGCTGAAAGAGGACTCAATAGAGCTGTTGGACTGTGTCAGTCCAATAGCTCTATTACTAGTCAAGTCTGGACTGGACAGGACTTGACTAGCAACAGTCATTCTAGTTCAAACTGAACTAGATGACATAAAGACAAAAAATAAAAATAAAGGAAAAAAATTACAGAAAAGAAAGAAATGAAAAATGTATTTATATATATATATAATAATATAATATTATTATGTATACATATATGTACAATTTTATATTTTAACAAAAGATAGGCGAAATGTGTCAATCGTCGGGCAGTTCAAGGAGGTAGGCATTCAGACCCGATCGCTAGAGGATCTTGAAAGGGCCATGCTTCTTAGGGCTCAACTTACCATAAGTACCTACTGGAAAACGCTCAGGACGCAGGTAAACCCATACTAACTGACCTACTTGAAACTGGACATCACGACGACCTTGGTCCACAAAAGCTTTGTAAGCTTCGTAACTTTCAACAAGTTTGGCTTGAAGTTGTTTGTGAATATCACACATGTACTCAACGGCATCAAATGCGTCTGGGGATGGGTCTTGGAGACTAGACACAGGTGCTACATCTACTACATGGGTTGGTGAACGCCCATAAACCACTTGAAAAGGAGACTTGCCCGTGGACCGGTTGATGAAACTATTGTAGGAGAGCTCGGCTTGCGGCAAGACTAGGTCCCATGTTTTGACATTCTCCCCAACTAGACTCCTCAGTAGGTTCCCTAAAGTGTGGTTCACGACTTCGGTTTGGCCATCGGTTTGCGGGTGGTATACAATGCTGAACTGGAGCTTGGTTTTCAATAAGGCCCATAACGATTTCCAAAAATGACTCATAAAGCGAGTGTCACGATCTGAGGTGATCGTGTGAGGCAATCCATGAAAGCAGACCACGTCCTTGAAGTAGTACGAGGCTACTAACGAGGCGTCAATGGTTCGCTTACACGGGACAAAGATAACCATTTTGGAAAACCGGTCAACCACGACTAGGATGGAGTCAAAACGACGCGAGGTTCTGGGAAGACTCACAATAAAATCCATGGAGACATGTTCCCAAGGCCGCTTAGGGATGGGCAAAGGAGTATAAAGACCGTTATTCTGACGTCGACCCTTGGACACTTGACACACTCGACAACTCTGGACAAACTTGACGTCTTTACGCATTTTGGGCCAAAAGTAGCATTCATCTAACAGTGTGAACGCCTTATCGTGTCCAAAATGCCCAACTAGTCCCCCTTCGTGTAACTCAGAAATCAATTGTAGCCTAAGGGAGAATGTAGACACACATAGCTTATTACCTCGAAACAGGTAACCGTTATGTATAGTGAATCATGGGTCTGTCGTGATGGTAGACGAGAGGCACCCTTCCCAGACCTGCTGAAAATCAGGGTCCGTCGGGTATAACTCCTTGCACTGCTCAAACCCAATGACCTGCACGGACATAGTCATTAAAAAACTATTATTCCTGCTAAGTGTGTCAGCTACCTTGTTCAGAGTACCTAATTAATGGCGAATCGTAAAAGTGTACTCTTGCAAGTAGGGGTGGCAATTTCTGACACGATCCGCCAACCCGACCCGCCAACCCGCCTCTTAGGCGGGTTCGGGTTGGGGGTATGCCAACCCGCCAACCCGGCTGACCCGTTTAATAAACGGGTTAGGCGGGTGGGTCAACCCGCCAACCCGTCTGCCCGACCCGTCAACCCGCCAACCCGACCCGTCAACCCGACCCGCCAACCTGCCTACCTGCCAACCCGATCCGTCAACCCGCCAACCCGACCCGCCAAACTGACCCGCGAACCTGAAAACCCGTTTACCCGACCCAACCCATTTATTAAATGGGTTGGCGGGTCGTGTCGGGTTACCCGTTTATTAAACGAGTCGGGTTCGTGTTTGCCACAGCCGACCCGTTTAATAAACGGGTCAGGTTAGGGTTGAGGTATGCTGAT
The DNA here is from genome assembly GCF_984573655.1 of Nuphar pumila. Lineage (NCBI taxonomy): Eukaryota > Viridiplantae > Streptophyta > Magnoliopsida > Nymphaeales > Nymphaeaceae > Nuphar > Nuphar pumila. The sequence continues at coordinate 124,744,417 of NC_143253.1, forward strand.
ACGCCAACCCGCCAACCCGACCCGATTGCCACCCCTACTTGCAAGAAGTTGACCCACTTGGCGTGCCTCGCACTCAACTTCTTTTGACTGTTTAAATACTTCAATGCCTCATGATCCGTGTACAAGACGAACTCCTTATAAATGAGATAATGCCTCCAATAACAAAGGGCTTGTACAACGGCGTAAAACTCAACATCATAAGTAGAATATTGGCATTTCGACTGAGTCAGTTTTTCACTAAAGAATGCAATAGGCATGCGGTTCTGACTCAGGACGACACCAATCCCCACTTTAGAGGTGTCGCACTCAACCCCAAAAACTGCGCTAAAATCAGGAAGGGCTAGGATGGGGGCACTAGTCATTTTCTTTTTGATAAGCGTGAAAGCTTTGCCTGCGGCTGGGTCCAATGGAAACTAGTACCCTTTAGGAACTTCGTGATAGGGGCCATAAGGGTGCTAAAATTCCTCACAAAACGACGGTAGAAGGTGGCCAACCCATGGAAACTACGGATCTCTCCTATAGTCCGCGGGGTAGGCCATTCTACAATCGCTCGGACTTTGGCGGGATCAACCTTCACTCCATCAGACGACACTATAAAACCCCAAAACACCACGTTTGACGTCATGAACTCACACTTTTTGGCATTAACATAAAGCTTTTCTTTCCTCAAAATCTCTAGGACTTGACGCAAGTGACTCAAATGATCAGACACAGATGAACTGTAAACCAAAATGTCATCAAAATAGACAACGACAAACCGCCTGATACAAGGACACAACACTTGGGTCATCATATTCATGAAAGTACTTGGGGCATTCGATAACCCAAATGACATGACTAACCACTTATACAATCCATCCCGTGTCTTGAATGTTGTTTTTCACTCATCACTCTCTCAGATACGAATTTGGTGGTACCCACTTTTTAAATAGATTTTCGAGAAACTGGAGGCACCGGCCAACATATCGAACATGTCATCCAACCGAATAATGGAAAAACAGTATTTAACAGTTATGCGATTGATCGCCCTACTGCCAACACACATGCGCATGGACCCATCTTTCTTAGGAGTGAGCAGGGCGGGTATTGCGCAAGGGCTCACACTCTCACAAATGAATCCCTTTTGCAGTAGCTCTTGGACCTGCCTCAACAATTCGGCATGCTCGGATGGGTTCATGCGGTACGCGGGGAGGTTAGGTAGACTCGACCCTGGGACAAAATCTATGGCATGTTGCACCGCCCTCATCGAAAGTAGGTCATCAAGAAGTTCGTCTGGCATAACATCGCAGAAGTCCTCGACAAAGGGCACGATGTCCGCAGGAACGGGCAACGACGTACTCATAGACGGTTTGGCCACCAAGGCATAGCAATAACTGTCCTCCCTACAATGACTCAAGAAAGTCCGGTATGATAGGCCCGCGAGCAGAGGAACTCGCTCGGGTTTATCCACAGTAGAAAAACTGATCTCCTTGATAGGGAGGAGGATTATTTTATGCCCCTTAAAAACAAAAGAGTATGTGTTCCTGCGACTATCGTGAATGGTCTTGCGATCAAACTGCCAGAGACGTCCCAAAAAAATATGACATGCATTCATAGGGGCTACATTACACCACACCTCATTATGATAATGCTCCCCCATAGAGAATCTAACTAGACATCGTTGGGTAATGGGAACCTCATTTCCTCTTTTGAACAACGCCATCTTGTATGGTTGTGCCAGTTTTTCTGTTTTCAAATTTAGGGTGGACACGACACTGTCAGAAACCATGTTCTCACAAGCTCCATTGTCAATGATAACATCACACGCATGACTCTCACAATTGCACTTGGTTCTGAAGATGTTTTGCAACCATTTTGCAGGGGTCGACTCTCAGGGTGTGGTCAGGACATGACGAATGGACAACAAATTCTCGATGTTACCGTCGAACTCTACGACTTCGCCTTCATGCTCCCCCTCAACCGAGGACTCGCCCTCACTCTCACTATTTGACACTGACTCGACGATACCCTTTATGAGATGGGCATTCCTATTCATGGTGGGACACTTTGAGGCCACATGCCCTAACTCTTGACACCTAAAACAACAGATGGTTGACTCACTACGTTTGGAATTGGACTGGGTATGGTAGGTTGGCCCAGACTGGTCAGGCTTGCTGGGATCTACTTTTGGGGTAAGCCTTGAGTCTTCTTTCCTTGGGGAGCTCGCTCCCCTAGTTCGGAAACTCGACTTGGGTCGACTGGATGGGTCACTCCGTGAAACTCTATAGTCCTGCCTCCTTTTCAATTTTTCCTCCACATTCATGGCATAACTGCTAGCCTGATCCAATGACTCGAATGTGACGCAACTAAAATCATCAGAAATAGCAGGGCGGAGACCAGAAATATACCTCGTGACCAGTTGTCGGGTGGTCTCCTCGATCTGCACTCGCAGGGATAGGCGATGAAACTCAACAATGTACTCTGCCATGGTACGGGTGCCTTGACGCAGGGTCAGGTACTCCTTGTAGGCTCTCTCAGCGTGGTCTGATGGCACAAACTTAGTCTGCATCAATCTCTGCATCTCTTCCCATGTCTGCACACGTTGTTGCCCCTGTCGTTCCCTCGACCTTTGTAGCTCAACCCACCATGTCTGCGCTAGGCCCCTCAATCAAGTGGATGCTAGAGAGACACAACGGTGCAAAGCCACAGAGTGATAGTCGAAGAAAAACTACACGACATAGGCCCAGTCGAAGAACTGCTTGGCGTCGAATTGTCTCGCGAACTCTGGGAAGTTCAGCTTCACCCCGTAGGTGGAGGGGTGCTCTGGCGCTCTTTGCTGTCGAGGTTCTACCATTCCTGCAGGGTGTTCGTTCCAGAAGGCTTCATCGTCCATCATGGCAGCGTCATCTTCGTCACGGTACTGCTTGACTGGAGGCTGATGCTGACAGATTCCATTGACATGTGGTCGGCACTCAAGTTGCGCTGGCCCCTGCGGGATCTATGTAGCCACTGCTTGAAGTTGTCTCGGTCTGACCCTCCCTTGGGTGGGAGCCATCTGCGGTCGGCGTTGAGGCACCAGTATAGTAGGGGGTCCCGTCAACAGCGGAAGGACTGGTCGGTTAACTGGGTCTGGATTGGTAGGAGTGGGGTAGTATGGGTTTGGGTTAGGGGCTACGTCACACGGACTCGGCTAGGGAGGCGCCGCACCCGAGTCGACACGCCCCGACACGGGTGCGGCTTAGGACACATCCCGGACTCGGTCAACGAATTAAGGCTGAGTTCGTCCTTGTTTTAGACTCGATCAATGTTGACCGAGTCCAAAAATGTCCATTTTAGGGCAAAAAACAAAAAAAAAGATCTTTTTATATATTTTTTAAAAAATATATATAGCATGAGTCTCAAACATAAGCCCCAGAAAAAAAAATTCTGGGGGCACCGCCGGGGGGAGCACCCGGACCCCCGTTTCTGCAGGGGCAAAAGTACAATTTGCAAAGTTTGTAAAAACACTCATGCTGGTGCCAAACTTTAGAGGACAATATCTACATATATGCACACACTGGATATATATATAGCCATGTCGTCGTGTCCAAAATTTTTGAAATTGCGCCGCACCCGTATCGCACCCGCACCCATGTGACATAGGTTAGGGGTTGGGTTATGGTAGAAGTAGTGGGTCGGATATGGGGCAGGATTCTGGATCGGGGACGGTATAGCGGGTTGGGTAAGGTTTGGGGTCTGGTATAGGTAGTGGGTATGGTTCATGTAATACTGGGACGTCTCACCCGATTGGATCTGGATCGGGTCTAAACCTACACTATTCGTCGGACCCAGAATGGGATAGGTAGGATCATGGATCAAGTGGTGGTGGGTAAAGGCTTGGTTAGAACTCGATCCTTGATCCATAATATGATGGGTCTGGTTTTGACCCGACTCAAAATCAAACTAGAGCTCCGTCCGGGTCTGTTGTAAGATTGGGTCGGTCTTGGATCTCAATTGGGGTTCAAAATTATTTGGTTGGATCTGGTTCGGGATAGCCCGCGAACCAGACCCAACTGGGTAGGTTGGATAATGGGGCTCGAGGCTCGGACCCGCTCCTTGGGACCCAAAGAATGGTCCCCGAGAGTCAGGTATGGGCCCTGTTACCATAGGCTCCGGGCCGAACCCTGTCGGGTTTGGTCCGATCCACAAGGGACCACACCCCCCTACTGGTTGGTGGGTTGTGATCGAGCCCCCACGCACGAGCTCCGGGAGGGGCAATAGGTCAGCCCGGACTGACGCAGTCGCGCCTGCAGCCTGGCCCAACGTCACGCTCGGGCCTTGCAGGCCATGTTTGGCCTGCAGCCCCTTTGTCGTGGCTCGAGGCTAGGCCTGCGCACCCAGGCCGGTGCTGGGAGGTCCTTCAACGACCACCTGGTTCGGTTGGAAGGCACTGACCACCTGAACTGCAGCCATTACCGGGATGGGATTCAGAAAAGGTACTGTTTGCGGGGTGTTAGTGCGACCAACATCCCTGTGCAGACCCATCTCGATGCCATCCCCTTGCACGACAGACTGATGAAAGGTCGGTTGGACTGGGTTGATCGTTGTGGCATCTGCGGGACCGGCTGCACCGTCGCCCACTCTTGTTCCCGTCTTCAGCATATGTGTAACGTGCGTCTCCACCGGCGACTCGAGGACAACGATCCGACCTTCGATCCCATCCAATCGCTTTGACGCCGGCTACGTCCTTGCTTACACACAGCATATTTTCTTGGATCTTTGTCATCACGTCGATCATCCGCATCATGGGATCTTCATTGCCGGTACCCGATCCCTCTTGCTCCTTTCCGCTTGTATCGCTTCTTGCACCATACCGTCGACCAAGGAGGAGGGGCTGCGCTCTGATACCACTTTGATGCAACGAGATCGGAGTCCCGACACACCTTAATTCGATTATTGAAAGACAACAAATTACAATGAAGAATAAAGAAAACTTTAGGAAATGGAAATAACGGCTGCAGTGGAAAAACAAATGCTGACAGAAAGAAAAAAAATACACAATCTCCTCCTACGTAACCCTAAGGCTGGGTATTTATAGACTGCATAATGGATCTGGATCTCGAGTCCAGTCCCTGGACCCGAGATTAAATCGATGCTGCTGACATGCTGGATCACCCATGTGTTGGAACGCTGTCGATGTGTGTGCTTTAGACCTTCGCTCGCCTGGAATAGGTACGCAGGGGCACGTCCCTGCATCGTGGTATCAGACTCGCGATCGGATCCATCATCTGGGTCCGATTGTCCATCCCATTGGTGCCGAGATCCCTGGCCACGCCCGGGTCACTCTGTATAGGCCTGGCCTGGTCTTGCTCTGCATCAGTATCCTTGAAGTATATCATGCCATAGTAATCCTCTTGGGCACTTGCATGGAAGTGATTCTTTGAGCATGCATGAGCTGAATGCACTTGCTCATCCTAGTTGGTATAAAACATGAATAGGCAACAATATTGTAGAGGCATTCTCACAGATATAGGTGGCATTTTGAAAATACAATGATACTATAATGAAAAATAATTACAAATAAAAAATATTTTTATTATTTCAAAATATTAATTTAATAATATCATGATGTTATCTCATAGTCACAAGTATCGTTCAAGGTAATGTTTCGTTGAAGGTCTTTCTCGGAGAGAGTTTTAATAAGTGGTTTTTCTCAAGAAAATCTTGGGAGTTGTAAAATTTTAAGACATAAAAAAATAATGAAAAAGATAAGAAAATAATAAGTTTTGTATCATTTTCTAGGAAAAATATAAGGAAATAAGTCTGAAAAGTCTTTAAAATGTAAAAAATACAAAAATTGGGCTTATATAAAAATAAGAATATTTCAAAATTATTGTCATAATATTGTGATATTATCATGATATCTTTATTTCTGAAGATATTTTGCCAATATTATCAGCTGACATGAAATTACTGATAACATCACAATATTTTCAAAATATCGACGACATCGGTGACTCTGTGTTATCTATGGTTATATTATTACGATATTTTTTAAACTTTTCTATGTTTTTGTTGGCATTTTTTTAAAATAAAAATCTTGTTTTTGTTTTATTATTTTGTATAAATTTTCTTTTTTTACATGCCAAGATTTTCCCAATAGATTTATCAAAAAAACCTATAACATCCCAAAATTTTGCTTTCTAAGATATAGCCAAGAGCAGTTTGACTCTGTAGAGGTTCGATGATACCACAAATCAAGGACGAAAACATTATCAGTTAAACATGAGCAAGATAAGCAGAGAACAAAAAGTTGGATACAAAATGCCTCAAAGCAAAAGGGTCCTGGTGTTGGCACAATGAGATGTACAATCTTATGATTGGCACACTTTTATCATTGACAAAAAGAAACTAAAAAAAAAACTTACATAGCTACAATCTTTTATAATGAACGTTAAAGATCCAAGGCTTTTAAATGACTGTGGAAATAAAATGCATAACAAGAAATATCCAGCAGGATGCGTTAAGCATTTCTTAAAAAGTGATTCCTGCTAAAGCTTAATTCCAGGTTAGCTTAAAGCCCTAAAAAACAATCTCAGTAACTTCAAAAGCATAATTCAGGATCATGATTTTGTAACAGCAGTGACAGTTGATTATTCTCTACTCACACACAGGTAACTAAACGTGATGTTACGACTTTACGTTGACAGCATACCCTCATATAAAAGGACAAAATGAAGAAAATAAAGTTCTCATAAATATCTATCAGAAGTAAAAAAAATTGAATTGAAACAATGGTTTTCACAGGATAAGTATGACGGAGACATTGTAAATTCTTTCAATTACCAATATCTCAATATATTGTTAAAGATGGTAACGGACCACAATGCCATGTGTTCAGTTAAGTATCAAATGAGTAATAATGAACTCACAGGAACCACCAAATGCACTACTAAATATGCTACTTCCCATATATTAACTGTTCTCCAAAGCTTGCTCCTTCCACATGCAAACTCACTTTAAACCCTACTTGATTCACTACATGCCTTGCGTGAAACTTCATCCTTCAGTAGGAAGATCAGGCTACCAAGGGCTGGGCTGTTCACCCATTAAAGCAGTATGTGAGCTGTGTGCGCATGAACTAACCCAACAAACAAGGAAAGGATGCCTCTTGAGGCATCCGAGAATGATTTAAACCATATGAAGGGAAACCTTATATAGAGTTTATAACTTTATATGTCTTCATTTCCTGGTTGTTGTTTTTTTTGCGGGGCAGGGGGAGGGGAATGGCAACCAGCACAAGCACCTCTTTTTAACTCAAAAAGAAAAGCTTAAGAATGATCTTACTGAAACATACAATATTCTTGCAATAGCATCATGTAATGTGGAAAACCTGACAGTTCCTTCAGGGAACCCTGTGCTGCCGCTATACGAGAATATCTATTGAAATATTAATAATAATTCGCACTTACACTGTGAATTATGTCATTTATGAACCTGTAAACCCCTAACATTAGATGACAATATGACATTGATTATGCATCCATTGAAAATGAGACTATATTTGTCTTCACGATAATATCTGATTCATTTCTCAATCTATGCATGATTCCAGCATCTACCTATAGCATCGGGCATCCCTGAGACAAACAGGCAAGACTAGATTAACAGAAAAGAAGTCAGAAGGCACATGCAGTGTATCAAAATATGGTATTAGATCCACGCGTTACTAGCAATAAAACATGTACTCATTGGGCAACAAACCCATCATTATTGATTCATCTCAGATGGGAACTGATAAGGTTAAGGATTATAAACACAATTCACTACTTGGAAACACTCGAGCTTCCAACAGGTTTAGCATTTTATTGCCTCCTAAACCTTGTCAATATGATTGACCTCTAAATGTGCCTTCTGAAAAACGGACCACAACAGATACCCCTGATTAATTGGTTTCATTATGTAGCTATAATCGTGATTTTCGCATTAAGACCAACTATGGAGAGTTAGACAAAGTTACTTGTAACGAACTCTTCTAATAACAACAAGAGACAGCTAGCTGGTGGCTAACCCCGGAGTATATCACAGTTTCACAATAGTTTCTTCACCAGCCTAATTCTATCTTGATCATACTGTATGACCAATATGAAAAGGCTTATACACTAGATTACATGGCTTGGATATGAAACCAAGAAACAAGGAAATTTTGCTTATAAAGTGCAAATATTAATATTTATTCAGTGCAAATATTAATATTTATTCAATTTAGTTACTATTATCTTAAATGATTTCATATCATGTATATCCTTCCAGCAACAGCATCATACAATTAATGAAACCCAACTAACTCCATCAAACACCAAAAAAGAATGAGAGAAAAAAACACTGAAACAATGACACCCACAACAAGAGAGAGAGAGAGAGAGAGAGAGAGAGAGAGAGAGAGAGAGAGAGAGAGAGAGAGAGATCACCTGCGATCTATCCCGCAACACTCCCAAGTAGACGCTACCGAAGGCGCCTTCCCCGAGCTTGTTATCGTAATGGAAGTTGTTGGTAGCGGCGTGCAACTCCTCCAACGAGAATATCCTCCACGTTGTCTGCTTCTTCTTCTTCTGATTCTCCCCATCTCTCCTGCACGGCTCCAACCGCCCCTCAACGTCAATAACCAAAACCAGAAAATCCTCCTCTCCCCACCCCCACCCCCACCCCCACCCCCAACAAAACAAAACAACCCAATTCCCTTTCATCCATCAGAACCCAAACAACAAAAACCCAACTTCCAAACACCATTCAATCACTAGAACAGAGTGAGAGAGAGATTACCGCGAGGAAGATTTAACTCCACAAAATTTGAGACAAAATGCCATCTTCTTCAGCAGGGAGGAGTGGTTTGAGGGTGATCAAGAGTCTGAAGGGCGGGTTCTTCTTGAGGGCATACCCGTGGAATTCCAGAAGAGCATTTATGAGAGAGAGAGAGAGAGAGAGAGAGATGTCTTTCTTTGTTTCCGTGGAGGGAGGGTTTAACGGTAGTTGGAACTTGAATTCTCACCATAAGTCGTCTATTCCAACCACGGCAGTGTATTTCTCAACGTGGAAGTCAGACTTGATTAGGGGTATCGACGGGTTTGGTTGGGACCCAGGTGAAACCAGACTTGGATCAGATTTTCGGGTATGGTATCAGGTCTGGACCTGGGTCTAATTGGGTCTACTATAAGAGAAATCATACCCGGACTCGATAAAAACCACACGAACCAGACCTGAACCATACCTGGTAAAATAATAATTTTTATCATTTTTACATTGAAATTTCGTGGGTCTTAATCGAAAATCAGGCCAGGCCCGGGTCTGGTATAAAATTTCACAAACTATAATAGGGTCCATGTATTAATTGGATATTTGAGTCTGAACCCTAGTCTTAATCGAGTCTTCCTTTTGGTCACCATACCCGGACCTAGGGTTTGATCCGGGTTGGGACCAGGTAAATCTGGCCCATTGACACCACTAGTCTTGCTCAAGGAATTACCATGATAAATATAGATCTAGGTGGGGTCCCGAATGGGTTCCCATCTATTTGGGCCTTAATGGGTCTTACGAAATTCAGGATCAGGTATGAAATTGGATAGTTTGATCGGAGTTTTGTAAAGTCGATATACTTTTTCCAGTTCTCACCAAATTATGTTTGGTTGGATCGGATATGAATTTGTATCGTTTGGACGGAGCTGGTAACTTTTTTCTTTTTGGAGTAATCTTTCCAAATGGTTGCAAGGTTGGGAAGCTAATGGGCTCACCCCGGTCTTATTAGGTATTACTGAATCTTACATAATTGGTTGGATCTGGTTTGATTGGAATCAGACTTGGGTCTGGACATAGATGAAAAGGAATTTATGAAATCTGGATCAGGTAGCCTATTTGTCTTATCAACTACAAATTTTAACATTTAAATGTGTTTGGATGTTAATTGGATATGGATGTAAAGACCAAAAACTGGTATGACTAAATGGGTCTAGGAAGCCTTGCCAAACAAGACTGAGCGGGTTTGGTTGGTAGAATATATAATCCAAACCCATACCAATAACATCAATACTGCCAAATTACATTGAGCTAACAAACTCCTCGGATACCCCAACCGATGTCATTGCTCTTGTACTATGAATTGGCTTTGCCTTTTCTTCTTCTTCTTTCTTAACTATGTTAATATCAATTTTAATTATCTCTTTTTTTTTAAAAATTAAAGTTTTTTTAATCTCAGGAAATATCAGCATGTAGCAAAAAAATAAAAAGTGCTAAACTATATATATAACTGTAAAAATAATTAAATTATGAAAATATAAAGTAAATGCTTTGTCATGTGAATGCCACAATAAAATCTTGATTCTTTCAAAACATAGAAAAGTCAAACTTCGACCTTGACTTTCTTTTCAAAGAGTCCTATTAGTTTTTTTTGCCTGTTCTTACAAGCAGCAAGGACCATGGAAGGTCAAGTCTTGGTCCTAGGGATCCTATTAAAAAACCAGACTATTGAACTTAATTAAGTCCCTCTTGAGACTAAAGAAACCTAGATTGAGGTCCAGAGTCCAGGCCCCAATGGCCATGGGCTTGGGAATCCATGACTGACCCTGAACGGTCTCAGATTAGTCTTGTTAAACCAGTCTAGACTCTAGCTTGGATAGAGCTTAGCATCCCATCCATTGACAGCTCTGCTGCAGTGGGCCCTTGACCTCAAATACATGGGGATGTGTCCTAAACTCTATAGGACAACCACCTGCCAATGACATTTACTAGTGGGGACCACATGTAATTGAGAAAGCAAAAATGTCTAAAAAGTTTCCTGATATTTCACTTTTTAGATATTATTGAGAACTTTTAGGTTTAACTTCCACCGGACATGTGGGTATCTGATGCAAGAGCGGAGCAGAAGAACCGGGTTCATAAAGATCTAATTGGATCTTTGCTTTTTTTTCTAGCTTTTCTTCTGTTAATGGTTGAGATAGTTGTAGTTTTATAGCTTTTTTTAGTAAATTTGACAACAAATTTACGTCAGTGTCGATTACCCCACCTGGGGTTACCTCGCAGGGGGTGGTCTCAGTGAGAGTCCCTCATTAATATATATATATATATATATATATATATATATATATATATATATATATATATATATATATATATATATATATATATATATATATATATATATATATATATATATATATATATATATATATATATATATATATATATAGGAAATCTTTTAATACCCTTGATATGGAATCCAAGGATCTCTAGCCTAACACCCCAACCCGAAACATATCCAGAGAGCCTTGATGTTAAGGGCTTTCTTGGGGATCTCAGAGCAGGGTCCATTTGGAGAGTGCCAGGATCTGGCATGGTACCACGCCTAATTAGATGTTGATCCTTGAATGTGGGTTATTGGTGTGTCCGACCCCTTAAGTCTTTTTGGCAATAACCACTGAAGTCTTCCTTGACTAAGGCAAGCCCTTACTTGACCCTGACTAGCCTCTGACTCCTCAGAGTTCCAATGCATCACTTTAGCTTGATTCAGGGGGATGGTCACAATTAAGTCTTCAGAAAATTTATGAATATTATGTCTAATGTACGAATGTTTGAAAAATATGCAAATGAAGCATAAGTTCTGTACACACAAGTCTAATGTGAGAATGTTTGAAAAGTATGCAAATGAAGCATAAGTTCTGTGTATATATATATAGAGAGAGAGAGAGAAAGAGAGAGAGAGAGAAATTGGTAGTTGCTCATACGTTAGGTGCTAAATGGGGTTTTCATCTTCTCTGGCCCTATAAATGTGTTGGGAATGGTAAATTTACTAAGAATCCACACCTCAATGAAAAAAATGATGTTTGGAAACTCGAAAATTGACAAAGATTTTGGACCGTTAAATTTTCAAACCTTATAAAAACCCACCCATGTGTCGGAATTGAACGCTTCACAAGCTGATCCCTATAAAATCAAGTACATATCACATTTGTACAGTCAGAATTTATAAATAAAATGAAAAAATGTTGAAAAACCCATTTAGCACCTAACGTGTGAGCAGCTACCAATCAGTATATATATATATATAGTATTTGTAAATATAAGCATACATTTGCAGATCTCTGCGATGAGTATTTACTTAACAGAAGTCTGCATGTTATATTCACGAAGTTTATATTATAATTATGAAGGTCATACTATAATTGTGGTCTATTTACTTAAAGAAGCTTCACAGGTTATATTAGTGAACTTCATACTATATACGCGAATTTAATATAATATTTATGAAGTTTCTATGATTTCAGTTACAGGAAATTTGCAAATATAGTTATGCAAACTTTTTATGGTCCAACAAAATAAATTGTGTGAATTTACCATTTAGTGAGAGTCTTTTATACAAGAAGAGTGTATCGATATATCGTACGAAATTGATAAAATTTAGTTGTGTGAATGTTAAAACGGTCTTTTTACAATTGAATATTCATGAATTTAAATATCAGACATATTTCAAAATTTATAGGGCATTTTAGAAAACACATCATTTTTATCGTACAGTACGACCATTTTCTATTATAAATATTTAACATTATATTGTTTGTATGGTTGTAGCCACTAAACATTATATTTCCCATATATATAAGTTAATATACCATTAAACCAATTAGGTTTAATATTAGATAAATTAAACCTTATGAAAATGACAAACACACAAAAAATGATACGGTTGAAAATGCAAGGTTACTTTTAGAGGTCAAAAAGGTAATTTTGATAGCTTCATAAAGTTACTTTTTTGGAAAAGGTATTTGACTTTTGATGCAAACCAAGTCTCGAGTGAGCCAGATCCAGCTCCAAGGGTCTAAATCATGCAAATGGGTCTAAGTATGAGCGATCCAAATCCATTATCAAAGCTCCATGTGATGCAAGTCACCTCAACCACATGGGACCCCATGTCAAGTGTCACTCTATCAACCATATAAGCCACCTCAACCAGCAACCACACCACATCAGTAGTGTGGGACCCACCCTTGGTCACCCTCTTTAATGAAGACCATAAGTACAAGTGGGACCCACAATGGGTGTCCCCTCTAGATGGCTCTAAGGGGACGTGTGAGCCCCATGCTCTACGCCCCCCCCCCCCCCCCAAGGTCATTAAGCCTTTCCAGGGAACTCGTGTAACCTTTTAAGGTTTCCTCCTTAATGAACCTTGAAAACTCAAGTGACTTTTGTGAAGTTGATCTCTTATCAACTGAATTAGGGAAGATAATACCTAACCACTGAAATAGGTTTTACCTAAGTAGGTGTTATTGTTTTAATTATACTATGTTATTTGTAATGATTTTATGAGAGATCCATTAGTTTATAAAATGAACTCATTTTGATGTATTTGAATATGTTGAATGAAATAGACTATTCTCTTATTTCTCTCTCTCTAGTTAATGTCTCCTTATCTATCTTGTGGACGTCTCTCTCTTTTCTTACCCCAATGAGTCTACCCACTAACTAGTTCAACATTCTTTAAAGGCTCTTCTCTTTATCAATGAAAGGTGGTTTAGACCTTGCTTGGGTTTAAATTTTCCAATGTACAAAGTAAGATTGCTTTTATTTTGAGTTTGTGTGAATTGCATTAACATCGCGGAGGGCTCGACCCAACCCAACCATGAATGTGGTCCCTTGGCCAACCTCGGATGGACCAAACCTTTCTCCAGTCTTATAACATTCATCCTGAAATGTGTAAGTCATTGGAACCCTTCTCCTAAGCCTCACTTAAGCATTAACTCCTCCTAAGTCCCAACTTGTCCAGAATCTATTTTCTAACGTAATTGAATTTTCATTAGATTTGCAGAAGTTGCTGGGACCAAACTATTAGTCATTTGAGTCTAAAACTTTAATTCAAGTACCCTTAGGATACCTATATTAGACCTTTTAAAAATCAAAATTTTATCATATCTCTATATAGAGATATTGATTTTACAAACTAAGCCTATTTTACCCAAACTCAATCCAGTATGTAGAAAACTTAATCCCGACCTGCAACTTGTTCAATTTTTATTTTTCAAAATACAAATCCCCTAACCTAAAAATTTGACACGTACATTCATTATGGTGTTTATAATCATCTCCTAAATTTTGAGTTTTTTATGTCATCCTGTTTAGGAGTACCAGATTTTATACTGAACCCTGTAAGAATTGGCCTACCATGTTACTTGAATTGACTTTTTTACTTAACCCTAAACCTAACCTAGCTCACTTACACCCTAAAACCCAATAGACTCATCAAAATGCATCAAGTGGTATCAGAATAAAGTTTTTATCATTCTTAAAAAGCTCTGAGATCAAACTTTTAAATTAATTGTTGAAACCTTTAACCAATTTGCGAAAGACACCAACTTAAAAATTGGAGGTGTCAAAATTTGGATGACTACCTTAGAGACCAACATAGCCAACTTTACCCAAATGGTGCAGCAACTTCATACCACCATGCAAGACACCACCCAGCTCTTGCATAGCAACATCAGAAGTGGAGACGACAACAATCACGAGGAGAATGATAATCGTGATGAAGAAGTAGGGCACAATTTTATCCTCGAGCGGCACTCGAAAGGTCATGGATCTGGTTTGAGAACTTCCAACTTTGGATTCTCTCTCTCGCGCACGACCCATGAAGATTCTTTTTCTTATTTTTTTGAAGAAGGGCCTCCATGATTGGTTGTATAAGTCGAAACAATACTATGCAAACCAAGGAATCTCTCGCAAGAGTAGATTAGGATGTTCCATTACTCACCTTGAAGGTGAAGCACTCTTATGGTACCGTTAGCACAAACAATGTCACAAAACATCAACTTAGATAGAATTCAAAAACTTGGACACTCTTTATATATAAATCATAATGTGGGGATGAAAAACTTGAGTAAAAAAGCGTTCATTCAAGAATATCAAGCCAAGTTTGAAGACCTAAGCACAATGTGTGGTGATTGGTCTGACCCAACTTGATTGCCGCATTCATGAGAGGTCTTAAAGAAGAAATTTGAATTGAGCTTATGGCTCTAGACCCCTAATCATTGAAAGAGTGTTTTGTTAAAGAACAAATAATGGAAGAAAGGTGAAATAAAGTATGTCATATAAAGAGGTCTAATCGACCCCTCGACAGGCCAGTATCATGCACCCAAGTTAAGGAAAAGGGTGCTAAAAGCAAATTCACACCCTCCTGGTCAAAACCGAGTTTGTTACTAAATCTCAAATGGTGGATCGGTGCAGAAAGGAACTATGCTATAATTACAATGAGAAGTGGAGCCCACGGAATAGAAGCAAGGCTCTCAAAATGTATGTTGTATATGTCAAGCCAACAATTACGAGACAATCAAGCATGTCAGCTACCTCCACCCATTGCTCATCACATACCAAACTTTGAATGACATCACCATGGATTTCATAGAAGATCTTCCTCCCTCCAACAAGAAAGATGTCATCTACATTGTAGTTGCTCGATTCACCAAGTTCGCTCACTGCATGGCCTTACTCCACAAGTACACCATTTAAACTGTTGTCGAAAACCTTTCACCACCATGTAGGAAAACTTTATGGAATGCCCAAATCCATCGTATGTGACCGAGACAATTCACCAACCATTTTTTGAATGAATATTTCTGCCTCTTAGGAACCAAAATAAAATAGTGTATAACCTACCACCCCCAAACCAATAGTCAAACCAAAGTAGTAAATTGAATCATTGAAACATACCTTTGTTGTTTTGCCTAAGAGAATCCCAAGTCATGGGCTGACTATCTACCTTAAGCCGAATGGTCTTATAACACCTCATTTCACTCCTCAACACAAATAACACTCTATTAAGTTTTTTATGGTCAGCCCTCTCCTAAAACCTTATTTTATGAGGAATGATACATCATGTTCCGAGAGGTAGACTAACAATTGAGGACGAGAGATAAACTTTTTCATCTCTTGAAGAATAATTTAGTAAGAGCCCAAAATAGAATGTGGCAACTTCATAACAAGAATCAGAAGGATAGAGAGTTTAAGATTGAGGATTGGGTATAGTTCAAAAGGAGATCTAAAAAGCAACTACCCGAGCAGGAGTGAGAGTGCACAAACTTACTCACCGCTATTATGGCCTTTACCAAGTCTTGAAGCAGATTGAACCCATTGCTTACAAACTCAAGCTGCCCCCGTCAATCTAAATCCACCCGGTGTTTCATGTGTCTAGGCTTAAGGCACACAATGGGGATCCTCCTGAAGGAGTTGCAACCTCTCCCAATTCGGTTGAATCTCGAAGGCCGATTCAAATTCTAAAAACTCAAAAAATACATGATCGCCAAGTGAAGAAGCACCTTATCGAATGTGATGGATAAGAAACTTTCACTTGGGAGTTTGATTATGATCTTCGAAGAAAATTTGGTTTTACCTAAGCAAGTGTTATTATTTTAATTATGCCTTGTTATTTGTAATGCTTTTATGAGAGCTCTTTTAGTCTATAAAAACAACTCATTTTGATGTATTTGAATGTGTTGAATGAAATATATTTTTCTCTCTTTTCTCTTCTTTCTTTGGTTAATGCCCCTCCCTCTTTTGTAAATATTCTTGTTTTCTTTGTGAAAAATATATGGTAGTGTTGTACAGTGATATCTTATGGTGGTATACACTATTGTTTGTATGGATCTAGTAATTAAACATTAAATCCAACCGCACATGTGTTTAACATGATTTATTTACTAAGTGAGAAGCTATTATCATGTTTAATACGGCATAAGATTTCAATTGTGAGACGCTGAAAATCAATGCCTCGTAATTCATGAAAACAAGGGTGGTTTAAAAATGGTATGAACACATTAAAGTAATAATAGAATATGCTAAACATGATCCAGATTTTGCTTTGGGACTTAAGATCTATGTGGGTGTACGGTGGTACAATGCCAATATATATATATAGTAGAAAGTGGATGTCCTTGTGTCTTATTTTGCATGCAGATTACATAGATCTATGTCATATCTTGAACCATGTGACAAGAAAATTGGGACGTCTTGATTTTAATAGGACAAAAATCAGTCAACTTCTATTGGTCAACTCAACAAATCAGTATTTAATGCTTTAATCTTCAAAATCAAGATTCTGTAGTAATTTAAATGTTAAACTGATTAATCATTTATAATAATAATAATGAAAGTCACCTTTCTTGAGCCAAGTTGGCATTCGTCCAATTGTGCCAACTTTGTTACAGCACCCGGATGCCAAGAAATAGAAAATGACAATGATCATGCCTATCTTTGGATCAGTCCAGGTGCCCAGAAAAGATGATCAGTAAGTGAAGAGATTGTGGAAAAAAAAAAGCCTGTTGAGGAAGAAAATTTGCCACCAATTATCATGCCAGTGAAAAGAAAAATGCATCGTTTTCATCATCAAGAGTGAATTTTCACAATATGGATTACATAATAGACATAACTTTATTGGGGTGGTTACTCATGTGGTCAGTGGGGTCCTGTGTCAAGTTGAAGGCCCAAGATCGAATCCTACTTGGCGGATAAGGTCTCAGCACAAGAAGGCAGACCCATTTGTTGACTTGGTTCTAGGTGAGGTTTTTCCTTATAAAAAAAATAACAATATCGAGGAATTGGGCATGTACCCTGACTTTAAGAGTAAATGGATCTTGGGACAAGGCTTTAATGACGATAAAGATTGGAGCCATGGTTGGTGATCTTGAAACTCGGTTTTGTATTGGCCAAAGTTGACTGACTGACTCTGGCAAGATGACTCGATAACTCAAACAGGCCACCTTAATTAAATGCACACATGGGATCTGCTTATTTCATATGTAAAAGAATTTGGGGGTGTCCTAGAACCATCCAGACATTGACCCAGTCCTGACCGAACAAGACCAACGTAAGTAGTGCAAAGTCAAAGGATGTTTCCTAGAGATTTTCTCAAGGAAAATAAAAATTTTCAATTTTTTGCAAGACTTATATTTACTGAGAAAATCTGAATGCTAGATTTGTGACTACGCTTAGGTGATTGGAGACCGAGCTGGGTAGGAAAGCAGATCAGGTCATACTGAACATGAGCGTTTTTGCTCATGCTGGCATCGTGGCCATCCAATTTGCATTTTAAAAAGCTCAAAAGTCAACAAAACCACGTGGCATTCATCCAAAATGCAAACAGACGGCCACGATGTCGGCATGAGAAAAAATGCCCATGTTCTGCATGACCTGATCTGCTTCCGCTGAGTAGGGCTGCTAAACAAGCTGAATGAGTGGAGCTTGAAGTTTTCAACCTTGTCTCATTCTTGTGGTGAGCCAAGCCGAACTCGAGCTCATAATGAGCCTCAGTTATATGAGCCAAACTCGAGCTCATAATGAGCCTCAGTTATATGAGCCGAACTCGAGCTAGCTTGTTTCCTAATACATTGTTTTAGAGCTAAAAAAATAGGATTATAGAAAAAAAAACATTGGTTTAAAAAGCTAGAAGCAA
The DNA here is from genome assembly GCF_984573655.1 of Nuphar pumila. Classification (NCBI taxonomy): domain Eukaryota; kingdom Viridiplantae; phylum Streptophyta; class Magnoliopsida; order Nymphaeales; family Nymphaeaceae; genus Nuphar; species Nuphar pumila. The sequence continues at coordinate 124,762,859 of NC_143253.1, forward strand.
TAAGATTTTATTTCTAAATCTATTTTTTGCAAATCAAATAGTTCAATCATATGTTCTATATTACATTATATGATGTAAAACATATCTAAAATATATCTTACTGCTTAACAAGCTTATACAAGTTGCACCGAGCAGAGTACCTATAGTTCATGTTCAGCTTGCTGAGCCTACTTTACGACTTTGAATGAGTTCTTTACAAGCTGAACACGAGCGGCTGAGTTTGTTTCTCAGCCGTAGATCCGGGGCAGTTCAAGCAGCAGTTTATAGATTTATTTTTCATGAGAACAATTGGAGGACAGGATAGACAAAGAAAGCGTCAGTTAAGAGATGGGAAGTGAGAGTCCATGTGCAAGGGAGAGTTGAGCTTTTAGCTTACATCCACGGACAAAGGAGAGTTGAGAAAAAAATTATAAATCCATAATCAGAACACAAGGATAAATTATAAAACAGGGCATCATACTACATTGAAAATTACCTTCAAAGTTTTCCCCACATTTGATGGAACAAGTCATAAAACAAGGCATGCTAAGAATTCATGACACACATAGCACTGGGGATTTCAAGAAGTGCAGTGAGCTACATCACAAAGATTCGCAGAGACGAGGACACGCGACACAAGTTCAACTCACAAGACATGGATTTTTTTTAAAAAAAAAATCAATAAAGATCTAATTATTTATAATTTAATAGTAAAAAATATAATTTTCTTAAAAAATATCGAATAGTATTAAAATATTATAAAAACTATTAAAATGATACATGTCGGTGTCCGAGCGTGTCACTCATGTCACCAAGGGCCCATGAACAAAACAGCATGTCCATGTCATAGTGCCAAGTGTTAAAAGCAGCAAAATCCCTTTTTTTAAAAACTCACGAGAAATTGAAATTTTTTTTATAAATCTTGCATTCTTTTCGACAAAATATTGGCAATAAAAAAATAAATTAAAAAATATAAAAAATATTTTTATAATACAATATTGATAAAAAATATTTAAAAATAAAAAACACACTGATTTTTCAGGATAAATAGTTGTTTAAAAAGTAAATATCATGTTTAAATCGCAGTATTTATATTTTTCATAAATCTTGCGATATTTTGAAAATCTCACAAGAAATTGCCGTTTTAAACTTTTAGGCAATTTCTTGCGATCCGATATTTGTCACATGGACCCGTAACATATGTAGAGAGGAGGTAAAAGCCATGCATACCTTAAGATGAGACAAAAAATGATGTGGGGTTTGGAAATATGTGACATTGAAGATATTGGAGAGAGGAAAATGACAACCCTGCGAAAAGGAGAGCAGAGAGCAGATCAGGTTAGTAAAGTGATCTAAGATCCTCACGGTTGAGCCCCACAGCTAACCGGCTGTATGCTGCAGGTGGTAGGTGATTAGGTGCAGCACCACACAAAAAGTGTGAAAACACATTGCACCTGTTCTTCCCTCCTAAAAAGGGGGGGAGGAGAAGTCAAAATCCATTCAGACCTTCCCATGTGAAAGGATTTTCATTGACATGCGGGCAAGTGCTTTAAGAAATTCATGCCATTCACACGAGGTGGTATCCCATGTGTTTAGCGGGGTCTCGTGTCAAGCTGAAGGCCTAGGATCGAATCCTCTGACACATGGGGCAGCTGTTGTTCTGGTAAGGGTCCTCCTAACCCTAGCTTGCCTTTAAAAAAAAAAAAAAACTCATGTCCTTTCCCATGAAAGGGCCTTTCCTTCCCTCGACCCGTTTGTTTATAGGCATTTTGATGGAAAAATGTTCAGTTGACAGGAAAGTCTAGTCTTTACCATTGATGAAACAAGCACCACACCCAGTGGCGGAGCCATGTTCATGGGAAGGTGGGCATGTACCCACCCTGACCTGGAGAAATTTCTTAAGAGGGATATGGGTCTATTAGAAAAGTTTTAAAATTAAAATCTTGGTGATTTTGTTTACTACCAAAAGTGCCTTGAAAAAGTTTAGTCCCATATCTAAGAGAGAAAAGTTTTTTAAGAGGTCTAAATAGAGAGTTTGTTATCTATTCTCTACTTTAGTATGCCTTGAGTCTTTAGGTGGTTTGCGGACGTTGTTGCGCATCGTGCATCAATGGACGTGCACGCGTGTGTGCGCAAGGGCGCTTGAGGCGCAATGTGCATTTTGATGGCGCACTTTGCACTTCGGTGCGAGGTGCATATGAGGCGCAAATGTCCGTTTTGACTTTTCGGTTTTGAGATATCTGGCCGTTTGAAAGATTTTAATAACATTTATATTGAGTTTATGGTGATTTGTGGTTGTTGGACAGTTTTGAAGGTCTTTGATTGACAGTCAAAGGTGGGTGACCGTTCAAGGACCTTTTCATCCTAATTTCAAACCGTCAGGATTATGGCCATTAATCTCATTTATCTCAAAACATTTTGGCCTGGCTAGTCTATAAATTTCTTCCCTTTTCGTCTTTTGTATCATCAGATTTTCTGACTCTCCAGTTTTCTCCTTTCTTTCTTCCCGGTTTGGCTTGCAGAGTTCATGTGCGGGAGAGGTCATCTGTTCTTGCAAAGCAGTGACTCTCTTAAGGTTCAAGCCTAGTTGTATCATGGGAACTCAGTCGTAACAAAACCCTTTTTCGCATCTTCGAAATTCCCGGAGTGGGGCGATTGAAGTTCTAAAGATAGCAATCTTACGAACGTGCCTCTAGGCTTGAGATCTCTTTTCTGAAATCCATTTTATCACAAGGTTGGAATAACAATTTTAGAACTTCAATATGGCCTCTGGTTCAACATCCAACTCCATCAATCTGCTTAGTCGTGACCTTGAAAAACTAGATCGATTTATTGGGTTAAACTTCAAGCGGTGGCAATCAAAGGTCTCTTTCTTGTTGTCCGAGCTGCATATCGACTATGTCCTTAAAAAGGCTTATTCCATTGTCGTTGCTGGAGACGTTGAGACAGAAGAAAGAGCGAGAGAAGTGGCATACTGACAACTACCGACGCAAAGGACATATCCTGAACACTTTAGCTGATTCTCTCTTTGATTTATATTCTCCATTGGAGTCGGCTAGAGAGTTGTGGAATGCTTCTGAGATCAAGTACAATGCAGAAGATGCTGGTAACAAAACGTTTATCGTAAATCAGTATGTTAATTTTTCTATTGTTGATGATAAGCCTATACTTGCTCAAATTCATGAGATGCAAATAATGGCCTATAAGATCAAATGAGAAGATATGTATCTTGATGATGACTTCCAAGTTGTTGTCATAATTGGAAAACTACCGGATTCCTGGAAAGAATATAGGAATCACCTAAAACATAAAAATGAGAAACTCACTTTAGATGGTCTTATTAAAGACATCCGAATTGAGGAGGAGACTTGTCTTTGTGACAAAAAGAATTCGAGTCCTAAAGAGAGTTATTCTAAAGTGAATTTTGTTAGTAACAAGGGTGGCAAAATCATGAAAACCCCAAAAAACAAAAAGAATTTTGTGAAAGGAAAAAAGCCAACTGATAAAAAGAAAATTAGTTGCTATGTTTATGGCAAGTTTGGCCATTTTGCTAGAGAATGCAGAGAAAGGAAGAGCATTAGTCCTAAGCCAAATGATTCAGAGGAGAGACTTGTTACTGTAATCTCTGAAACCTTTATGGTGGCTGCAAATAAGAATTGATACCTGGATACTAGAAGCATTGTTCATATGGCTAATGACAAGAACTTATTCAAGTTGTATGAAGTAGTGGGGGAGGGATGCAATCTCTTTATGGGAAACTCTTCCTCAACTAAAGTGCTGGGAAAAGAGAGTGTGGAAATTAAGTTCACCTCCAGGAAAGTCCTAACACTTGAGAATGTCCACTATGCTCCAGAAGTTCGAAAAAATTTAATCTCTGCAGATCTACTGTCATGAAATGGTTTTAAGATTGTTATTGAGTCCGGGATTGAAACTGTGACCAAAGAAAAAAACTTTGTACGAAAAGGGTTTTCCACTGGTGGTATGTTCAAGATGAGCATAAATGAAGCTACTACTTCTGTTTATATGGTTGACTCCTATTTTCTTTGGCATTCACGATTAGGACATATAAATTCTCGTTGCATTCATAATATGAATAACTTTGGTCTTCTTCCTTGTCATGTTAGAATAGAACATAATCATAAGTGTGAGACATGCATTCAAACAAAGCTAACTAGACTCTCATTTTCTAGTGTAGAAAAGAATTATAAATTGCTTGAATTAGTGCATTCTGATGTGTGTACGATGGATAATGTTTTGAGTCGTGGTGGCAATAGGTACTTTATTAGCTTTATAGATGATTACTCGAAATTTTGTTATGTTTATTTGATGAAACATAAATCTGAAGCATTTTCCAAATTTCTTCTTTATCTTGCTGAAGTACAAAATAGGTTTAAAACAATGATTGTGCATTTAAGAACAGATAGAGGAGGTGAATACTTAGAAGGAGAATTTGATAAATTCTGTGGAGATAATGATATTATCCATCAAACTTCAGCGCCTAGAACTCCTGAACAAAATAGAGTAGCAGAAAGGAAAAACAGAACACTTGTAGAAATAATGAATGCTATGCTTCTTAATACGGGTTTGCATTCCAACTTGTGGGGCGAGACTATACTTACTGCTTGCTATATTCTTAACCGAGTTCCTTATTCCAAATCTGAAAAATCACCTTATGAATTGTGCTTTGGTAAGAAACCTAATCTTAGTTATTTTTGTGTTTGGGGTTGTTTAGCATATATTAAAATTTCATAAAATAAAAGAAAGAAGGTTGAACCTAAAGCATTTAAATGTGCATTTATTGGATATGCTGATCATAGTAAAACATATAGATTTTTAGACATTGTTAATGATGTTATTGTTGAATCTAGAGATACATCTTTCATAGAACATAAAAAAACATTTGATTCTCTTCTTGATGACAGTCGTATTATAGTAGATGAACATCCTGTTAATGACATGATTGAATATTCTAATGATTGTGCTGCTGAACCAAAAACTGAAGTTAAGCACAGTAAACGCATTAGAAAACCAACCAATTTTGATTCTGACTTTTATACATTTCTAATTGAGAATGATCCTGTGTCTTTTCAAGAGACGATGTCTTCTCAAGATGCTGCATTTTAGAAAGAAACTATTAATGATGAAATAGAATCAATTATGTATAATAATGTTTGGAAATTAGTGGATTTACCTGTTGGTTGCAAAATTATTGACTGCAAATGAATTTTCAAAAAGAAATTAAAAGTTGATGGTACAATCGATAAATTTAAAGCTCCTTTGGTTGCAAAAGGTTTTAAACAAAAAGAAGGTATTGATTATTTTGATACTTTTGCTCCTGTAACCAGAATATCTACTATTAGAATTCTGATTGTCATGGCTGCCATATATAAGCTTCAAATCCATCAAATAGACGTAAAAATGACTTTTTTGAATGGAGAATTAGATGAAGAGATATATATGAAGCAACCTGAAGGTTTTGTAGTGCTAGGGCAAGAGTGCAAAGTTTGCAAACTTGAGAAATCCTTATATAGATTAAAGCAAGCCCCTAATCAATGGCATGAAAAATTTGATAGTTCTTTGGTACATAATGGTTTTAAAATTCATGATGCTGACAAATGTGTCTACAGTAAAGTAGATAGTAGCTCAATTATTATTATTTGTTTATATATTGATGATATGCTTATTTTAGGTAACAATAGTGAATACATAAATCAAATAAAAAGATTTTTATCTTCCTTGTTTTGTATGAAAGACTTAGGTGTTGCAGATGTTATTTTAAGAATCAAAATTGTAAGAAATAATAATGGCATTGTATTATGTCAATCATATTATATTGAGAAAATTCTTACAAAGTATGGATATCTTAATAGTTCACCAGCATGCACCCCATATGATCCAAATATGAAATTGACTCCTAATGTTGGTGCAAGTGTTCAACAATTAAAATATGTCAGTGTTGTAGGTAGCCTTATGTATGCAATAAACTGCACAAGGCCTGATATTGCCTATGCAATGAGTAAAGTGTGTAAATACACTAATAATCCTGGTCATCAACACTGGAATGCAGTGAACAAGATTCTTAGATATCTTAAGCATACTTTAGACTATGAAATTCACTATACCGAGTTTTCTGCTATTATTGAAGGGTGTAGTGATGCAAGTTGAAATACCGACTTTGAAGATTCCAAGTCTACGAGTGGTTGGGTTTTTACTCTTGGTGGAGGAATAGTTGCATGGGGATCTAAGAAACAGACCTGTATAACTCATTCTACAATGGAATCTAAATTTATTGCTTTGGCATCTGCTTGTAGAGAAGTTAAATGGCTTAAGAATATGCTAGTGGATATTCCACTAGGTGAGAAGCTTATACCTGCTATATCAATCTTTTGTAATAGCCAATCAGTTATATGTAAAGCAGGTAATATGAAATACAATGGGAAGTCTAGACATATTAGTCTAAAACACAGTTTTATAAGACAAATGATTGATGACAATATTATATCATTGAAATATGTGAAGTCATGTCAAAATTTGGCAGACCCATTTACGAAAGGCCCTTCGAGGGATGTCATCAGTAAAACATCGAGGGGAATGAGAATTAAGCCAATTAAGTCATCACCTAAGGATACCCAACCTAGAACGCTGGAGATCCCACATGCATAGGTTCAATGAAAAATGAATTGGTGAATGACAGATATTGAACATATTTATGTAAGCCCATTACTGATGTGTACTCATGAGCTGTAACTAATGTGAGGGTTGAGCTAATAGCGCTTAATGAGTTTGTAGGCCTTAAGGCTAGGGTGTGTGTTACAGTACACCTAGACAAACTCACCTATATGAGTGTAGAAGTGTGAGTCATTTCTTATGAGAATTGGCAATTCTCTAGAGCACTCATGAATCTAGGGAAGCACAAGGCTCTAAATGTGCCAACATGAAATCCACACAATTAAACTTTTGGAAACCTATATATGATTGAAAAAATCCGTTAATAATATAAGGAGTTAAGTTTAAGGTAAGTCCACTTAGCACCTTGGTTAATTTAGGTTTTCTTTCAAAAAGTGGGGGTTCAAGTCTTGCAGACACTCTCACTAAAGCATGAGTTTCTATGCAAGCCAAATATATTTTAAAACAAGTGGGGGATTGTTAGAAAAGTTTTAAAATTAAAATCTTGGTGATTTTGTTTACTATCAAAAGTGCCTTGAAAAAGTTTAGTCCCATATCTAAGAGAGAAAAGTTTTTTAAGAGGTTTAAATAGAGAGTTTGTTATCTATTCTTTACTTTGGTATGCCTTGAGTCTTTAGGTGGTTTGTGGATGTTGTTGTGCATCATCAAGCAACGGACGCGTCGTTCGCGTGCACGCACGCGCGCATGTTTGTGCGCAAGGGTGCTTGAGGCGCAATGTGGCATTTTGATGGCGCACTTCACACGCTCGCAGCGGTGCAAGGTGCATATGAGGCACAAATGTTCGTTTTGAGATATCTGGCCGTTTGAAAGGTTTTAATAGTATTTATATTGAGTTTATGATGCTTTGTGGCTGTTAGACGGTTTTGAAGGTCTTTGATTGACAGTCAAAGGTGGGTGACCGTTCAAGGACATTTTCATCCTAATTTCAAACTGTCAGGATTATGGCCATTAATCTCATTTATCTCAAAACATTTTGGCCTGGCTAGTCTATAAATTTCTTCCTTTTCCGTCTTTTGGATCATCAGAATTTCTGACTCTCCAGTTTTCTCCTTTCTTTTTTCCCGGTTTGGCTTGCAGAGTTCATGTGTGGAAGAGGTCATCTGTTCTTGCGAAGTAGTGACTCTCTTGAGGTTCAAGCCTAGTTGTATCCTGAAAACTCAATCGTAACAAAACCCTTTTTCACATCTTCGGAATTTCCGGAGTGGGGCAATTGAAGTTCTAAAGATAGCGATCTTAAGAACGTGCCTCTAGGCTTAAGATCTCTTTTCTGAAATCCATTTTATCACAAGGTTGGAATAACAGAGTCACGGTAGGCAGTGCCCACCCTAACCCGTGTATGCCATGGGCAGTAATCAGGGTGGGCACTGGTGCCTGACCCAATCCCCCCCTTCCCCTTTTGTAACTTCTCACATAATCCCTTTTTTCTTCCCTATTTTGACTTAGACTAACAAAGCTCTCTCTCTCTCTCTCTCTCTCTCTCTCTCTCTCTCTCTCTCTCTCTCTCTGAGGCTAGAGCACTGAGTCACTGACCCCACCCAGGCATTGCGAGGCTCTGTAGCCTGAGTCGCTTGAGTCCTAACTCCAACCATGTTCAATTAGCATGTATTTGTTTTTTTATTTCAATTAATATGTATTTGTTTCAATTAACATGTATTTTTTTTGTTTCAATTATCATTTATTTGTTTCAATTAATTCAGTTCTTATTCACTTATTAAATATTTATTAGTAATCATTAATATATGATTTTTTTATAAGTTATTTGGAAAACTTATGATAAAGATAAATTGGTGAAAAACATAAAATTTATTAAATATGTTTTATGTGTTTCTTAGTTTAGAGAGACTTGTACTTGTTTTAGTTATTAATAAAACATTTATGATGTGCTTTGTAGATTTTTTGAAGGATTAACTAATTAATTGACTATTTATTTGTCCCTTTGTCACATTTTCGTGAATGCATTTCAAGGTCGAAGCTCACATTGCATCATTCATGAAAAGTATTTTCTTTGATCTATAAATCAAACAAAGTTAAATTTTGAAGTATAAATGCATGTTATAAATAATTTTTTATTACTGAAAACATATTATTTAGTTTTAATTAAGTTTCCTAATTGACACTATGTAGTTCTTCAAAAAAAAATTGTACTTGCTGATGTAGTTTGTTGTCATAAAATTTTTTAATTTTTATTTTGCATTTGTGCCCACTCTAGCTTGCATTTGTGGCTCGGCCACTGGCCACACTAATGGGGAGACGAAAAGCTGAACTGGCAGGTGTAGTTCTAAACTTTTCTCACCCTTTGCCCCTGGTTTTCAGTCACACCCTCCCCTTGTGAAACATTTTTCTCACCAGCCATCTTCATCGGCATCCCTGTCTAAAAACTCATACAAAGGGATGGGAAAGGTCATTCCCATCACTTCTCGTGAAACAAACTCTCTCTTTGGGCACGTTCGTTTCCAGCAACGTGGATGCGTCAAAGGCGTTTTGTGCAAAACAGTGCGAAAATGCCTCCTAAGACCCAGTTTGGCTGTAGGCGAAGAAAGTTGGATAAACTTTACATGGGTAAAGTTTATCCGGTTAAAAAAGTCTGACGTCTGTACACCGAATTCTTTTTCCCCTCCTAAAAAAGTTGATAAAACTTATCCATATAGTCAAGTTTTAAGAAACTTTTCCCTGTTTTATTTCGCACCTGGTGAAATGCCTGAGCTCCAGCTATCACAGGAAGGCCTCTTTTTCCAAAAGTTTCTCCTGAAATCAAACGGGCCTTCATGGTAGCCAAACTCATCCTCGGCGATTCCTCGAGAATTGTTCTCATCATCAAATCATGATTAATCGCCAAAAAAATCGATCAACTTTGGCCTTTGGATTCATCGGCAAATCGTGATTAATCTACAAAATAGAAAAACCATGATTAATCGTCACAAAAACAGCTATTTGCGATTTTCACAATTGGAAAGTGGAATTGAAATTATCAATTGCAAATCCAAAAATTCAAAATCTCTGATTTTCTGGTTTTCATATTTTTTAAATTTCAAGCTAGATGCACTTGAAATTCTGACAAAAAAATTATTCAGATTAAGGGGTCAATTTGTTAGGCTCCAACTCAGGGGATGCCTCTTTTCTTCGAAAGGGCCACTTTGGAGGGAAAGTTCTTTCTCAGGAGAAAGGTGTCGACCTTTTTCTTGACCAAAAAGTTGTTTTGGGCATTAATTAAGCGGGTCCCACCATATATTTCCCATAGACATATTTGTTTCACCCAAGGTATGAAAGAGGCCATATTTCCTATGAAAAAGACGCTCTTTCGTAAGAAAGGGCTTGAAACAAGTGCCCCCTAAGTGAATGGGAGGTAAGGAAAACGTAAACATGGACCAGGAGCTTCATTCTTCATGTGTTGGTCCCTTGTAATAATTACTGTTAACCACGATCATTAATCACAAATTTTTGCATAAATTTTAAGTTGGCTACTTCACGTTAGTCAGCTGGGCTACAATCCTCTTTTCATTTTTTATTTTCTTATTCATGTTGCGTATTTTAGAGTGGATCAGGATCCATTCCGCTTCCGATCCATTTTCAGCACTGGTGTCAAGCGAATTGTGGCCGGTTCGTCTCCCCACGTCCCACCGAGTCTACCCGTTACACCATTAAATGCTGAAACTGGCGAATAAACCCCATCAGTCACACCCGATTCATCATATTAATGACACGAAAACAAAGCATTTTGTGTAGACCTTCGACTCCGACTCGGGCGAGTTTATCGCTCTCTACATGAGAATGACCCATAAGGACTCGTCAGCCCAACACTTTGTTACCCAAAAGATAATTAACAAGCATTTGATCAAACCCATCTATACACTACAACCTAGGTCCAGCTGGGTAGGCTTAATTAAAGAGAACCGATCCAATTCAGTGCAAAGTAGGGATAAATCTATTGGTTTTCTAGGATACTACCATTTAACCAAATAATTAAGTGAGAAAAGTTGTGATATTGTTCACAATATTTATTTTTTTATGATAAATTAAAATCCTCACCGAGAATAGGGTCACTTAATGGGTGCACCTTCCTGCAAGGTAAAACTCGGGGTTGAGGACATAGCCTCTCGTGCCCCAATCATGATAAAGCAATAGCAGCCCCATGCTCTAGCGGCATCCAATCCTAAGCCTGCTTGACACAGAGCCTTGGCAACCAAGGTTCGATTCTCATGAGCGTCGTCCCTCTGCGTAAGTCAACGCGTAGCATAGGCATAGGGACAGGGGCCCTAGTCTCGGAATTTTAGGCTGTCAGCACCACGACAGTAAGTATGTCAAGCTGAGCCAGCACAATCAGGCCTTGGGTGCGGTTTATTCGGGTTATAAAAAAAAAAAAAACTAAACCAAGACCCGAGTCAAACCGAATAGACACAGGCCTTAATAAAAAGCCCAACCTTAATGCTAATAACCACCCACGTTGCATGGCTGCATGGACTCCCCCACCTTCTCGACGTTAGTTTAATTCTCTTTCTATATAAGGCACTATATGACAGATCAAGCTGAAAACCTCAAAGAGAGAGACAGATCACGCAAGCAAAATGGGTGCGAGTCTCGCGACCAAGCTGGCAATCGTCGTCGTCGTCCTCGCGCTTGCGGCACTGTTGGGGCCCATCTCCGGGCGGGAGATGGCGGAGTTCGGGCCGGGCATGATGATGGAGGAGGAGGGAGGGTTCCTGGTGTGCCTGGATGCCCTGGGCGAGCTGCGGGCCTGCACGTCGGAGATCATCCTCTTCTTCCTCAACGGCGAGTCGTACCTCAGTCTCGAGTGCTGCCGAGCCATCCGGGTCGTGACCCGCCAGTGCTGGCCTTCCTTGCTTTCCCCCTTCGGCTTCACCGCCGAGGAGAGCGACATCCTCCGCGGCTACTGCGACGCCACCACCTCCTCCCCACCTTTTTCCGCCGGGGGACCGGCCGTGCCACCGGTCTCCGCTGCTCGAGTGGTGACGGTGGTGCCCTAGCTAGCGTTCTCTCTCTGTTGGCGTTGGGTCTGTAATTGCTCCGTGTGGAGCGTCTGCCTCTTCCTTTTTTTTTTTGTTTTCCTCTCTTTTTCCTGCTTGTTCAGTGTGAGTCTTCGCACCTGCCGGACTGTTTCTTGGTGCTTGTGTCGCCACCGTTGGATCTGGATATATAGTTTTCAATCTCCATGAAACGGGTCGTTTATTGAAACGGTCACCTCATAAATGATTGGTGCAAGTACACTATTTGAACCAATGTTTTTTTAAAGTCAAGCTGGGGTTAGGCAGACCCCTGCCAATTATTCAACTATACCATTGGGTTTTGAACCTGCAACCTCTCAACACAAGACAAGCGGTATCAGAAGATGAATTTTTAACATTTATTAAAAAAATAGCCGATTCAGGTTAGTATCATATTGATTTTCTAGCTGTACAAAAAGTATCAGCCTATTCAGGCGGATACTCACCGATGCTGACAACACTGATTTGAATCAATATGAAACATGACCAAGTTCGTGAACTCCTGTTACATCTTGAGGTTGGTTTCTCACAGAAGTCAGGCACATTTCCTACTTTTTTAATCACAAAAAAATGCTGGTTGTGATCAGGATGGAGGCCTGCATTAATGAATATTGTTAGGCGCTTGGGTTGCCAATGGGCTCGTCGGCAATTTTCGAAAAACAGTCAGACAGACCTGGTGGCCAGAATCAAACATCTTATCACAGTAACTCCCCTCTCCAACTTTCCCATCAGGTTTGGTTGCTGCTTTGTACAGTTTTACTAAGTTTTGTAACCAAAAAGCTAAATTCAATTCTTATATGATACCTAGACAGCTTGACAAATTGACGGAAATGGGACTTTTAAAATGATCTCTTAGAGGGTGTAACACAATCTTATATTTAATGATATCTGGTAGGGGTCAACAAACCCCAGCTTGCCTTTCAAAATAAAATAGACAATTCCAAAATCCATGGCAATGAAAACACTAAAATTTTATATTTTAAAAAGATCATGCTGTTTCATAAAAAAAACACTACCAAGTTGTTCAAAACAATGACGATAGGGATGATTTCAGGGATTACTCGATCCTGCTTCAAATATACACTATGAATAGCGCAGTTTTAGAAGATTCAAGTTCGAATAACTTCGCCCACATTAAATAATCTGTCAGGCTTGGGTTGCAGTGGATTCACTTAAACAAAGTTATGTTATCGCTACCATCGGGGTTCCACTTGTCTGGTAGGAGCAGCTAGTGCACGTCACCTTGTGCTGGGATGTTGCAAGTTCAAATCCCAATGGTATCATTGTATAACTGGTAGGGGTCCGACTAACCCCAGCTTGCCTTTCAAAAAAAAAAGTTGTGTTATCTCTTAAAAATAACTTCTAAGTAAAAATTCTGCAATCGAAAAAGAAAAAACACATGCAATGTCTGACTTAGCCAACATCATATATTATATGAGTTCAATGTTTACATTGGAAGAACAAAGCTCATAGGCACAGCCTGCTTGATGCTTTTTTTGACTCCTTGCATCTCAGTTCTCTCCTCCACACAAGTTCCTAAAGCTATTTAAAGTCGGGCATAACAAGGAACATAAGCCACCCACCACCTAAAAGCAGACAGCCTTTAGGGCTCAGATATTTACACTGAACTTTTCCTCAGCACAAGCAGCGATCAGGAGATTGCTATCGGTTCAGAAAACTGTGGACCCACTTACTGAAACCACTTGAGTCTTCAATGTGATCAGCAGGCTCGTTAATCTGATCCATCATAATGCAAAATAATGATCACAAGATTGTCACTGAAAATGAATCGCAAATGAGCAACAATAGCAACGTATACGAGCATTGCATCCACAACCATCTTCCACGCCGCATGAGATGAGAGAAATCATATTGACATAATTGCAAATTTTTTAACTTGACATTCTGAGTGGCTCAAGGTGAGGCAATAGATATGAAACAGATTCAATGGTTTGACAGGTCGAGCAACTAATGGCTGGCAACGCATGAGCAGAAGAATTTACACAAATAGAGTTCGAGCATCAATGGTTCAATAATGAACCAGACAATATGCTGGGACTGCAGAATTATATCCCACATGCACTCTGCTCTGGGTAAATGCATCGAAATCAAATGTTAAGGTGGCAGCCAAAAGAAACATAATGATGTTCATGCATCCAAAGAAAAGCAGGGCGCTTTCCACAGGGTCTGTACTGTGCACTGACCCACACAAATGTAGGGCTCACCTCCGGGAAGGAAAATAGCCTCTTTTCATTGTAACTTCCTGTGGACTTGTTCATTGATGGGAGTTTAAAAACCGCCTAGGCAACCTGAGCTATCATTTCTCATAAAATAAAGCTTCTCCAGTACATAGATGCAAATGTTAACATACCACTGTTGGCTCTTTCTGAACTCGGTAAGCACTGGATAGATATTCTCGAAAGCAGCATATGTTTCATCTCTCACCTATGCAAAAGAAACATACAAATCCAGATTAACACACAAGACCCAGAAAGCAAAAAAAATGGAAGAGACATAAGCCTCGGAATCACCTTAGCACCGGTTAGAACAATCTTCCCTGAAACAAATATAAGCAGAACAATTTTGGGCTGCTTCATACGATAAATCAATCCAGGGAATAACTCTGGTTCGTACTGTTCAGGTTAAAAAATAAAAACATGATAAGCAGCAGCAGCAGATTGTGTGTGTATGTGTGTGTGTGAGAGATGTTCCATAACAAAAGAAAAATTAGAACATACACTGGAGAAAGCACCATGAGAATACGCAAGGCCTTCCAATCTTATGGGAAATTTGACATCACAAGAACCTACAATATTCTGGATCTTAAAATCCTATGAAACAGAAGATATGTTCCCTCTTGAGTGTTAAGTTCTTATAGCAGTTAGAAATATAAATGTGATGAAAAGTATCAAGAAAGCATTTGATAGGAGAAAAAGATAAGACCCGGACCTTGAATCTGGCAGGAAACCCGAGCTTTTGGATGATGCGAGCATACTAAACAACAGATGACATGTCAGCTCACAGATTTTTTGGAATATCAACTTAAATTTAATTGCAAAGATGAAAACAAAATGCCAGGCAAGCATAAATTCATTTTCATGGTGTAACTGGTGGAATGCCGATCAAGGTAGTATATACCTTTCTTGCTGCCAGTTTAGACTGTTGCTCACTCTTTGCTCCAGTGCAAACCTATGTATGCATCAATCACATAACCGATCAGTGAAGATGGTGATATAGAATTCCGCAAAATAAGCCCACAGATCAGTTTCAATTTTCAATGGAACCTTATGCCATGAAAACAGTGACGTCTCTCTCATCTGCAGTACCTTTAAAAGGTATGTTTGTTTAAAAAATCCAGAAAGACTGGAACTTATAACAGCTGAAACATATATCTTGAAAAATTAAAAAATATATTATTGTGATGTCGAAAATTAAAAAATAAAATGAAAACTTGAAAAAAAGGAAAAATATATCTTAAGCAAAGAAGCGCTAATATGATGGAAAGAACGTGATAGACAACCTAAACATGCAACAATTTTACGTATTGCATTAGACTAGATATTCTAGAACTAGCAAATCACAAATATTACCTAAATAGTAGCAATCACTATATTATCATAATGATATTATCGTGACACCATCGCAATCATATCACGATAAATATAAATATCCAATATAAATTGTATTTTATTTTAAAGCTTTAGTGTTGTGATATTTTCAAGTTACCACCTATATCTCTAACTATGCTTTTAATATATTTAACAAAATCTATTGTTACATCTCTTGGATTTGAGCAAAGCTATCATGATCCAACTTTGTTTGTGTTTTCTTCTTCTCATGGTAAGTAAATATAACTCTTAAATATTGATGATATGATTATTACAAGAGATGATTTGCAGAAAGTGGAGGATACCAAGAAGGGGTTGGGTAATATCTTTGAGATGAAAGATCTAAGACATTTGAAATATTTCTTTGCTTTAGAGGTTGCATACTCAAAAATGGGACTTTGTTTGTCACAAGATATGCATGCAACTGATCTTGTTGTGAAGGCAAGACTAACATATGATTCTAAGAAAGTTTTTTTATGGAAGCAAACATGAAGTTGAGTGTTATAGACGGGGAGGAGCTAGAAGGCCTAATTGTATACAGACAATTGATTTGAAGCCTGATATACTTTACTATATCCCGAACAAATATCACTCATATTGTTCATGTTAGTCAGTTCATGAGTTCTCCCACATTAATTCACCTTGATACTATACTCAGGACTATTCAATATGTGAAAGACACTATACATTTTGGGGTGTGCTTCTCATTGTCTTCTTCCATAGATCTTAAAGCCATTTGTGATGCAGATTTTGGAGGATCCACTCAAGATCATCTCTCTAATATAGGGTTTTGTGTTTTTTATTTGGCTCTTTGATTTTTTGAAAGAGCAAAAAGCAACAAAGATTTGCACTATCCACAGCTGAAGCAGAGTATAGAGCTATGGCTCAGGTTACAAATGAGATTATTTGGATAAGATGGTTACTGAGAGAGCTCAGGATTCATGTTGGTGGAAAAACCCTCCTTATAACAATGAGTGTCATCCAGATTGCAAAAAGTCCAAAGTTTCACGTAAGGACAAAAGACAAAGCACATTGAGATAGATTACTTTACAAGGAGAGCATATGAAGATGGGATCATTTCTCTGAAGCATGTGAGCTTTAAAGTTCAAATTACGGATGTGTTCACTAAGAGTCTTGCTCCTTTATACTTTAAATCATTCATTTCCAAACTTGGGATGATTCCTCTTACATCATCACAAGTTTGAGGGAGAATATTGAGTTATATCATACAGTGTATAACATGTATTTGGTCATACCCTCACTATATGTAGTTTGTCATTATTTATGAGGGCAATATTGTCCACTTGCATGTAATTGTTTAAAGTCAAAAAGTCTAGCAGTCATTGTTGTCCATTTTAGAATAGGAAGTTAGAATGGAGGTTGGATTCTATTGTTTTGCTTAATAAAGATTCCTTTGTGCTTTTGCCTCTCACTTTCTTTCTTCTTCTACCTCTTCATTTTGTTCTAATATATAATTGTACACCTGTATTCTTGTACATATTTTGTACTTAAGGGGCATTTTCATATTTTTGTATTTTCTCTAGGGTCAGGCTTCTAATTAGCCAATTAGGATAGAGTTGTCTTAGGGATCATTTGTATTCTTTTGTAATAGCCCTGTGATATGAGGGTATTATTGTCAAGATTAATTGTATGACATGACCATCGTATTTCTCACCTTATTAAAGGTATCTTAAGAGTTAATGGAATAGATCCATTTCCATTCATGAAAAACCCAGAACTTATAAAATGGTATCAAAGCAAAGGGGCAACCTAGTCCTCTAGGTATGTTTAGGAAGATTACCACATAGAGACAATCCCTAACACCCTCTTCTCGAGTGACATCAGGTACTATCATCATCTGTGGATAAGTTGAACTTCCATCAAGTTTTGTGCCCCTCCTCTCTCATGCCCAGAGATTCGCATTGGGTCATCAGTTGCAGCACTTTGGTGGTGTTTAGAATCCTTACAAGGTTTGCCTTGACAAAAAGAGGCTATACGGCTGAGAACATCTTTCAGTTATTTTATATTAGCATGAGGCTGAAAGAGGGATTCATTCATTTCAATCCGATAGAGGAACTATTCCAGGTGCCTTTGAAGCCTATTGGCATGTTCTTAGCTTCCTTTCACTACTGAAATTGTTAGTTGATTTACAAGTATTGACAAAAAGACGCAAAAGACCGAGACTGACTTGTCCCTACAAGATGATTGAAGAAAAAGGAAGAAAGCAGAAAACTTTGGCATTTGTCTCTTTCATTTTGCCCCTTTGATGAATAAAGTTTTCTTGTTGGATCCTTGACCGGTGAACCCCAACCCTCCGTTGGTCAAGTGTCGAGTGGGGATGATTGGCTCCACTCTGCCATCCTCATTCTTACCCATCCCTCGGAAAGGCGGGTAACCATGTTTGAGCAGAAGATCAAATCCCTTTTTAGCTTTGGCAAACTGAGGAAATAAGGGATGATCTTTGAAGATGTGGTAGTTGACACATCCTCCCAACTTGAAGAACTGTGATCCCTGTCATTGGACCGTTGCCATATTTTCTGTAGGTTGGACCCCTTTCAGCTTGAGCATTTTCAGGCTCTCGCTGAGATTGATTTCGTCACTTTCCTTGATGCTGAGAATATCTGCGATAAATGTGGGACGATGAATCATTGGTTGTGAGAGCCTTTCTTCGGGGTCTTCACCCATGATGGTAGTGATTGTTTCTCCTCTCGACCACTTGATGCACTGATGCAAAGTTGAAGGAACGACATTGGCATTGTGGATCCAAGTGCGCCCAAGTAAGAGATTGTAGGTGGGTGACACATTGACCACGTGGAAAAACACATTATGCACCGAGTAATTGATGAAAATCTCGAGGAAGATCTTCCCTTTAGCTGTTCGGCCATGATTGTCAAAGCCATAAATGTTGATTGGGTCTGGCATGTATTCTTCATTTTTCAGGCTCAATGCTTTTGTTGTTATCTCTGGATGCCTGATTGACGATTTGTGCCATGTCCTCCAGGGTGGTACTCGACTTCACCTTGATTTTTCTCAGCAAGTCATCTAGAGTTTTCTGGTGTTTTGCAAAAGCACGTGCCAATTCCAAAATGGATATGTTGGACAGGGCTGTGATCGGCCTCTGGACCGAGTTTGCACATTCTCCTGATGCTTTCTTTTCAAGGACTTGCCTTTTGATGAATTTTTAAGGAAAGGCCGATCTGAAACTCTTTCTACAATATGACTTTATTTGATGGGTTCTCAGAATCAACTTCTGGCAAAACCCGTAATCCGAAGCTCCTCCCAAGAGTATTTTGATTGAGATAGTGTTGTTTAATGAGATTTAACAGCCTGATGTTATCCGGTTGCTTCTATAAATCACTTGGCTGCCTGCTGGCAATATTTCTTTGCTGATATACCTGACACGGACTGTCTGATTCAGAAGTTTTAGGAAAAAACAGATGGCATGATGTTGATGATTTATGCTTTTAACTGTATTCCTAAAGCACAACAAATTCTAAGAATTATAGGATTTTAGGATTGTGACAACATAAATACCAAACGAGGGATTTTTAAATTTTTTAAAATCTTCTAAACCTAGGATTCTAGTCCTAGAGCAAACCCAAAATCCTAAAACCAAATAGCCCTAAAAAACCTTTGAATCTAGATTTTTTTAACCATGGACACATTAACAAATTTAGTCTAGATGTAAGAACATTTCAATTGTTAAGATCATAGATGTTTTTTCTGCCAGTGTTTTTTTCTCGTCTTTAAGGTGTGCATTGGACATTCACGCTGTTGCGTATATCTTTGAAATCATTCAAGAAAAAAGAGAAGTTCATATCTTTGAAATCCAAGCACACCTTTTCTGTTTAACTGTTTCCTTCCTTTCAGGTTAACTTTTAGCATGATGCCACGGATTCTGTAACACAGTAAGGCTACACAAACTGGAAGGACCTCCAAAATACACTCATCATATCAATATCTTCCATGGCTAGAAATCTTGTCTTGAATATCAATGACAAAGGTATTATTTCCCTGAGGATATATGAGCATTCAAAATAGACCTTTTGTTTCTTCTTTTTTTTCTTTGCACTTTACCTTTTATTATTTTTCTATCCATGAATTTGCAATTTCTAGAATGCATCAACATGTGTATGTATATATAATATTCTGTAACACCATAAGGCCAAAATACTCCAAAAACCTCCAAGATTTACACATATATCAGTTTCTCTCCCCACTTGAACAAAGGTGTTGCTCACATAAAAGACAAGAAACTTCTCTGAGTAAAACAAAATCCACCCACAAAATATTCATATACACTTAAACAAAAAATAAAGAATATAAAAAGAAACTATCCATATCAACTTGAAAACAAAAGTTAGAAAGACCCCTTTTACTCCAGTAATCACAAATTCAGAGAAATACTTCTGAAGATGAGAATTTCACAATAAATCAACACAGTAACACACAAGGAAACCGGAAAAACAAAAATCTATAGAGCAAGGAAGATCTGTGGCAGTCAAGATCAAAATTGCTTTGGCTTCCCCTAAAAACACAGTTAGTCTTAAAAAATCTTCATTTTCTTTATACACTCCCTACCATCTTAGCTTCCAAGAAATATGCTGATACAATATCAGTAGTCCTGGCAACAAGATGCAGATAATAGATAACACAGCAATAAAACACAACCATAAACACAATAACCTACTAAAGGCATAAAATTAGTGTCCACGTGATCAAAGGTAGAGGTTGTCCATATGATCAAAGATAATGGAGGTTATGTACAAACAAATTTTATACCAGCATCAAAACCGACATGTTCAATCGATGATTCTAAAAATACAGAGAAGTTATTACTGGACAAGAAAACATGAGAAATTTCTAAGGAATCATCTCACCATCTTTCCAGAAGCAAATATCAAGGCAGTAGTCTTTGGTTCCCTTATTCTCATGATAACAGCAGCAAAACGCTGTTGAAAACAATTGTAAAAGAGAGAAAAAACAGTACGCATAAGTAACAAAAAGATACATTAAAAAAAAGTAACTGTAATTTACAAAAGCATACATAAATATAACATCCAATCAAATTTCAATCATCTACCTTGGGGTTGTATTCGGCATTTCGGGCTTGCAAAGCAATGGCCTTAAGATCCAGCTTGCAATCCAAGTTGACCGTCGAGACAATGTTCCTGCACATTCAAACTATATTACAATATGCGATAAATATTGCAGCAAATGACAGCAAAAGTTGCCACAAAGACAGCTATAAGAAATGCATACTATTAAAAGAGAAAGTCTACAATCTGTACCAACTGCACAAAAGAAACGACTGCCACAGCAAGCGTGAGAATAACTAAAAGCACAGACCACTTTCAACAGTCAACATGGCAAGCACCTGTCCCAATACCCTTATGCCTAAACTTCCATCTTCACAGTGAAAGGCATACACAACCAAACAATGATGTTATGTACTTAAGTTCAGGAACTGAAAATGCAGAAATTCTGCCTGAAGAACTATGTCATGATGACCTTTGCTTCTCAAAAAACTTTAGTGCAAGAGTGTACTATGAACAATGACTAGATACATGTTAATAAGCTAACCTCAGTTCCCATCTCACACCTAATTCAAGAAAAAGTCAATGCTCTATATTTCTTCCACTGATTGGAAGCTACAAGAGAATACTAGAGCTCTCTCTCTCTCATGCACACATGGAGATCACAAGCATACTGGATTTTTTTTCAAAATAAACTAAGGGATAAATCATAACTATAAAATAGAAGAGGATGGCCAAATCAGTTATGGCATTATATATATATATATAATCCTCTGGTTTATCTTACAGTTTAGCATTCACTGTGAAAAGAAGTACTTGAAGCATCACACAGAAGCTTAATATGCACACATAGAGAGCACATGCATGCTGGATTTTTTTCAAAATAAACTAAGGGATACCTATAAAATAGAACAAGATGGCCAAATCAGTTATGGCATATATATATATATATATATATATATATATATATATAGCTACTAATGTATAATCATCTGGTTTATCTTAGTGTTGTTTATCATTTACTGTGAAAAGAAGAAATTGAAGAATCACACAGAAGCTTAAGTTCCATGTGAATCCATACATGCACAGAGTTGCAGACAGATATAAACTCAAACTCACAACACTGCTTGCCTAATAAGCATCACTTCTAAAAAGAAAACTTTGCATATTCAGACATAATATGCAACTTGAAAGAGGGGGCTTAGATATTAATGATTGCTTCTGTAACAAGTATTGCAGCTTTACAAGCAATTGTCAGTTATGTGCACCCTAAGACACCATGTTACATAGAAATGGTATCCAAGTGATTGAAAATCAGGTTGATGCCTTTGCAAATGCTATCTCATCTCATCAAAGACACCAGTCTCCCATCTTTTTTGTCTTTTAACCATGTTACTGTTTTGATCCACAGGTTAGATATTTCAGTAACAGTTAAGGGGCCCAACTTTGAAATCTCATGCTATTAAAAGTGTCCTCTACCACAAAAACTACAAATTCATTAAATCATGAGCTTAACAAATAACTTCACCTTGGATCACTTTATTCTGTATCCATGTTATGCAGACACCTATATTAATGAACTTAAGATTCAGTTATATACTTGCTTCAATGCTCCAAGAATGACTAGCAATTGTTTTCAAGATCGAGTTTGGTTAGAAACTTGGAATATCTATCACTAGCCAGAAAGGCAAGCGAAGAATGCATGACCATGATAAGCAGTAGATGCTAAAACCGTACCACTTAACATGGTACTGTATTAAATGCAGAACATGTTGTAGTGTCATAAGATCAATTTTTTATTTTTTTTATGACGAGAAACCCTCGCCGAAACAAGGAAAACTCCAGGTGGGGCCCCGCGACCACCCGGCTTTACATGGCCCACCTCTAAAAGCTATGGACACACACGTGCACCAGCAGGGTTTGATCTGGTGCCTTCATCTTAGCATCCTCATAACCACCCTGCTGGCCACACAGGCAATTATCAATTATCAGTTGAAAGAACAAGAAGTGACAACTCCTTTCTCATTTTCCTCGTGCCTTACCAGTTACCACCCAACTTAGTTTCCCATAACATATAGTTGAAGTCTGTCACAATGTTATCAGTATCAGTGTGCATCGACGACAGAAAATAGATAGGATGCAAGCCTGAATCGGCTATTTTTTAATAAATGTAAAAAATACCAAAAAAAAGTTTTTTTATATTTTTTTAAAATTATTTTAATAGTTTTAACAGGCGTCACGTTATGATTGACAAGTAATTTTTTTTTTATTTTTTGGCCCGATACAGAACAATTCACTTGAGTATCGGTATTGGCTGATACAGCTGAATCGGTGGCCAAATGATTCAAGGCTGATACAGATACTGACAGCACTGGTCTGTCATACCATGCTCCCCTAAACAAGCAGTGGTGAAGATAGGGACTTGTAGTGCATACACTCAAAACCATCACATTCACAGATCCAGACCACAGAATTAAATGAAAATTACAAATTAATGAATTGTAGCATCTAGACACAAAGGACTTGTCTCTAGGACACTGTCCTTTTAATGGCAAAGAAGAGTCCACACGACATGCGCTGTGATGAGGTAATGGAATGCCCAATTTCAGGATTTTGGTAAGTTATATAAGCACCCCAATTCCTCGTTCGTGAATTCTACCACTTTCTAAAGGTGGAACAATATGCAACATCTTCCTGTCTATATAAAATGTCAAACTAGGGTCTAACAATGATCACTCACGCCTTTGTAAATTACTCATTATTAACTATGCATTACATTAAGAAATTGCTCATTGAAAGGGCACCATCTTCCACTAAACACAATTTTCCCATCTCAATCGGCCATTCATATCTCCACTTCGCATCCCAGACTATTCTTGCCAGCACTATATTTAACTATCATCACCCATATGAGCAGAAAGAAGGAAAATTGAATCGATCAGGCAAAAATAAGCAATGTTGTGCATGCCAGACTTGCGCAAACACCAGCAAGCTAGTTTAACACGTTGAGAAAGTCAAATAGATATACAAAATCAAGAAACCACGAAGATAACTTGATGCAGAGCATCCTGAAGATCCGAGCTTTGAAGACAAATTGGATCCAAATCCAATTCCCAAGATCCAATCCAGAATGCGATCCAGGACAGATCCAATCATGCAGGACTATCAGGGTCCAATTGGATCTTTGTCAACCCAGACCCATTTGGATTATCGTGCTACAATATCTGAGATATCCTGTATCTTTCTCAAAGATTGTATTTTTATTATTCGATTTCATTTTGGCATGTAACGAATCGTGTTAAATATATTTTTATTTGTAATCTTTTTTTTTAGGAGTCGGATTCTACGGATCCGGATAGTTCTGGTGCCCCGTAGGATTCTTTTGTGGTACTAGAGGGTGTATGGAGAACGCGGGTAGTTTTTTCTTTTTTCGTATTTGCAATTTTCTAATGCGTTTCATGCAGGATCCAGTTCACTGACTGTTTTGGATCTGGATCGGGATCAAGATCCGTTTTCAAAGGGGGTCCTAGTTGGCGCCATTTTGGAGTGGACCATCTTGGACCTCATTCAAAATCTCAGCCTTGACTAGTCCAAGTCAAATATAGTTGTTGCACCTTTTAATGCTCATGGCCAAAAATAGCCTAGTCAAAATCGTGGGTTGTGCTATGCTTGGGAAGATCATTTTTCTCTTTAATGTGGTTCTTCCCCAAGCTTCAAGGCTATTAATGAAGGAAGGTCGACAAGGGAAGATGGCTTTTTGTTTTTTGAAAATTTCAAAAATTTTCTTGGTGGAGAAAAAGTGTTTTGAAGGGTGAAGACAGTCTCAATATTTTGACCGTATCTCCCTAGATATCGGTCCAAATTGCATAATCTTTAGCTTGTTGGAAATCTAAGATCTTGTCCTACAAGTTTGTTGTTTATCATTTTGTGTGATTCGGCTTGGTTAAGCCTCTAAAATCCCTGACAAGTGTTCTGCTGACGGCATCAAGCCATCTGGTTGGTGGAAAAGCTCGAGTTTGTGATCTTTGAGAAGATCGACCTTAACGTGGTTGTGTAAGCATTTTTTGATTCGTGTTGGCTGCTGGTTCGAGCTGCGGTTTGAGAGACTTCTTCCCGATGTTGGCTGCTTCTCAACGACATCCATTGGCATCTTCATCCGGATATTATTCACTGGTTCATGTGTTTCATTTGTGTTGTTTTATCTTATGTATTTTGTCTCCTTAGTAGCAAATTGCCTGAAAGTTGCAAGTAAATCATTTGTTGTTTGTTTGGAATGAATGTTTGAAGTACTTTCATTAAGAAGTGATTCTATTATTCATAAAATATTCAGTTTTATTGCTTATTATATAACTAAAATTTTTTGTCAAAACTCGGATTCCAGAATCCCGAGTTGTCTAAAACGACTGCATGTAGCGGCCTCAATACTGGTCGGATTCCTACGTTCTTTAGCTTCCCGAAAAGCTAAAACATTTTCCTACAACTTTGTATTTGAAGTCATTTCGTGAATCGGCCTTCTGAGTTCTTGAAAAATGTTGTCAAAGTCTCAGACTAACAGGAATCCACTGTCACTAGTTTGGTTCAAAACACTCCTAGTGGTGTTCGGTATTTTTTCGTTATCTCGAGATTCCCTGCATGAAAATTCATTTTTTTTATTCTGTGGAAAGCTAGAACCTAGATCTACAATTTTCATGTTTTGAGTTTTAATCGAATCTTCATTTAACTACCTTAAAAATATCAATCTTTTTTGTTGTCCAATAGTAGAAAATTTAGTTCTGTTATTAATAATTCACACCATTTTCAAAAATTCAAAAATTTGTAGAGCCTTATAGAAAACTCAGAAAATTCTGAATTTTAGTTCGTTGGAAAGGTCTGGATCTGACCTTTGATTTCACAGTTGGGAGTTTTCGTAAACTCCACTGTTTGCAGGGTTGGAACCCCTGTCGAATAGGTTGTCCACAGAATCCGAAAGTCTGTCATAACCTTGTTTGTCAGTCCCAGCTTTGGGTTCGTAAAATGAACACCGCTGATCTGAATCCAGTGATTTCAAATTCGTTAGAAAGTTGTGTGAGTGGCAGACAACTTTTATTTGAGCTGCATCTATCGAAGCAGAGTGCATGGGTCCCGAAATTCTGTTTTTCCACATCATGTGTGTCAATGATTTCGGATTCATTGTCGTATAAGCTTCCACGCGTGTCAAGATCTGTTTGGATGGTGGATCGGTGTGCACTGAGTCCACATCGTGAAATCCACATCATAATTGGCATTGCGCACAACGCCAACACTGAATCTCCCCTTCCGATGCAACCGTAATAGGTAAGGTTATAGATGAATTCAGTCTTACAAAATCTTGATATTTAGACAGCACTAGGAATTGCTAAATCTACGTCCGTGTTACTTGAAAGAAACATAAAATATGGTAGGAGGACAGAAATTGGATGGCAGTAAATCCCCACAAAATGGTTGAACATCAATCAATTAGAAAAGGAAGAAGGCACAACTTGATTGAAAGAAGATTAAGAACGATGGATTCAGTAAATTCAGTCGCTCTACAAATCAATCGATTGCTCCTCCCATACGTGCGTGTCGAAGAAAAAAAACTTCCGAGAAAAAACCAAATCCCCTACATCAACCTAAAAGAGAAGGAATAAACGAACTTTTTCCTTTTTCCGAAACAACCATCCCCCCCCCCCCCAAAAAAAAAAGGTAACAAACGAAAGAAACCCATCTCCAGAAAGACAATAAAAACGACGACGTCGAAACCAAGAACAGAGCACCACCAACTCCCAAACTCGGACAAAGAAAACCCACGAAAAATGCAAAAGAGACTCACTGTAACGTCGGCACTATGCCAGAAGGATGCTTAGAGAGATCTACAGGCTGACTTCCTTCTAGACCCTGATCCGTCATCTTCCGCGACCTCAGATCACCCTCTCTCCGGTCATCAACCACCGATCCGACCCAAAGAAATCCCCCACACAAGAATCCTCAATTCTCTTCTTCCCGAATACCGATTCCCACACAAAAGCCCCCGAATTCAAATCGGGCAGGCGATCGAGGAGGGAAAAAATTGAATTCGATGGTTTTTATAGCGGGACGATCGCTATATATACGAGAGAGGGGGGTCTTCTTGTCTCAATATAAAGAGGGGAGAGCGAATCAGCGATAGAGAGAGAGGGAGAGGGAGAGAGAGGGAGAGGGAGAGAGAGGAGAAAAAGGGAAGCCAGGTGATGGTCGATGCCTATTTCTATCCCCTCCCTTCCCATTTATACTGCCTGACCGGCTCGAGCCGTAACCCTAACCTGATTGCCACTGGCTATCACAGGTTTCCTGTAAACGGCGTTGGGGACGCGGACACCTATATTTATGTCTAGAACGTTCCTCGTCGTCCTCTTTTCAAAACGGGCTTTAGCGCGTTGGTTCACGCTGTGGGTTGGGCGAACCTGGTTGGTCTAATGTGCCGGACCTAGTGCTTGGGTTGGGTTGGCTTGACCTGGTGCAGTGGACTTGGTTCGGCTGTTTATGGTATTTTAGGCCGGTTCGGCAAGGTTGCAACAATGTGGTCATAATATTGCATGCAAATGCGTTTGTGCAGGCCTTCGCTTGACTTGAACGTAGATGACTTGTGTTGGTGGATCTTCGCATGCTTGAAGCTAGGGCTGGTCTGCTTCAAGGCTTAAGCAAAACATATTATGTACAGTGAACTCGGTTTGATATTGGGAACAAGTTATGTTTTCTTTTTTTTGTAAGGTAAGCTGGGATTTGGCGGATCCCACCAGTATTCCACGTACCACTGGGTATTGAACCTGCAACGTCCCACCACAAGGAGACCTTCATTGACAGCTCCTACCAACCAGGCGGAGCCCCGGGTTGGTTGGAACGAGTCACGGTTAAATGAACTAAGCAAATGACGATGAGCAGCTTGGGTTTCTGTTAAAGAAGGCATTTGATCCTGCGAACAGCGATGCCAGGATGGCTACAGTGTGGGGCTGTTGATAAAAATTTTGAGACTTACCTTTAATCGTCAAAAACTCTTTTTAAAAGATACAGGGATGTCCCTCAAGTCTTTGTCATCCTTCTCTAGAGAGAAGGTAAAGTGAAGATAGAATTTTTGAATTTGTAGCACGAATCACACAACCAGGTCATACAAATAAAACAAAAGAATATGTATAAGTATCTATTCTAAGATAATAATGATTTAATAAATAAATAAAATACAAATGAATCGAACTAGGAAGTACCTTTTTTGGACTCGAAAGTCTATTTTTTTAGCTTTAAGTTCTCTCCTCTTCGTCCAACAACACCTTCGCTAGGATATGGTAGCCTCTTGCGATGGTTCTGGTAGTACTCTTGCACTGGTAGGATATTTAGAGATAAGAGGGTATGGTAAAGCTCGTGTTCATTCTCCACTGTATCAGCACTCAGACATTTAAAGTTTGGATCCCTAAACCTTAAAGGTGAGCCCCTATTTATAGCTTTTTGAACAAGATCCGGGTTGCAAGATCTTTGAATTAAGATCCGACCCCAAACAGATTCATGTCTGTCCTCAAATGGAGGATGAGACTGATCCAGAAAAGCCCACTTCCCCAAAAATTTAAAAAATAGGCAAAAAAGATAAGGATAAGCCATTTGGTTTATCCAAATCATTGAATTGTGGGACAACTAAAAGGGTTTTGGTCATTTCAGGTGGGACGGTCGTCCTTTTTTAGTCATCCAGGGTGGACAGCCTAATTTTGGTCCTCCAAGGGTGGACGGCCATCCTGGGTTGGTCGTTCAGAGGGAATGGCTGTCCTGATTTGGCCGTCCAAGGGGGGCGATCGTCATGGTTTGGTCGTCCTCGTTTGGCCATCCCGGAATGCTTTGTAGGATCTACCTATTTTTCTTTTTCGTATACACATTTTTTCAATGAGAAAAAATTAAGTGTTCATAGATGCTCATCTTTATCATTAATCGATGTAATTCTACTTATGTCAAAGAAATAGGCACACTCAAATTTTGAAAATAACTAGGTTGCCAAAACCATACTTGGTTTTGCTGAACATGGTCATGTCACTGTGTTGAAAGAAAAAATGAGTTGTTGAGACCATGCTTGTCTCAACGAATGTGGTTGGGCTAGTGTGTTGAGGAGAAAACTAGGTTATCGAGATCATGCTTAGTCTCGCCAAACGAGGTCGGGCCAGTTTGAAAACCACTCGATTGTGGAGATTGTTTGGATTTCACCAAATGAGGTTGTGTTAGTGTTTTGAGAAAAAATTGGGTTGCCAAAACTGTTCTTGGTTGCGTCGAAAGAGGTTGGACCAGTTTAAAAAACACTCAGTTGCCGAGACCATTTGGGTCTCGTCGAACGATGTCAGACCAGTATTTTTTAGAAGAAAACTGGGTTGCTAAGACCGTAATTGGTCTCGCGAAACGAGGTCAAGCCAGTGTTTTTGAGAAAAAAATTAGGTTGTTGAAACCGTACTTGATCTCACTAAACGAGGTCGGGCTAGTTTAAAAGTTACTGAGATTTAATCCAGGCTTTTCTTAAAAGTTGATGACTCTGAAGGTTGTTAGGCAGGCTACACCATCTAATGAGGCATGATATTGTTGACTTGGTGAAAACCTACAACGATTCTTGACTCTCCTCGACAAACTGTATTCAAATGCACGAGAAGATAAAATGTTGGCATCATACGAGGATAACATAAGATATATGTAGATTCCTTTTATGCCTTTTAGGCTCATCTTAATTTTTTATTCCTTTTGAATGATTTTTTAAAATTTTGCAAAAAGCTTGCGAGAGCAAATACCAGGAATCCTACACCTTTTGTGAGTTTATGGATAGGGTAAAGTTATCCCAATAAGGCTTTAGGGTGAAGATACTCTTCCTAAGATGATCAATTTAGACATGAGATTTCCTGCCCCTAGTGAGGAGAGTCATGCATACTTCAGTCATTGAACAAATTTTTTTGGGTATTCTTTAAACTCAGGATCCTTATAGCTAGACTATTTGGTATCTCATGATGCATGCATTGAACTTTTATTTTGTAAGACTTATGCATTTGTAGTAGAGTTGGCAGCTTAAAAAAGCCATGAATGATTAATCATTTAGGGTCAAGGATTTTTTTTCATTACTCTCTTTTCACAAATTAGGACATTTCTGATAAGTTTAATCCTACACTTAAGATTCTTACACTTTAGACATTTCTCGCCTTAGATTGATATAAGGTAGTGACACTCGGCTTCATCGAGATTTTTTTTCTCTAATTCCGCTTTGGTTTCAATCGACTAGTTATAGGAATATAAAAATAAGTCTCAAGGTACTCCTGTTGGGTTTAATGATCCCCATTGAGGCTTAAACTCTGAAGGATGAGCGTTTAAAGAGAATATATTCAATTGCGCCATCTACCTCAAGGTAAGTTTCATTGAGTCTTTGTCTTTAGCTCGGAGGAGCTTTATTCCTCACTCTTGCCATCATTTAACCTGAAGCCTAACAACCATGGGTCTCATGGGTTTTCGGTCCAGGAGAGATGCCCCTAACTATCAAACATATGCCTCCAAAAAACAATATGACCAAAGTCTGCCACCTTGTCATAGGTCTAGATATAAGTATTAGCTTTCTTTTAGCACACATTTTTCTATTCCAACATCTACCTCTAAAGCAGCCTTATAATTGGAGTTTGTCACCTCATCATGGGCTCATAGTAGGTGTTAGTCTAAAATGCACTGCTATTTTTTGTGCTTTTTTTTAACAAAATTTTTTATACTTTTTATCTTTTTCAATATTTTTGCCTATCGAAAAAAAAGAAAAGAACTTCTCAGGGGGGGCAACCTATTAAGAAGATTTGCATCGAAGGTATTCAACACCTAATTGTTTTTCTGTAGAGTTGGTTACATAGGTGGGTTCCACATGCTTTACTCACATGCATTGATAATGATCTCATGCCCTTATAATTCGTTTTTATATGCTTATGAGCTATAATCATTGGGCTAAAGTCTCTTGGCCTCACTGTATCGCTACATTATTTTATTTTAAGGACAACTGGGATGTGGCGACCATTGTGCGTCTCGCCGAATGAGCTCGAGGTAGTGTCAATAGGTAAATCAGACTTTCAAGATCACTTGGGTCTCACCAAATGAGGTCAGGCCGATTTGATATATGTATGCTTGGATGATAAGGGTTCCTTCTTGCTTAAGATATTTAGACTTAAGATGGCTTTACAATACCCCATCTATAGGTTCTGGATAGGTTCAAACTCTTTTGATGTGCCCCCATATGATTTTAACAGAAATGCATCATTAGAAATAGTCTGAAAAAATAAAAGAAAAGGGTTTGACAAAAGCTTCCTTAGTCTTGTCAATAGGAATAGTACGTTCATGCAATGAAGATGATGGCTTGAAGAAAGGAAAATCTTTTTAAATTTTTTTGTCTTTTTTTAGAATATTTCATTTTTTTGGATTTTTAAAATATTTTTAATTTTCTGAGATTTTTTATTTTTTGGAAAACTATTTACAAAGTTCAGGTCTTGGAGGCTCACCTGGGGCTAGGGGACGACGATCCACGCTAGACGTCCTTTTCCTTTCATAATGCTGTGAATCTGCTCTCATTTGTCGCAACCTTGCTTTGAGCACGACACTTCTTTGTAGGAGAAAAGATAGTAGAGTTTAGGTTGACTTTTAATGCCTGAGGTTCAATGTTGAGTTCATGCCATGGTAATGCCAATCTTGTATTGTTAGATATCGTTGGACCCTCTACTAAGCTGATTATAGTGGTCATCTTCTTGAAGTGCTTCACCATGACCCATATAAGCTCGTTTTGGTCTTTCTTCTCTTTGGGCCTCTTGTAACCCAAACTCTAAGTTCTCACTCTTGGTGTTGCACCGAGGGGTGTCTTTATTCCTTGTTGGTACTTTCCCAATCCCTTAAAAGGTTAATATCCCATATACAGAGCAATCTTCCACCCCTTAATATATTTCATGAATTGTTGATACTAGGGGTGAGATATGAGATAAGAGTCATCTATCAAACCTTTTAGCCAAAAAACCTTGGGCCTTTTAGAAAGATTCATGATTGATACTTTGTTTGGTTGAGATGATGTCCTATTCATGATTAAGTTAGATGATGAGGTCACTTTTTCTTTTGACCACACAGTCGGCATATCAATTTGTCATTTGGGTCTGGACAACATGGACTATACTGTATGAATGGTAGACTTATCAACATACACTACCACGATCTGATCCTACCGCAGTATTTTCACACACGGGTGGAATATTGAAGGGACAACCTTCAAATGACTACCCAACAACAGTTCGTAGGAAGGTGGCATATCTACCATGTGGAAGAGGGTTTTCTAGACAATGTGGCCAATTCCGACATCCAATATTACAGACTCCATTGTAATTGTGGCATTGGTGTTATATTCGCTAATCTAGATCACATGTTTCTCTAGTTTTGGTTTTGATATATCTAGTCACTTAGCAGTAATTACCAGACAAATATTCATTCCACCCCCACC
The DNA here is from genome assembly GCF_984573655.1 of Nuphar pumila. NCBI lineage: Eukaryota > Viridiplantae > Streptophyta > Magnoliopsida > Nymphaeales > Nymphaeaceae > Nuphar > Nuphar pumila. Next base: position 124,794,663 of record NC_143253.1, read on the forward strand.
ATCCATGAGACAGTTTGTAACTGACATCCCCTTAATTTGTACAGTGATGTACAATGACTTAGTGTGGGAAGTCATAGGCTTAGGCACATCGTCCTTCAAAAATGAGGCTGACATCTCAGTCATGGCTTGTGAAATTAGAGAAGCCAATACTTTTGGTTGAGTATTGAGAGGAACCTTGACCTTCTTCATATTATCTTCTATTGTTTCTTTGTGTTCACTAGAAACCCTTATCATATCCAATATTGAGATACTGGAAGGTGTCTTTGCTAGTTGAGTTTCAATATTATGTTCTCTTTTTAGTTTTCATGGATTTCTTTAGGACTTCTTTACTAGTCTTGGAATGGGTGGCAATCTAGTGAGGCATCAAAGGAGCTGGTTTCCTCATGGCTTCTGCTTGATAGGTCTTTCCTAAACATATGACCTGACTCACATTACCTTCGAGCCGCTTCTTCTTTAAGGAGAGTACTGAGAGATTGTCCATTTTGGTACTTGTGTCTCTATTATAGAATGTTGGGGGAGGAGCCCCAGTATAATTCTTGTCTGGTAGGTCCAATGGATCACACTTATCTTAGAGGCATTTCTTGAGATCTCTTCACTCTTTTCTCATAGAACTTGCCTTTTATTCACCCTCCTTCCTCCTTGATGGCATACTTGTCTGACGATAGGCAACTGATGAGCTTTGCTTACAAGGGCTTAGGGAAAACAAACTATTGTGTTGGTGGATGGTCCTTGCTCAATGGTTTGTTCCAGAGACCAATTGTCCCTTTGTTCACAAGCTTGAACATCTCTTTATGTATCATGTGGTGGAAAAGGCTTTGTAAAAATGCCTTAGTCATCATTTTTTCAATTTTGTTGTTTCTCATCAATGAACAATTCTCCACTCTCAATATTGTTCTATATGATGTGCTTGAGGACAAAGCATTCTTTGGTATCGTGACCCACTACTTTATGGTATCGATAATGTTTTGACGGGTCCTTTCCCTTCATTTATGGTGGATTTTGCACTTCAGGCAATTTTATTATGTTATTTTATAATAAGAGGTTCAGAACCTATGATCAGGGTTGTTTGAATTTTGTGAACCTTCAGTCCTTGGTCCATTTTGGGTTTCCACCATATTCGCTTTCATTTTTGTTCTGTTTGTTAAGGGCACCTCTTTGCTTTTCTGTCTTCTAGCCCTGGTAGCCCTACTTCTGACCCTGATAGTCCTGCTTTTGGGGATCCTATCCTGAGACTTGGGCTACATTGACTTGGCTCTTAGACGAGTTTGACTTCCTATAGATATTGTTGTTATTGTTGCTCTTCAATAACCCATCATACACTCTCCTTTTTATACTCACTTCAAAGGAAGTAGCTTTCTATATGAGCTCGACATATGTCTCTACTTGAGACATGATGATAAGGCTCCTTAATAGTTGGGAGAAATCATCCATAATTATAACCAGCGCATGCAAGTCTGAGATCAGCTTCTTCATTTTGCTGGTTATAGACCTCCATCGGTTTATAAACTTGTGGGCACCCTCCTCTTTTTTTTTCTGCTTGAACTCTTGGAGGTTCTAGAGATTCAGGGTGGCAGACCAATCAAATGACTCTTCTTTCAAGCTCTTGGAGAACAAATTGTTTAGTCTCTTATCGTTATTTCAATATTTGGCCATGATTCTCATAAATAGTGCTAGGTGAGTTCTTAGATCACCTTTCTCGTCAAATTTTAGAAACTTAGAAAGAGCCTTATTGTCTTCATCATCATACCCTTCAGGTAAGACAACCTCCCTAGAATACTTCCTTCGGTTCATATCCACATATCTCATTGTGGTGTTGAGATTCTGGACCATGTCTTCTAGGGTTTTGATTTTCTTGTCTGACTCTGAGGATCTAGTGTGGACCGAGTGAGTTACATGGTGTCTATGAGCTCTCCTCCCTCGACCGAACGTTTGGGATTCACCCCAATATTTTTGTTCTTAGGGCGTCTCTAGCTTTTTCCTCTTTCCATGCCTCTTGGGCCCGCTGGTATTTTTCTCTCCATTGTATTTTCATCCACTCAAGTCTTTGTCATCCTTGTCCAGAGGGAAGGTAAAGCCAAGATAGGTTTTTCAAACTCGTAACATAAATTACACGAGCGGGTTATGCAAATAAGACAATAGAATATGTACAATTTTCTATTTTAAGTTAATAATGATTGAATAAATAATTAAAATACAAATGAACCAAACTAAGAAGTACCTTCTTCGAACTCGAAAGTCTATTTTTTTAGCTTTAAGTTCTTTCTTCTTCGTTCGACAACACCTTCGCTAGGATATGGTAGCTTCTTGCGATGGTTCCGACAACACTCCTGCACAGTTAGGATATTTAGAGAGAAGAAGGTATGGTAAAGCTCATGTTCGTTCTCTATTGTATCAATGCTCAGTCGTCTAAAGTTCGAATCTCCCAACCTTAGGGGTGAGCCCCTATTTATAGCTTTTTGAACAAGATCCGCGTCATGAGACCTTTGGATTCAGATCCAACCCCAAACAGATCTATATCTATCCCCTGATGGGGGATGAGACTGATCCAAAAGAGCCTTTTTTCTCGAAAATTTTAAAAATGGTGAAGAAAGGACGAAAAAGATAAGAATAAATCATTTGGCTTATCCGAACCTTCAAATTGCGGGAGAAGTAAAAGGGTTTTGGCCGTTCTAAGTGGGACGGCTGTCCTATTTTAGCCATCCAAGGTGGGATGACCTAATTTTGGTCATCCAAGGGTGGATGATCGTCCAGTGGGACGACCATTCTAGTTTGGTCATCCAGGGGGGGGATGATCGTCCTGGAATGCTTGGTAGGATCTACTTGTTTTTTCCTTTTTGTATGCACATCAAGGTCAGGTTTGGAAACAATTCATTGGATGTAGTAGATTGGAAGTGGGGAATACCCAGTGTTGGAATAGATGCAATAGTAGGAAATAATGGAACTAGAATAGTATTTGACGACTTCAGTTTTAAGTTTGACTTCCCACTTAGATGAGGTGGTAGTTACCAGGTATTATACAAGTTCCCACAATGTTGACTGCTCCAGACGACCTTCCTAGTGCTTAGGGATGGCAATGGATCAAGGCAGGGGCGGGGGATGGGTCTCCACCCTGCTCTGTCTCAAGATTAGAACCTCAATCCCAGCCTCCATCCCCGCACGGGAATGGATTTTAACCTCCACCCCGCCTTCATCCTCGTTTCATGCCCTCCATCCCCGGTTCAAACGGGGATGAGACAGGGCGGGGACCCGTTTCCCCGTAGTCTATTGCCATCCTTTAGAAGGGCCAGGGATGAGGCTAGGCGGGGACGGGGCGGGGCGGGGAAAATTGTAAGTCCATCCCCGAACGGGGATGGATTTTAACCTTCGTCCCCGCCTCCATCCCTGTTTCATACCCTTCATCCCCGGTCCACTGCCATCCCTACTAGTGCTCTTATTGGTTAAATTTCAGCTTTTCAGCTACATTCCAAACAGACACACAAGTGAAAGTGGTAATTCCTTAGCTAAATCGTTTCACTTATCCCAAACAACCTTGTGGATTTGTTAAAATCACAAATTTAGGTGATTTAAGAGATTCGATACCTAAAACTCATAGGCTATGTCACAATTGCTGATGTGAGCCAACTTATAAGATCATATATTGTCTTATGGCCTTGCTTGGCCACAATCATTTCGACCTTTTTTTTCTATAACGTTTTGCATATAAGGCTTTGCTTGTGAGCCTAAGTGGTTTTTATTAAGGTAGTGCAACACTGTAATTTGTAAGGGAACTCAACTCGGCTAAGTGATTGAGGTCCTATCTTGCCCAATTAGATTAGTGAGAACATGATGTATGCTAACAATCCCAAGCAAAAATATACTAATACTTTCTCTATATCCTCTTATACAAGCATCCTCCAAATGTTCAACATACATGTGCAATAAAATTACTATAACTTATTAGATTAATTCGGAACTCAATTTGAAAGTCATATTTTGATGTGGAATCTCATCAACAACTTCTTTATTTCATAGATATTGGGCTGCAATTGACAAACACATGATACTTGGGGCCTCCAGTGAATAAAGACGACATTCCTTTTTTCCCTCGTCAGGCAGATTCCTTCTTTTGCTCCTCAACCTACTGGGTATTAGCAGCGGTTTTAAGTTGTTGTTCCCCTCCCAAGGGGGTTGGCTATGGTAAATCAAAAGGCTTCTCAACTGAGTTATATCCCCCAAGCCAAGTGGAGCATGCATGAAAGAGTCAGATGCTTCTTATATTCTTTTTCCTGGCACAGCTGTGCCATTCTGGACTTGAACTAGAGACCTCTCCCCCGTAAAGTAAATCATCGCACCTCTCCGCAAGAAATCGGGATCTAATCCCATAGAGATGATAAATCCTTCTCCATATATTTTTTCACATGTACAAGTCCACATATAGTTATTTTTTATATTTACACGGAAAAATCATCCTCGGGATCAGAGTTCTAGCCGTGTTAGCTTTGCCTGCCGTACTTACGATCATTGTCCTAACAGCTTAAAATCATGCGGGCTTATCCCTTGCCCCCAGTGAATCGTCACGCTTCAACTTGTGCAAGGGGTGACCTCCTTGAGATTTGAACCTAGACCGCCTGCCTAGAGGCGTAGGCCTCATCCCACTGCGCCAAACCCCTTTGGGGTCACATATCGTTGGTTTACTACTGAGAACTCAGAGTAATAAAATTGTAGTAGAAACGACCCTTGAGCAAACAATGAAACAATGGCTTTTGAAAACTGCCTAAAAAAATAACCAGGATATTTTTTGAAGGAGCCTTACGGTTTACCTAACATTCCATATCAGAGACTACCTTTCTAAAAATCCTGATACAAATAGGACTTTCTATGAAACTGCCTGTGTTAACATAAGTTTTTTTTTAAATGCCAATAATACCTTTCATCCACTGAACTGGAACTCAAACCCAAAACAAATTAGATAGGGTTCAAATCCAAATTTTAGACCTAATTAGGAAACACATCCATTTAAGACCTGACTTGTTTACATCTGACCTGATTCACCCAAGATGCTCACATGAACGAGTCATTTTTTTTTTCAACTTTTGAAAGATGAGAATATTTATTTTTTCAAACTTTTAAGAGGATTTTCTAAGTGATCCACAATATTTATATAATGATGAAAATAATAATTGGATTTTATATATGATTTGATAATGTGTTTGTACCTTTTAGGCAAATAACCTATAGGTCGGTGTATTTCAATTTAAAAAATCATAAATTTTGACAAATTCATCTTGGTAGCGCTATCATTATTTACCTAATTGTGATAGACTAATTGATCATAAGTTGCATTGTGGAAATTCATAAAATAAAGTAGATGTGAGATCTACTTGTTAAGACCTTGTATTAATATTGAGAGATTTTGTGAGTAGATATGTTTTATGAAAATCCTAATATATGAAGAAATGCTGAGAAAATATATAATCATTTGATTATAAATCTATTATATAATTATAATGTTATTAATGCTGGAAGAGATATATCCCAATTAAAACATGTGTGTCATTGACAATTTTATGTATGCTAAGGATCGTCTAACCAAACATAGCAATAATCATAAGCTGGGGTGAGCTAATTAATGTATTCAAAATTCAAGCAAGAGCATTGACATTTCATCTAATCTTGTATAATTCAATATATGTATGAGATATTTATAAGAGTAAATCCATTGTACTCGAAAAAGGTACAATGATGAAAAACGAAAATATGATTTCTGTCCAAAGTTGAGTGAATTTGTCATCCTTAGACATAGATCACCTGCTTGATGATTGAAGAAGAAAATTGTGACAACCCACTTTGCAGTAGATGCTAAGTTGACAACTCAGACTCTGGCTAGTATTAAAGCTAAATTGCTTGAAAATTCTTAAATTGATATACTATTTTGGCAATAATCTTATGTTCACAAAGTTTTGTGTAAACACTATGATCACTTGAAGTGAAAGTGTCTATTATAGAGTTTAAAATGCCAAATAAGATTCTTAATTCAAAGCTCACACTGTTTGAGGTCTTAGACTGACTATGAGTAAGGTCTTGTTCTTTTCATTCCCATGTAAAGAAAAGTCTTCACATGAGAATGACAGATTTCTGAAAAATTATGCCAACTCAAATTTTCATGTGAAAGCTTTCACAAGGAAAGAGATCAAAGATTTACACACAAATAAATGGTAAGTGGCGAGTAAAAATTAATGAGCCAACTTGTGCCAGCATGGTACTTTGTCACCATGATGATTTGATGTTTGTTTCATTCATGGTGGAAAAAAATTACATCATGTAAGTTGCATGAGACAAACTAGGCCTAAGTAACCCTATGGAGGTTCAAACTCAAAAAGTACATTTACTTATGCACTAGAATTTAACAAATAGCCTCTTATTTTGTTGTTTCATAATTTTGACCTAGGTGGGAGATTGTTGTTTTCTTTTTCTCAAAATTATGTGGTTATACCTAGTATTTCTAACCCCTTATTACATTTTTTTATGTTTATTTTTATAAAAAACAATAACATAAAGACAAATGTATAAAAGTATTGTGTTGACCCCGGATCAAACCCTGTGTATATGTAGCCTTTAGAGGTGGGCTACGTAAACCAGGGTGGTCGTAGAGCTCACCTGAGGTTTTCCCTCACTTCGGCAAGGGTTCCTCTTCGTAAAAAAAAGGTCTTAATGTATTGGTTTGGTTGGGAAGCCACCTCCCCTTTTTATTGGCCTTGTTGAGTGGTCATATAATATTGATTTTGTTGGGTGATCACCTCTCCTTCTTATTGGACTAGCTGAGTAGCTACCTCCTATTGGTTTTGTTGGATGGGAAGTGGCTAGCTCTTTTTTTATTGACTTTGTTTGATGACTATAGGGCTGTCAATCAGTTGGGTTAAGCTTAAGTTGGGGATGATCAAGACCCACTTATATAAGTGATAAGTGGGTTCTGGTTTGGGTTTGAGTTTTGTGAGGTCACTAAACTAGAATCCTAAACTTGGGCTCACAATTTGACACACACACACACATATATTACTTAGGTCGGGTCGAGTACCCGGCAAAAATCATGAGCCAAATAACTCGACTTGCATATTGCTCGGGTCGGTTACGGGTTGACCCAAATATTATTTGCATAGGCACTTTCCATGCCCATACCCGAAAATTCAGGTTCGAGTTGGGCCGGGTTCACAAACTAGACTTGTTGACAGCCCTACATAACTGCTACCTATTGGTTTTGTTAGGTGGCCATCTCTCCTTACAATTGGTCTTGTTGGTAGTCACCACCCACCATGCACCTATTAGTTTTGTTTGGACAATAGGCTTGGTCATGTAAATGCCGGGCCATTGATCGGGCCGGCCGTCCCGATGGCCCAGTTCTTAATGAGCTTGGGTTTGAAGAGAAGTAGGCCGGGTCCGGCCTGACCCAATTTTAAAATGCATAAAATGCTCGACTGAAATTACGAGTTAATGAAAGAATAGTAAGTTTCCATGCAGCTAATTCTTAATTAGTGCAACTAATTAGGTAAAAAGTAATAATTAACAAATAACAAGTTCTTATGCAACTATTTAAGTAAATAATAATAGTTATTCAATAAATTTTTAGAATATTTATATTATTAAAAAAAATAATAACTCAGGCTCATAGGACCAGCTCGATAGCCCGCAGGCCGACCCGAGCTCGGCCACGTATATAACGGTTTCGACCCAGTACCTAACAGGCTTGGACCTAAAATCATGGCCCAAACCCGACCCATGGCGGGCTGAGACGGCCGCCGGGCCTGTTGCCCACCCCTATCTGCAACAACCCATTATCGGATCCCTACGAGAAACCCGATCCGGATCTGACGAACGGCGTGTCGTCAAGCTCCCGCCCTTTCTGCATTCCGCTGCGTTGTAGGAAACCCTAGAGCAGAGTCGGAGGGAGACGCACAGAGGCATCAGGAAGTTCACCCTCCGCATCCACTCCATCGACGTCCCGAAGGAGGGAGGAGACGCCAGAAACCCTAGGGCGGACGGGAGGGACTCGGCTGGCCATGGTTTTTCCGGCGGGTGCTCTCCTTCCACCGCCCCTCCCGCCTTCCCCTTCTCCCTCGGCGGCCCTAAAATCGAAGAGACCAGAGGGATCCTCCATCACTTCCGCAATGTCTCCGAGCCGCCCGCCTCCGTCTGCTCGCTTCCCGTAAGCCTCAGACCCTCTCTTCCTAACGTGTCTGTTCTGAGCCAGAACCTTCTGGGACGAAGATTTTGTGCTAGAGAGTTTCGATGATCGGGAAATGCCGATATTATGAAATTACGTGTTTGTGATTTCTTTACTAGCGCTTTTGGATGAAAGTAATGAAGTTTTTCGAGTTCTACCTATCTTTTTCTCTTCAGGTTGGGCGTAGCACTCTCGTGTGCATTCTCGCGGTGGCGAAATACATGAGCTACGCGGATTTCTGTAACTTTTGTGGTTCTCATGTCGAGCACATGGTCGAGATGCATGTCATTAGGTATTGTTCTCGATCGCGATACTTTTTTAGTTTGGATTTCATTCTGTTCGATTTGGATTTGTTTCATTCTGTTCGATTTGGGTTTGAGTTATTTCGTTGATGTTCGTTCGGATGCCCGATTACGGATCTAACATGGTTTCTTGCTGGATTGAGATTAAAAGACAATGATTTTGGTGTGTTCGTATGACGAGTTGGGATTTTGGTCTTGATTTTGAATGGATTTGAACGCAGGGATGATGCAATGGACGATCGGTGTAGTATTTTGATTACTTTTGATGATCAGAGCAACACGGATGTTTTCTGTTTCCGCTTCAATGGCAAGAAATTCCCATCCGCTGAGGTTTGCTTGGCAAATGCTACCATATTCTAGTACTCTTTAATTAATTAAATCCAGTAATTCTTAGACGTGAGCGAACACCTCTCTCTCTCTCTCTATGCGCGCGTGTGTGTGCATGTGTGGGAAAATATAGTGTTTGGAGCACTGGTTTCAAAGTGTCAACCTGCCCTGGTGAGTTACAGACATCAACCCTTGCAGGCTGAAGTGTGTCATATTATTTTCTCAGTGGATGTGCAATATACCGAATCAACTGAGCTCGCAGGAACTCCTCCACCAGGATTAACAGAATTGCCGTCGTGTCCAGTTTGCCTTGGTGAGCGAGATTTTTTATCCTTTTCTTCTTTTAAAGGCTTTCTTCTTGCTGGAAGTGCACATCCACATGAAAATTTATGCAGTACGCGATGAATCCCAAAACAAACACCTTTGCTATGATATTCTGATGCAAGAATGATCCGAACAATCATTAAGTTCTTCTAAAAGGAAATTTTAGTGCTGGAAGCAAATGGTCTTTTTACATTCCAAATTCATAAGTTTTAAACCCTTATTTATCTTAAAAGAAAAATCTCTTCCAAAAGAGAAAATAAGTTTCAACTTTTAAGCCCTCCTTTTACCTTGAGGCGGGATGGTTTTTGCAAGAATCAAGATAATCTATCTGGTGTTAATTTCCATTTTAAATTTAATAATTCCAGTGATACATGAGCTCAATATGTGCATTCAGCCGATTCTTTGTTCCTGGGCATTTGTTATTGCAGCTGTAAGTGACAAGGTGATTGTTTTGTTACCTGACAACCCTTTGAAGTGATATATGATTAACAAAGCAGTTTGGTGTTGGCACCCCAAAACGGGGCCCATAAGGACAAGCAAGGCCCCTAGACTGTGGACCACTAAAGCTCCATTAGTCATTTATTCAAAACTTAAGGAATAACCAAAATTGAGAACATTGGTAGCATGATGTATGGAGGGAGGGAGGGAGATCTCTGTTATTCATCATTCTTCTGAAGGCAAGAATGGACCTTTACTGCAGGCTGTCTCCTTGCTTTTGGCTCATTCTGTTCACTCTCAATTGACAACACTTGATAACCTACAAGCTAGAGGCTTCAATCTTGGGGGTTGCTTGCCTTGCATGTAAGTGTTGGTTTGGTTATTCCTGTATTTGCTCACTTTACATTATTTGATTTCTGCCATCAAAGGAGGCAAATGGACTGCAAGATGTCCAAATCGTAGGCAATTTCATTTGGGATTGGCAGAAGTGGATAGAGTTAAGTAATGGAATAAAAAGGTCATCACCATTAGGACTGGTCCAAGGTCTAGCAAATGATCAACCGTCTGCTGTATCTTCAAGAAAAGTTGCACATTTGTGTGCCCTTCTACTTTCATGGCATTTCTTAAAAAACAACAGTTTAAAAATATGATCAAGCAGGGAAAGACAAAACTCACTGCAAGATATGTCCTTCAGGCATTCAGCATTGTCCCATTTTGCACTTCTGCTTCAGCTATGCAGTTGTGAAAATTGTATTATGCCTAAATCCCTTAAAAATACAATAATAGCAAACCTTTTAAATATGAAATGATGCACCTTCCAGAACATTTTAGACAGTGTACTCTTCATATAACACATATAAAGTTGTAAATGTTAAGATTTTATATATATATATATATATATATATATATATATATATATATATATATATATATATATATATATATATATATATATATATATATATATATATATATATATATATATATATATATATATATAAAAACTGAAATACCCATCCGGGGTATTTCAGTCATTTCCTGTAATAGGCGTCAGCCCATTAGGGGCTGACTAACTTTTAGTTCTTTTTGTTTTTTTATTTACAGCTGAAAATCTTTTTCAGTGATGGGACAGCTCCAACTAGCTTTTGGAGCTATGTGACCGTTGGGAGCAGCCCAACTGCCCATTGGAGCTTTCCCCTCTTGGCTCATTTGCTTTATAAAAAGGCCTTGAAGGCCATTGTAATTCTAATCTCTTGGACAGTTTCTCCACTCAATAATATTTATATTTTGACCCTTGTGTGGGTGGTTTGTATTATTCAATCAAGTATTCTACTTGATTGAAGTGTGTTCTTGTTTGTCCATAAGCGACGACTTTGGATTTAGCTCATTTCGTTACCTGGTATCAAAGTTTTGATGCTCCAAAAGCAATCTTTCAAGAGAGAGATCGTGATAACATCAAGAAGAGGATCATGAGCTTGACGAGTATAACAAATCGTGGATTGCTGCATCGGGAAGCGCATCATCTTTCAAGCAATTGTGTATTACATTCATTTCCTCTTCCTCTTTTATTTTTTTCTTTTCTCCTCATTGTAAAAGAATGGAGAATGAAAGACAATGATGTAGGCATCCATAGTAAAACACAAAATTTCGGAAAAGGAATTATGGGGTTTGGTGGATGGCTTCGAAAAGAAACCTAAACTCATTTTTACTAAAATTGAGAATGGGAAGAAAGTTGCCCTCAGAGAGAGGAAATGACTAAAGTTGTTTTCAATTAGGAAAAAAGATGGAAAGAATGGAGGATGGGTCATTATAAGATTATTGGATGACTCATCAATAGTGTGGATATTCATAAATGTTTTAGCTTAACAAAATTTGATTTCGCTAGTGATGCATGAAAATATCTGAAAGACATGTATAGTCTTAAAGATATTGCCCGCATATGCAATGTTCAAAATAAGGTGAGAACAACGACTCAAGGAGAGATGCGTATTAGAGAATATTACAATGCACTCTCTTTTCTTTGGGATGAATTGGCTCTTCTTGAGCCAAAATGACATTGTTCTCAAGATGTAGAACTCCGTGAAAACCAAATTAAAATGAAGTATTTTTATCAATTTGTGAATGAGCTTAGGCCTGAATTTGAGAGAATTAAGTCGGCTCTCCTTCATAGAGGAGGTGTGCCATCCATAGTCGAAACTCTTGAGGAATTGATTATGGAAGAAAATAGATTTAAGAAGTCATCCACCTCAAAGGATGAAGAAACTGTATTTGTTATGTCAAAGCTCGGTAATCATACTAAGAGTTACAAACCTCCTCATTTTTTTTAAAATGAGAATGAGATAAACCCCAACAACTATGAAAGGAGCGATAAAAGGAGTAATCATGAGTACAAAAAGGGTGGTAAAATTATATGTTATCATTGTTATGAACCGGGACACATCAAACCCTTTTGTCTAAAAAGAAAGAAAGAAGATCATCGAGATGATAAGAGAGTTATTTTCGTTGAAAGAAGTCATGTAGACAACTCCAAATACATTGGCTCACTATCCTTGGCTCAACTAATGGAGGCGCTACAACTAATATTCAAAACTCAAGCCTCTTCCTTCTTGGGGGCGGCTGTATCCACAAATGGTGACCCTGGGAAGACTTCTTGGATCTTAGATTTCGGTGCTTCTTTTCATATGACTCCAAATGAGTTCATATTATCTGAATGTTACTCTAACCCAAAAAACTCTTATATTTCAATCGTCGATGGAATATCCTTAAAAATTAAAAGTCTTGGGATTTTTAAAAAACAACTAAACTTTCACATGTCAAATATTAGAGTTGTGCCAAAATTAAATTTGAATCTTTTATCTGTTTCACAAATTGTGGACCATAGTTGCAAAATATTATTTTCATCTAATGATTGTTTAATACAAGATCTTTAGTCCAAGAAGCCGATTGGGCAAGACCATAGAAGCAGAGATCTTTATGTGATGGACAATCTTGAGTTATCAAAAAAATATTTTTGTAATTTTGTGGAAAAGAAAGATATAAAAATTTGACACAGAAGACTAGAACATCTTAGCGTGTCCAAATTACAGTTGTTTCCATTTCTTACTAGTTATAAAGAAAAAGATTTGGTTTGTGAAGATTGCATTCTTGGCAAAATGAAGACTTTACCCCTTTGAGCAAAGACACTTTATATCCAAAAATTCATTTGAGTTAGTACATTCGGACGTATGGGGACCGACTCCGGTTATATCCAAAGGCGGGTATCATACTATGTTGTGTTTGTGGATGACTATAGTAGACATTCTTGGATCTTTTTCTTTAAGCAAAAGTCAGAAGTATTTGCTTCCTTTAAAAAAATTCATTACTATGTAAAGACTCAATTCAAAACCAACATTCAAATGTTTAGATCTAACTCCGGGGGGAAATTTGTATCAAAAGAATTAAAAAAAAAATCATTTAAATGGGATTATTCATAAAAAATCTTGCCCATACACTCCTCAACAAATTGGACTAACTGAAAGAAAGCATAAACATATTGTTGAGACTACTAGAACACTTCTTATATCAAAACATGTTTCAAAAATGTTTTGGGCTGAAGCTGCTTTTACGGTAGTTTATTTAATAAATATAATGCCCTAAAAAAATATTGAAAATATATCCCCTAATGAAAAAGTGTTTAAAACATCTCTCGATTATAAAATGTTGAGTCTTTAGATGTAAATGTTTTATTCTTACCCATAAGAATGACAAACTTTCTCAAAAAGCAATCCCTTGTGTCTTTTTAGGCTATGCCGAAAATCAAAAGGGATATGAATGTTATGTCATATAAAGGAACAAATTATATGTTTCACGAAATGCTACTTTTCTTGAAAATAAAAATGGTTTTTGCAAACAAAAGATTCAAGAGAACTATGATTATTCATTTCTTTTTTACCTTATCAACGAACATGAAAGATGTGAAAACATTCATAATGAGCATGAGAGTGACAATGAAGACACTCATGATGCAAGTGAGAATGTAAATAATGATTTATTTCATGGTAACATACAAACCTATACTCAACGTACCGAAGATCACCCACCATGTGCTTTAGAAAGACATTCTCAAAATCATGATGGAGACCCTACTAGTATTAGAAAATCAGTAAAAATTTTAAAAGCTCCTAGTAGATTTGTGTCTTATAATTCCTTTGAACCTAGCTATAGATCATGTCTCATGGTTATACACTCATATACAAAACCATCATCCTATCATGAAGTTAAAAATCATCAAGAATGGGTTAAAGCAATGAATGATAAATTAGAAGTTTTAGAAAAGGCAAAATCTTGGGAAATCCAAACGTTACCTAAATGAAGAAAAACTATAGGATGTAGATGGGTCTACAAAATGAAAACTATATGAGATGAGACATTAGAAAGATATAAAGTTAGACTGGTAGCTAAGGGATACAATCAAGAATATAGAATTAACTACGATGAGACCTTTGCCCCAGTTGCTCGAATGACAACTGTTAGAACTCTTATATCTATAGCATCCATTAAAAAATGACATATCTTTCAAATAAACGTAAAAAATACCTTTTTGAATGGTAATCTGCACGAAGAGGTCTATATGGATTCTCTACCAGGTTTGAGTTTAGCACATGAAAAATTCTTCGACTACGAAAAGCCCTGTATGGCTTAAAATAAGCTCTCAAAGCTTGATATGATAAGTTTAGTAATGTGATGACACAACTTCATTTTAAATCTTGTTTTACTGACACTGCATTGTTTGTTAAGTCTTTCAATGCATGAATGATTATGCTACTACTCTACGTAGATGATATGATAATCACAAGAGGTGATAAGCAGAGAGTTAATCATATCAAAGATACTCTTAAAGATAACTTTGATATGACAAATCTTGGCTTTTTATGATATTTTCTTGGAATTGAAATAGCTTACTCACGTCGTGGTTACTTTTTGTCACAGACTAAATATGCAACAAAAATCATTGAGCGATCAGGACTATCAGATGAAAAACGGGTTGACACTTCAAGGGTCATAAATGCAAAAATGAAGAAAGATGATGGAGAACCTCTGCAAGATGCAGCCTCATACAGACAAATGATTAGAGCTTTGTCTTACCTTTTTATTACTTGTCCTGATATTTCTTATGTTATTCACTGTGTTAGTCAATTTCATCATGCTCTCACTGCAATACATATGAGTGCTCTAATGATAATTATTAAATATATTAAGAATTTCATAAGTCATAGATTGTTTTTATCACCTTCTTGCTCGTTAGAAGTCATTGCATATTATGATTCTAACTGGGGAGGAGATGTAAATGATAGACGCTCAACTACTGGTTTGTGTGTCTTTGTAGGTGATTCTCTCATCTCATGGCGACGTAAGAAATAATAGAAGATGTCTCTTTCCTCCACTAAAGCTGAGTATCGCGCATTGGCAACAACTATATCTGAATTAGCGTGATTGCGATAACTGCTGGAGGATTTGGGGATTCACATCTCAAGACCTTCCAGACTATGTTATGACAACAAGAATGTTGTATACATTGCGAGCAATCATAAGTTCCATGAGAGGACAACACACATTGAAATGGATTGCCACTATGTTCGTTAAGAATTCCTGAAGAAGACTATCAATTTGCCTTATGTTCCATCAGAGTATTAACTTGCGAACTTCTTCACCAAAGCATTTTCGTCACTTAGATTTCACTTTCTACTTGGCAAACTCTAAGTTGTTCCACCGTGAGTTTGAGGAGGGTGTTAAGATATATATATAAGTATATATATCAACATATATATATTTGTGTAAACAGAAATACTCGTTCGGAGTATTTCAAAATGCCCATTAGGGGCTGACTAACCTTTAGTTCTTTTTTGTTTTTTTATTTTCTGCTTTTTGAACTTAAGTTTCAGCTTTTTCTCTGCCCCGGGTCACATATGTGACCGTTGGGAACAGCCCAACATAATTGAGTTTGCCTTATGGATGTAGGGATAATGACTGAATAATTGTCAAGATAAGGTGACACAAAGTCAGCTAGATAATATTACAAGAAAACCCCTACAAATAATGATATTTCTGTTACATTATTTGCATTATATGTTTGTTACGAGTGTTTGTTGAATTTCCCAAGTCAAATAGAGGGAAAATGTTTCTGCTTGTTTTTGGCACAATTGGTTTGTCGAGAACACTCTGTTCATTTGTGCCTTACAGGTATGACCTACATATGTAAGTAGTTAGAAACATATTCTGAATCAAGCGACTGAGTGTATAATGGGTTTCTTAAGTGCTTCACAGGTAAGTTAATTGTATATGGTTTTTAAATGCTTTTGAATTTGGATAATACCAGTCGGGCTAAAATTTTGACAAGTATCCAAAATCCAAATCTGATTATGAATTAGATATGGCTTGTTCCATCACATCTGACTGAACGATTTGGGATCTGGTCAGATGTTCGAACGGAATCCGAACAGTTAGAATTTCTATTGTAATGAATACAAATTTGATCAGAATGGGTATCAAGCTTGAATTCAATTTTCAAAGTGATTCAAAGAATCAACCAATTGGGACAATCAAGCTGAATTGGCCATTTTTTAACTAGTAAATGGACGTATGTCAATAAAATATAAAAATAATATTAAAATTATTTTGAAAATATTTGAAAAATAAATCAAATAAGCTTGTTTCATATTGTTTATTTGCTGATACGGTACTAAATTGATTCGCCGATTCGCAACTATACTGACAATAATGGATAATACCAAAATTATTGCATACTTTATCGAGGGTTTTGCTTAATTAAATTAAATACAGGTGGAATAGGACATTAATTCAAGTCGATCGTGTAAATAAAAAGGAACATTCCAATAATACCCTCAGCATTTTATTAAATCCCAGGACACCCAAAGGAACTCGAAGACGTGGACGGTAATTCTTGCTATGGCTTAATTTATGGGTTTATCACTCCTCTTAGCCATTCTCCACCATGGCTGAATACATTATGACGTGCTGACACAGAGTTTCTTGGTCTGAAAATGTTCTTGCCCTAATTTGTGACATGCTGGTCATTTAAATGATTTACACTATTAACGGTAATTAATAATTCAAATAAAAAATTAAGACAACCAAACTATGAACTACTGTAAATTAAGCTGAGAATAATCTAAGTCTCTCTAGGAAACTAACAAAAACTAAACATTACAAAAACACAAGGAAATAAATAAAATCAGGTTTAACTAATTAATCTCAATACCTAGTTTTCTATATATTTTGGATGTAAATCTAAAATTAGATCCAAATGTAATCTTGCTCCATACATTTGATAGACCTAGATCTTTAAGTTTCAACCATCATCAGGTGTTCTACTCGTAATTTGTATCAGTTTAGCTAAGTTCGATGTTAATGTTGTTGTTGCTGTTGTGTAAAACAAACACTATCACCCACACCCCCCTCTCAAATGGGAAACGTGTTCGTTGAGAGGGGGGGGGGGTCTGACGTTGATTTTTGGGCTTCTTGCTGTGGTGGGCCATGCAAAAATGCATAGAATGTTGTGCATTTCTGCGAGCACTTCGAACTGACCCTGTAGTGCTTGAAAAAAAAAAAACTTCCACAGCTTCTGTTAGATGCCCATTATGCCATTATGAAAAAAAAAAGGATGCACTAATTGTAAATGCAAGAGGACACACAGCATAGCACATAGACACGCACTGTGTCAAGCTGACACTAGTCAAACACATTTTGCACTTTTAATTGTATGTTTTAGTTTTCATTTTTAATGTTATTTGTACGCTTTCTTAATAACACTTGAGTTTAGTATTAATTTGTACATGCACACCTAATATATTTTTTAGATATTTATAATATAAGACTGCTTAAAATGTTTGTCCTTATGTACCACTTTTGTTAAACTGGATAAATCTAACTTTAAGCCTTTTATATTATCATTTACAATATTAAATTGATTGAAATGATTAAAACATCTTCAGAAGTAGTGATAATTTAAAAAATATTAAGTTGTTTTTAAAAGTGAAAAAATTCACCCCTACTTTTTAAAATATATAAAAAATATATTTTCACTTTTTAAAAAACTATGCTTAACTCTTTTTTTTTTTCAAAACAAATGACATACCATATTCCCAAGTGTGACTAGGGGTGGCAAAACCTGACAGGACCCGCCAACCCGCCTCTTAGGCGGGTTCGGGTTGGGCTTAAGCCAACCCGTTTAATAAACGGGTCGACCCGCCTAACCCGTTTATTAAACGGGTCGGGTTTGGGTTGGGGGTATGCCAACCCGCCAACCCGGTTGACCCGTTTAATAAACGGGTTAGGCAGGCGGGTCAACCCGCCAACCCGACTTGCCAACCCGTCCACCAACCCGCCAACCTGCCCGCTACCCGCCAACCCGTTTTCCTGACCCAACCCATTTATTAAACGGGTTGGCGGGTCATGTCGGGTTACCCGTTTATTAAATGGGTTGGGTTAGTGTTTGCCACAGCCGCCCCGTTTAATAAACGGGTCAGGTTCGGGTTGAGGTATGCTGACACGCCAACACGCCAACCCGACCCGATTGCCACCCCTAAGTGTGACTTAATATTTTCAAAAATATCATCGTTTTTTAGAATGCAATTAGGAGTAATGTTATCAGTCAAGGCCATGAGTTTGGGGACGTGAGGACCAGATGGTGTCCCCAATTTGGCAGTGTGGGTCGCGGTTGGTGGAGGGCGTGGTGGTGGCGGGTGTCCCCTACCCACCCACCCACCGTGGGGTTGGCGAAAGGTCGCAATCCTTTACTTGTTGAGATGCAACCACCCAATCTCTCTCTCTCTCCACCACTTCCATAAATACCAAACTCACCTCCACTATCAAACCAGGAGCCATTACCCACCAAAGATTTAGGGAGACAGGAGAGAGAGAGCCGAAAGTAATTCAACATTACCACTCATGAAGATCAACAAAATGTTGAACCCATGAATTGAACAAGAGCAAAAGCCAAAACAAATAAAGAAAGCACAACAGAAAAGAACATCAGACAGATAAACGGGCTCACGCCGAAGCCGCTTGCCCAGATTGCGGCAAAAGAGAGGTAGCATTAGCAGGAGGGAGCGGAAGATCAGTAAGATGCATACACAAGATCGCATAAACATCTACCAAGATTTTATGCACCAAGTTATTAATGTTAACTGGAATTTGACGAAAATGAGCATCATTTCACGCCATCCAAACAAACCACCAAGAAGTAAGCAACCACGTCCGCCAGATGAACCTTCACCTCTTGTTGCGCCTAATACAAACCGGCCCCAAGATCAGATGTAGAGCAAATGACTCGTCCTTAACAAGCACTTCCGGATGCCTCCAGGTCCTGCTAAAGAGTTCCACAAATATTGGACAAGACCAGAACAAGTGAAACATAGATTCTTCTACAGCTTGACAAAGCACGCACCAACTCGGGAGTTGAATGCCCCAGTTCTTTAAATTACTGTGGGTCTGGATCCTATCGTGCAGAATTAACCAAGCCAGGACTCGAGAACGGGGAGAAGGACCCTTCGTCCAAAGCACATCCTCGGGCAACCAATCAGCCCCCGGCGAGAGCAACGATCTATAGACTTTTTTTGTGAGAAACTCTCCGCTTGGCGCCAACGCCCACTGACCAAAATTTCTGGAGTCCTCAAAATGGTCTTTAAAGCCCTCAACCACGATTTACGCAAGTGCGAGAGCGCCAAACCCCGGGTTCCCAGACGAACCGGGATAAGAGCTAGAGCCCCATATTTAGCAAGAAGCAAACTAGCACAAGGGTTATCCGGTTGGTGGGCCAACCAACATTGCTTGGCGACAACAACAATGCTTCGCAGTCTGGGTGCAGGAATGCCTAAACCAGCCATACGTCGAGGTAAGACCACTGAACTCCAACCAATCAAGTGACGCTTACCCTTGAGTTGACACCCAGATCATAGAAAAACCTGCCAGCAAGCGCGTCAGCTGCTTCTCTACTCTTACAGGCATCGCAAACATAGACATGAAAAATTCTGGAATAGTTAAAAGAACATGTCTGACTAAGGTTAGACGGCCAGCGATGGAGAGATAAGACAACTGCCACGAAAGCAATTTGCGCTTCACTTTTTGAAGCGTCGGAGCCCAAGCAGCAGAAGATAGGTGCTTCACTTGTAACAACAAGCCCAGATACATAATAGGCAAGTCAGAAATAGTGCAATTAAAAATTTTCTTTTCAACTGCACGCATATTGGATTAACATTGAACATGGTAATAGAGCATTTGGTCTTATTTAGAGAAAACCCAGATAGGGAGAGAAAGAACTGAATGCTAAGCTTGAACCTAAGCACATGTTGAACATTTGCACGACCAAAAATGATCATATCATCAGCATAAGTAAGAATATGACCCGGAAAGTCGGAAACCTGCAAAGTATCAATGAAACACGATACAACAGCCCGCTTAAGCAAGACCACAAGACCCTCAGCAATTGCATTGAACAACAAAGGCGATAGTGGGCACCCTTGCCGCAAACCCCGCCCCAGCTTGAACCGGTCTCCTCTAACACCATTGATATTTAACATGGCCTGGGCATTTGAGACCAGCTCTCTCACCCAACCAGAAAAACGATGACCAATACCGAAATTTGCTAACATTTGAAATAAGAATGGCCAATGCTCAGAGTCAAAAGCTTTATGAAAGTCTAATTTAAGGACAAAGTAAGGTTGACCGCTATGCTGCAAGGAATGAACAACCTCGGACGCTATGATGAACGAGTGTTGGACCCTCTTATTACGGATAAAGGCGAGAGAGAGAGAGAGAGAGAGAGAGAGAAGAATGACAACCAAGCAAGAGGAGCAACAAACAGAGGGACTCCACCAGGAGCTTGGCCACAAGAGCCTCTTGCAGAGTGATGCTCTCTATCAGGTACCCATTTCTCTCACCACCGCATTGTGTTTTCCCCCCTCATTTGTTGATTGAATTCTCCAGTCTCTTGGGCTTAATTTGTTTTTTTTTTTCCATGGCATCATTTGCAGTACATCTTGGAGACTAGTGTGTACCCAAGAGAGCCTGAGGCCATAAAAGAGCTCCGAGAAATTACCGCAAAGCATCCATGGTAAAATTTCTCAGGATTTGTTGTGCCTTGATTGAAGAATGGGAATTCTGTTTGGATTCTTTGGGTTTGTTTTGATATTTTTTGGGGATTTTATTAGGAACATTATGATGTCATCCGCGGACCAAGGGCAATTTCTGAACATGCTGTTGAAGCTTATTAATGCAAAGAACACCATGGAGATTGGTGTTTACACTGGCTACTCTCTTCTTGCAACTGCTCTTGCCCTGCCAGATGATGGGACGGTGACCCTTCTCTTACCTTCTCTTTCTCTTTTTGAATTTTTAGATTTTGTTTTAAAATCTTTGATCAAGATATGGTTCTTCTTATTTGAAGGATCATTGCCTTTTAAAATTGCCATTGCCACATGATGCCTATTTATTTTCCCTTTTTTTTTGGTGACGGATTTTTTGTTAATTTGGTTTTCCTTGTGGGAAGAATCAGTCTCTTTTTTTCTGTGATCCTTGTGCAAAATTTTATGCACTCCTATTCAAATTATTAGTACTCTTACGAAATCCTTAGCCTAGTGTTATGGATGAAGCTTGTACATATAATCGATCATTGGCTTAAGTTGATTTTTTTTATTTCTTATTCTAATTATACGGAACATTGTGCAAATCTTGGCCATGGACATCAACCGTGAGAATTATGAGCTTGGTTTGCCGGTCATTCAAAAGGCCGGGGTTGCTCACAAGATCGATTTCCGCGTAGGCCCTGCCTTGCCAGTTCTCGACCAAATGATTGAAGATGTATGCTCGCAACCAAGAAGCTCTAATCTTCTTCCTCTAAAATGTCATAGTTCATTTACAAGGCTACAGTATGTTTCATAATTTAGGATGCCAAATCCGAAAAAAATGTAGTGTGGTATATTCTGTTAGCATTTTTCCCTTGAAAGAAGCAGGCTTTTCATCATGTCTAATAGAGAAATAATGCTACCCCACGAATTCACCTTATTCCATCTTGACATGATGACTAGAATAAGCTTTGGCTTTGTATTTTTGGATTCTTTTTCTAATTTTAATTACAAATAGGTGGGGTAGTAGTTATTTTTTGGGTTATATTATACAACCATTTCGTTAGCTAATACCACAAGTTAGCCTGAGTTTCAGTTAAGAAATCTCCTGATCCTATTTTTGGCTTCTCAGCTTTAGCTAATCATTTACTTGTTCTTGGTGCAGAAGAGCAATCATGGATCATTTGATTTCATCTTTGTGGATGCGGACAAGCACAATTACCTCAATTACCACATGAGGTTGATTGATTTGGTTAAGGTGGGAGGGGTAATTGGCTACGACGACACCCTCTGGGACGGATCATTGGTAGCGCCGCCAGATGCACCACTGTGTGAGTTTGTAAGGTACTACAGAGACTTTATTTTAGAGCTCAACAGTGCATTGGCTGCTGACCCTCGCATTGAGATCTGCCAACTTCCCGTTGGTGATGGCATCACCCTCTGTCGTCGCCTATACTAAGTGAAAAATACCACCATTATTTGAAGATGTTCTGCGTAATTGTTGGGCTACTGTCATCCTTCTTTCCTCGGTTCTTTTTTCTTTTTTTTCCTATTGGGATTTATAGTGTATGAGCATTAAGGCAAGAGGCTGCAATGTACTACTTTGGTTGTTATTCAATTACAGTTGCTCAAATGCCTGTATGAAAAACAGGGCATATATATTGAAGTTACAATGCCTGTATGTTGTGAATCGATGCATATGAAATTGGAATTTGGATTATCTTGGTTCAGTAAAGTTTTGATCTGAATAATGCAACTTGGTCATGGATAAGTTGTTCACCAACTCCAACAATTGGTTGACCTTGGCATTGAAGACCAGCGAGAAAACAATTGAGCCTCGAGGGGGGTTGGCATAGTGGGGTGAGGCCTTGGCTGCTAGACAGGCAGTCAAGGTTCGATTTTCATGGGCCCCCTCTGCGTAAGCCAATGCGTAGCATAGGCCCCGGGGGCAGTAGTCCTAGCCTCGGAGTTTTGTGCTGCCGGCACGATGACCGTAGGTATGGCAGGCTGAGCCAGCATGACCAGGTCTTCCTGCTGGGTGCGGTTTCTTCGGGTTTTAAATAAAAAAAAAAAGCAAGGACAATTGAGCTTGAGTAACATTTGGATTTTTTCCAGCATTAAACTATACAATCATATTCATAGTGCTGTAACTTTATAGAGGTAGGTCTCAGTTTGGATTTGGCTCTGTATGTCCCTGTACTCCCTCAAAGCTGGTGATCCTGTTTAAGTGGGACCTAAGCCCTGTACAAGCCAGGTCCAACCTGAGTGTGCCCTTACATGGATAATCATATTCCACACCAGGATCAAGCTGATCTACAATCTGGGTCAGGGTTTGTTATGGGTTCATAGCTTATCTTACCAGATCTGAAAACTTGGTGGCTCCCCTTGATAGGTCTGTGTCCAGCATTATCGGGTTAAAAGCTCATGGGATATGTTCCAACTGGCTAACAGCCCTACAAAATAGTTTCTCCATTACAAGTGATATCATTTTTAGCCACTCTTGATAGGGCCGACTCATGTCTGATTTGATCCAGTCGACACATATATGAGGCAAAGACAGTCATTGACTGATCAGGCAGCATTTACATTAAAATTAAAGGGTCAGAAATAGTCTCTGTAACGTCAGATGGGGAAAGCCTAATAGTGGTCAGTCAGACTCGAGCCTAAAGCCGTCAAGTTTGGGCCTGCTTAGTATTTACCACCAATCTTCTTCTTACCCAAATGCACCCTCAAATTTGTACACAAGTCACCATCATAGGTGGTAGCCACTAGGGGTGTCAATGGGTCTGGTTTGGTTCGGACCCAGATAGAACCAGACTTGGATTAGATTTTGGGTATGGTATCAGGTCTGCTATAAGAGAAATCATACCCAGACCCGATAAGAATTACATGAACTAGACCCAGACTATACTTGGTAAAATAATATTTTTTATCATTTTTACATTGAAAATTTGCGGGTCTTAATCGGAATTCAAGTTGGGCCCGGGTCTGATATAAAATTTTACAAACTATACCCAGACCCATATATTAATCGGACCTTCGACTCTGAACACGAGTCTTAATGGGGTTTTCTTATTTATCACCATACCCGAACCCTATAGAGTTTGGTTCGGGTAAACCCGACCCGTTGACACCCCTAGAGGCCACAGTCCAAATCGCATGTTTGTGGTTACCTTATTTCCAAATGTCATTTCTTTGCAATTTTCTTCAAAAAGTGCATTGCCAGTTATCACACAAGGCTAGCTTGGCACACCCGCTACCGCTAGGTGGTTGGCTTAAAGCATTCAAGTTGAAGCAATGTTGTCTGTATCAGAATCGGACCTGTATTATCAACGATTCGGGTGTACCGATACTCAAGTGTATTGTTTTAAATAGCAAAAAAAATAATTAAAAAATATTACATGTCACATGTTAAAACTATTAAAAAAATCATTCTAAATTATTTTTTATATTTATTAAAAAATAGCCGATTCAGGTAATATCGTATCAATTTCTAGCGATACAATACTTATGGGCCGATATGCACCGATACTGTCATTGAGTTAAGAATGATGAGTTTGGTACTCGAGGTGTATGCGTCGTTGAAGGACATCCTTACCTCTTTTCATGGATTAAAGGTCGGCATTAGGGCTAGTTGGGTTTTTTTTTCGTGAACGGGAAAGTAACCCCAAAGTAGGGTGGGCAACCGGCCTGGTGGCCCGATGAGCCAAGCCGACCTGGCCTACCATGGGCCATAATTTTAAGCCTGAGCCCGTTATATACATGAGCTGGGCTCGGGCCAGCCTGGTAGCCTGAGTTATTTATTAATTTTTTTAATAATATAAATTTTAAAAATTAACTATTACATATTACCTTGAATAACTATTTTTATTTACCTAATTAGTTGCATGAGAACTTACTATTTGTTAATTATTACTGTATACCAAATTAGTTACAGTAATTAAGAATTAGTTGCATGACAACTTGCAATTCTCTCATTAACCCATAATTTCAGTCAAGCATTTATGCATTTTAGGATTGAGCCAGATCGGGCTTCTCTTCAAACCCAGGCTTCTCTTCAAACCCGAGCCCGTTAAGAACCGGGCCAAAATCCAGCCCATTAGCCGGTCGGCCCAATGCCCAACCCTACCCCAAAAGAAGAGATCTGGTTGCAGTGGACTCGCTCCTCCGATGGTGTAAACTATGGTGCACCCCCTCACCCCAAAGAGCCACCAGCTTCCACTTGTGCAAGGAGGTGTTGTTTATGGGATTTGAACCTAAACCATTTGTCTAGCGGCCTAGGCCCCATCCAACTATGCCAAACCCTTTGGGGCTTAGGACCACCTAGTTTACAAACAGGGGTTTTTTTTCCTTGGCTTAGACCAAAAAAAGGAAAACAAATGTTGCAAAACACTTTTGAAATCAGGTTTTCTTGTTGACGTGATCACATACAAAGTGCAGGTCAACCATCAAGATGCCAAGTTTTTTGAGAAGATAAGATATTCATAATGTTTCAGCAGCAGCAGAAGCAAGAGCTCGATATTCAACCTCTGTAGTAGATCGGACAACAGTAGGTTGCTTGCGAGCCAAGCAAAAAATAAGATAGGATCCAAAAAAAAAAAATCGCAAAAATCACAAGTAAACTTGCGATCATCAATTAAGACAACTAACCCAGTATGTATTTGAAAATGTGGCCATTTGGAACAACTTTTCTTTGGATAACAAGACCATGAAAAAATGGTGTGTTTTAGATAAAGAAGGATCCTTTTGATTGTCGTCCAATGAGTAGTAGTGGAGTTATGCATGAACTGATACGCTTTAGTGACAGCAAAGGATAAATCAGGTCTTGTCAATATAACATATTGCAGAAACCCCACAACCTGATGACACTTGGTTTGATCTGAAAACGAGTTACCATCAAATATATTCCAACACCCCCAAACACAATTTCTAAATAGGTGAGCCTTTTATAACGTAATAGGAGGATTTGAACCTAAGACCTCTTGGCTATGATAATGCTACTTAACCATCAAGATATTTCATTCCATCGGCACCATGAATCATGAATGATTACATGTTCATTAGGGATTAAAATAGAACGATAACATAATTGTTAGAACAATGCGTTAGTATTGGTGACCGAGTAAAAGTGTAGAAAGAGAAAATTTCATTTGGGGACAACCATTTGCCTCTAATTCAAAAAATTGACTCATATTTCTGAATTTCTAGATAAGAACCATTTTCCTGAAAACTAGGGGTGGCAAAACCTGACACGACCCGCCAAGCCGCCTCTTAGGCGGGTTCGGGTTTGGCTATAAACTGGTTCGTGTCATAAACGGGTCGACCCGCCTAACCCGTTTATTAAACGGGTCGGGTTCGTGTTAGGGGTATGCCAACCCGGCTGACCCGTTTAATAAATCTTGACCGTACAAATGTGATCTATGTACTTGATTTTATAGCGATCAGCTGTTGAAGTGTTCGATTGTGACACATGTGTGAGTTTTTATAAAGTTTGAAAAATCAACTATCCAAAATCTTTGTAAATTTTTGAAGCTCCAAATATTATTTTTTTCATGATCCAGGTGTGTATTCCTTGTAAATCGACCATGCCCAACACATTTATGGGATTAGAACTACGAAAAAACACAGGACGGGCAAAAAAAAACCCATTTAGCATGTATCAATTTTACACCTACCCATTTCTTTGCCCGCACACACACAGTGATCGCCCACCAAGAATATTCGATCAGTGGGAAAATGTACAAAGCATGTTTTATAGCTTTAAGATATAATGTGCTGCTAAGGGTGTGCCTCAGATCTCTCGCCCTCTCCCTTTAAAGCCCGTTTATAAAGATTATGATGCATAAATGGGATTTTTTAAGGCATTAAAATCAATAGCATAATCTTTATAAATATTCAAGCATTCAAAAATCATATTTTTTATTAAAAATACACTATCCAGCAGCTGATTCCAAACAAATGCACCAAGCCCAACACATCTACATGGTTAGATATGTAAAAAGAGCATTGAAAATGCCCATATTTTTAGTTCTCATATTCTAGTAACTCTCTCTCTCTCTTTATATATATATATATACACACTAGAATATGAGAACTAGAAATATGAGCATTTCTAACACTCTTTTTACAAATCCAACCATGTAGATGTATGAGCAGGGCATTTTCAATACTTTTTTTTGTAAATCCAACCATCTATATGTGTTTGGCATGGTGAATTTGCTAGAAATCGATTGTTTAATCATGCATTTTTTTTATGAAAAAATACGACTTTTGGATGCTTGAATATTTATAAAGATTATGAGCGGTTGATTTTAAAAACTTAAAAAATCTCATTTACATAATCTGTTGATTTAAGAATTGGTCCTTATAAAACCAAGCATGTAGATCACATTCTTGTATTTAGATTCAAGAGAAGAAAAAAATCATGAAAATTGTGGTTCACAAGGTAATTCTTATATTTTCAGTTCTTGCATTCTAATATATATATATATATATATATATATATATATATATATATATATATATATATATATATATATTAGTAGAATTAGTTTCTACATTGAGTTGGTTTTTAAAAAAGATCCAAACAATCAGCTTGAATCATTTTGAATCAGTCTTCAAAAATTTGCTTTTCAATTTAAAAACAAAAAAAAATAGACAAGTTCAAGAAAATTTATCTAAACATAATAAAACAAAGTAAGGTATGATTTTGTAGGGTTTAATCAGATTCTAAAAAACACATTCGATGCTTAAACTAAAACTAATTTACTATGAACAAAAATTTTTAAAAACCAAATACTATTCAGCTGCATCGGCCTCTAAATCCATCAATCCAAACTGACTATTGACAGGATTGATGTGCATACGTGCACATGTGTGTATCTGTGTAGACACCTCAGTTAAACCATAATTACCATGCAAATTAAAGCACACTACGTATTATTGTAAATTTAGTAACATGCTAAAAAATATAAAATCATGTAGATATATCTAAAACTCATATATGGACCGATAAAATAGAAATCCATAAATGGTGTTATAATCAGTCCATTGGCACTAATAAATTAAACTCCACTCTAAATGAATGGCATTATCCTAAATATGTTTTTTCTAATCCTTTCCTATTTTTGGTATGAGCTTAAACAAATATAATGTGTATATATGTAAGGCCTTGAGATTTTTTACCTTTTGAAAAACATGAGAAAATTAAATTTTTTTAATGAATAATCATTAGCGAAAACCTTTTTAAACTTGAGTTCAAAATCACAGGTGGGTTACGTTTCACACAAAAATGATTATATTGAATTCAAATGCGGATAACATAACTTATTTAAGGTATTTCAATTGCAAAATGACAAAGTGTTACAAAAGCTAAAACAATAGTAACATGTATCTGAATTCAGTAAAATAGAAAGGAAAATGATTATCTCGTCGACATTATCGCAATATCTCGCATCCACTCTGCAGTTAAACCTATAATTACTTGTATGCCTATAAAGTAGGTCAGACTCGTGAAAACCTGGTAGGTCTACTCCAGAATACATGGTAATTGTACAAAGTTAATAATATCACATTAATGACATCATAATTTACTTAAGCAGATATCTATGATATACATTAATCATGGTACACGTACCTGATATTTTTCAATCAAATAAAACACAATGCAATCAACAAGACTAAGTAGATGTAATGTGTCATTGACCTAATAAGTTCACATATTCATTTGTAGGCGTGATGTTTTATTCACCTATATGCTATCATAAATGCTTCAATCCTACCTCATCCCATAATCTGAAATTAATAAGAATATGATTCTCATAGAGTTCAACCTATAATCATGCTACTACAATAGAAGGAAAGTCAAATCCATAGTTTTCTCAAATGAGCTATTACAACAAGCTCATGTAATTCATACAATCTAGCAGAATCATTTTATTTAACCTATTCATTTTCACATGATTTTACCACATCTCGAAACAAGTCCCTCATCAAATTACCTAGTTTTGAACATGTACACCTCCACAAGGGGTAGACTGCCCGCATCCTTTGATCTTGGACATGTACATCTTCAAAGAGACCGGACTGACCGCATCACCTGGTCTTAGACTTATCTTCACAAAGATCATCCTCTGGCGAACCGTTCCTCGACAGGTTACCTGATCTTCATTAAGTAAATTCTGGTATCATACATGCATAAACACAGTAGACTGCTCATAGGGTCAAATGCCGCTATTCGGGCACATACATGTATAAATACAATTAGCTACTCACCAGATTATCGGTCACCACTTTAAGGTACCAACACATATTAATTCAATTGACTGTATACATGATCATGAGCCACCTTTTTGGGCTTGAACATTCAATAGATCACATATCTAAAAAAAATCATCACACATTTCATTTTCATCATAATGCAATTTAATCATTACAAGCATTCAACATATATCACGTCATATATCACATCACATGGTGTTTCATTCATATAGTCGCATGTTCAATAGGGTTTCGTTACCCATCGCTCCATTACTAACTCCAACATACATCGCATGCATCAATCAAATCATGTAGCATTTACACATCACATAAAAGAGAATTATCACATGCATTTGACATTACATCATGGCTACATGAAATATTGCATTTACAATTCATACATTCATAAACTAAACCTTCAAGCATGCACCAATAAGATATGTAATTCCATCTAAATCTCAACACGTATTTCCTATGCAGTTTAAGTCATACATACATCATCAGGCATTTTCTAAAGTGAAAATAACCACACGCATGCACTATACCTATTTAACAAACCATACAACTTTTATTTAGGAAATATGCATTTTAGACACACACACACACAAATATATATATATATATATATATATATATATTTGTCTATTTGTCTATTAGTTTTAGTGAGGTTTGGTGCGTTGGATTTGTATCAAAGAGAGGAATCTATTTGTCTATTAGTTTTCGTTAAATTAGTGATACAAAAATTGAGGCTTCATGAGTCAATTTGGTGGGGGTATTTTGGTACTTATACAAGAAGTTTTGTGCATTAATACAAATATATTGGTGTAATGACCAGATCCTACTGTTAGAGCACCTTGAGTCTCGATTGCAGTGAAAGCACAGTGTTCACACTTGAGGTAAGAGATATTATAAGTAATTTTAGATGTGAATAAATATTATTTTTATGTTGCATGTTATTGTAATGTTGTGAATAAATATGAGTAGCATGATAGTTTTCAAGTAAGATCATGACATGCATAAAATTTTATGCTTGACATTATGAGTTGAATTCATAAACATGTCGGTTGTGATATGCATGTTAGTTGTGGTTTGTCATGCATGTTAGAAGTGAATAGATTTGTGAATGCATGTCTATGTGGTTATTAATATCATGCACTATGATGAGATTATATTTAGATTGGAGTCTCATTTATTCTATTCATGGTATGTGAAAGGATATTGAGATCATCATGCATAACCCCTTAAATCCTGGAAGTGGTGACCTGTTGCAAGGGCTACCTGGTTCGCAACCAGAGTGCATCCACCACGGAGAGTGGGCCGCCAGTGATTTAATGATGTAGAGACACTACAACATTACGTGCTTAGTGAGAGATAGTGTGAGTCCTATTGTCATTATGAGATTAAATATTAAAATCTATCGTGACCAGTTTACGACATCACTCGTGAGAGAATGAGTGAATTATGAGTTTGAGAATGTGGTTCAATGTGTTGAGCTTAGATATGACTTAGGGTTACACTCACACTGAGTTGGGACTTTGGAGGACCATTGATGGTTGATAACCATCGTGGTTAGGATGTAACATGAACCATACCGAGATTGAGAGCTTGACCTCTCGGCTAGCTATCGGTGGAGTCCCCGTGGTGGTTCACTACATTGTCTGGTGGTCCGGGGTCTACTGGAAGTATATGGTTTATTGTCTAGCCAACATATAGAATTAGGGTGTTCTACGAAGTTGCTATGTCCATAAAAGACTATGACCGGTATAGCCGACCTAATGATAGTTGTTTTGAGAGAGTGTTGAGAAAGTTAATGGGGATAATTAAAATATATAAACTTGTGTGATGTATCAAAAACTAAACTAAGACTAGGGGCTTAGAGCCTACTACAGTTGTAAGTTTACGTGTTTATTTGCTTATAATTATTCTTTATTAGGTTGTAGACTCACTCGTATGTTTAATTACAACTGTAGGTTTCAGGCACACTAGCACAAACAAAAGTTGATTAGATTCTTCTTTTTCGGTAATACATTTGGTAGTTTTTAATTTTATGTCATTGAATAATAAAGTATCTGTTATTTGTTTTTGTTATGAATGATGAACATTGTAAGGAAAGTGATTGTTGGAATAAAAAATAAAGGAAAAAAATTAGCCATGCTTTTTCTGTGTGAACTTTGTACTCTTTTTCTCTGAAAAGTGATACCAACCGAACTCGGACTCTCGAGATCCCAGATCGGGGTATTACAATATTTGGCATTAAGATTTCAATTTTCAAAGAAAATGCTCATAATTAGGTGGCTCTGGTTGTCTTTTGAGGTCTGCCGTTTTTGTCGACTAGAGATTGAAAGGGCTACATGTTCTATTTGTGAAATATCAGAGAGTCCATGGATTTGTGTCATATGTGGTTTTGTTGGCTGTGGAAGGTAGGGACAATGCTTTATTGCAGTTTTCTGAAGTAATTAAATGTCAGTCTTTCTGATTTTCTCGTGTTAACTTATTGATTTTTGTTGCCATTTTCTTTCAGGTATAAAGAAGGTCATGCTATTAGGCACTGGAAGGACACTAGCCACAGCTACTCACTTGATTTGGAGAATCAACGTGTTTAGGATTATGTTGGAGACAGCTATGTTCATCGATTCATTCAGTCAAAAAGTGATGGAAAGTTGGTTGAGTTGAATTCCCCCTATGGAGCTATTAACAATGATTGTGAAAGTTGTGCATGCAATGAAGATTCTGGCATTAGCAGAGCTCTGTTTATCAGTAAAGTTGAAGCGGTAATCATGTCTTGTTCAAAGCGCAAATTACCATGTTCTTAAATGCTTCCCTTTTATTTTAATTGCCTATGATATTATTTACTGCTTTATGAATAATTGCCCCCCTTATTGACCTTCATTCTCACCAACTGCAGATTGTGGATTAGTACAACCGCCTATTGGCAAGTCAACTTGAGAATCAAAGACAAGTATGGTAGCTTTTTGGTTATCTGGATGATGGGCATGTCTTGTGTATTATTGACTTTTATTCTCTTATTGTATTTGTTATGGCCATATATTAGCTTAGTAATTTGTATTTGTTGTTAAGGAAATATTCTCTGGTGACTTTAGATGTTCAAGCGGCGACACATTAATTTGCTGTAACCATATATGTATTGATAATATGAATGAAGGGGTTAAGTCTATCTCTCCATCAGCATCATCAAACTTAACATGGAGGGACTGACTGCACCGGCTTGTGGTTTCTATGATTGATATGCTGGACGATTTCATGGTGTGTGTGTGTGTGTTTTGTGCGTGTGTGTTTGTGCATGTGTTTTTGTAAATAGGTTGGTTTGGGAAGTGAGGATGCTTTTTTCTTTTTCATATTATCAACTTTTTTTTTGAGAGGATGAAGAAATTTTACTAAAAGCCACTAAATAAAAATAAAAGTACATTAGGGTGACACGAGTCATCCCTCGCCCAGACCTTATCATCCTATTCTAGGTTTGCCATTTGAATAATGCACTTTAGTCTTTTAATAAAAAATAAAAAGTAAATGTGCTAACTATCAACTGAGAAACCCTATGATTGTAGGACTCCTTTTGTTTGAAGTACTTTTTCGGTGGCTTGTTATAGTACTCCTTTTTTACTCATTTAATATAAAGGTTGCTATTGTGTCATGAAAGATCATTGTTTACTTGTTTTTGGTTATCATATTGTCATTTTGGTAATACTATGAGGCTCTACTTGCGGAGGCTAAGGAACAAAGAGGTAAGACCATTTCTGAAGCTGTGGAGAAGGCTGTCAATGTAAAATTACAAAAGATGCAACTTGAATATGAAAAATGTGTTGAAGAGAAAAAAGTTGTTTAACTGATGTAAGTGCTGTTATCTTTCCACTTGTGCAGAGGATTGGGTTTATTTACTTTTATTAATGTGAATTTAAGCTTGTTCTTCTTCTAGATCATTGAGCCACTGATTCACAGTTTATTTCCATTTTCTGCCTTCAGATCAATGAGAATCTCATTAGATACCAATAGTTCTGGAAGAAGAGAATTCAGGAAGCTGAAGAAAGGTACATTTCTGCTGATTTTGTTATGCTGTGCTTAAATTATGTGTACATAGTTGTTGATGTAACTAGAACTGTCATTGAGTAATTATGGGTTTATCAATCCTCTTAGCCATTCTCCACCATGGCTGAATATGTTATGACGCGCTGACACAAGGTTTTTTTCGGATTTATTAAGGAAAAAATTGCATCCTGCATGAAGACCTGGTCGTGCTGGCTCAGCCTGCCATATCTACGGTCATGGTGCCGACATCGTAAAACTCTGATGCTATGACCCCTGCCCCTAAGGCCCATCTAGGGGTGGCAAAACCTGACACGACCCTCCAACCCGCCTCTTAGGCGGGTTCGGGTTTGGAAAAAATGAACCCGTTTAATAAACGGGTCGACCCGCCTAACCCGTTTATTAAACGGGTCAGGTTCGTGTTAGGGGTATGCCAACCCGCCAACCCGCCAACCCGCCTGACCCGTTTAATAAACAGGTTAGGCGGGTGGATCGACCCGCCAACCCGACCCGTGAACCTGAAAACCCGTTTACCCGACCCAACCCATTTATTAAATGGGTTGGCGGGTCGTGTCGGGTTACCCGTTTATTAAACGGGTCGGATTCGTGTTTGCCACAGCCGACCCGTTTAATAAACGGGTCTGGTTCGGGTTGAGGTATGCTGACACGCCAACCCGACCCGATTGCCACCCCTAGGCCCATCCTAGGGGTTGGCTTGCATAGAATGGCAACGCCCATGAAGATCGAACCTTGACTGCCCGTCTAGCAGCCAAGGTCCCACCCACTATGCCAACTCTCCTTGGTGTTGCTGAAGCGAGGTTAAAACATTATCTTAAAGTTCTTAAGTATGGGTTAATATTTGCAACTCTCGTGGGTAAGGAGCGTTTGAGTAAAAAAACTAATAATTTAAGTTTTTTAATGTTTTTAAAACATCTAACCCTCGAGATGTGATCTATATGTTTGGGTTAATAGAGATCGGTGTGTTGATTATGTTATTCCAATGTGTACATAAGATTTTATGGGTTTGGAAAAAATTAATGGCTTACAATGTACTAAGTTTTCAATACTCATAAAATCGTAGTTTTACATTAAAAAAAACTATAACCCAAGAGTCGATTCATATTATTTTGACCATGATGGAGACTAAGTGCGCACAAGATCCGGGTTTGAGATTAACTTGGGCTGGCTCGACTTGTCAAACAAATGTGGGTGTTCATGCTCAGCTCGAGACTAGCTTGAACACTCTTTGTCTAAAACTTGCCTGAGTCCAGCTCGAGCTAAGCTTGGCTTGCCTCCAACTGAACAACTTAAATTTTTTATTTTTTGAAGAGGGTGACAAGTCTGACAGATGGGTTGGAATTCAAATAGCGTGGGAGACGGACTGGAAGTCGAACTCACCAACACCCATGTAAATGGCCCAGGCATGTAACAATGCTTCTGTTTGTCATTTGATTAAAAGAATCTATATATATATATATATATATATATATATATATATATATATATATATATATATATATATATATACCTACGAGCTTAATCAAGCCAAACAAGTTTAACAGAACTCGATTGCTTGTTCAAGCTTGACTCATTTACATGAATCAGGCTTCAAAATTTGCTCAAGCTCGACTCATTTATTTTCTAAGATGAGTTTGAGCGAGCTTAAATGGGTTGTTCTGGTAAAGGTTCGTTGACTTAAAAAAAAGGCAAAAAATGACACTGACATAGAATTTTTTACAAACCTGCGATGTGCCTAACTAGTATGACCAGTCTAATTAACGAACAAAGGTCGCACACCAACACTTTTTCATGTGCTGAATCATTTCATTGGCCCTACGCACCACCTCGTGCACAAATGTCTAGCGGAAGCTGATTAAGCGCATTTTCAAATACGAATTTCATCTAGTCCATGTCACTTAGTGCATAGTCGTTTCATACCGGCTATCACTTTCGAAAGGAGCACAAACTTACCTTAGCCTTGCATGATATGGAGCGTATTGCAATTCCATGTGCATGTTGCGACAAAACTTCTTCATTGAAGGAACTGTGGCCCCCAGTCCGAAGACCATTTGATGATTGAACACCATAGCAAAGAGCATCACTCAGACTCATTCACCGATGCCTAGGCATTCACTCGCTTAGCTCCGAGTCATCATACTCGGTTGGAATCACCTAATGTGATCCCTAAAGGAATTAACCCTAACCCATGCTTACCTCTGTGCGTCCAACCATTACGCATGAAAAAGTCTTGCAAGCTGAGAGGTCCTTCACCAATCTCCAAAGGCAACATTCTTTGATCCGCTGACACTGCTTAATCAAACAACGCTCCACGTCTGTGCCACCACACAACGATGCACTAATGATGATATCGTTGCTTATCGTGTGTTATGCTATCACCGCATATCACCGATCAAGCCAACACATGCCGCACATTCTTGCACTCGATGCATTTTCTGTGGCGTTCTTGCACTCGATGCATTTTTCACTTAGTAAAGCTCCGCACTGCGCATGCCCCATTCTGAAAGCTCGATCTGAGACATAAAATGTTATATATTTTAATATAATAAAATACTAAAAATAATTTTTATTTATTAATAAACAAGAATAGCATTACGTGATGGCATAAGTTCGAAACCTAGCATCTCTTTTCATGCACTCTTCAAAGGGTAGGGAGGACCGCATGTAGGGAGAGGTGGGCAATGGGCCAGGCGACCTGATAGGGACAAGATGACATGATCCATCCAAGCCCACCATGGGTCGGGTTTGGTCAAAGATTTTAAGTTTGGGCCCGGATCGATATGATGAGCTTGAGTTATTTATTATTTTTAATAATATAAATTAAAAAAAAAACTATTGCATAATAATTTCGTAACTACACCTCGAGCTTAATCAAGCCAAACAAGTTTAACAGAACTTGATTGCTTGTCCAAGTTTGACTCATTTACATGAATCAAGCTTCAAAATTTGCTCAAGCTCGACTCATTTATTTTCTAAGGAGTTTGAGCGAGCTTAAATGGGTTGTTCTGGTAAAGGTTCGTTGACTTAAAAAAAAATGCAGAAAATGACATTGGCATAAAATTTTTTATAAACCTGCGACGTGCCTGACTGCCCAGTATGACCAGTCTAACGGGCAAAGGCCGCACACCAACACTTTTTCAT
This sequence comes from Nuphar pumila, assembly GCF_984573655.1. NCBI lineage: Eukaryota > Viridiplantae > Streptophyta > Magnoliopsida > Nymphaeales > Nymphaeaceae > Nuphar > Nuphar pumila. Next base: position 124,830,830 of record NC_143253.1, read on the forward strand.
GTGTTGAATAATTTCATTGACTCTATGCACCACCTCGTAAGTAAATGTCTAGCGGAAGCTGATTAAGCACATTTTCAAATACGAATTTCATCTAATCCATGCCACTTAGTACATAGTAGTTTCATACCGGCTATCACTTTTGAAAAGAGCACAAACTTACCTTAGCCTTGCGTGATATGGAGCGTATTGCAATTCCATGTGCATGTTACAACAAAACCTCCTCATTAAATGAACAAGATCTTGCAGCCCCCGGTCCGAAGACCAGTTGATGATTGAATACAATAGCAAAGAGCACCACCCAGACTCATTCACCGATGCCTAGGCATTCACTCGCCTAACCCCGAGTCATCATACTCGATTGAAATCACCTAATGTGATCCCTAGAGGAATTAACCCTAACCCATATGCACCTCTGTGCGTCCAACCATTACGCATGAAAAAGTCTTGCAAGCTGAGAGGTCCTTAACCAATCTCCAAAGGTAACATCCTCAGATCCACTAACACTGCTTAATCAAACAACGCTCCACGTCTGTGCCACCACACAACAATGCACTAACGATGATATCGTTGCTTATCGTGTGTTGTGCTATCACCGCATATCACTGATCAAGCCAACACATGCCGCACATTCTTGCACTCGATGCATTTTTTGCGGCGTTCTTGCACTCGATGCATTTTTCACTCACTAAAGCTTCGTACTGCGCATGCGCCATTCTGAAAGCTCGATTCGGGACATAAAATGCTATATATTTTAATATAATAAAATACTGAAATTAATTTTTATTTATTAATAAACAAGAATAGCATTACATGATGGCATAAGTTTGAAACCTAGCACCTCTTTTCATGCACTCTTCAAAGGGTAGGGAGGACCGCATGAAGGGAGGAGTGGGCAACGGGCCGGACGACCTGATAGGGCCAAGATGACCCGATCCATCCAAGCCCACCATGGGCCGAGTTTGGTCAAAGATTTTAAGTTTGGGCTTGTTAATTAAGTACCAGTCTAAAACCTGACCCATTATATACCTGGTGGGCCCGAATCTATATGATGAGCTTGAGTTATTTATTATTTTTAATAATATAAAAATTTTAAAATAAACTATTGCATAATAATTTGGTAACTATTATTATTTACCTAATTAGTTGTATTAATTTTATAAAAAACTAGAAAGATAATTAGTTGGGTACTTGTTAATTATTACTATTTGTAAATAGATTTGGGCCGGGTCAGGCCAAACCCGGCCCACTTCACATTGGCCCGTTGAGCCAATGACCTGGGTCATGAGCTGCTCTTCAAACCCAAGCTCTCTTAAGAACCGAAGCAAAATCCGGCTCGTAAGTAAACGGATCGGGCCATCTCTATGCTGGACCGCACTTAAAGCCTTATGGGACGAGCTCTAAACGGTCCCCGGCCCGATGCCCACCCCAATATGTGTGGGGGCGTTTTTTGGTTTTGTACTATAAAAAACCGAAAGTTGTTTAGGCTTATCGTGTCATGTAAGATGACGTGTCGGTCCTATTCCGCCTTTAATTTCTCGGAAACCTGGAGCTGGCGCCGAAGTTGGGCGGGAAGGCAAGAAGGGAAGGAGAGAGAGAGAGATGGAGATGGCGAAGAAAGGCGGGGAGGTGAGGAGGGCGAGGGTGCGGGACTTGGTTGGTGCGAAGCGGCGGCTGGTGGAGGTGCCGTACACGGCGTCGCTGAGGGACACGGTGAACGCCATGGTGGCCAACGGGGTGGTGGCGGTGCCCGTGGCGGCGCCGCCGGGTCAGTGGATCGGGGCGGGGGGATCGATGATAGTGGAGCACGACCAGGTGACGGGGGAGGCCCGGAAGCAGTACATCGGCATGGTGAGCATGCTGGATGTTCTCGCCTACGTCGCCGACCACCCCGACGGCGAGCGCCTCGACGACCGGATGGCCGCTCCTGTCTCCACCGTGATCGGTCACTGCCTCGAGGGCCTCAGCCTCTGGACCTTCAATCCCAACACCAGGTGCGTCTTTCTCTCTCTCTCTGTGTGTGTGCCCCGATTCCTCGTTTTCTTTCTCTTCAGTTTAGGTTTTTTGCTTGCTTGGGCGTGTTTCGTTTTAGCTGGCATTCGCACTCCCGGAGGATGGAATTCCTGTGAGATGGTGTTATCGATTAGGAAATCTCGTGGATCAATTTCTTTAGTTAATTACTCGACTTCCGTGACGAGCAATTTGATGGAATGAGATTTCAATTCCAATGAAGTCCCTGAATCCAAAGACACCCCAATGGTCGTGGTTTGGTTTGTTGGGATTGGCTTGATGTCGGGAGTTTAATTTGGCGGTGGGTTCTGTAAATACCTGAATTCCAGGTTTACGTTCAGTTTAGAGTTTGCAACACTCAACTTTGATCCGGAATGCTGAACAATCTATTGGATGGATATCCAAGTTGAAGAAATTGTTCAATTAGGTATCCTGTCCTGGGTTGTGGGTGCTTGGTTTATATTGTGTGTTTGGAGTCAATGGAAACTGTATCATCATGGACGGTGAGCTCAATTTTTCTTAGTTCGTGAGGATCCCTTTTCTACTCAAGGTTGAGGGGACAAATTTCTCTGTTGCCACAGCAAAAACATTATATTGAGAGACACCATGGAGGAAGAGAGTGAGTTAATATTTTCATTGATTATGTAATGTGGCCGCTAGTGTCACGGGCCTATTTCCTTCAATGGGCCAGCGCGACGCGATGGTCCTTCCTTACGGTCGCAAGCCTACTTGTCAGCTCGCTTGCCAGTCGTGGAAGCTTGTAATCAGAGTGCAAGAGAGCAAGAGAGAATAGAGAGAGAAGAATTGCAATCACAAGAAGCAATCACAACGAGTGTGAACAAAAGAAAGCTCAACGCATTTAATTCATTCACAATTTTGCTCGAGGGCGATTACAGTTCAAGCATACGGGCTGCCCTTTCGGGGTATTGATTCACCTGAACCGGGCAGCTTACATCAGACTCAATAAAAGCAAAACAGACTCTAAGCGCAACTTTACAATGTAAGTCGAAAGGGAATATACTCCCCCCCTTCAAATCATGCGCCGTCCTCGGCGCCATCTTTTAATGGTAAGCCTTAACTTCAGCCGGATAACGGCTGTTCATTCGGAATGCAGACTCCTATGTTGGTTCCGCTGTTTCCTCCCACTACACTAGATATTTCTTCGCTTCGTCCAAGTAGTTGACCTTGTGACGAAGGATCTTACTGAGGTGCTTCTCAGACTGTTGTGCTGCCGGGGCCTTTTGCATAATGAGAGCGCGTTGTGGCACACTGTGTTTCAGATCTCCATCGTCTGGATGGAACTGCTTGAGGTTGCACACGTGGAACACCGGGTGCACCTTGAAGTCTGAGGCAACTCCAGCTTATACACCAGCTTGCCCACTGATGCAGTGAGGCAACCGTGATCGACCCTCATGTAATGGGTATCGACGTGGACACGTTTTTGGTGCAGCTAAAGGGGCGACATTGATACAATAATGGGGCTGACGCTAAGGCTACTCGGTCAGCACACAACCCACGTTCTTGGGTACCGATGTGCTGCAGGGAGGAATCAGTGTTGTTCCGTTAACAAGCTGCCGTGGCTGCTCCTTCAATGTACAGTCGTGCAACATATAATAACGCAAGAACAACGTGAAGCAAAGAAAGGCTCGGTTTCACGTATCCAAACAACAGGGGATTAAGGACTGGAAATGTTTACAACTTGATAATACTAACAGTGAAATTAAAAGCCACGACTAATAGAAAAATCAACAAAGCAATGAAACTGACAAAAGAAAAGGAAAACGCAGTAAAGAACGTGCGTCTGAAGCAAAGGCAAGAAGCTTTTTTCAAAAAAAATCCAATAGTCTGCTGTAGGCTGAATGTGACAGAGCAACGACAAAATAATCAAACGGAAGCAAAGAAATAACAATGAAAGTAAATGAAAATGAGACCAACAATAGACAGAATAAAACAAAATCAAAGGGAAGCTGCTGAAGAAAAAGGGCTGCTGCCAAATTCAATATTCTCTCCACCTGCACGCAACCCTAAGAAGTTTATTTAAAGGCTTCAACTGGATTTGGGTCTCGGGTCCGGTCCCAGACCCGAAACACGTCTCTGTGTTTTTGGGTATGGGACGTGCTCTGCATCATTGTTCTGGATATGCCCTGCATCATTCTCCTCGGGTTGGAAAGAAGTTGGCTCCGACGACTGATCTTCTCCACAGTAAGCATATAGATCAGACACATCGAAGATAGGTGCTTCCATTTAAAATTGTGATCTGCTCCTGACTCTGCAAACTTACCAATGACCACATCTCCAGCTTGCAAGTTGACACCAATAAATGAGAATTCATCATCATCAAGGCTGGCCACCCTATCATACCCACAGAGCGTTTTTCCAAAATCTACCGCCCCTTTCATTTTGCAACGCTTCCCTGTCTCCTTCACAACGTCAACTTCAGATTTATAACTTCTGATATGCTCAGCCATGAACATGCCACACTGTAATGAAGCTTGATTCAATACCAAAGAGACTTCTTGAATGCCTCCAAGATGAACATTAACAACCACAATTGTATCCAGACCCGTCCACCCGGGTCCCCTGTGCTCCCACTCGTGGGTTTGCCGCCTTATGGCTCCCACGCACGGGTTTAAGGGGGAAGGTTACTGCCTTCCCGGGTCGGACAAAGGTACCCGGGTCCCCAGCAAGGCCCACTGGGAAGCTGGGGCCCTGCAGGTTTGACCCACACTGTGGCGCGATTCCCATGGTGCGAGGCTACGAGCCCAAGGCTTGGACAGGACCCAGCGTAATGTTGTGGTCCTGCAACTCAGGCCCGACCAGCGACGCAGTTGCCGGGACCCGCTGCGCCCCTTGGCGGTTCGGTTGGAGGGTACCTGGACATGGGCGACCCGGGGTCGCTGCTGACTCGAGATGGGGAGAACTGCCGCAACCTGCATCCCTGTGCAAGGTTTCCTCGACACCTTCTCATCGCGTCGTGTGCTGGAGCGCCATCGGGGCTGAATCAATGACGGTAGTATCAACAGGGTTAATCGCGCGTGTGCCTAACTGATTCAATTGCATTGCGTGCGCATCCACCTTGGATTCAAGCACATCCATCCGCGCTTCGACCCCGTCCATATGCTTCGACAGACCGATTACCTCCTTTTCTAGGCATAGCATATCTTCCTGCATCTCCGTCAACTTGTTGATTAGCCGCTTCATGATCTCCTCTCGTGCCTTTCCGCTCATAGGACCGTTCCTCGCTTCTTGCGTCATGCCGTTGACGAAGGAGGAGGGGCTGGGCTTTGATACCATTTTGATGCAGTGGAACAACCGGCGTCGCGTGCGTGGTCTTGGCAAACGAGAACACGATCCACACGGTCGTGCGCTACTCAGCGATGAGAAGGACAACCACCACTTGACGCAGTGGTGGAAACTGCAACCTTCACGCACCGGCGTTGGTGTGAAGCCTGCTGGTGTAGTGAGGATGCCAATAGCCTTGTTAATGGAATGACGTAGGCTGTATCCTCCCAATGCACGACTGTGCAACACGATAATCCAATGGCAGCGTGAAGACAGGAAAGCTCCGATCAATGTATTCGAGCCATAATGCATTAAAAGACTGATAACATTTACAAACTGAGAGTACTAACAATGAAAAAGACAAAGACTGACAAAGATTAAATAGACTGATTGAAAAGGAATAAAGAAATAAACAAAACAGTAATAACGTGCGGCTGAAGCAAAAGTGGCAGTCAAACTTTTCAGAACTCCAGTGCAAAGAATCTAATATAATTAAACTACTGATAGGAAGAAGACAAAGAGGGAAAAAAATGCTGAAAGGGAAAAGTTGCTGCTGCGATTTTTTCAATGTTCTCCCCCCTGCACGCAACCCTAAGAAGTTTATTTAAAGGCTTCAATTGGATCCGGGTCTCGGGTTCGGTCCCAGACCCGAAACACGTCTGTGTGCTGTTGGGTATGGGACATGATCTGCATCATTGTTCTGGGTTTGCTCTGCATCATTCTCTCCGGGTTGGGAAGAAGTCGGCTCCGATGACTGATCTTCTCCATAGTAAGCATATAGATCAGACACATCGAAGATAGGCGTTTCCATTTAAAATTGTGATCTGCTCCTGACTCTGTAAACTTACCAATGACCACATCTCCAACTTGCAAGTTGACACCAATAAATGAAAATCCATCAAGGCTAGCCACCCTACCATACCCACAGAGCGTTTTTCCAAAATCTACCGCCCCTTTCATTTTGCAACGCTTCCCTGTCTCCTTCACAACGTCAACTTCAGATTTATAACTTCTAATATGCTCAACCCTGAACATGCCACGCTGTAATGAAGCTTGATTCAATATCAAAGAGATTTCTTGAATGTCGCCAAGATGAACATTAACAACCATAATTGCATCCAGACCTGTCCACTCGGGTCCCCCTGCTCCCACTCGTGGGTTTGCCGCCTTATGACTCCCACGCACAGGTTCAAGGGGGAAGGTTACTGCCTTTCCGGGTCGGACAGTGGTACCCAGGTCCCCAGCAAGGCCCAGTGGGACACCGGGGCTCTGCAGGTCTGACCCACACTGTGGCGCGATTCCCATGGTGCGAGGCCACGAGCCCAGGCCTGGGACAGGACCCAACGTAACGTTGTGGTCCTGCAACTCAGGCCCGACCTGCGACACAGTCGCCGGGACCTGCTGCGCCCCTTGGCGGTTCGGTTGGAGGGTACCCTAACATGGGCGACCCGGGGTTGCTGCTGACTCGAGATGGGGAGAACTACCGCAACCTGTATCCCTGTGCAAGGTTTCCTCAATGCCTTCTCGTTGCGCCGTGTGCTGGAGCGTCATCGGGGCTGAATCGACGACGATAGTATCAACAGGGTTAATCGCGCGCGCGCCTAACTGATTCAATTGCATTGCGTGCCCATCCACCTTGGATTCAAGCGCATCCATCCGCGCTTCGACCCCGTCCATATGCTTCGACAGACCGACTACCTCCTTTTCTAGGCATAACATATCTTCCTGCATCTCCGCCAACTTGTTGAGTAACCACTTCATGATCTCCTCTCGTGCCTTTCCGCTCATAGGACCGTTCCTCGCTTCTTGCGTCATGCCGTTGACGAAGGAGGAGGGGCTGGGCTCTGATATCATTTTGATGCAGTGAGGCAACCGTGATCGACCCTCACGTAATGAGTACCGGCGTGGACACATTTTCGGTGCAGCTAAAGGGGCGACACTGATACAATAATGGGGCTGACGTTGAGGCTACTCGGTCAGCACACAACCCACGTTCCTAGGTACCGATGTGCTGCAGGAAGGAATCAGTGTCGTCCCGTTAACAGGCTGTCGTGGCTACTCCTTCAATGCACAATCGTGCAACATATAATAACGCAGGAACAACGTGAAGCAAAGAAAGGCTCGGTTTCACGTATCCAAGCAACAAGAGATTAAGCACAGGAAATGTTTACAACTTGATAATACTAACAGTGAAATGAAAAACCACGACTAATAGAAAAATCAACAAAGCAATGAAACTGACAGAAGAAAAGGAAAACGCAGTAAAGAACGTGCGTCTAAAGCAAAGGCAAAAAGCTTTTTTCAAAAAAAATCCAATAGTCTGCTGTAGGCTGAATGTGACAGAGCAACGATAAAATAGTTAGACGGAAGCAAAAAAATAACAATGAAAGTATATGAAAATGAGACCAACCTATGTCACATGGGTGCGGGTGCGGGGATTCGGCACTTCCAAAAAACCCGGGTGCGGGGGTGCGGCAGGGGCAAAAATGTAAATATATATATATATATATATATATATAAGAGAGAAAATCCTTTACGAAAAAAGGATTTGAAAGGCAGCTGACAACTCCTGTCAGCAGAGAAAACCCTTTACGAAAAAAAGGAGCTGACAACAAAAAGGAGCTGTCAGCAGAGTCAGCAGCGGAAAGCAGAGTCAGCAGCTGACAGCAGAATTTTTTTTAAAAAAAATTTCACAGCTCAGCAGCTGACAGAAGCTGCTGTTTCAGTTGTCAGCAGATTTTTTTTTTTAAAATTTCGCAGCTCAGCAGCTGACAGGAGCTGTCAGCAGCTGACAGGAGCTGTCAGCAGCTGACAGGAGCTGTCAGCAGCTGACAGGAGCTGTCAGCAGTAATTTTTTTTTTTAAAATTTTGCAGCCAATTTCAAAGGGAAAATTTTTTTAAATAAAAAAATCCAAAAAAGAAAATGGACCTAAATGATCTTGGGTGCGGTCAACGCACCCAGGATCGTGTTGACCGCTCCCGCGTCGAGTCGCGTCGACGCGGGTGCGGCACCCTTTTAGCCGAATCCCTGTGGCATAGAGACCAACAATAGACGGAATAAAAAAAATCAAAGGAAAGCTGCTGAAGAAAAAGCAGTTGCTGTCAAATTCAATATTCTCTCCACCTGCACGCAACCCTAAGAAGTTTATTTAAAGGCTTCAACTGGATCCGGGTCTCGGGTCCGGTCCCAGACCCAAAACACGTTTGTGTGCTGTTGGGTATGGGACGTGCTCTGCATCTTTGTTTTGGGCCTGCTCTGCATCTTTGTTTTGGGCCTGCTCTGCATCACCCACCTTCTTTGTGATGGTGAAGGGTCTCTCAACCTTTTTTAGCAGTCCACGGTGCTGCCCGCGAAAGATGCCTGTGCGTCCTAGATATAACTTCACCAACGCTTGGTCCCCAACTTGGAACCCAGCGGGCCGACGATGCTTGTCTGCTCACTTCTTCATTCTCTTTGCCGCCTTGTGTAATAATGCCTTCCTCAACTTATTCTGTTCGTGCCAGTCGCGAACAAACTGATAGGCGAATGATGACCTTCTCTTTTTTTGTGCGACAAGAGTGTGCGGGGTCACTGGCTGCTGCCTTGTGGCTATCTCAAACGGGCTGTGGCCTGAAGACTCGCTCTTCTGCAGATTGTAACAAAACTGTGCTACGTCAAGGAGCTTCACCCAATTTTTTCTGATTGACACTAACAAAATGCCTAAGGTACTGTTCAAGTATCCCGTTGATGCGCTCTGTCTGCGGATGGAAGCTTGGTGAAAATAGCAAATCAGAGCCAAGTAGCCGAAATACTTCACGCCAGAACTTGCCCGTGAAGCGAGCATCGCGGTCACTCACAATGCTCTTTGGTATGCCCCAGTGCTTCACCACATGTTTTACGAACAATTCTGCAGTCTTCTCTGCAGGACACTCCTTAGAAGCTGGGATGAAGGTGACATACTTTGAAAAACGATCCACCACAACCAAAATAGAACTGAGGCCCTCTACCTTTGGCAGACTAACAATAAAGTCCATGAAGATGCTATCCCAAGGACGTTCTGGAATTGGTAGAGGCTCAAGGAGACCGGCAACCTTCTGGTTTGTCCCCTTATCTTGCTGGCAGATGAGGCATGTCCCCGGATATCCCTCAACGTCGTCTCTCATCTGCGGCCAATAGTAGCTGCGCTCAAGGAGTGCTAAGGTCCGCTCCTGACCAGGATGGCCGGCCCATAGTGTATCATGGCACTCTTTAAGCAGTTCTCGGCGGAGGCTTCCCCAACGTGGCACGAAGATGCGTCCCCCTTTTGTCACGAGGAGGCCATCCTGTAGCCAAAATCACCGAGTATTCCCTGCCTGCGCCAGAGAAACAAGGTGTTGTGCAGTCGGATCCTATTACGTACCTTCGCGGATGCGGCTCAGCAATGCACCCTTCAAGTGCACTTCAGAAGGCTCCGTGTGCGCAACTGCCAGTTCAGCCCTACGGCTCAGGGCGTCCGCCACAACATTGGTCTTTCCAACCTTGTACTCCAAGGCAAAGTCGAACTCAGCCAAAAACATCTGCTACCGAGTTTGTTTAGGCGTCAACTTCTGCTGTGTCTGAAAATAGCTCGTGGCCACATTGTCCATCTTGACGACGAACTCGGCACCCAAGAGGTAGTGCCGTCAGGTTCTGAGGCAATACACAATGGCGGTCATTTCACGTTTATGCACTCTGTAACGCTTCTCTGCATCCTTCAGCTTGCAACTCTCATATGCGATCGGATGACTATCTTATATAATAACTTCGCCAATGGCAAAGTCTGAGGCATCCGTGTGGACTTCAAAGGGTCTTGAATGATCGGGCAGTTGCAGCACTGACTCCCTCACTAAGGCTTTATTTAAGCCATCGAAGGCATCTTGACACGCTCCTGTCCAAAGTCTTACCCGATTTTTCTTTAACAAATCGGTGAAGGGCGCAACAATGAGGGAATAGCCTTCGATGAAACACCGATAATAGTTTGCCAAACCAAGGAATGACCTTAATTCTGGCACTTTGCTTGGCGGAACCCATTCGTGGATGACCTTTATCTTTTGCCCATCCATACGCAGCACACCACGCCCCACAACGTGGCCAAGGAAGTTGATATCCTCATGCCCGAAAAGACACTTGTCTCGTTTGACACAAAGGTCATTCTCCTTTAACACCTGAAACACTGTTCGCAAGTGTCCGACATGTTCCTCTATGTTGCTGCTGTAGATCACGATATCATCCAGGTAGACTACCACGAACTTGTCTAACTAAGGGTAGAAGATCTGGTTCATTAAAGTCGTGAATGTGGTTGAAGCATTTGTCAACCCGAATGGCATTACTAAGAATTTGTAAGCACCATAGCGGGTGACGCAAGTTAGATGAAGGCATGCGGTTGATCATATAACAAACACTGATAATCGCATCACCCCAATATATCGCAGGAACATTGGATTGAATCATAAGGGTACGTGCGACATCAATGAGGTGCCTGTGTTTTCGCTCAGCTATGCCATTTTGTTGAGAACAGTGTTATTAAAAACGCGCCTCAAGGCGCAAAAAGTGTGCCTCGCCTCAAGGCGAGGGGCTTTATGCCTTGAGGCGCATGAATAAAGCGCAAAAACTCCAAGGCGTGCGCCTCATACGCCTCGAGGCGCACGCCTCAAGGCGAGGCGCGCCTCAAAATGAAGCGTATACGCCTTTACTCCTTTACTGCTTTTGGTCAAATTAGGGTCAAAGCCCTATTTGACTAAAAGTTGGGGTATAAACAAAGAGGGCCCAACCCTAATTAGGGTTTTATTTTTGCATTTTGTTTCTCTCTCTCTCTCTCTCACGCAACTTCTCTCTCTCTCGTCATTCACACGAAGGCTCTCTCTCTCGTGGTTGAGCCCAGAAAATAGGTATGTTCTCTCTCTCGTCTCGTCTCTCACATGCATGTACTCTCTCTCGTCTCTCATGTATGTGACTGTGTGTATCACGCAACTTCTCTCTCTCGTTGTTCACACGCAGGCTCTCTCTCGTGGTTGAGCCCAGAAAATAGGTACGTTGTCTCCCATCTCTCACAAAAAAAAATCTACGATATGCCAACATAATGATGGTAGACACTAGCCAGCATTACGAAAACAATTATAAATTCTGAGAAAAATGTTGGCAAGCAACCAACAATTAGACCGCCCCATGCCAAGAAATCAGCTACCAGTTCGTAAATATTCTGGCGGTGTATAAGCAAGGTTCATGCTATAACTCTTTCCATCTCTGCTGTTTTTCATAAGACCAAAGCAAGAAAGTCTTGGATCACCATCCTGCAAGTAAAAATAAGAATATAAGCTGAAACACAGCCACAGCCATGTGTGCGTGCATGCCCTACTAATGTTCTCAGGAAATTCTTGACAGGAGAGTATTTAGGGATAAAACTCATTTCTCCTGGAAAATATTGTGAGCAAGTCGTGAAGTTGTATGTGCATCTGTGCATGCTCCACTAATGTTGGTCTCAAGAAATTCGTAGGGAGATTTTAAAATTCACTTCTCCTAGAGAAAAAAATTGCGAACAAATCAATGATGCTGTACAGGGACTCTGCAAGCTATAAACAAAGTCCAAAATTTCCAGCTATTTCCAGACTCTTCCAGTTGAGAGAAGGGCACGTTCTCTCAATTAAACAACTCAGACTAAATGGGACCAACAAACTTTTCTAATACAGGATTCTTGCTGCACTTGAGACAAGCATAGGTTATTTCCTGATCAAAGAGAACTCTGTATGCATTGAGATCATGATACAATGGATGACCTTCACTACTACAATAGTCCAAAGCCTCGCCCATATAAAGAGCAACTCGTAGGCGCATAGCCCACTCAATTGTCTTTGTTTCCCCTAAAACAAAACAAACAAACAATCATGAGAGAGCATCAGAGATGAAAACCATCTTGAAGATAAACTCATTAATAGAGTTCTAAAACTAAGAGAATACAACAAATATCACACACATACACACACAAAATTAACATTGCAGTGCCTAAAATCTGTGTACTTTTGTATAGTCCTGCAGTACACAAATATTGAAATTTATGCTTGACATCACAAGTGGGAAAAGATCACTGAGTATACAAACCAAATTGACATGGATTTAGAATAGGGATAATAAATAAACACGAAATTTTGAAATTAATTAAATATCCTAATACACACTTTTAATCATGGTTATTTAAGCCATTGAATTTATCAAAGCACATTAATCATTGAAATATCAAAAACTATGGAAACATAAAAAGAAGCAACAGAAGTTGCTGCAGGAAGAAATATGCTCTTTAAAATGACTGACTTCTTGAAGTAAGATTCTAACCTGACATCTAGGTTTCCTTCCAATGATGGTAAGAGATCAAATAAACAGACATCAGTTTGCTTATTTGTAGGAAACTTGAGCTTATGCTTCCTAAATCCTAGTTATTGGAGCTCATGCCTGTACTCTCTCTCGTCTCTCACAAAAAAAATCTACAATATATGATCAACATACTGTTACTCTGTCTCAAGTTTGCATTCTGTTGCTCTGTTTTATTATTTAAATATGTTGATTCATGTTGGACTGTTACTCCCTCTGATCTTTTAAGCTGATTTTTATATTGAATTTAGATGGGAGATAAATACTTTCTATCTCCCCCTTTTAGTTTTTCCATGGGTTCTTTCTTTCTTCTTACTTCTTTTCTTGATGCTATTTTTTACTCTCATTTTGAAGAGTTTGAGTTGTAATTATGAATGTTAACACTTTCATTTTGAAGAGTTTTGGATAATTATATTAACATTTGGTTGTTAATGTTAACATGCATTTTCTAATTATGACATGATGTTGCTAGTTGCATTTTGTTGTTAATGTTATTTTTTTATTGAATGATTGCTCATATTTTATTTCTTAGATACTTACATAGATCAAGTTGTTGCATTAATGTTACTTTTACATGTTAATCTCATATTTTTTTCGTATTTATTTGAGATTTTTTGTTTTTTGTTGGTTGTTGCTTCATCAATAAAGCATTTCTTATTTATTTATAATGTTAGATAATTTTTATAGTTTTTTTTTAAGTTTTAATAAATTTTTTTTTGAGGCTTACGCTTTGCGCCTCGAGGCTTACGCCTCGCCTCAGATTTTGGTGGAGCGCCTCGCTACGCCTCAACGCTTTTCACAACACTGGTTGAGAGGAATAGGCACAAGTAGTTTGGGGTTGAATACCATGGTCTTGATAAAATTGCAACAAGGCTTTGGTTTTGAACTCAAGAGCATTATCAGTGCGAACAATCTTGACAACAGATTTAAACTGAGTTTTTATTTCAAGAATTAAGGATTTGATAATACTTGGAACTTCAGATCTTTCTTTTATTAAAAACACCCACGACAACTTAGAAAAATCATCAACAATAACAAGATAATATCGACACTGAGTCCTGGTAGGAATCTTACTAGGGCCCCATACATCTGCATGAAGAAGTTCAAAAACTTTATGACTGGACTGACTCTGACTAGAAGGGAATGAACTCCGATGATGCTTGCCCAACTGACATGCTTTGCACTGAAATAATGTAGTAAATGGAATTTGAGGGAAGACATAACAAAGCTTTGACAATGAAGGATGACCAAGACGGCGATGCCACTGAACAAGACTGGATGAGTGTTCTACTGAAGCATAAACATTGCCCACTGGATGATGTAGGAAGTAGACTTCATTTTCTTCATAGCCTCCACCAATCTTTTTCCCCGTCAGCAAATCCTGAAAATGACAACCCATTGGGTCGAATATCACTCTACAGTTTAGTTCTTTGGTAAGACAACTAACAGAGAGTAAACTTTGAGGGAATGAGGGAGCATGAAGAACATTTTTCAACTGCAGGGAAGAGGATATAGAAATATTTCCCTGACCAACAACTGGTGAGGAACTTCCATCTGCTAATGAGACTCCTCGATGAACAGTAATATCCTTTAGATCTGAAAAGAAAAACGAATTCCCACACAGATGTCTGGATGCACCAGAGTCAATAATCCACTTACTATCATTCAGATAAAGATGATCCCCTGTTGAGTAGGCCACACCAGCTACAGGAGAAGAGGAGCTTGAAGGACGACAAACTATCAACTCATCATATTCTGCTCGACTAAAGGTGATACTGTCACTTGCAGAAGTGTTATCATTTGCATTTGCTACCTCTAGTGTAGTAACATTCACTTTTGGAACATTAGGCTTTGATGCAGAAGAGGTTGGCCGTCCATGCTTATCCCAACAACGATCTTCTAAATGTCCAGATTTTCCACAGAAAGTACATTGAAGTTTGCCTCTGCCTCCCATACCTCTTCCACGACCTCGTCCTCTAATAGTCTGAAAATTTTCACGTCCATAACCTGATGGGATAGCTAGAGCAGATGACTGGGACATCGGTTGAGATTGTGGAAGAGAAATCACAAGTCTACTCAGACGATTATATGCATCAGCAAGAGTAGGTACATCGGATCTAGTCAACATTTGGACTTTTGCAACAGAGAATTCTGAAGATAAACCTGTGACAAACCGAGCAACCATAGTCTGTTCTTGATGATCCTTGTGCTGCGAACAACAAAAAGGCCTAAGGGCATTGAGTCTTTCAAATGCTACTTTGACGGAGGCATAATACTGAGCCAAGGTCTGATCTCCTTGCTGCAAATTATATATCTCCTGTTCGACTTGCAGGATACAACTCACATTAGTCTCTTGAGAGTACGTATCTCAAAGGTTGTCCCACATCTGTTTGGCTGTATTATAGTAAATTAGACCATCTGCAATATGAGGTTCGACACTATTCATGATCCATGACATAACGATGTCATTATCTTCGTCCCAAGTAATATATTTTTCCACCTTTTCATTTGGTTCAGTTTCCAACAGAATATGTTTTTTACGATGTCCAGATACCGACATCATAAAAGTTCTGGACCACCTGGCATAGTTAGTTTCATTCAATCTCACTGAAGAACCATACGAGAAGGGATTTGCAAATGCCTTATACTCCCTAATAGCATCATTTTTAGAATCAAGTTTCAAAGCTTCACCCATACTGAGTAGTATTAACAAGATAAGAGATATATTTGATGCTAATACAGCTGCAAAAAAAAAAGGCTCACTTTCTTAATCACTCAGATTTTGAATCTGGGATGTTCATCAAGCACACGGTAGTTGACACAGGAACAACGTGTTTGATGATCACGCGTCAGCCAATTCCACGACCACATAATACTGTTTCACCATATCAGAAACCAGTTCACGCCAGCAGAGCAAGAAAAACAGTGTGTTTCACGATCATACGACAACCTAATTCACGGTTTCATTAGGTTATTCAACCCACATCAGAAGCAATTAAAAATTAGATCAGAAATGTAGTTCTGAGAAAACCAGAACAACATCGAACACGATCTCCAAGGACAAGATTACTTTGTTCAACTGCATACGACACAGACATCCCACGACTGCTTCATATAAAAAAAAACTTTCACGATCTGATATGAGCAACTGCACACGATACAGAAATCACACCGGCCTCCAAAAAAATTTTTTTAACACCTGCTCCTACGAAACATGATTTACGGCAAGTCAACAAAAGAAAAAATAATTTTCCCGACATCCAAATCCTTGGTCTGATAGAAACACCCTACTCTACCGCAATCGGATTCAGTTGACACGCTGTCACGTGACCCAACTCTGCCGCAACCAGATTCAGTTGACACCACCATCACCGTGACCTTTAGATCTGGTTACAGATCTGTGTCATGACACAGATCTGTAATCAGATCTATGCAATTAGAAGAAGAAGAAGAAATACACACACCTCTTTACTGTATATAATTTTTTTTCGAGCCTTTTTGGTGTAGGTCGATCACGTGCTCACGCTCCCGAGATCCACGACTCTATACCATGTGGAAACTTATCTGAGGTGTGCCAGAATCGAGGCAGAGAGAGAGAGAGAGAGAGAGAGAGGAGAAAACTCGTTAAATTCTATTAGGGCTAATCTCCTTGTTAAATAGAGAGACGCCACTATAAAAAATTACTTACAAGTCCCTCTTTATTTATGAAATATCAAATAACCTACCTTTTAGAAAACTTACGCTTAAAACCTCAATAGGACAATTAATTTTAACACATATATATATATATATATATATATATATATATATATATATATATATATATATATCCGTGTCCCCGTGTCCAAAAATTTTGAAATTCAGCCGCACCCGTGTCGCACCCGCACTCGCACCCGCACCCGCACCCATTTGATATAGGATAGGATCCAACCCATATAGGCTGCCCAACTCTAGATCCACTTTGGTGGGACGCCCCCCCTTGGACTCCCACTTGGCTTTGGACTCTCCTACATGGCCCCCCCCCTTGGTCTCCCACATAAATTAAGAGTTATTTTTTCTCATTTACCCCTAGTGTAGCCTATAATAGCTTATTGTTTCTTTAATGAATTTTTAAGAGGTTTTTCTCTCAAGAGTTCATTCTTGGTTCTGGTTTGTGCTTTCTTCTGAGGGTCAAATTGCTCTCCCTCCCTCGTTCGTTTGCCATCTGCCATCTTTGGTTTGTCGGGACGAATTGCTCTCCCTTCCAGCTGCACCTCCGCCACTGCCTCTAACCTCGTTGCCTGTGTCCGCATGGTGAGACTCTCTCTCTCCTTGCTGTTTTGCCCCTTGGCCAAATCCCTCTTGGGACTCGCCCAAGCCCGCACGGCCTCCCTGCCCTACTCGACTCCCCTGATTGTGTCCCCCACCGAACACGCCCTTTCCTCCCTTCATCACTGTGGTTGTGTCCCCTCCTTTGGGACACACCCTGCTGCACACCGCCCTAGGCATCCCCTCTGATCGTGTCCCTGCCTTGAGACATGGCCCAGGGCCCTTGCCTAGCCGCACACCCCTGCAGATCCGTGGTGCCTCCACCCCGCTTGCTCCCCTCTTCAGTGCCTTGCCCCGCTCCCTGCGCCTGAATTCGCAGAACCGACTCCTACGAGGAATCGGACACTGACAAACATCACCACTTGTGACAATCATATCATCTACATACAAAGGGAATATACATTTTCCTTTATTTGATGATGATACAAACAAGGTCGAATCATGGTGACTTTAGTCAAATCCCAATGACTTTACAACTGTGACATTTAAGAAACAGAACATGTTGGCTACCTGAAACAGATTTTCAGATTAATGTTATTAAATGTGTTTATGCACCTTAGACATCCACTCCTGACATTTTAATCTGATTGCACCTTCCACATCATTTTCATCAAAAGGTGCTGTTTTGTCATCCTCAATCCAAATGACAGTAACCCCGTCAGCTTAATTGGAAAAGAAGTGATTAGTTTTGTTTGCCATAGATGCAGGTGCCTATGATGCTAGGGAGATTATTTGTACATAATAAAGTTTCAGTTATCTCATGTTGTGAGGCAAGCGAGGAAGCTTGTTTCCAAGCAACCACGTTGGTAATTTAGTTTAAAGTTTGTAACCTAGTTGATGTGTCCTACTGCTATTTGCTGAAAGTAAGGACACACTGATTAGCAATTGCTTTTATGAAGAAATGTTTAGATCAGCTCTAGGAGCTAGAGCACATCAGCACTGTTGTCACTGTTATTGGTGGCATTTTGAAAATGTCATTATATTAATGCTCTAAAATAAAAAAATGATTTAAAAACTAAAATATTACGGTATTTTAAAAATATTGGATATTTATATTTATCGTGATAATATCAGGATATTATCATGATTATATCTTGATGCAGCTGCGTTGGAGAAGGAGCGTAAACTAATGACCCACCGTGAATCGGTGGCTGAACTTCTTTATTAATTCAGAAAATTCAATAAAAACAATGGGAAGTGCAATAACAGTAAGGAAAAAAAACAAAGGAAAAAAAACAGCAATCAAATGAAGAATAGAAAAAAACTGCAGAAGAGAAGTCGGCTGGGGTTCTTTTCAATATTCAATGATCTTCACGCAACCCTAGACAGGCCTCTTAAAGACTGTCTACTGGACCGGGTCGTGGGTCCAGATTTGGATCCGACCCACGATCCGGTTCGGTCTCTCTTTGCTGCTGGTTCTGGGGCGTGCGAGCTCCACCACGCCTGACGTATGTGCGCAAGGGTACCTCCCTGCGTTGCAGTTCCGTCCCTGCAGGTGAGTCATATTCACGGGGTCTTTCATCTGCCCTGTGTGGTGGATCGAGTGGCACGATGGGCCCAATCGGGTCCTGCCCTGCATCATTCTCCCCTGGTTGAGAAGAAGTCGGCTCTGTCGACTTGTTGTTGCCACAGTAAGCATATAGATCAGCCACGTTGAAAATAGGGGAAATATGCCAATCATCGGGTAGCTCAAGGAGGTAAGCATTCGAACCTAACCGCTGAAGGATCCTAAAGGGGCCATACTTCTTAGGACTTAATTTGCTATAGGTACCTACGGGAAAACGCTCTGGACGCAGGTACACCCAGACAAGTTGACCAACTTCGAAATGGACATCACGACGACCCTGATCTACGAAAGCTTTGTAGGTCTCGTAGCTTTCAACAAGTTTGGCCCTGACTTGTCTGTGAATGTCACGCATATATTCAATGGCATCAAAGGCATCCGGAGCGGGAGTTGAGAGATCAGACACAGGGGCGAGGTCAACGACATGGGTGGGGGACCGACCATACACTACCTGGAACGGAGATTTACCAGTGGACCGGTTAATGGAGTTGTTATAGGCGAACTCGGCTTGAGGCAAAACAAGATCCCAAGTTTTGACATTTTCGCCCACTAAACTCCGTAACAAATTTCCTAAGGTGCGGTTCACAACTTCGGTTTGGCCATCAGTCTGGGGGAGTCTGGGGGTGATACGCGCTACTGAACTGGAGCTTAGTTTTCAACAGGGTCCATAACGACTTCCAAAAGTGGCTCATAAAACGCGTGTCGCGATCGGAAGTGATTGTGTGAGGTAGACCGTGGAAACGGGCAACATCTTTGAAATAATAGGAAGCGACTAAAGATGCATCAGTGGTGCGTTTGCACGGAATAAAGATAGCCATTTTGGAGAACCGGTCAACAACTACTAAAATTGAATCAAAACGACGTGGTGTGCGGGGCAGGCCCACGATAAAATCCATGGACACATGCTCCCACGGTCGTTCAGGAATGGGTAACGGGGTGTACAGACCACTATTCTGACGATGACCCTTGGACACTTGACACACATGACAACCTTGGATAAACTTGACAACATCTTTGCGCATTTTGGGCCAAAAGTATCGTTCATCTAAGAGAGCGAACGTCTTATCATGCCCGAAATGCCCTGCTAACCCTCCTTCATGTAATTTAGAAATCAACTGAAGCCTGAGGGAGAAATTGGGTACACATAATTGGTTACCACGGAAGAGGTAACCATTATGAATACTAAAACGGGGGTCGAGGTTGCGAGCGGAGGAGGTGCACCCTTCCCAGACTTTGTGAAAATCAGGGTCCGTAGGGTATAACTCTTTGCATTGTTCAAAACCTATGACCTGCACCGACATAGTCATCAACAGGCTGTTCTTCCTACTAAGAGCGTCAGCCACCTTGTTCAGGGTACCCGATTGATGCCGGAGCGAAAAGGTGTACTCTTGCAAGAAGCTGACCCACTTGGCATGACGAACACTCAACTTTTTCTGACTGTTCAGGTACTTCAATGCCTCATGATCCGTGTACAAGACAAATTCCTTATAAATGAGATAATGCCTCCAATAACGAAGGGCTTGTACAACGGCATAAAACTCCACATCGTAAGTGGAATATTGGCACCTGGCTTGAGTCAGCTTCTCGTTAAAGAAGGCGACAGGCCTACGATTCTGACTCAAGACGGCGCCAATCCCCACTTTAGAGGCATCACATTCAACCTCAAAGACTGCACTAAAATCGGGGAGGGCTAAGACAGGGGCACTGGTCATTTTGTCCTTGATGATCGTGAAGGCTTTGCTAGCCGCTGGCGTCCAATGAAAGCTAGTACCTTTTAGGCACTCCGTGATGGGAGCCATAAGGGTACTAAAATTCCTCACGAAACGTCGGTAAAAGGTGGCTAACCCGTGGAAACTACAGATCTCTCCTATAGTCTTTGGGGTAGGCCAATCGACAATCGCTCGGACTTTAGCAGGGTCGGCCTTGACGCCATCAGAAGACACAATAAACCCTAAGAACACGACACTGGATGTCATAAACTCACACTTCTTGGCATTGGCATACAATTTTTCCTTTCACAAAATATCTAAGACTTGACACAGGTGACTCAAATGATCAGACAATGAAGAGCTATAGATCAAGATGTCGTCAAAGTAGACGACAACAAACTTCCCAAGACACGGACGCAAGACTTGGGTCATCATGTTCATGAAGGTACTGGGGGCATTAGACAACCCAAACGGCATAACTAACCACTCGTACAATCCATCACGTGTCTTAAATGCCGTTTTCCACTCGTCTCCCTCGCGTATACAAATCTGATGATATCCGCTTTTTAAATCAATTTTAGAGAAAATGGAGGCCCCGGATAACATATCAAACATATCATCTAAACGAGGAATGGGAAAACGGTATTTGACTGTGATGCGATTGATCGCACGGCTATCGACACACATGCGCATGGACCCATCTTTCTTAGGAGTGAGTAAGGCAGGCACGACACAAGGACTAACACTCTCACGAATGAAACCCTTTTGCAGTAATTCCTGAACCTGTCTTAACAACTCAGTGTGCTCGGAGGGGTTCATGCGATAAGCGGGAAGATTGGGTAGACTCGACCCGGGCACAAAATCAATGGCATGCTGAACCACCCTTGTCGAAGGTAATCCATCAGGAAGGTCATCAGGCATAACGTCGCGGAATTCCTCGAGAAGAGGGGCAACAACAGCGGGAATGGACACATGCGAACTCATCACTGGCTTAGCCACCAGGGCATAACAATAGCCATCTTCCTGGCAGTGGTCCAGGAAAAGCCGGTATGAGAGGCCTGCGAGTCGGGGGACTCGCTCGGGTTTGTCAACTGTGGGGAAACCTGTCTCCCGGATAGGTAGAAGGACGATCTTATGGCCGTTAAAGATAAAAGAGTAAGTGTTCTTGCGGCCATCGTGAGTGGTCTGGCGATCAAACTGCTAGGGACGTCCCAAAAGAATGTGACACGCATGCATAGGGGCCACATCACACCACACCTCATCGTGGTAGTGTTCCCCCGTGGAAAACCGGACTAGGCAACGCTGAGTGATGGGAACCTCATTTCCTTTCTTGAACCAGGCCATCTTATAGGGTTGGGACAACTTTTCGGTGTTGAGTTTCAAGGTAGACACCACACTCTCAGATACCATGTTCTCACATGCTCCGGTGTCAATGATGACATCACAAGCGTGACCTTCACAGTTACATCGAGTCCTAAAAATGTTATTCCTTAGCCATTTCGATGGGGTCAATTCTCGGGGTGTGGTCAACACATGACGGATGGACAACAAACTTTCGACGTTGCCGTCGAACTCTATAACTCCCCGCTCATCCTCAACCTCCACTAATGAATTGTCCTCACTATCACTCTCACTTGCAGACTCGACAATCCCTTCAACCAGGTGGGTGTTCTTGCTCACGGTCGGACACTTGGACGCGACATGTCCTAACTCTTGACACCTAAAGCAACGAAGGGTCGACTCAGTAGGTTTGGTTTTGGACCGGGTGTGGAAAGCTGGACCTGACTGGTCAGGTTTGCTAAGGTCGGTCCTAGGTTTTGAATCACTAGGGGAGCTTGCTCCCCTGGTTGGGAAACTCGGCTTGGGTCGGCTAGAGGGCTCATTACGGGTCGTCCTATATTCCTGCCTCCGCTTCAGCTTGTCCTCGATGTTCATGGCATAACTGCTGGCTTGATCTAATGTTTCGACTGTGACACAACTAAAATCATCAGAGATAGCAGGGCGGAGACCCGAAATGTACCTCGTTACCTGCTGACGAGCTGTTTCCTCGATCTGCACACGCAGGGAAAGACGATGGAACTCCGCGGTGTACTCTGCTACAGTTCGGGAACCTTGGCGCAGGGTCAGGTATTCCTTGTAGGCTCGTTCGGCGTGATCCGAAGGCACGAACTTTGACTGCATCAGTCTTTGCATTTTCTCCCACGACTGTACGCGCTCTAATCCCTGCCGCTCCCTTGATTGTTGTAGCTCCACCCACCATGTCTGTGCTAGGCCCCTCAACCGTGTAGAGGCTAACGAGACACGACGATGTTCAACAACTGTGTGATAATCGAAGAAGAACTGCACGGCATAAGACCAGTCGAAAAACTGCTCCGCGTCGAATCGCCCCGCAAACTCCGGAAGATCCAATTTCACGCCATAGGTGGAAGAGTGGTCTGGGGGTCTCTGTTGTCGCGGTTCCACCATTCCTGCAGGATGCTCGTTCCAGAAAATGTCGTCGTCCCAAGCTGCTTCATTGCCCATATGGTGGTATTGTTCGCCGGGATGCTGGTGCTGTCGAACTCTCCTGATGGGGGGTCGGCGATCAGGGCGCGCCGGTTCCTGCTGACATTGCCTCGGTAGGGTTTGCCCGTGGGCGGGCACCATCTGCTGCCGATATTGTGGTATTGGAATGACGGGAAGTCCAGGGTTCGGGGGAAGGTTCGGTTGAGGTTCTGGTTCCGGACGGGTAGAATTGGTATAATATGGTTGTGGGTTAGGAATATGATGTTGGGCCGGATATTGGGTTGGGTTTTGGGTCAGGTTTGGGTAAACGGGTTGGTTTGGATTTGGGTTTGGGTATGGGCCTTGGGGGGTATATGGATGGGTTGACTCGCCCGACGGAATGTGAATCGGGCCCACTCCTATACTACTCGTCGGACCCAGATATGGATGGGAGGGATCGAGGTTCGAGTTTTGGGGATAATAGGCTTGATCTGAACTCGATCCCCGATCCAAGAGATTATGGGTCTGGTTCTGACCCGGCTCAAATCCAAACTGGAGCTCCGTCCGGGTCCGATATGGGTCTGGGTCGGTATTGGATTCGTTTTGGGGTTCGAAATTAATGGGTTGGGTTTGGTTCGGGATGAACCGCAAACCAAACCCATTTGGATTGGCTGGGTAAGGGGGTTCGGATCCTGGACCCGCTCCCAGGGACCCAAAGGATGGTCCCCGAAATCCAGGCCTGGGTCCTGCTGAAAACTGTTCCGGCCCGGACCCTCTCGGGTTCGGACCCATCCACACGGGTCCACCAGGTTCCGCCCGCTGGTTGGTCATCGCAATGTTTCTGCGTGCGGGACCAGGAGGGAGAAACAACTCTTTCCGGGGTCGGGTCGCTGCGCTGGGGCTCGCAGCGGGGTCCTGCGTGCTGCTGGGTTCTTGCGGACCCAACCCCACCTGCGGCAGACCCACAGGAAACCGCACCCTGGGCTGGGGTGCACTCGGACCAAAATTTGCGGCAGGACCCGGCGTGTCGCTGGGTTCCTGCAGGTCCAGCCCTGCCGGCGGCATAGCCCCCATGACTCGAGGCCAGGGCAATACTGCACCAACGACGTGGGATTGCCCTGTCCTAACTTCTTGGTTCAGATGGGGGGTACCTGCTGCGTGTGACGCTGTGGCTGTCGAACCTGGGAATGGAGGAGGAAATGCTGATTGTGGGGCAGCAACACCGTCGGGTTGACAGGACGTCGGCTGGACTGCTGCCACGTCTGCTACGACCTTCAGTGCACCCTCCAGTCTTTGCCTTGAGGTCGCAGTGGGATCCACCGGCGACTCAAGGGCAGCGACCCGGCCTTCGACCCCATCAAGTCGCCGGGATATGGTTGCCACGTCCCGACTGATGCGCAACACATTTTCTTGTATTTTTGTCAACACCTCCATGACACGCAGCATTGGGTCTTCGCTGCTCGCCTTCTCACGCGCTTCGCCTTGTACCGGATCGGTTCCCTCCTCAAGAGCCATACCGCTGATGAAGTTGGAACGCCCGCAGCTCTGATACCACTTTGATGCAGCTGCGTTGGAGAAGGAGCGTAAACTAATGACCCACCGTGAATCGGTGGCTGAACTTCTTTATTAATTCAGAAAATTCAATAAAAACAATGGGAAGTGCAATAACAGTAAGGAAAAAAAACAGCAATCAAATGAAGAATAGAAAAAAACTGCAGAAGAGAAGTCGGCTGGGGTTCTTTTCAATATTCAATGATCTTCACGCAACCCTAGACATGCCTCTTAAAGACTGTCTACTGGACCGGGTCGTGGGTCCAGATTTGGATCCGACCCACGATCCGGTTCGGTCTCTCTTTGCTGCTGGTTCTGGGGCGTGCGAGCTCCACCACGCCTGACGTATGTGCGCAAGGGTACCTCCCTGCGTCGCAGTTCCGTCCCTGCAGGTGAGTCATATTCACGGGGTCTTTCATCTGCCCTGTGTGGTGGATCGAGTGGCACGATGGGCCCAATCGGGTCCTGCCCTGCATCATCAGGAAGATCTCGGATTCTTATGATGATAATGATTTTAATGATGCTTGATCCTCTCTCTCTTTTGGAGACTATGATGATGTTAAGAACCTTGCAAGACATTATCAACTTGGAATTTTGATCCTTACTACTAATCACTCTGATATGTAGTATTTTATTGTTTTGTGACTTTTGTTGGTTGTGTTTGTTAGTTTCATTGTAGTTAATTGTTCGTGAAAATTTGTCATGTTGTAGCTTGTTTACATTTCATTTTTTGTGATTTGCTGCTATTTAGGTAATATTTGTGATTTGCTAGTTCTATGATATCTTGTCTAATGGGATATTTAAGATCAACAATTTGTTGGATATTTGGGTTGTCTATCATGTTCTATCATATTAGGGCTTCTTTGCCTAAGATATATTTTTTCTTATTTTTTCCATTTTTTGTGCACTAACCTTGTGTGTGTGTGTGATCATTCTCCTCAATAGATGCAGTTGCTGATCGTCTGACCAAATAGATGGTAACTGAGTAGACTGATTGGAAAAGAAGTGATTAGGTTTGCCATGGATGGATATGCCTCTGATGCTGGCAAGGTTGTGTGGACATAAAAAGCTTTCAATCTTAACATGCTGTATGGCAAGCCAGGGTGCTTGCTTCCAGTCAACCATGTTGGTGATTTAGTTAAAACTTAGTTGATGTGGCCTTCTGGTATTTGCTGAAAGGACAGGACACACTGATAAAAATTTTCTTTGTGAAGAAATGTTTGGATCAGCTCTGATAGCTAGAACAATGCCTGTGTGTGTGTGTGTGTGTGCATGTGTGTGTGGTGTGTGTGTGTGTGTGTGTGCGCGTCTGCACGTGCCTGTGCCTGTGTGTGTGCATGCACACGCACAAGGCTGTGTTTCAAGTGAGGCCGTCAATGGGACAGATCTGCATAGAATATCCAACCTAAACCTGTGTCTAGGTATAGCCTTTGGATTATGTGGATTAAGTTTGGGCTTCCATTTTCTTGGCTTGATGCAACCCGACATTGAACTGAACTCAACTAGATGTTATATGGGCGGCTTTGGGTGCACACACATGGTTTGGATATCTGACCCATTGACAGCCCTAGCTGCAGGAGATGTCCTCTAGTGCTGTCATTTTTTGAAAAAATGATGAAGCAGCTACTTAACTTTTTGATGCTCAAATAATTCATCATCTGCTCAAATAATTCATCATTTTGAATTCAAATAACGCAAATTGTTTCAAGCACATAAATGTATTATAGTTATTTATGGTGGAAATATCTTCAGTAACAGATCTTCGGAAATTGATCTATTTAAAATGTTTTTTTCTGAAAATTTTGTCTTTTCGGGTATTTGCATGATAATTTGTTCTAACACATTTCTTTTCTGTTTATGGTGTCTTTGATGAACCCCAACATTGCAATATTGGGCATGCTTGGCCTGTGTGTGTGTGTGTGTGTGTGTGTGTGTGTGTGTGTGTGTGTTGGGTAAGTTTTCATTACATACGATTATTAGTAAGAGCTAAGATATTAACATTTGAAATGTAAGTCTAGAATACAGGAAGGCTTTAATAGTAGTAACCCTTTTCTTCCCCCTCTTTTTTTTTGCTTAAAAATATGAAGCTGCATGGCCTGTTTCTCTTCTTGCCAAATAGGAAACAGTTTCTTTCCCTCTTGTTTTTTCTCTTCTTTTACACAGTCATGTTATCTAATATGAAAATGACAAAAATTGTAACATCCTCATGGTAGAAGCTACAACATTACAGTTTTAATATATTCATAGGTTTTAGATGTGTGTTTCTTCAATATTTTTTCTTAAATCAATTCTTTTCAATTGTCCTGCTTTTCCATAGTTTTCTGAATGTTGTCATGTTTCTTTGTGCATGTCTCTTTGTCATGGTGGTTCTGCACTAATTAATTTGTTACATTGTTATGCATGGTGATCATGAACAATTTCTAGTTTTCCGTTCACGAATACTCTGGGAGGGTCATGTTCATTGTTAGGGGAAACATGAGGGATTTCTGGTTTACATTGATCTATATTTGGTTTATGAGTAGATATTCAAATATTATGGTATCAACAGTTTCCCCTTTTTTAGTCATGGAATAATTATTTCCTGAGTGTTACTGTTCTTTTTTCAGCTCCACTGAGCTTTTAACGTGCTATATGGTAATTGGCAAAAGATGGCTAATGGTTAGTCTTATGATTCCTTTTCATATGCAGCATCGTAGACTGCATGGAAGCATTTAGTAAAGGCATCCATAGGGCATTGGTTCCACTAAATAGCTGCACAGATGACATAATTGGTGTAGAATTGGAAGAATCATCACCTGGTTATCAGATGCTCACACAGATGGATGTCCTTAGTTTCTTGAAGACGCATGAAAATGATATTGAGGGCATCATGTCAATTAGCATCAGCAAATTGGGTGCCATCCAAGAAAATGCGTTTGCTGTTCCAGGCCACATGAAAGTCATGCAAGCTGTTAAATGTATGAGGAGTGCTTCCCTAAGTGCTGTTCCTATAATTGAAGCTCCAGAGACTACTTGGACCAAGCCAGATCTTATAAACGTATGCCTTCTGTTTCTTTGTATTTGGCCTTCTATTTTTGCTCTTTTTGGAAATGTTACCTGTGGCCTTTTGTTCTCCTAGTTGGATTTGTCTTCCAATTTCTGCTTGTGATTGTCACCTTTTGTTTTGCTTGTAATTTATCTTCCCCATTTAACAATGCTTAGACATTGACATGCTGTTCTATTTTTACATCCATAAAACTACACATTCTTATTCATTCATCTGACTGCGTATAACATACAAAAATTGTTGGCTTTGTGATGATCTTTTATTATCTCATACATAATTATTGAACTATGTTTTGAATTTGAATGCGGATTTTCTAGATAAAATTAAGTCAAACTTAGTGGCTGTTTAAACTTTAAATATTTATGCTTGCTGAATTGTTCAGTAGTTTTGTCTCAGTTGACTGGCATCATCTTTATGCAACTTGTCATTGACGTGCGTTACCTGACTTGGTGATTAGAACACAATAAAGAGAAGCTCTTCTGTTGGGAGCATGCTCCAAAAAACAGTTCTCGCTCCATCGGGTCAAGAATTTGTATGGGGATTCTCACCCTTAAGAATCTGGCTCGTGAGGTTAGAACTTGGTCACAGACATGTCCTTAACTTCTTCACCATAGATGCTTCTCCAATATGAAGCCCATTATTGATTCCCATCATATGTTGCCATTTGCAAACTGAAGATTTGGCTTCCATCAAAACTTTCTTCCATAATTTGCTGGTTGTTTTTGCTCAGCCTGTCAAGGACATGACCTTGCAGGTATCATCCAATCCATCAGATGAAGATAATCAGTCAAAAGTTGATGCTTATGTATAATCTTATTAAAGAGGATACTTGAAATTCTATCTCCTGGAAGCAATACTAGTGAAGTATTTCTGTTTGTTGGAGCTACAGCTCATCATATGTAGGCCGTGCAAGAGGATACTTGTTTGTTGGAGCTACAGCTCATCATAAGTATTTCTGTTTGTTGGAGCTATATCCTGGATTTTTGCAATGGATAACTTTATGGTACAATTTTGTGAATGGTACTATTTATGTAGGAATGATTTTTTCTTGCTGTGCATGAGAAATCTTGCTGTGTTAGGGTTGAGGATGTAGGCTTTCCAAGGAATAGAATATTGATCTTAGCCATTTCAAGGAATCAAGTACTTAGTAAGAGTTCCTGCATATGTAGTTTTATGTGCAATTCTTTATGATATGGTTTAGAATTTACGGTAACTTGATTCCAACATTTTGCAGGGTAAAGGGAAGAGACTTGTGGGGACTTTTTCTGCAACTGATCTAAGGGGGTGCCCTGTCTCTCTGCTGCAGTCATGGTTGTCTCTCTCTGTAGTTGAATTTACTGCCAAGGTATCAATGGGTACAAGGGTTGGGTGCATTGGCGAAACTGATTCCAGCCTGAAACCAAGGCCGCTCATAACCTGTTATGCTGAGTCTAGCCTTAAGGAAGTATTAACCATGGCTGTGGACCACCATGTTCACAGGGTTTGGGTTGTGGATGAACAGGAATCGCTGGTTGGGCTCGTGACACTCACTGACATGCTGAGAGTTATTAGGCCCTTTTTTCTGTCTACTGATTAATCATTCTGGACTGTTAATGAGAACTTTCAAGGAAAAAAGGTACTCTTTATTCTCTGACAGACTAGGCTAGGTTGACTTAGATGAATGGCTAGGGTATGAATTCTCCACCATTCTTGTGTGTTGGTTCTTAATTAACTTTATGAATTCTGTATTAAATATTTAGAAAAACCTTGTTTTTGGATACACAATTTTCCTGTAAAATTTCCATGTGATTAAGTGCTCTTGAGCTCATACTATGGTTGTTGGTTCCATCACTGCTCTGGAGAATCTGCCAGTATTGACTGCTTCACTGCAAGCCTCTATGTTTCTCTCTAAAAAAAAACACTGCAAGCCTCTATGGGTTCTTGCTGGATTTTGAGGCACTTTTTTTCAAGATTCATTATGTAAAAATTGCATTGTTTCAATTCAATGCCAATGGGCCAGAATTTTGGAACCTGATTGTGAGAAATCAGATGTGGGAGTCACCTTACTATCGTAGCAAGAGATAGAGAGAGAGGTAAGAGGGAAGAGAGAAAAAAATGTTGGGCGGCAATGATGTCTTCTCCCCTTTCCATTGATATTTATATGTTGTACGAGTGGTACAATACAGTACAATAGTACAATACAGTACAATATGCTGTACAATACAGTACAATACAGTATAATAGTACAATAGTACAATACAGTACAATATGCTGTACAAGTGGTACAATACAGTACAGAAATATATTCATTTACATATACATATTTAACAGCCTCCCTCAAGTTGAGGATGATCTTCAATCATGCTCAACTTGCCCTTAAGTAACCAAAATTGATGACTAACCAATCCTTTGGTGAAGATGTCTGCTACTTGGTCTTCTGATCTGACATACGAAGCCTCAATTTCTTCTGTTTCAATCTTTTGTCTAACAAAATGCTGATCAATCTCAATGTGCTTCGTGCGACAATGATGAATAGGGTTAAAAGAAATATTAATGGCACTTTGATTATCACATAAAAGCAGAGAGGAAGAGATAGGTTCATTCAACTCTTGAAGAAGATGCCGTACCCAAGTGACATCAGCTGTCCCTGCTGCCATTGCCCTGTACTCTGCCTCAGTGCTGGATTTAGCAATGGCCTTTTGTTTCTTACTACTCCAAGTGACAATATTTGGGCTAATAAAAACACAATATCCTGAAACCGACCTACGCTCATCAGGGTCCCCACCCCAATCTGCATCACAATATGTAAGTAAACGGTGTCCTGTAGTGAAGCTTTCATCTTTGTGATAGAGCAATCCATCTCCAATAGTCCCTTTCAGATATCTAAGAATACGCTTAATACATTCCATATGACAATCAGTGGGAGCATGCATAAACTGAGATGCTTGATTTACAGCATAAGCAATGTCAGGTCTTGTAAATGTAAGATATTGCAACATACCAACAATGCGGCGATATAAAGTGGAATCATGATATAATTGGCCTTCTTTTGCACTAAACTTATGATTTAAGACAGATGGGGTGCTGAGAGGTTTACAATTAATCATACCAGTGGTGTGAAGAATGTCAAGAGTATACTTGTGTTGACTTAGAGTGAGTCGATCATCTTGTCTATCGACTTCAACTCCCAAGAAGTATCGCAATGGGCCTAAGTCCTTCATCTTGAATTTGGCCATGAGTAAAGACTTGACCAAGGCAATATGTGCATCATCACTCCCAGTGATAATGATGTCATCAACATATATAAGAACCCAAGTAGTAACATGATCATTCTTATACATAAATAAAGAATGATCAAGTATACTCTTAGAAAAGCCATGCTGCTGAATTTCCATGGAGAAACTCTCAAACCAAGACCGAGATGCCTGTTTTAAACCATAAAGAGACCTTCTCAATTTACAAACCCATGTAGCCGCATCATGTTCACTATATCCAGGAGGTTGCTCCATATACACCTCTTCCTTCAAGTCCCCATGTAGGAACGCATTCTTGACATCCAACTGGCTAAGAGACCAACCATGCTGAAGTGCCAAAGTGAGGATCACACGAATGGTGCCAATTTTGACAACAGGGCTAAAAGTTTCCTCATAATCTTGCCCATATTGTTGTGTGAATCCGCGTGCAACAAGGCGAGCTTTATATCTTTCAATGCTACCATCTGGTTTACGCTTGATCTTGTAAACCCATTTGGAACCAACAACATTTCTATCAACAGGTCGAGGAACAATATCCCATGTATGACATTCATGAAGTGCTGCCATTTCTTCGTTCATAGCTTCAACCCAAGCTCGAGAATGGGCTGCCTGATGGAAAGTAGACGGCTCTTTCTCTTTGGCCACATTGGTTAGAAACAACTGAAAGTCAAGAGAAAAATTGTTATAACTAACCCAACGATGGATATGATGCCTTTCACGTGTGGATCGTCGAAGAGGGGGAGCCTCGTGAGATGGAGTTGAAGGGGCTCCTCGACGGGCATAAACCAAACCTGAAAACCGTGAAGGTGCATCCTGGATGATGGAGTTGTCTGCTTCAAACTGAATTGGTTCATCAACAACAGGATCTCTGATAGAGTCATATAGCAAAGTATCACAAAGCCATGGATCATAAGTAGTTTGCTCATATACCTGAGAAGTATCACAAGTGCTGAAATGGTCATCATCAAAAACAACATTTCTAGACACCTTAATCTTACCCAAAATAGGATCATAACATCTATATCCTTTATACCCATCGGCATATCCCAGAAATCTGCACTGAACTGCTCTGTACTGAAACTTGTTACGTAAAGAATGATCCACATGGACATAACAAATGCATCCGAAAGCATGCAAATCATCATAAGAAGGGTGAGAACCGTGAAGCAAATAATAAGGAGACTGATCTCCTAATAATTCCATAGGCAACCTGTTAATGATATGCACTGCAGTGTGAAAGGCCTCAGTCCAAAGAGAGAAAGAAATATCAATATTGTGCATCATATTTAACGCGATTTCAACAATATGCCGATGCTTACGTTCTGCTACTCCATTCTGTTGTGGAGTGTAAGGACAAGAGGAGTTACGTGTGATGCCATGGTCCTTTAAATATTCACTAAAATCATGAGATATGTATTCTCCACCACCATCACACTGGAAATAAGTGATTTGAATTGAAAAGGTTCTGAACAAGAGCATGGAATTGTTTGAAAAGTTTGAACACTTCAGATTTAGATTTCATAAAGTAAATCCAAGTGTAACGAGTGAAAGAGTCAAGAAATAACACATAATAACGAGAGCCAGATAGAGATGAAACAGGAGCTGGGCCCCAAACATCAGAGTGAATAATTTCAAATGGCTTGGAAGCTCTTTTATTGATACTTTGAAAGGGAAGTACATGACTCTTGCAGACATTACAACTAGGACACTTATGATCTAATTTGACTTTGGGAATAAAACCCTGAGAAGACAATTTGTCAAGGAACCCTTGACTACAATGACCTAACCGACGATGCCAAGAAACTGGCTTATTACATTGCATAACAGAAGAAGTCAGATGTGGGAGTCACCTTACTATCGTAGCAAGAGATAGAGAGAGAGGTAAGAGGGAAGAGAGAAAAAAATGTTGGGCGGCAATGATGTCTTCTCCCCTTTCCATTGATATTTATATGTTGTACGAGTGGTACAATACAGTACAATAGTACAATACAGTACAATATGCTGTACAATACAGTATAATAGTACAATACAGTACAATATGCTGTACAAGTGGTACAATACAGTACAGAAATATATTCATTTACATATACATATTTAACACTGATCACATTCCTACATGGAAGTTTCCATGTTCTGGATCATGACAGAAACTGGTAAATCTGGATAAATTCAACATGGTTTGTGTAAATGCATGTTAAATCAAATAGGTTTTGATGTAAATGCATGATTGCTTTTTTCCAATCATGAAATTTCAGTCGGTTGTGTGAATATGATACTTGAGGGTCTTAAAAACCTACTTACAGTGCACGTTCAGATGTTCCGAAACATATTTTTTTAGTAAAGAATCCATGTAAATGACACTTAGAGCTTAAAAGATAATAAATGCAAGGGGCTTCTAGAGAAATTGGAAGACATGCTAAAATCTACGAGGGTCAAAGTGAGCATGTACCCTGAATTGCTTTTTTCTTTGAATTCGGCGGAGCTCGTGAGCAGGCAAAGCTTGTTGGATTAGTTGGTTTATCATGGCTACTGAGCGAGAATCTGTTTTTTGATCAGGATGGAGAGGAAGAATTCCAAGAAAGCATATTACCATTCTGGACGAAATAAGCAAAGGATCCCGTCCCATTCCAGTAGTTATGGTAACCTTTGTTTTTTTCTTTTGACAATAAAAATGAGGTGCACCCCTTTTTAGGTGATGGGGCCTTTTCCGTACATCTAAATGGCCAAAGCCTAGTGGAGTATACCGTAGCCTTAGATGCTGGTCCTTGGATTCTATTCAAATTTTATGGATTAAGATTTTTTTCCGAAATGGTTGCCAATAAGTCTATGTTTGGTGGCCATTTCCCATAGAATGGACGTCACCACTCCTCTATTGCTAACAAGAGAGATCCCCAAATATAATATTTGAGGTTCTTTTACTGGATCTGGATCCACTCAAGATGATATAGATTTTAGTGTCATGGAACAGTGCTAGCTTGATCTATCTAAGGGTGTAAAATGACCCTAAATGTTTCCAAGCCTGACCTGGTTGAGCTCCTCTCAGTTTCATTGGGCAGGCTTGAGCTCAGCTCGAACCCATAACCTGTGTTTTAACACAGCACGAAGGCCAAACAAATTTGTTCCATCCATATACATTCTAAACGAGTTTAAATGAGCCTTAAAGAGCTTAATCCAGTGTTTGAGTTGGGTTGGTGGCAGGGGCTCGAACCTGTGTTTTAAAACAGCACGAAGGCCAAACGAATTTTGTGAGATAAAGTGATGTAGGAGTGGAACCGAGCAACCAGGGATCCATAGGATCATTTTATATCCATTCTTTTTGAAAAAGTTATCAAAATAGGAATATTGTTTCTTTGGGATTAAGAAACTTAATCTTAGAAGTAGGAGGTCTAGGGGTTTAGGGAGAGTTGAATTCTAGAAATTGTTATTTCCCTTCCTGCATTCTCCTACAATTTCCCTTTATTTCTTTCTATTTCCATATTTATTTCCTGTTTTTCCTAGATAATTCATAGTTGGTTAGATTTGGCTAGTAAACCGGGCTTCCAATTTACATCAATTTAATCAATTTATTCTCAACAAAGTAATTCGAAGAACTTGCTTCTACACTATACTCTTCATATGAAGATATTCATATCTTACATGCAATCTTCTTGAAAACCCTGACCTAAAACTCAATGTAGAGTTGCTGACTTGGACAACATTGGAACAAGAAATCAAACACGATGATTAATAATGCATTCCCTGTACATTCACGACATGCAAACTAGGTTAAAGATGTCACATGCATCATCAGATATGTATGAATGTGAACTGATTGTTGATCTTAAATGCAGCTAGCAGCACAGATACAAGTTATTACCGAAGCAGAAATGGACAACTCTACAGTCTTCAAACAGCTGGAACAAGTGGAACACTAGCGGTAGCACTGTTCAGGCGTAACCTCCCAGCTTTGATTTGCAGTGAAGGGCTGATAGAGAGCAAACTGACATAGCAGTCGACTGAAACACTCACTCCCCAAATGTTGATAGATTCAAGTTCATGGCATTTATTTACAAGTGCAATGAGGCCACTTTCAGTTACATGGCGACAGCCCCAAAGAATGATTGCCTGAAAGTAATAGCTAACAAAGTATTACTTTAAAAAATGGCACTTTCAAGTGAGCAAGTGTTTGTGCGTGTGTGAAGCGTGAAGTGAGAGAAGCTTTGTCAAGGAGTTGCAAGCGTGTTCTCATCAGATTCTGTTCAAATATTATCAAATGTATCTGCTTTCATACAATTTCCATTGGCAGACTTACAATTATAATATGCATGATAAAAGATGCAATTCCCCTTTCCTTTTCTAAACAAATGAACTTGATACAACCATGAAATGTTATAAAGAATGTAACGTAAGACATCAGAAATGTTTAAGGGCTTTATCATATCATAACATATTATAATGTATGATACACAAAAGTTGATTTAGAGTAAAATTTTATATTAAAAATATAAATTTGACTTTTTATTTTTACTATAAAAAAGGTTATAATGAGAAGGAAGGGATAAAGGTCGCCCCTTCCAATTCAGCTAAGATATCATCATTCCGTCCCAAGGATGCATGAAGGGCTCATACTGGAGTATTGCCACTGCAGGAATATAATGAAATTCTGAAAATGAAGAGGGAGGTAGTGTGGGAACCAAATCTTTGTTTGTGATATAGAATGTCAAACAAATCAAGGGGAAGGACTGGAACTTATTGTTAAGATATAATAAACAAGCAAAGAAAGAAACAAGCTACTGGTAGACCTTTAGGATGAATCAAAATGAACAAAAACTATCCAATTTATTCTTATGGTGAAGGTGGCAGGATTCAAATATGATAAGAGACTACACTGAGGCTATAGCTCCCTTCTCCTCGTATGGTGCTTATCTTCATTTGCTCTAGGAGCTGGAGCTACATAATCTGGGCCTGTCACACAAATAGTATTCACTAAGACACTTCTAAGAAATGAAACCTTAAGGGGGTGTTTGCCTGCAAGATAAAGTTATCTCCGGAGAGAACTTTATCAGCGACTTTTTCTCTTCAAAAAAGGGGAAGAAAAACCTCCGGCCAATGCAAAAAGCGGGCCCCACACAAAGACCGTACTTTCGGCACTATCAAACGCCCCCTAACTTGCAAGATACTAAACATGGAAAGCCGATGGGGTTCTTGTGCTCTAAAGAATGCCTGAAGCTGTTAGCATAAAATCAAGGTTTTACACATTTAATAGAATAATAAAGTTCTTATGTAAAACATATGCAGAATGAAAGGATCATGGAAATGTTTGAATGCACTTAAGTTGTACAACCATCATGGCATGCTATTGGTACATTTGAATTACTAACTAGATCTGTTTTTCTTTTTTTACTTGTGCAAATGAAAAACAATTCATTAGACCACAACATAAAAAAAAAGAAAATACAAAAATGGTCAGCCTTACCTTCAAATGTGGACAACTGTTTGCGATTGCAAACAAGGACTCATCTGTGATAAATGTGCCACCAATATTCAGGTGACGTAAAGAAACAGCTCTCACTACCTGCAAACCCATGAGGTGCACATAGGTCAATAATAAGAACTAATGATGCCAACAAGCAAATTTTAAATCAATGAGAATCGACTATTGGACAAAAGATACAAACAGAAGTAACAAAATTTGATCTAAAAAACACCACCATCATCAATAAAATGATTGAGGGCAAAGGCATAAATTAAGGTCACAGTTTGAGACTCCCAATCTAAAATATAGCATCGAAGAAAGAGACTCAGTAATGAAGTTGAAGTTGTATGTAAATATTATTATACATACATGCCTATACATCAAATTGTTTGTTGTTGAACATAACTTAATTATGACTCTTAGCATGTAACCTGTTTTTTGCCAATTTATCTTGAAATCTATGCACATTTACAAGCCATGCAAAATAATAAACATCTCACTTGTATAGATGTATATATAAGGTTGTATGAAATTTTATGTAAAACTTTCGCCTTGGAAAACAAAAGCATTCATGAGTTTATTGTAGCAAATTATCCTTGTAATTATATGAAAAAGGAAGTGTTGAAAAACAAAAACATTCATCAGTTTTTTCATATTTTTCCATTGCCATTTCATTGACAGAAAGCCCTGATACTCCAGTCATTCCCTAATGGAAAAATAGAAGTTGTTAATTTTGTTTTACATTTCTGTCTTTTACTTCTTTCTCCTTTCCCAATATGTACATTGAATGTTAAACTGGGAAAGGTTTCTTTCCACCTTTTCTTCTTTCTTTCTTCTTCCATGCATCAAGGCAATACTGAATGACAAGGGAGTGGAATCAATGCTTCTTTTCCCTTAAATCATTTTTTGTTATATCTTCTTATCTTTTCCCTATGATTAGCTAGTCGTAGTCACATTATTCTCCTATAGGTTGTAGTTTCTTAATTTTCATAAACTTTACTTGCAATGATCTTTTGATTTTTTAAAATATTTTATTGAAAAGAATGACTTGCTGAGGCATCAGCCTGTCGCACAATGAGCCATTGGGCCAGGCTTTCTAAACTAAACTTCAAGTTTGTTGCTCATGAGTCGCAGATGACAGACAGCCATAGGCTTCTAACATGTGTTGAATAGGGATGAACAAAAACATTATTATGGGTCTCACTATTGACTATATCAAACAGCCTATTAGGTTTAGACTGAGTTTACCTTGCTGCCATAGGTCAGCTAATCATATATTACATCTTATTGTAAACTTAATTTTAACATACGCTGATGAAAATAACAAGCTGGTTCAGATGCCCCTTTGGGTTCTTCTCAATCACGAGTGCTAATAAAGTTTCAACTCAATGCACTGCATGAAGATTTTTTTTTCGGATGCCAAAGAAATATCAAATAATATACCCATCATGTCATATAAATGCAATGTTTCCTAGCCACCAATGCCAGAGTAGCATTATGCCTGTCATCACTGTATACAAAAATATATAAGTATGTGAATTAAGTTCCTGACCAAATCAAGAATGCAAATAATACATGACTCTAGAG
This sequence comes from Nuphar pumila, assembly GCF_984573655.1. NCBI lineage: Eukaryota > Viridiplantae > Streptophyta > Magnoliopsida > Nymphaeales > Nymphaeaceae > Nuphar > Nuphar pumila. The sequence goes on from NC_143253.1 coordinate 124,868,416, forward strand.
CCAAAAAGACCTTTCTAGGCCTGGACCCATCACAATTCAATCATCACATGCAGCAGAAGAATGATGTCCTATTGTAAATATTATAAAAGCAGAAGGGCAATAGGTGGCAACAATTTGATGCTTCATTACTTTTTTTTAAATGACACGGTTGTCATGTCATGTAACAGTGTAATTAAAAATGTGTTTGGTCATTCTTTATGTAGTTATATAAAAAAAGTTACATGGCATATGGTAATTTCCTAAAAAAAATTCTTTAGTTACCTTGTAACTCTCTCTCTCTCTCTCCCGTTAATATTCCCATCAATTTCCGAATCTTGCATGGCTACTATGCTGAAAACGTAAGAGCTTACCTTTTCATTTCTTGGTAACCAAACCGTTTCAAGCATGACATATGCCTTTTCATTGAGAAAGCGGCTATTATAGAGAACCATTAGTTGTTTTTGTCTATAAATAGAGGGTATGTAAAGCTATTCATCTCTTCAAACTGCTGATTCTGCAGTCCCATATCAACGTTTATATCATCTTCTACTCAGCTCATATCCTTCTCACCTCAATCATATGCAATACAATCAACGGTATGCAGTTTTTTATTTTTATCCATAAAAATATTCTAAAATTAACCTACTTTTTCTTTTTGTTCCTCTCAAATAGGGGTGGACAATGGGTTGGGCGGCCCAATGGGCTAAACCGACCTGGCCCACCATGGGCCGGGTTTGGATCAGGGTTTTAGGCCCTGACCCGTTAGCTACAGGGCCGAAACCCTGCCCATTATGTGCATGGGTCGGTCCCGGGTCGGGCCACAGGTTATCAGACCGACCTATGGGCCTGAGCTACCTGATTAATTTTTTAGTAGCTGGTTGCATAGTAACTTGGTAACTATTACTATTAACATAATTAGTTGCATTGATTATGTGAGAAATAAAAAGATAATTAGATGAGTGCATTAATCTTTCATTTAATTCATTGCTTTTGGTATTATAGGAATTAATTTATAAACTTCATTCGAATTAACCTACAAATGGATTTGGGCAGGGCTAGCCGGGCCCTCTAAATGTTGGCCCATTGGGCTAGTTATGACCCGAGCCCGTTAAGAACCGGGCCAAAACCCGACCCATTAATAAATTGTCTGGGCCATCTCCACGCCGGGCTGCACTTAAAATCCGATGGGCCGAACACTAAATGGGCGTGGACCGGCCTAATGTCCAACCCTACTCTCAAATGTTCACAAGATGCTTGGTTAATCTTTTAGACCTTCTTCCTCAACTACAAGCAGTATAAAAGGTTAGTTGTTATGTCTAATATTTTCCATATACCTTATTTTAAGAAGAATAATTTTATTTTAGATGTATAGTTATTTCTTATTTTCATATATTTATTAGTTTTATTTGTTTTTACATTAACATAAATCTTACCTATCTAGAGCCAGGCCAGATGGACGGACTGCTTAACATTCTAGTTTATCTTAAACAATAAAACTAGTGTATCAAGAGGCAAAATAAGATACACTGACCAAAAAGAGAAAAAGATAAAAGTTAGTATAAATGAAATCCAAAATATGCGGCTTGACATTTTTTCCCTGAACAGCATATAGCATAACTTGATGCCAGTATATGAAAAAGTTGAGATCATAGAAAGTTCATGAGTGAGTTGGTCACTTTCATCCCCACTAAAAGTACCGACAGGAATAAGAGATCATGATGGAGTAAACTGCTTACCAGTTGAACCACACCTCTATCAGTGATTGCTGCCATGCCCCACAAGGAAATTGATGTCAGGCTTCTACAACATTTTGCCAATGATATTTTGTACAGTCCATCATCCGTTATTTGGCAACCCCAACAGCTTCTTGAACTACAAAATCAAGCTAGAATCAGACATAATTAAAGCATTGAAAACACGTTTACAACCTCTATGCATCAGATAGGGGTACGTGGTAACATGAATATCTGAGATTCCACTTAATCATCCATAGGAAGCAGAACTTAAAGAAACTATTCAGCAAACTCTCCTATATATTACAACATACAAGAAGAAGGAAAAAGAATATACTGATGAATTTCATTCCCCTGTTGGCAGGCCTCATGACATTTTGCCAGTCTTTATCAATAACCAACATGCCACTCCTATGCAGATCCCACAGAGAGGTTTAGCAGGTTATTGTTCCAGATCAAAGCTTAGCTCACAGTTACTCCGTCCCTCAGAAACTTTGAAAAAGTGTTTCAATATTGTCCATATGGATACTTGGAACTCATACGAGATTTTATGTGCACTGGACATACACCCAACCTGTGTTACATGGATAAGACTGGGGATGCAACATGGGAATAAAATGGACTTTGACAAGCTAACAAAGTTTAACTCCATTTGCTCCAGGAGTAAAAAGCCAGGAAAGGTATAGATGGTTTCCTGATCCAATTTCTGCCTAAGTTCAGCTCCAGTTCTCATGAAATCATATAAAACCTCTGACAGCATGACTCTGTTTTTAAAAATCAGTTCACTTTATGTGGTGTCCAGTAAATCTAGGAATAGCACGGCACTTGCTAATGACACTTTACGATAAAAAGGTAACATGAAGGGCGATATACATGTGGCACATGAAATCGAAAAGGCAAATGGTGCCTTGAGATTGGATCCTTTTAACATTTTGGTTCCAGACGAGTGATTTATTGAAACAGAGGGTTGTTCAGCTTGCTAGCCTATCTATTACCTAATGGACATTTTCCTAATAAGGATGGGATTTGGTGAACTAATTCAAATTTGCAACTTTTATCCTTGTGGGTGCTGCTGTTGTAGCTAATGACTTTGTAATTTTGGTGATTGAGGGCTTCTAAAGCCAACAAGGAATGCTGCGGTAGAGGATACCTACTTTGTCTCACTTTTTTCCCGTTATCTCATTCTCTGTGTTTTTCAGAATATGATGCTTTGATTTCCTACTGGAAATATCAGACCCACAAAACATCTTGACAAAAATTCTCAACCCTTTGTGATTCTTCAGATGGGTTCCAGATCTTCACATTGACTCATTAAGCATTTTGGTCTATTGAAGGGAATGCCTTTTTTCTTCTTGGATGAACCACGTCCATACTGCCTGCTTTTTATCTTAGACGGTACTTAGGAAGATCACCAAATCCCTTTGTCAAGTTGTTTTGGACAAAATTGGAGATAGATTAAGGAGGCCACAGAGATGAGGGCCCTCCTAACCCTAAGTTCATCTGGACGTAAATTGTCAAATGGAACCAGTGGAAATGGGAAGCATTCCAACACAAGTAGGAAGGCTAGATGCATGCAAACTCTGAAGTTGTTTTGGTTCCAAATAATAAACATGAAGCTATCTGGAAACTAAAATCCAAAGGAAACTTTTGTCTAAATTTAGATTCAAGGATGGCCTTCTCAACTGGCTAACCACCTCCCTCCTTTAAGTCGACTCAACTATCAAAATCATGCTCTACTGGATTCTTCTACATGATTAGGCTATAACTGAGATTCCTTCATCTCTCTTTACCAGAAAGTAGCCCTTCAGTATGCACAAAAATTTCCCTGGATGGACCATACTAATGCCTCATAACGCCAGCAGATTGTCTTTCTCACAACACGAGCATGTGCAGCCCATTTTCCCCTTGCTACCTGTCTCATTTGAATGCACTTGTTGGTGGTGGGGTAAATTAACACAGCTTCTTGTCATTTGTGATGTTAGTGAACTGTGACACCAGCATCAGATTAAGAGTAAATAATTAAGCTAAAGGTGACAGAATTTCACAGATGTCGTCAATGACCGAAGTATATTGAATAACATAAAGTTGATACAAAGTCAATGGGCAGAGAAAGTTTTGAAGGGCACGACATTATAAGCTCGACAACACGGATTTTGAATCAAGGTTCAAGCCTGCCCTTGGGCTCTGACATGGAATTAAGATAAATTTGAAGTGAAAAAATGTGTACATTCTCTTGTAGTTGACACTGGGTGACCAATTATATGCCTTCAACTAAAAACCTTCTTAGTGAAGCATTACCGACGGAAATTGATTGCATCGTTCCATGTTCTGGTGGGATGTCACTGGAAAACGTATATAATTTTTGTATAGACACGAGCAGAGAGGCTTCCACAGAAAGCAACAATATGAGAAAACAGTTGGTTATTGACATTCTACAAAATATTGTCTAGTTGAAAAATTGGTTCTCCAGATAATGCATTGTTGTGTTCCTCAATGAGCTAAGAGACGCCTTTTCCTTCCGATAAACATTTCGAAGTTTTGGTCGTGAAACGTGAGAAAAAAGACCATCGTCATGACACTGCGTTGGTTTATATTTTCACTTATTTTGATGGGTTTGTGCGAATTTGGCAATCAAAGAAGCAGGAAAAAAACCAGAGAGAGAGAGAGAGAGAGGTTCTCACATGTCGAGCTCTCTGAGGTTGAGGGCGGAGTGGACCATCCTGGCGGTGGAGTCGTCGTCCATCTTCCAACCAGCAAAGCTCAACCTCTCCTTCCTCTCCAGGCTCCTCTTCACCCCTTCCCTCCATTTCCTACACACGCCGCTAACCCTACCAGAAGAAGAATTAGAAAAAAAAAAGAGATAGAGGAACTCAGAAACCAAGAACCGAGCATCAAAAATCCAATTTCCGAAATCCTAACAAGAAACCGGAGACAATCGACTAAATCGTTAACTAAAGCAAGAAACAACAAAAAAAACCGAGAAACGAAACGAAACGAAACGAAACGAAGAAAACAACCAGGACAAAAACGAACGAAATGAAAAAGAACGACGTCGATCGAAAGAAGAAAGAAGAGGAGGGGGGAAGATTACATAGCCAATTCCTTGAAGGAGTGAATGAAGCTGAAGCAGTGGGAGAGGATGTCGACGGGGAGACGATCGATCTCTGGAAAATCGGCCATCGACTCCACCGTCCACATTCTCCAACAGAAGCAAGAAGAAGAGAAAGAAGGAGAGAAAGCCCCCCTCTCTCCCTGGCTTCATCAGCATGACGAGGCGATTAAATTTGGGAGGGAAAGAGAGAGAGAAAGAGAAGCGTTGAAGCTCAACCCCGCAGGCGGAGCCATAATGTGGTCATCCTCTCGTCATCTGTCCACTTGTGACTTCTTGGAGGGAATTCAAAGCGGCAGCTAGAGATGCACACGAGCCTGAAGAAAAAACACTTTTAAAGTCAAGGCCGATGCTTGGTTAGGCCACGTTGCATGACAATGGACAAGTTAGGTATTAACTAAAATGTTTTCCAGTTTTTCAGAAGAAGAAGGTCTGACTCTAAACGTGGCAGAAAGATCTTCTTTAGCTTTTTTTTTTTCCATCCACAAATTTTCTCCCTTGACTTGTTCAGCTTGACGCGAAGTTTACCCAAGGCACATCTCATCTGAGCCCTCCATTTTTACGCCATTATGACGGTCGTCCATCCGTATCATCAACGGCATTGAGGATTAAGGTACGTCGTGTCTGTTACAGGTGATCACAGCTACGCATCCCTATGACAGCCTGGACGCCGTTCATCTTGTTCTAAGACACTCAGAATCAAAACGTAATATTACGACATTTTTTTTGTTACTTTTTCCTATGGTCGTCTTGTTTTTTTATTCTATTTTTTTTTTTAATGATAAAGAAGAGCCAGGATGAGGTGCCATCACATGGCACACTTTGAGTGTGCCTTTGCACGTGGCTGCCCTCCATCTGCTTTTAGGCCTCACAACAACCAAAGATGGAGGGCATCAGGTGCAGCGGCACACTTCAGTGTGCCATGGTATGGCACCTGATCCTGGCTCGATGAGGAACCTGGCCGAAGCAAGAGAAAACCTCTGCTTTACGTGGCCCACCTCTGAAAGCTACATAAACAACTTTGTGACTTTGTGTCAGCATGGTTTGATCATGGGTCTTCAACTCAACACCTTCGCAACCACTCCACTGACCATGTGGTCGACCCCATGGTGGTAAATTTTTAGGTTTACCCCTAGTTACCAAAGTAAGCAGGTGAGAAGCGATAGTTACCGGCAAGAAAGATGACAGAAACAAAGCATGAACCATGAATCAACCACATGCATGTACAATTGGTTTCCTTTTGCTATGGATCCACTGGATCAGACGTGGTTGGCTCCAGCAAATCCATATTTGGATCAAGAGATATCCGACACTCTAGATTCATCCAAAAGAAGAAGCGATAAGATAGGCATGAAGGTAACTTGAAAAAGTTAACTAAAGGGCCGAGATTAGATAAATTTAGGAAACTTTTAAATGAATAAAATCTCCTTGTAAAGGATACAAATGAGATTCCCTTGTCATATAAATCTTTATCAAAATGTAAACAAGTTGAGCATTTAAGGGAACTTTATTATCTCATAAGTGAGTGAGAGAGAGAAGAGAAATCTTTGATCTGTGGATGTAGATCCTTCAGACTGAACCATGTTACATTTAGTGTTATCGTGATGAGTGTGTGCGGTTTGGTTCATGGTATCAGAGCAAACTTGATCTAACGATCATGTCAAGCTCCTCATCGTCGACCAACATGTCGTCCTCTTCGAGTTCAAGTTCCAATGAATCAGGTATGAGTTCTTTGTACCTTGTTATTCCTGCTTCAACAAATCTTCAGTATTTCTTAACTACAAAATTGTCATGAAGCAATTTTTTTATTATGAGAATCTCAGTTTAAGCCTTTTCTAAAGAGTTATTAACTTAAGAGGGCTTTGTTGATGGTACCCTGCCATGCCCAAGTAAATTTTTGTCTGAACTCGGGAAAGAGAGAATTTTAATCCTGAGTTTCTGCAATAGCAGTGCCAGGATCGGTTGCTTTTGAACGAGCTTTTGTCTTCTCTAACCGACCAAGTGCATAGCCAAGTTTTCGAAATGTCGATCTCCTTTGAGGTCTGGTCTGCCCTGAAATGAATATACTTGGCTTATTCTAAAGTCAGCGTTCAACAAGTTTGTTTCCAACTTCAAACTATGAAGAAAGGAAGTTCGTTAATAACTGAATAATTTCACAAAGCAAAAACATTGGCCCATCAATTGGCCTTAGCTGAAAAGCCAAACATCTGACGAAGATCTGGCATCATTTATCCTGGTCAGCCTTCCATTGAGTGATTATGGATCTCTCAATATTTCTCTCAATACTTAGAGCTGAATAGATCGACCTTGAAAGCATGTCCGGTTATCTCTTGAGATTCATGAGACACAAAACCAAGTCATTGAATCTGATGGGTCGAAACCCATGAACCCAAAGACCAATATGTCTCAGCATCAGCCCAACAAAGGCCATAGGTTTTATCATGGTGACTGCAATAGAGGAGGTTGTGGCTGATTCTAGAGACGAGGCAACATCAATAACAACAATAGGACCTATAATCAAAATTCAAATCATGACAGTCATGTGGTATGTGAAGCATGTGGTTAGTTTGGTCATTCTGCTCTTTAGTATCGTGTTTACAAATTCCAGAAAGAGAAAACCGTAGCAGAGGTTTATCATGCTTTCCAGTTGCAATTTGATGATGGAGGCTGGTACCCCGATTCAAGTGCATCCCATCATGTTACTGTTAATCTCAACAACTTGTCAATCAGTTATGAGTATCATGGCAATGATAAACTAAAGATTGAAAATAGAAAAGGTTTGAAAGTCACCCGTAACTCCTCTTTTACCTCCTCCAAGTTTAAGTTTTTATGAAAGATATTTTATGTGTGCCCTCTGTCACACAAAAAACTTATGTTCGTTCAAAGGTTTGCTAGAGAAAATGATGTTTATTTTGAGTTTCACCCATCTTCCTGCTATGTGAAAGATAGACAGACGAAGGCACTAATGATACAGGGCTCCATTAAAGGCACTCTCTATCGTTTTGATGTGAATAAAGGAGAGCATCCACAAGCATACGTTAGTGATGGCTACTTTTAAGTTAGTTAATGCAGTTATTAATAAATTTGGGCTGTCTTAGTCCAAAAAATCTGAGATTAACGTGGGTGAAGCTTGTCAACAGGGCAAAAGTCACACCCTGCCCTTTGACAAATCCACACACAACTCTTGACCTTGTGTTTTCATATGTTTGGGGGCTATCACTCATTACTTCAACTTGTGAACATAAGTATTATATTAGTTTTCTTTATGCTTATTCTCGATTTACTTAGATTTATGTGATTTTTTTTCAAAGTATTTATTGATGAAAATTTATTTGGGAGAAAAATCAAAGCTCTCCAAACCGATTGGGAAAGAGAGTTCAGACCTGTCTCCAACTATCTCAAGTCGTGTGGTATTGACCATCATGTTTCTTGTCCACACACTCGCGAGCAAAATGGATTTGTGGAAAGAAAATACATGTACATTGTAGAAACTAGGTTAACCTTGCTGGCCCAATCAGGCGCGCCTCACAAATTTTGGGGTTTTGCTTTTATTAAGGCTTTATATCTAATCAATCAAATGCCCTCTTCTAGCCTTCAAATTCAATCTCCCTATCAAAAGCCTTTTTCAGGGAGTCCCTGATTATCGATTTCTTTGGGTATTTGGTTGTTGTTATCTTTGTTTAGGACCCACTAATACTCCTAAATTGTAGTTTAGAAGCACCAAATATGATTTTTTGAGGCCACAGTTCTCAACACAAATGCTATCTTTGCCTTGATCAGTCCCAAGATAAGATCCTTGTCTCTCGCAACATAGTTTTTGATGAGACCGTATTTTCCTTTAAGGACCTCGCAGTCTCCCCTCCTGCTCCTCAGTCCTCCTAGTTGCCCCGCGAGCCACTTTGTATACCGGCTCCTCCTTTGGTGGTTTCAGCTGTCCCTACTTCCAACTCTCTTCTTTTGCAAGATGATTAGCATTCACCCCCTTCTCCTCTGATCACCTCATCATCCACCACTCTTGAGTCATTTGATCCTTCTTTTTCTTTATCTGTCCCCAACCCTGTTGCTCATACGCATCATATGGTCACTCGTTCTCAAATGGTGTCTCTTAGACCCAAATCTTTTGTTTTCACTAAATACCCTCTTCCCCGGGCCTTATTAGCTGAACTCCAACATGACCCAAAACCAACTCATTTTACTTAGGCCAACAAACACCCCAAATAGTGTTAAGATATGGCTCTTGAGTTCAATGTTCTTCTCCAAAATAGAACCTGGACACTTGTACCCCTCTCACCTAATCTCAATGTGGTGGCATGTAAATAGATTTACAAAATTAAGAGACGGACAGATGGTAGCCTTGAAAGATAAAGGCTATATCGAGGAAGAAGGTGTGGGCTATTTTAAAATATTTAGCCTTTTTATAAAACCTACCGCTATACATGCTTATCATTGCGGCCACTAGAGCCTAGCCTGTTTGTCAATTAGACGTTCATAATGCCTTTCTTCATGGGCATTTGACAGAAGACTCAACCATAAGGGTTTATCGACTCTCGAATTCCTACTCAAGTTTGCAAGCTCAATAGAACCATTGATGACCTTAAATAGGCACCCAAGGCTTGGTTTGAATGGGTAAGAGTTCTTAAAAACATTAGGTTTTCAGGGAGCTTGTACAAATTCCTCCATATTCATTCTCCAACATGCCTCGCTATAGATTATTATGTTGATGATATATTGGCCATGGGTAATAATCCTCAATATGTTCGGTGGGCCAGGAATTATCTCTCAAAGAACTTAGTCTTCTAAATTATTTTCTCGGTATTGATGTCACTCCCACACATGGTTATTTCTTGTCGCAATCCAAATACGTGGGTGACTTGTTTCGATGGACGAATATGGATGGCGCCAAATCTATTGCTACACCTTTGTCCATGATTAAATTGTTTGCTACTGATGGTGACCCGTTTTCAGATCAAACCAAGTATCATCAAGTTGTGGGGGTTCTGAAATATGTTATATTGACAAGGCCTGATTTATCCTTTGCGGTCAGTAAAGTGTATCGGTTCATGCATAACTTCACTACTACTCATTGGATGACAATCAAGATCCTTCGTTATCTAAAACTCACCATTTTTCATGGTCTTTTTATCCAAAGAAAAGTTGTTCCAAGTGGCCACATTTTCAAATACAAACTGGATTGGTTGTCTTGATGATCGCAAGTTTACTGGTGGTTTTGTTGTCTTTCTTGGATCCTCTCTTATTTTTTGGTTGGCTCGCAAGCAACCTACTATTGTATGATCTAGTACAGAGGCTGAATATCGAGCTCTTGCTTCTGCTGTTGTTGAAACATTATGAATATCTTATCTTCTCAAAAAACTTAGCATCTTGATGGCTTCACTGCCTGTCTTATGGTGTGATAATATGGGTGCTACATAAGTGTCAGCAAACTTAGTCTTTTGCAACAAAAGCAATCACATTGAGGTTGACCTGCACTTTGTATGCGACCACGTCAACAGGAAAACCTAATTTCAAAAGTGTTTTGCAACATTTGTTTTCCTTTTTTTGGGTCTAAGCCAAGGGAAAAACCCTGGTTTTCATCTGCTTTTGTGAACTAGGTGGTCTTAAGCCCCAAAGGGTTTGACATAGTTGGATGGAGCCTAGGCCGCTAGACAAATGGTTTAGGTTCAAATCCCATAAACAACACCTCCTTGCACAAGCCGAAGCAGGTGGCTTTTTGGGGTGAGGGGTGCACCATAGTTTACACCAAGGGAGGAGCGATCCTAGGTATGACGGGCATAGTCCACTGCGACCAGATTTCTTCTTTTGGGGTAGGAGTGGGCATTGGGCCGACCGGCTAATGCACTTATTGAAGAAAATTGCAAAGAAATGACATTTGGAAATAAGGTAACCACAAACATGCGATTTGGACTGTGGCCTCTAGGAGTGTCAACGGGTCGGGTTTACCCGGACCAAACTCTATAGGGTTCGGGTATGGTGATAAATAAAAAAAACCCAATTAAGACTCGGGTTCGGACCCAAAGGTCTGATTAATATATGGGTCTGAGTATAGTTTGTAAAATTTTATATCAGACCCGGGCCCGACCCGAATTCCGATTAAGACCAGCAAATTTTCAATGTAAAAATGATGAAAAATATTATTTTACCAAGTATAGTCCATGTCTAGTTCATGTAATTCTTATCGGGTCTGGGTATGATTTCTCTTATAGCAGACCCGATACCGTACCCAAAAACTGATCCAAGTCTGGTTATACCTGGGTCCGATCCAAACCAGACCCGTTGACATCCCTAGTGGCTTCATCTATGATGGTGACTTGTGCACAAATTTGGGGGTGCATTTGGGTAAGAAGAAGATTGGTGGTAAATACTAAGCAGGCCCAAACTTGACGGCTTTAGGCTCGAGTCTGACTGACCACTATTAGGCTTTCCCCATCTGATGCTACAGAGACTATTTCTGACCCTTTAATTTTAATGTAAATGCTGCCTGATCAGTCAATGACTGTCTTTATTTCATATATGCCTTGCCACCACTGCAGTTGGATCTGACCTGGCTCTATCTAGATCCATTTGTATTCAAACTAAATGTTTGAGATATATTCATCCTTTATGGGGTTGCATATGATCAGGATCAGAAGCATGTCAACGGGTCGGATTTAGATCTGACTGACCAAATCCAAATCTGACAAGTGGGATTCAGTAAAGCAAATAGGATATATTAATAATTAAAATTGGATTAGATATGCAGATTTGCATGCAAATCTGAATCTGCCGGATTATCCGACTTGATTACAATACATCCGATCAGCTGATCAAATTGGGTTTCGATACTACCTTTTTTCCACCTGACTCTGAATCCGAATATGAATACAATTAGGGTAGATGCGATAAAGTTGCATTCAGTAATGCCTAGATCCGAGTCTGACTTGTTTACATCCCTACCTCGTCCTAACTATTAGAAACATTTTCAAAACATGGGCCTCTTCTAAGAAATTTTTTACAGGAAATTGCTCTACAAACTAGATCACCCTCGCCATTGAGCCTTTGTCCCATCTGCAAAGGAGAGGCTTCAGATATTGGTTTCTTCATCAGTTGGATTGGAGCAGATTGTGGTGGAACTGTCTTGAATATGCTAAATGTATGTCAAGACATATGTCCAGAAAGGCTAGGTTGATTAAGAAACTTGACCAGATGAGTCTGGTCCTTTGCAATCACTTCTTTAGCAGACTTTTAAGCCCGAATGAATTTTCGAAAGTTTGTTTCTAGCTCGAGATATGTCACAGAATCCACATTTCATTAGCTCACTACCAAACTCTCCTCTTCATGAAATTGGTTTTCAAACTTATGAATTCATGCTTGTCATGAGGACATTTTGCAGAAGTAAAAACTGAAAAATTTGATCCAATTTATCGTAATTGATTAGTTAGCATGCCGGACAAACATACGCAAATGATTAGAAATACTGGTATCTGTCATATACTAACCGACTTGTTCATGGTTTTCTTCCTATTTCATGCATATGTTTTTTAGTGGTGATGTAATGACCAAGGTTTTGGATTGAAATCAAGCAACCTATTTTGGTGTTGCAGCAAGTACAAAAGCTTATGGGACTTTAGAATTTAATGAAAATTGTAGATCATTAGGGGAAAAGAGCTGTTCCAACAGCTTTCACAAATCATGTTAGCCTTAAGTTATGCATTCAAAGATTTGTGTGCCATAGACATTAAAGGCCACTTCTGAAGGCAATGTTCACCCGGGCAGTGGGAGAGAGTAAGTTTGATGCATTAGTCCAAATATCATGCTATGCACAACCGGCTCTTGCCTGTGCCCCACCTAGTTGAACAGGCTCCAGTTTCAGGCAGTAAGTAACCTACCTTTATTGCCAGAATAGTTCAAACCCCCATTTTTGCAGCGACTAAAAATACCAAACCTTGGACAAGATCCAAGTCGCTTTAAGCAGTTCAGCTCTGGAGTTAGGCTACCTCTGCTTAAGGCCAGCATGGATCCCGCACGATTGATGCGGCACAGGCATTGTAGAATGCCTGTAGAAGTGTCGATTGGATCAAATCAGACATGACACAGCCCTATCAAGAGTGGCTAAAAATGATATCACTTGTAATGGAGAAACTATTTTGTAGGGCTGTTGGCCAGTTGGAACATATCCCATGAGCTTTTAACCTGATAATGCTTGACACAGACCTATCTAGGGGAGCCACCAAGTTTCCAGATCTGGTCAGATAAGCTATGAACCCATAACCAACCCTGACCCAGATTGTAGATCAGCTTGATCCTGGCGTGGATTATGATTATCCATGTAAGGGCACACTCAGGTTGGACCTGGCTTGTACAGGACTTAGGCCCCACTTAAACAGGATCACCAGCTTTGAGGGAGTACAAGGACATACAGATGCCAAATCCAAAGACATACAGAGCCAAATCCAAACTAGACCTACCTCTATAAAGTTACAGCACTATGAATATGATTGTATAATTTAATGCTGGAAAAAAGTCAAATGTTACTCAAGCTCAATTGTCCTCGCTTTTTTTTTTTTATTTAAAACCCGAAGAAACCCCACCCCGCACGAAGACCTGGTCACACTGGCTCAGCCTGCCATACCTACAGTCATTGTGCCGGCAGCGTAAAACTCTGAGGCTAGGACTCCTGCCCCCTGGGCCTATGCTACGCATTGGGTTACGCAGAGGGGGGCCATGAAAATAGAACCTTGACTGCCTGTCTAGCAGCAAGGTCCCACCCCACTACGCCAACCCCCCTTGGGGCACAATTGTCCTTACTTGATATTGATTTGGTATTTCTCGCTGGTCTTCAATGCCAAGGTCAACCAATTGTTGGAGTTGGTGAACAACTTCTCCATGACCAAGTTGCATTATTCAGATCAAAACTTTACTGAACCAAGATAGTCGAAATTCCAATTTCATATGCATCGATTCACAACATACAGGCATTGTAACTTCAATATATATGCCCTGTTTTTCATACAGGCATTTGAGCAACTGTCATTGAATAACAACCAAAGTAGTACATTGCAGCCTCTTGCCTAAATGCTCATACACTACAAATCCCAATAGGAAAAAAAAGAAAAAAGAACGAGGAAAGAAGGATGGCAGTAGCCCAACAATTACGCAGAACATCTTCAAATAATGGTGGTATTTTTCACTTAGTATAGGCGACGACAGAGGGTGATGCCATCACCAACGGGAAGTTGGCAGATCTCAATGCGAGAGTCAGCAGCCAATGCCTTGTTGAGCTCTAAAACAAAGTCTCTGTAGTACCTCACATACTTCCTCAGTGGCGCATCTGGCGGCGCTACCAATGATCCGTTCCATAGGGTGTTGTCGTAGCCAATTACCCCTCCCACCTTAACCAAATCAATCAACCTCTTGTGGTAATTGAGGTAATTGTCCTTGTCCGCATCCACAAAGATGAAATCAAATGATCCATGATTGCTCCTCTGCACCAAGAACAAGTAAATGATCAGCTAAAGCTGAGAGGCCAAAAATAGGATCAGGAGATTTCTCAACTGAAACTCAGGCTAACTTGTGGTATTAGCTAACGAAATGGTTGTATAATATAACCCAAAAAATAACTACAACCCCACCTATTTGTAATTAAAATTAGAAAAAGAATCCAAAAATAAAAAACCAAAGCTTATTCTAGTCATCATGTCAAGATGGAATAAGGTGAATTCGTGGGGTAGCATTATTTCTCTATTAGACATGATGAAAAGCCTGCTGCTTTCAAGGGAAAAATGCTAACAGAATATACCACACTACATTTTTTCGGATTTGGCATCCTAAATTATGAAATATACTGTAGCCTTGTAAATGAGCTATGACATTTTAGAGGAAGAAGATTAGAGCTTCTTGGTTGTGAACATACATCTTCAATCATTTGGTCGAGAACTGGCAAGGCAGGGCCTTCGCGGAAATCGATCTTGTGAGCAACCCCGGCCTTTTGAATGACCGGCAAACCAAGCTCATAATTCTCACGGTTGATGTCCATGGCCAAGATCTGCACAATGTTCCTTATAATTAGAATAAGAAATAAAAAACATCAACTTATGCCAATGACCAATTATATGTACAAGCTTCATCCATAACACTAGGCTAAGGATTTCATAAGAGTAGTAATAATTTGAATAGGAGTGCATAAAATTTTGCACAAGGATCACAGAAAAAGAGAGACTGATTCTTCCCACAAGGAAAACCAAATTAACAAAAAATCCGTCACCAAAAAAAAGGGAAAATAAATAGGCCTCATGTGGCAATGGCAATTTTAAAAGGCAATGATCCTTCAAATAAGAAGAATCATATCTTGATCAAAGATTTTAAAACAAAATCTAAAAATTCAAAAAGAGAAAGAGAAGGTAAGAGAAGGGTCACCTTTCCATCATCTGGCAGGGCAAGGGCAGTTGCAAGAAGAGAGTAGCCAGTGTAAACACCAATCTCCATGGTGTTCTTTGCATTAATAAGCTTCAACAGCATGTTCAGAAATTGCCCTTCGTCCGCGGATGTCGTCATAATGTTCCTAATAAAATCCCCCAAAAAAATCAAAACAAACCCAAAGAATCCAAACAGAATTCCCATTCTTCAATCAAGGCACAACAATTCCTGAGAAATTTTACCATGGATGCTTTGCGGTAACTTCTCGGAGCTCTTTCATGGCCTCAGGCTCTCTTGGGTACACACTAGTCTCCAAGATGTACTGCAAATGATGCCACAGAAAAAAAAAACAAATTAAGCCCAAGAAACTGGAGAATTCATTCAACAAATGACGGGGAAAACCGCAATGCGGTGGTGAGAGAAATGGGTACCTGATAGAGAGCATCACTCTGCAAGAGGCTCTTGTGGCCAACCTCCTGGTGGCGTCCCTGTGTTTGTTGCTCCTCTTGCTTGGTTGCCATTCTTCTTTCTCTCTCTTTCTCTCTTCTGTCTCCCTAAATCTTTGGTGGGTAATGGCTCCTGGTTTGACAGTGGAGGTGAGTTTGGTATTTATGGAAGTGGGTGGAGAGAGAGAGAGAGAGAGAGAGAGAGAGAGAGAGAGAGAGAGAGAGAGAGTGATTGCGACCTTCCGCCAACCCCACGGGAGGGGAGCTGGTGGGGGGCCCCCACCCGCCACCACCACGCCCTCCACCAACCGCGACCCACACTGCCAAATTGGGGACACCATGTGGTCCTCACGTCCCCAAACCATTAAAATTATTTTTAAAAAAATTTATATTTATTAAAAAATAGCCGATTCAGGCCTGCAGCATGTCGAAATTCTGCCGATACACACCGGTACTGATAACATTGCTCCTAACTGAATTCTAAAAAGACGATGATATTTTTGAAAATATTAAGTCACACTTGGGAATACGGTAAATCATTTGTTTTGAAAGGAAAAAAAAAAAGTTAAGCATAGTTTTTCAAAAAGTGAAAAAATATTTTTTATATGTTTTAAAAAGTGGGGTGAATTTTTTCACTTTTCAAAATAACTTAATATTTTTAAAAAGATGTTTTAATCATTTCAATCAATTTAATATTGTAAATGATAATATAAAAGACTTAAAGTTAGATTAACCTAGTTTAACAAAAGTGGTACATAAGGACAAACATTTTAAGCAGTTCTTATATTATAAATATCTAAAAAATATATTAGGTTTGCATGTACAAATTAATACTGAACTCAAGTGTTATTAAGAAAGCGTACAAATAACATTAAAAATGAAAACTAAAACATACAATTAAAAGTGCAAAATGTGTTTGACTAGTGTCAGCGTGTCACAGTGCGTGTCTATGTGCTACGCTGTGTGTCCTCTTGCATTTACAATTAGTGTATCCTTTTTTTTTTCATAATGGCATAATAGATAGGCATCGAACAAAAGCTGTGGAAGTTTTTTTTTTTGGTCAGTTCGAGTGCTCGCAGAAATGCACAACATTCTATGCATTTTTCCATGGCCCACCACAGCAAGAAGCCCAAAAATCAACGTCTCTCAACGAACACGTTTCCCATTTGAGAGGGGGGTGTGGGTGATAGTGTTTGTTTCCTACAACAACAGCCACAACTAAACTTATACAAATTAAGAGTAGAACATCTAATCCTGGTTGAAACTTAAAGATGTAGGTCTATCAAATGTATGGAGCAAGATTACATTTGGATCTAATTTTTAGATTTACAACCAAAATATATAGAAAAACTAGGTATTGAGATTAATTAATTAAACCTGATTTTATTTATTTCCTTGTGTTTTTGTAATGTTTAGTTTTTGTTAGTTTCCAATAGAGACTTAGATTATTCTCAGCTTAATTTACAGTAGTTCATAGTTTGGTTGTCTTAATTTTTTATTTGAATTATTAATTACCGTTAATAGTGTAAATCATTTAAATGACCAGCATGTCACAAATTAGGGCAAGAAGATTTTCAGACCAAGAATGGTGAACCTTCCCCCATCCATTGAGTTACTTTCAATGATAGATGAACAAATAAACCATGAAAGGAAATAAAATCATAGGCGCTTTGTTTGGTGAGGAATTGCACGGTCAAAGAAGGCAGGTTTGTCGGGAGGTGGTACCCATGAAGTAAGTGCATGCGCGAGTGCACATACACATAATTATATGTAATAAAGTGCTCTGATCTTACACAGCTGGCTGCAAGATCTGATGAAGACGTGCAATTATGTGTCACGTTTTAAACGGCAATTTCTCGTTTTTCAAAAACTCGTGAGAAATTGAATTTTTTTCATAAATCTCGGGTTTTTGTCAGCAAAATCTGGGCAATAAAAAATAAATTAAAAATATAAAATTTATTTTTATAAGAAAATATTAATAAAATTTATTTAAAAATAAAAATACACATTTTTTTTGCGATAAATAGCCATTTAAAACGTAAATATCACATTTAAATCACGGTATTTATGTTTTTTCATAATTATCGTGATATTTTGAAAATCTAGCAAAAAATTGCAGTTTAAGACGTAAATATTGCATTTAAATCACGGTATTTATGTTTTTTTTTTCATAAATCCCGTGATATTTTGAAAATCTCGTGAGTAACTGCCGTTTTAAACTTTCAGGCAATTTCTCGCAATATTATCACAAGATTTTCATAAATCTTGCGATATTTGTCACTGTGGTCAGTACCTTCTAATCATAGTCTAGCAAATTTTAGCTTTCTGATGATGATGGTGCTTTTTTCTCCATGGGGCTTATTTTGGTACCCTGGCTGGAGGGTACTGCAATTCTTAGTAAAAAGTGATAGCTGCAATTATTAAGACCACATAAGTATCTCTGTCATGGGTTCTGTAAATACTTTCCATCTAATCATTTTTTAAGCTAAAGTAGATTTTTCATTTTATGATTTTTTTGGGTGGATTTGGGGGGCTATTGTTTTGTTTTAGAATGCTTTAAGAACCTGTTTACAGATCAAAGTCTCTTAGTTGAATGCATCTTTTTTTATACTAAACAAGAAAACAATGGAGATAACATGTACGATCAAATGCAAAATGCATTCAATACAGATATTATAGCTGGCAGTTGAGAAAAATCATTGAGGTTAGAAAAAGAGTAAGGTATCCTGTACCAATGATTAGCTCCATCTCAATGACCAAAACTAAAAGTACACGAGGTTGGTGAGAGAGAGGGTTTTTTTTTTTCGACAGAGAAAGCTGGGGTTAGGCGAGAGAGAGGTTTGGTGAGGCCTAATTGCTTTCGCTTTCATCCTGTCATGTTATCTTGATTTTCAAGTTCCAAAGGATTATAGTATGGCCATGGCACAGCAACTTTGACTGGATCCCTCCTTGTCATCTTGCACCAGACCTCATACTCCAATACCTTATTGTTGTGGCCCTGGCTGGTCCACAGGTCAATCATTATTGTCACAATTTTATACACGAAAAAAAGAACAATGGGTTGGTGCACCTCTCTGGTTACTCCGATTTTGTTTTTGTTGTGTCATCATTTGTGGGGCTCAAGATGAGTATTCCATGATCATCTTTTTTGTATGAAGGAACCCTCACCAAGAACCTGGTCACTTAATGGGCCTGCCTCCCTCCCTCCTTACGTGCCCTAACCCCCAGCCGTGATAAAGCAACAGCAGCCCCATGCGCCAGCAGGATTCGATATTGGGCCTTCATCTTGACACAGGACTCCACTGACCACATGGGCAACCACGGCTTTGGTTATTCCATGATCATCATTGATGACCACCTTTTTCCAAATCAAAAGTTTACACGGTTAAACTCTTCTACTATAATTTCACATACAAAGAGAAATGGTATGTCTTCAAGGTGTCCTGCATAGCCTATAAGCTGTCTGTGCTTCACTTCTTTTTTTCCCAATTATGGGACTCCATCTTCCTTACAGTGGCATGAATGCATTTCCAAAGAAATGAATGAAATGGTACCAGCTCTCTCACTCTCTCAATGTAATTATGCGCCTTTAACGGTTAGTTAAGAGCAGGAGTAGGTACAGAAAAGAGTCGAGCCCATCCTACAATCAAGGTTTGGGAGTTTCTCATACCATCTATTTCTCCATTATTATTTTGACAATGGAAATAATAAAAAATTTCCCAAGTGGCAACCTCGAATCTCTGGCTATCCAATGTTTTAGACTCATTTGGACACTAATTAAGGAGCCATTAAGAAGATGGAGCAAAAGCAGATTTTGGTCTCATCCATGAAAAGGAAGAGTTATGGAGGAGCTGGAGAAGATTCAAAATCTAAATGCGGCTGGTAAATTGATATTACCAGAGAATGAATTGAGAGACCAACTAGATGAGCTCCTTATGCTTGAAGAAAGCTTTTGGAGACTAAAGGCAAGAACTATTTGGATAAAAGATGGAGACCGGAGCACTGTGTAGTACCATGCCAAATGTAGGAAAAATACTTATCACAGTCATATCAGGTATGTCAATATACAAGATCGTTTCTAGCTTCCAAGTCTTAATAATCATAAATGATATTACCCATGAAGAGCTGATAAACGAGCCAAACAAGCCAAGCTTGAGGTATTCAAGTTTCGCTCATGCATTTTCGTTGTGAGCTGAGCCGAGAGCTCGAGCTCGAGCTCGCGTGTTATATGAAAAAAAAACAATGTTTTAAAGTTGAAAGCTATAGGATGCGAACTCTAAGCCTCTTTCCTGCAAGCCAAACGCTTCAACCATTTGTTTTACTACAGTACATAATATAAAATATACCTAAAGCATATTTATTACTACTTAACGGGCTTATAAAAGTGGAGCCTCAGGCTGAGGCACATACCAAGTGACGGTATTTGCTGTTCAAGAGTTACAAGTGAGTGGGTTACTGTTATGAATTTCATCATATCTATGTAGAGATTGTTTGTCGCCCCATGGTTGCTGAAAGCACTTAGAACTGTGTGGGAATCTCACTTCATAAAGAAAATTGCAACTCACTCAGCACGACACAGTTATTCTTCAGATCTGTAAATAGCATTCCAGGTCATGCCCATTATACATAACAAGCTACGGGAAAACCGAGCTCAAAGATTTCAAGATTGTGATAAAAGTGACCTGTACATACATGAGCCAAGCCCGAGGCATTTGAGTAGCTTAACAAACTGGGACCAGGAGTTTTGACGGACATCATCTGGAAACAAATGCTTTTTTGTCATTAATCGGGAGAAGCTAAGCATTATTAATCCTCTGCCCTGCTGCTGTTCCGGACCGTCATGTTTTTCACCTTTTTGCTCTGATGTGTATACCTCTTTGGCATTCTAGAGTGCCCCACAAGGCCTTACGGCCTAAGTACCCCGTGTATTCGGACCCTCTCTTCCCCTCTTGATGTACTTTGCTTTCAAGTATCTATAAAGAAGCTTTTTGCATCTCTCTCTCTCTTGTGCTTATGCATATGCGTACTCTTGCTTCCGCTCGTGCGCTTGCGTTGTGCGTTGCTTGTGCGCTTAAAAGGCCTGCCTTCGGTGTGTGATTGCCCGAAGCTACGTCACGGGGGCCTTCGCTTCCCAGCCCGTGACACGTTGGTACCAGAGCCTTGTCGACATTGGGAGTGACAATGGCGCCGAAGAAAATTGCCATGACTCCTTCAAGCAGTGTGGTTCCTGCTGAAAAGGACTTCATGGCTGATGATCGGGTGTCAACCATCTCGCGCGATGTGGCGGAGCTGACTGGGTCAGTGACCAAAATGGAGAAGTTGGTTAATGGAACTTGTGTTGCTTTCAGAGATCTCAATGCAGATATCAAGACAGCAGTAGAGGGAGTGGAAGACTCGGTGGAAAGTCTTGCCACTAAACTTAACTACTTGATGGAGGACTTTTCCACCAGATTTGATGATTTGTTGGGTCGGTTCAACATCATGGCTGCTGAATTGGATGTTGTTCGACGAAAGAATGAACAGTTAGAGCGACAGTTGAGAACTGCCCCGGCCGGCGGTGTTGCGACATATGTGAAGAGACCACGTTACAGGCTACCTGAGCCCGCAAAGTATAAAGGCACGCGGGACTCAAAGGATCTCGAGAATTTTATCTACGAGATAGACCAATTTCTAGAAACTGCGAGGATAGAAGAGGACGCAGATAGGCTGCGCAGCGCAACAATGTACTTTGCGGATGAAGCGACCCTTTGGTGGAGACGTCGCTTAGGTGATTTTCGACGGGGATTGGTTGCTATAACCTCATGGGAAGACCTCCAGAAGGAAATGCGAGACTACTTTCTACCTAAAAATCAAGAGAAAATGGCCCGCAAAAGGTTATTGGCATTGAAACAGACATGGTCAGTACATGACTACGTCAAGGCATTCTCTTCAATAATGTTGGAAGTGGAGAGAATGGATGATGATGATCGGTTGTTTTACTTTGGCAATGGGTTGCAAGGATGGGCAAACCAAGAACTTATCCGGCATGACCCCGCAACACTAGCTGAGGAGCTTGCGGTTGCAGAGAAACTTGCCGAGCTGGATAGGAATGACCCTGCATTTCAAGGCAGACAGCAGGGAAATGATCGCAACAACCGAAGGGACAATTGGAGAAATGACCAAGGACAAAATGCTGGTCGGGGAAACCAGCAGAATCATGGCCGTCAAGATGGCCAAAATAATAATCAGAATTGGAATAACTTCCAAGGCGGTAATTATCGTCGCCGCGACTGTCGCATCTGCCATGGGGATCATTGGCAGGATACATATCCCAATAGAAACCGTGGTCAAGGGAATGGAGATAACCGCGCACCCCGAGTTGTGAATGTTGTTCAGGGTGAGGAAGAGGATCAACTTGCAGAAGCGCCAACAATTGGCGCAATGCAGATGATGAATGTCGTAAAGGTCGCAACCAGTATGGAACCGATGGTATGCAAAGAATTGATGTATTTGGAACTTTTGCTCAACGAAAGACTTACCAAGGCATTGGTAGACACTGGTGCCACGCACAATTTCATCTCACGTGAAGAAGCAGAACGACTGGAATTACAATGAGAACAAAAAGGGAGCCGCATGAAAGCGGTTAATTCAGAGGCTAAAGCCATCTATGGCGTTGCTCGGGATGTACCAGTGCGGATCCACAACTGGTCAGGAAGGATCGCGCTATCAGTCGCACCCATGGATGATTTTAAAGTAATCCTCGGGATGGAATTCTTGAGAAGCAACAAGGCAGTGCCGATGCCCCACCTCAACGTTGTCAGCTTTGAGAGTGAGAGTCAGCCCTGCATGGTTACTGCGATGACAGAAAAGCCTTGTGAGCGTTTGGTGTCTGCGTTCCAGTTGAAGAGAGACATGAAAAGTGGTGATGAGACTTTTCTTGTCACAATCCGAGCTACAGATGAGGTAGAAAAAGTCGCGGATGTCCCAGAGGCCTTAGCGCCAGTATTAAAGGAGTTCGGTGATGTTATGCCCGCCGAGATGCCGAAGAAGCTACCTCCGAGGCGCGAGGTAGATCATCAGATTGAATTAATAACGGGTGCACGGCCACCCGCAATGGCTCCTTATCGCATGGCAATTCCTGAGCTGCAGGAATTACGCAGACAATTGGATGATATGCTCGAAGCAGGAATCATCCAACCATCCAAAGCTCCTTTTGGAGCGCCCGTGCTCTTTCAAGCAAAGCACGATGGGTCGAAGCGGTTGTGCGTCGACTATAGGGCACTGAACAAAATGACGGTGAAGAACAAGTACCCGCTTCCTTTAATTGCAGACTTATTCGATCAACTTGGAAAGGCGAAGGTCTTCTCTAAGTTAAATTTGAGATCGGGCTACTGGCAAGTGAGAGTTGCAGAAGAGGATGAGGCAAAGACTACTTGTGTAACGCGATATGGGGCGTTCGAATTCCTTGTCATGCCCTTTGGCTTGACGAATGCGCCTGCTACCTTTTCGACCCTAATGAATAAGATCTTCTACCCGCACCTCGACAAGTTTGTCGTCGTCTATTTGGACGACATAGTGGTGTATAGCGACTCGATGGAGCAGCATGTTCAGCACCTTCAGATTGTGTTTCAGACTTTGAAGGACCACGAATTGTATGTCAAGCGAGAGAAATGCCTATTCGGTCAAAAGGAAGTCCATTTTCTGGGGCATATTGTTGGAGGAGGCACTCTCAAAATGGACCACAAGAAGATTGAAGTTATTCAAGCATGGGAGCCGCCCTCTAAGGTTCCTGAGTTGCGCTCTTTCTTGGGGCTTGCAAATTATTACCGACGCTTCATCAAGGGATACTCGCAGATTGTGACTGCACTCACAGATCTGTTAAAGACAGATAGACCATGGCTATGGTCTGATGCCTGTCAGAAGGCTTTTGATGGGTTAAAACATGCCTTGACAAGGGAGCCAATGCTGAAGTTGCCTGACTGTCGGCAACCCTTTGAAGTGCAGACCGATGCGTCTGACTTTGCTATTGGTGGGGTGTTGCTCCAAGAAGGACATCCCATCGCATTTGAAAGCAGAAAGTTGAACGACGCTAAAACGTCGATACACGGTGCACGAGCGCGAGATGTTGGCGGTCGTGCATTGTCTCCGCACATGGAGACACTATCTCTTGGGATCACAATTCGTTGTGCGCACTGACAATGTTGCGACAAGCTACTTCCAAACTCAGAAGAAGCTGAGTCCAAGGCAAGCACGTTGGTAGGATTTCTTGGCAGAATTCAATATGGTCCTTGAGTACAAGCCAGGCAGGACCAATGTTGTGGCCGACGCCTTGAGTCGAAAGGTGGAACTTGCAGCTTTGCTCGCTTGGGAGGGCAGTGTGAGCCAACCGACGAGCGATCTCCTTGAACAAGTGCGAGAAGCTTCGAAAAGTGACCCAATGGCTCAACAATTGATTACATTGGTAAAGGAAGGAAAGACGCAGATATTCTGGTTAGAGGATGGTTTGCTCCGCACTGCGGGCGATCGTCTATATATTCCGCAACAAGATACCTTGAGGAGGCGCTTGATGCAGGAGTGCCATGATACTACTTAGGCAGGTCACCCAGGACAACAGAGGACCTTGGCATTGTTGGAACGTGCATTTTACTAGCCGCAGATGCGCGATGACGTAGATGCCTATGTGCGGACTTGCTTGATTTGCCAACAAGACAATCCCATCAATCAGAGACCCGGTGGACTACTGGAGCCTCTACATGTGCCAAGTCGCCCGTGGGAGTGCATAACCATGGACTTCATTGTAAGCTTGCCGAAAGCACAAGGTTACAGTTCGATTTATGTGGTGGATAGGTTCTCGAAGTATGCTATCTTCGTGCCTGCCCCGGCCACCTGCTCAGGCGCTGATACTGCAAAGTTATTCGTGCGGAACATAATTAAGCATTGGGGAATTCCAGAGAGCATCGTCAGTGATCATGATGCACGCTTCACTGGCAAGTTTTGGCGAGAAGTGTTTCGCTTAATGGGGGCGAACTTGTATTTCAGCACAAGTTTCCACCCCCAAACCGACGGACAGACAGAGAGAATAAACGACATGCTGGAGGAATACTTGCGACACTTTGTTAGTGCCAACCAAATGGATTTGGTTGATTTACTTGATGCGGCTCAATTCTGCTACAACCTTCAAAAGAGCGAGTCATCCGGCCATAGTCCATTTGAAGTCGCAACAGGACAACAACCGCAGACTCCACACTCCCTTGCTGCGCGAGGACGTGGAAAAACACCTTATGCATACCAGTTTGTCAGGAACTGGCAAGATCAGACAGAGTTGGTGAAGGCATATCTAAACAAGGCAACCAAGCACATGAAGAAATGGGCAGATGAGAAGCGTCGCCCAGCAGAATTTTGAGTTGGAGACAAAGTGTTGGCCAAGCTCTTTCCTGACCGCACAGCTATCTTTCGGGGCCACCACCGAGGCCTTATTCGCAAGTATGATAGCCCCTTCACCATTATCAAACATGTGGAAAACTTGACGTACCGGCTGGACTTGCCAGCAAACTTTCAAGTGCACCCGATATTCCATATATGCAACCTGAAGTCATTCCACGAAGATGAAGGAGATCCTCAACGGAGCATACCTCAACGTGCTCCGATTCTGCAGCGAGCTCCTTCAACAGTTAGTGTACCAGGCAGAGATCCAGATATCATCTTCAACCATTCCAACAACTATCTAGGGGAAGACAAAAAATACTTAGTGCAGTGGAAGGGATTGCCAGAATGTGAAGCCACCTGGGAGAAAGCCAGCAGCATGTTTCAGCATCGACAGCTTGTAGAAGACTACCATGAACAATTGGCGTCGAGGACGACGACAACTTAGGCGGGGGAGCGTGTTCCGGACCGCCATGTTTTTCACCTTTTTGCTCTGATGTGTATACCTCTTTGGCACTCTAGAGTGCCCCACAAGGCCTTACGGCCTAAGTACCCCGTGTATTCGGACCCTCTCTTCCTCTCTTGATGTACTTTGCTTCCAAGTATCTATAAAGAAGCTTTTTGCATCTCTCTCTCTCTCTCTTGTGCTTGTGCATACGCGTACTCTTGCTTCCGCTCGTGCGCGTGTGTTGTGCGTTGCTTGTGCGCTTAAAAGACCTGCCTTCGATGTGTGATTGCCCGAAGCTACGTCACGGGGGCCTTCGCTTCCCAGCCCGTGACAGCTGTTGTCTTTCTAACCTGCCAATTATCAAGAATAAGAGACTCGCACATACCAAAAAGGCAATGGAAAAGGCATGTGAGGTTACAAGAAAACCCGTCACAAGGACACGGGTAAAAGGACACACAACACCCCATTTTTGTGCAATTTTCTATTCAAAATAGTACACAGAGGGATATGACACGAGGGCAAGTTGAAGAATCCCTGTGACATGAAAACAAAGCAAAAATATATATTCCGTACTCATTTTCCCCATTTAGATGAGCTTCTTGGGGTAAGTGTGCATTTTTTTACACATGAAGCTACATGTTTTCTATAAACATGGGAGAGGACCCGGCAAGGAATTCAGTTCTTTGGGTCTTCAGATGTTGAGTACCATCATCTCATTGTCAATCCAAGCAAGCTTAGACTCCCAATATCACACTTATGAGCAATGATCACTCTTCCTGTGATACAAAGTCACCAAGCCAATGCAGAAGTGTCGGGAAGTCATCTATATAGATCTAGAAAAGTAACCAAAAAGTGTCCAGTAAAAGGGATGCCCCCATATGCCTTGCCGCAGTGGAGCCCACAGAAACGCATCGTGTGCAGTGCATTTCCGTGGATGCACCTTTGAGCAAGTGCCACCACCGAAGGCTGAGTTAAGAAAAACTCAACAAAATCAATCATACATCACCCAGAATATAACGATCTTCATTAACCTCAGTTTCCAGTAAAGTTAAAAAACGGCAGCTCAACTTTCCACGGACACATGCCAGAGTCCAGTTTGAAGAAAATCATGACACAAGTTCAACAGCTTAGCCAAACCAGGACTAGTAAGGAGCACAAGTTCTAATATGAGATTTTGGATGAACAAGACAAGTTGCTCACATGACCAACTTGGGTAGCAATTTTGAAAAACCACTTTCCCGTAACTGTACTAGATGAGTATATAGAGTTTGTTTGTTACCACTGCGGTATAAAACCATGTCAGATGACAGCAAACTCAAAGGCTTTCATTCATTATCCTTGAGCAAAACAGTTGCGATCATAAGATGAAATTTCATGGATTTTCTGTTCCACGCATGCCTTGACAAGTTCTTCACCAACACGTTCAGCAGCTTCGTGTAAACATCAGACAACGGGCTTAACATGTTACTGGCATGAAACCATGACACTTTATTATGAGCTTATGTCTTCTCAAAATGAACATTGCAATATATGTTTCAACTTTCAACAAATAGTTCAACACATTTGTCATAGACATGTCAACTATAAATGACATAACCTATAATAAGAACAACCGTGCACCAACTGTAAGACTCATGTACTTCTGCAGCTGTTTATGTACCAAAATAATGTTGTCAATATGTGAAAATATTCAGAGAAGGCAAGACAAAGGTAACCAAGGCAAAGTAGGCATGCATAAGCTACAGGAAGATAGTAGCAAAAGTTACGAGAAAAGAAACTTGTTGGAAAACTAGAAGATCAAATCAGAAATGTGTTGCATAGCAGATCAGCAGATCACAGTGAATTATGATGAATGGTTCATGAGTTATATTGAATGTTTTATATCTCGGATTTGGGTTCTTGAGTTGGAACCAATTCATGATTTGGATCTGGACCCAAGTCCAATACATAAATTGGATCCAGTCCCATGCCGAGTTTAAATACCTGTAACCCGTTCAAAATTCTTACTAAAACCAAAAAAATGTTTTCGTTGTACTTCTGTTTTTTCTTGATAATCCTTGGTTGTCATTTCCTCAAACTTAGTTCTAATGAGCTAATATACGTTAGCGCTTGAGCACAGACGGACCCCCTAGTGCTTATTCTGGTTAGAGCATTGCCATCTATAAGGCCTTGCATAAAAAAAATTATTTGCTCTATTTTTTAATTTTAAAATTTTGGGGCGTTACAGACTATTTGAAACCAACCGATCAAAGATCAATAATTTTAAAAATATTAAGAAAAGTGATAAGTTCTAGATACAACAAAGACAACCCATACATAAACATGGGAATGAAAATCAGGAAAGAGGAAAGCAAGTCAATTAAGAGAAAACCCTATTCCAACACTTCAGAAACCAATCAAATACGATCCAGATTCAGCATAAAACTACATGACCAAGAGAAAAGGTTGGTCCAATTTTCTGAATTGAGTGCTTATTAAATAGTATTAGTTATTCCACTAAATGGCCAACTATAGCCACCATCTATAACAACGTATCACCTGTTTCTTCGGTATCTCACCTATCTGGTACATATGAGATCTTAACAGTTATAGTAACTTAAAAAGGTTGCTAGCTCAAGTGCCTATACTAGAAGCTACGTGAAATCATGAGATTGGCAAAGAATGAATCATCCAGCCAACTTGAGTTTTCCAGCTTAAACATTGTCACAATTAGAGATCAAACAAACAAAAGTTGCAGCCTTAGAAGAGGGGTCAACCACAAACTACTTTTTCCTGAAATTTGGTCT
This sequence comes from Nuphar pumila, assembly GCF_984573655.1. NCBI lineage: Eukaryota > Viridiplantae > Streptophyta > Magnoliopsida > Nymphaeales > Nymphaeaceae > Nuphar > Nuphar pumila. The sequence continues at coordinate 124,896,729 of NC_143253.1, forward strand.
TCAGAGGCACAAAAACAGATGAACAGTTGAGCACCAACTTTGAATAGCATTATTCAATTTTTGCTCCTTCTAAACTATCCGACAGAACAAAACCATCCACCATTCTCAATCACTCACCCTATGTGACACTGAAATGCTAATCTAAAAGAGCCCGGGCTCAATGCAGCTCGTGATCGGCTCGTAAAGCGGTGTACACTTAATGTGCCTAGCCCAGGCTCGTAAATAATTTTCTAAAGTAATTTTTGAAAAATGATAATATATAAAATATGTATAATACATATAATATATACATAATACATGTATAAAACATAATAATATGCATTTTATGTATATAATATACTAAGACAAGCTTCTCACAAGCCAAGCTGAGCTGAATGGAGAGCTGCTCATATCGTTTCCCAACCTTATACATAAGTGTTCTTCCTATTAAAAGAGAATTAATTCTTTCAGTATGCTGAGGCACTGACCGTTCACCAAACATGGCTTGCTTCCACTTATCTCCAATTTCATGTTTTTATGCTTCTGGCTCTAAAATAGAATGAGAAGCAACACAATTTGCTTTGTGGTAAGGTGAAAATAAATCATGCTAAGCAAAGTAACAACTTGAAATAGAAACAAGTGAAAAAAGCAAATGTTAAGGGTGTGTTTGATTGTGAGAGTAAAAAGGTCCTTGCACTATTTCTCGTCATTTTTGGATGATTTTCCTGCACAAATCAAGCTTGAAAAAAATCATTCTGAAAGTATTTGTCCCAACATCCCATCTTTTCAGGAAAGAAAAGTCAAACCTCAAGAGGTCTGTCTTTTTTCGTAGATTTTTTTGCCACCATAGTAATGGGCCAAAATTTATCGGCTCGTGTCCTCTTTTTGCATGCTTTCCACCCCCCTCTGTGATAGCTGTCACATGCAATTTCTCTCTGTTGATCATTCTAATGAGCTTGCTAGAGGCAGTGTGCATCTAGACCCTAGCTATCCTCCAGCAACCATCGTTTGCATCCACTCATTTTTCATTCTCAATACTGCAACCAAGTAACCTGACCCTAGCAACCACTCGGTCAATCATGCAACCCAACTCTCTCTCACTCTCCATTTTTACTGATTTTATCTTTTTGGTTACTTTGACCTTGACCTGTATCCACATCTGAATTCAATGTCTTTCTAACCATAAGTTGTTTCAATTTATCTTCCCTCTTTGCAGTATAAAGATGACATTCTTTGTTCTTTTTCTATTGCCACAATTTTGTTTACAAGTTTAGCTGATTTGACTAGTCCTATCTTGTCATCTGAGACGAAATACTTCTGATTTCTTCAACGGAAAAGCAAGAGATGCTACAAAGTGTCAACCGGGTGATCTATCAATCAGCTATCTTGTCATGTTACCATTTATTGGGTGGTCTGACTACTCCTTGAGTGAAGATATACGTAAATAAGAATGGCAAACAAATCCAGTCATAGACAATGCATTACTTGCCTCACATGTAGCTCTCTTTTTTCTGCTAAAAGTGCTACAGTGGAGGTTGTTTATATGGCTGATTGAAATCCAGCAGCACTTCCATCTAATATAGGAGGCCTCGAAATGAAGAGCTTAGAACTTTTTTTAGTATTACCATACTGTTTGAAAGATGGTTGTATTTGCAATAGGAGATATCAATAATTGCCGAACAAGAGTCTGGAAGTCAAAGCAAATGGCAAAGGGACCTCCTCGAAAACAGAATAGACCTTCCCCTAGAGGGTCATCTTGCAGAATGATTTGGTTAAAGCTCATCGCTGTCTTTGAAGGCAGTGATTTTCCTTTGCTAATGGGATGAATACTATGTCACATAGGTGCAGGTGCGGATGCGAGTGCAGGTACGGGTGCGGACGCGGCACTTTAAAAAAATTTGGGTGCAGGGGTGCGGGGAGGATATATATATATATATATATATATATATATTAACAGTTTTAAGTTAACACTATGTGTATTTGTGTGCATTTATGTATTTATATATGTAACATAGATAAAAATGGACTTGATTAGGGTTAACTGAATCTACTTTTGGATAGAAATGGACCTCTGTGTGGTTGATTTCACCTAACACAAAGGAAGTTGTGTCCAAGTGTTGCACCCTCTTGGGTGCGGGTGCGACGCAGGTGCTGTAATACCCGTGAATTTTATCAAATAAATAAAATTTAAAATTTATGTCCAAAGCTATTTTTATAATTGCTATTCGTAATTGGATCTCAGATATCCTATTGGGATCAATGTTGGACCACTAATATCATGTTCAGAACTCCGATATTCCATTCAGATCTTAGACATCGGATCACGAACCTTAATTTGAATACTAAATAATAGATTTCAGTCAAATGGATCGGATCTCTGGGTTCAGATCCTCAGTATCAAGGTCAAATTTGACATTGGATCCAAGTCAAATTCAGTGGATTTGCGAAGTTAAAATCAAATGTTAATGAGAAAAATTTTATATTGGACTTATAACACTTTATTGGGATCTGTAATAGCCTAGGCGATGCTTGGATCCACCTTACTTCGTTTGGATCCTGGACGTCAGAAATTTAAATACAGTATGGATCCAATTAAAATTTTTAATGTTTGGATCTATAATAATTTGTTGGAATCCATGATTGAGTCTTTGGATCCATGAATATTAATTTGGAACCATAGTTCCAATTCATAGTATAAAGAAAACCTTGGATCCTTAGATTCAGATCTCTTGTAGGATTTATAAATAAATCGGATCCTGGATCCATCATAGTTACGTGAAATTCAGGATAACGTAATAATTCAAGTTGGATCCTTCCTCGAAAATTTAAATATTTGCATTTGTAAAATGAAAAAGAAATAAAAAATAGTAATATAATAATAATTATATATTAAATATATATAGGTTAATGAATGGATCCAACCAGCAGATCCATATCCCGGGCAACCTGCGGATATACACTGCAAGAGAGCCGTGGATCCAACACGCGGTTGGATCCCGGGTCTCGGACCCGAACCCGGACCCGGCCCACACCCTGCGAAATAAAAAAAGGGGTAAAAGGCAATCGATATGGGTTGCCCGATAAAATAGAAAAAAAGAAGAAAGTTAGGGTTCAGAGCGAACCCTAACTGAAATCGCATGGGAGGGGGGTGGGCCAGAGCGCAGCCGTCGGGGAGAGAGTATTGGCCTCCTCCCTTTTCGGGAGGCCACCCTCCCTATTTAGTCCCCTCCCACGCTCTCTTTCTCTCATTCCTCCCCTCTCGGCTCTGCCCTTCCTGCGTAAGACTAAGTGGGCACTGCATCTCTTCTCTCGCTCTCTCTCCCTTTGCTGCATCTCGGCAGACACCGGCAACCTCCCTACTCCTGTTCTTGTCTCTCCCTCTTTGTCCTCTTTGACTCCCTGTCGCTCTCCCTCCCGATCTTGACTTTCACGGCAGCACCGTCGGGGTTCGGCCGAGCATCCCTCGCACAGCAGCAACCTCTGATCACGAGACAGGTACGATCTCTGGATTTTCTTTTGGGTATTGAGGGTGTTCGAGCATGTTGCGGTGGGTTGCATGGAAGCCCTAACTCGAACAACGTGCAGAGAGTTCGATGTCGATTGTTGTGAAACGAAACCCAAATCGAGCAAGAAATGAGGGATATGGGTTGCCGTGAATCCCTAATAAAAAATATATATATAATCGGGGATTCATGCTGCCATGAATCCTAGGTCAAAAAAAAGGGGGGGGGGGGTTGATTTATGCTAAAGGGTTTCAGATCTCTGTTAACGAGTTTGTTTTTGGATTTCCTAAAGAGGGCTTACGGATTTCTGATGGGGACAGATACCCTGAAATCGTGAAACAAGGGTTTTCCCTATTTTCATTACCATGAGCGATTGGTTTGGGAATGAATACTTTTTTTTTTACAGTCCTTATGGTAATCGATCTGCCTTGTTGATTTCTGTCATTTTATGTATGATATTGGTGAGATCTGTGTATTTACGTTAAAGTTTTGTTCTGTGAAATACAACCTGTGTAATCTATTTTCTGTGATATGAAGGGTGATAAATGAATTTGCGGGTTTCTGGAAATATTCATGCTAGCCCCGTACATTGATACGTTAGGCTGCCAAAATTCCCTTATAGAAATGTTTGATGGTAGTTTAAAATGAAACTCAGTAGAAATGCTCATTTTCATTTTTATATAATGTTGAAGACTGACAGTTTAAAATCTACATTTACGGTAAACTGAAACCTTATAGAAATGTTTATTTTCATCTTTAGGTGACGTTGTTGGCTGTTAATTGGAAATCTGCACTTAGGGAAAACTAAAACTTAGTATTTAACATCATTTTCACCTGCAATGCACATAAGCTGCCTACGCCATGACCCACGGTTTAACAGGAATAGAATGTTATACTTGCCTTTGCCAGTCGGTTAAGGCGCTACTCTTGAAACTTACAGTATAGCAGGGATAACTTAGTAATAAAGGATTGAGACAATGACAATTATCATCTTAAAAAAATAACATTCAGAGGTAACTATCAAAAACATCTACTTATTTGAATTCTGGTGGATGTGGCGGTTCCTTACTCATGTATTCTAAGACTGATTCTTTCTGCTTTACCTTTATCTCAGATTTAATATGTGAAACTTATTTGTTCCGTTATATGATTTAGAAAGTTATTTGCCTGGATGTATGTGCTCGATAATAGACATTAGGTTGATAATAGACCTATCTAATCCACATTGATTATTCACATGAAAAAAAATTCTACTTTTGATTTTAGCTTGCCTTTATAAAGCCATGAAAAACTGCAAACCATTTTATCATGTTATAATCCTTGGGAAAAGAAAAACTGGTATTAATTGGTTTTAGTCGTGAGAGGTAGTGTGCCTATTTATGGATGCTATTGAGAAGAGATGTTTCGTAGGTGTTTGGGTCCTTGAAAATATTGAATTATATGAAATTGAGTGAAAGAAGAGTAAGCAACATCAGGAAGGTAGAATTTCTTTATAAGTAGCCTGGATAGCTACCTTGTAAGTAAGTTCATGCTTGTTGATATTGCATTGTAGATTGGTGTAATTTCTTGGTGATGAATTCCTATTATTCACCTCTTATTTTGGTGTTTTCTCTAAGTGACTGAATTTTATTCACAATATATAAATAAGTTTAGATTATCGATCAATGGAAAATTTATTTGGCAATCAAATGTTATCAGTGTTTCCTCTGTTGGGACTGAACAAAAAAATTTGTTTTGTTTCTTGTCATCAATGTTGCAAATTAGTCATTGGGTTTGAACTAACACTCTTTACGATTTTGGTAGAATATTACATTTCTTTTATTGTGCTATGTTGAGTACAGAGCAACACACAAACAGGATGTGTTACATTGAAATTTCTATTGTTGTTAAACTTTATACATTTCAACCATGATTAGTAATTATCAAATTGGGTTATCCATGATTCATGAAAAAAATAGAGGTCATAACTGATATTGGCACATGATTGGCCAAGCTTGGTGCGTGATGGGTCCACAAGGGGCTCCTCGAGTTTATCAAATGATTACAAAAGTAATTGAATTATAATAATTTTTGCCTGACTGGTTTAAAGGTACCGGGGCATCGGTGCTTGCCGGTTTAAAGGTACTGAAGCACTCTAGGTAATAACCATAACACTGATAAGAAACTTAAATTTAAATTTTGTGGTCTGACGGGTTTAAAGGTACTGGGGCTTGTGTGCTTGACTGGTTTAAAGGTACCGGAGCACTCTGAGTGGGTTTGTGCAATCAATATAAAAAGAAAATTTGGATGTGTATGCCTTGGTAAAATGACTAAGGTTGACGACCTACTACTATGATAGTGTGAGATAGTTTGGGAAAATGCCCTTGTACTTTGAGTAATTTAAATAAATGAAAAGATCAAGTCACTCAGATTTGGGCTTACCTTGGAGAGGGTAGGTGGTACAAAACTCCGGGGACATGTGTTTAACTGTTTTGAGCTAAAGTGACTCGTTGGTCCCCAATCCTTGAAGTTGGGGGACCCAAACTACCAAATGTGTCCTAGGTGGTAGCTTCATGTTCTTTTGCAAAAGTTAGGGATGCATCATGTTTTGGTTTTGGCCTTTGGAAGGTGATCTCGGTCACTGGCCGCTCCCTTGGGAATTCAGTCTCAGTTACAATGTTCGGGTTAATAAAACACCCTTGAAAAATATACCCCCGAACGTTCTCTTCTGTGATGGTTGTCTTGGCCCGTGTGTACCCGCGAGATAAGATAAAATAATCAATATTTAGAACAATTAGATATCACAGTGAGTGGAGATACTAGAGAGACATTTTCATATTCTTTCAGCATGCTTTATATTCTGAGCTTGTGATGAAATGCAATCCTGAAATGTGTATATATGAGATAATTAAATTCATATTTTGACTGTTACATGAAAGTTATGCATGTTACTGTTATTGTTATTGCGTAACATGCTTTACTTGCTTAATTATAGTTGTTGCATAATCTGCTTACTTGCTTAGATATATGTTTGTTATTGCCCACATTACATACTTGACACATGATATATCTATAGTGATTCCTACTTAGACAGTTGTAGTCTAATTCCTATAAATTTACTATTTTCAGGTGAACAATCGAAATTACGAACGACTGCAGGATGAGACATCGGATCGAGATTTTGGATTTATTGTTCCAGGGATCGTTTGGGTTTATTGTAATTTAATTGCTTATATCATTTAAAACTCTTATGTTCATTTTCTTCGATATTGAAATAAAATAAATGATTTGGTTTGCTCTCCACTGTAATGTTCTGGAATGTTTAACCTTATAGTATTTCTTGTTTCTGCTGTTAAAAAAAAATCTCCAAAAAAAAATATGGTTAAGATTTCGGGGAGTTACAGGTGTGGTGTCCTGTTAGAAGAGTCTGTGTGACATAGGATGAATATCTGCTTCTGGAAGAACCATAGGCTCTAGAAACTGTCATGAGTGGGGACATTAATGGGATCATTGGTGCATATATCTTTAACAAGGGCTATTAGTGAATCACCTTTTAGAAAGATCTTAGCAACTTTAGATTAGTATTTCAGTGGCACATAAGGTGAGTGATTGAGATGGTGGATGGTTTTGTTCCATCAGATAGTTCAGAAGAAGCAAAAATTGAATAATGCTATTCAATGTTGGTGCTCAACTGTCCTTTTACCCAACCAACGTGCATCTCTCCTATTTCTATTATTTCATACAGTCAATCTCTAAAAATAAACATTCCCATCGTGCATGTTATTGAACATCATATTTTGTCATTCACATGTTCACACTTATTATTTTACATGTCGACATAGTTTTCAATTTTAGTAGTAGTTTGATCATTTTACCTTACCATTATAGTCATTCTATGTATCTCTTATCTCCTGTTTTTTTTATCATACAGGATATCATCAAGGTATTTGTCGGAGACAAAAGACCCACTCAATTAACTTATCAAACTTACATTATGGTCAATACTGATATAGATCATATAGTTAGAGTTTCGATGATTATAAATAAATGAGCATCATATCTTGTCACTCACTTTCACATTCCATCTTGTTCTAACATGGCATTATGAATGCCTCGTGATTGCTTTATGACACAAGGGTAAGTTTGCCGTTATACCCTGCCATAGTGTAGCTCTCCTATTTCTGTCATTTCATAGGGTCGATCGCTAACAATAGCCATCACTAGACTACTTGTTGCTTAGCATCATATCTTGTTGGTTACCCATGCAGGCTAGTTCATGTAAAAAACAATACCATATATACATTGACGTAGCTTTTTATTTTTTAGGCAGCTTTGTCTTTTACCCCTCCATTTCATAGCCATGATATTTATCTCTTTTCACATAGATTTTTCTCATGCTATATTTCATCAATGTACTTGTTGGAGAGGAGACACCACTCAAATCGCTCATCAAAATTAAATTATGGCCAGAACCTACATACTCCACATAGTTAGGGTTTCAAGGATTATAAGTAACTCAGCATCATATCACGTTAATCACTCTTTGACATTTCATCTTGTTGAAAAAATCAGAATGCCTTATTGTTTTCTGACATGGGTAGGTTTGTTTTTGTACCCTGCCACGGTGTAGTCCTATTTCTCTCATTTCGTAGGGTTAATATCTAACAATAGACATGAACAGTGTACTTGTCGAATATCATATATTGTATTTCACACTCACACTTGTTCTTTTCGTATACAACACAATGTATACATCAAGGTAGTTATCTATTTTAGGGGTAATTTTGTCTTTTTATCTCACCATTCATAGTCATGCTATTTCTCTTTCCACAAAATCTTTTCTCATTCTAGCTATCATAAAAGTACATGTGTAGACGTGTAGAGTTTAAAGGATTATAAGTAACTCAACATCATATCAGGTAAGTCACTCTTTCACATTTCATCTTGTTGAATAAGTCATTACGAATGCCTTATTATTTTTTCACACAAGGGTAGGTTTGTCTTCTTACCCCACCATCATGTAGTCCTCATATTTCTCTCATTTAGTAGGGTTAATCTCTAACAACAGTCATGACCAAAGTACTTGTTGAACATCATATCTTGTCATTAACACACACTTGTTCTTGTCATACACAACATCATGTATACATTGAGGCAGTTATCTATTACAAGGATAATAAAAATAGGTGGATGGAGGATTGGAGGCAACTAAAGGTTGAGATGAAGGTTAGGTGGATGATGAAAATAACGGTTATGCTGGCCCAAGAGAAGAACACGACTTAGAAGAAGAAGATCCATCATTTGAATATCGTGTTCTTTATGATTAACGGACGTAGATAGATTAGGATGCTTCTTGTTTTATTTTGTTATGTAACATATATCTTTGATACCAAATAATCACGCTTGTTAGTAGTGACTTTTTTTATATGTTTGTTAATGGTGTTATTAGTTTTGTTTTGAATGTTTTATTAGTAGATGTTTATGTAACATTAGTTTTGTTTTGAATGTTTTATTAGTAGATGTTTATGTAACATTAGTTTTGTTTTGAGTGTTATTACTCATAATGCATAATGCATATATTCTTGTTCTTTTTTTCTATTGCTTATATGATTTTTTTCAGTATTTTTTTTTATTTTTGTGGAGATTTTTCTCTTTTTTATATTTTTTGTGTTTTTTAATTTGAGTTATTTTTGTATCCTACAATACGGTAGGATATATCCATGTCTCAGGCCCACCCTATACGGCTTCCAATACAATAATTACAACATTGGTTCAAAGCATCTATCACCGACAAGCAAAGTCACTAGACTTTTCTTACTTTATTTAAGAATCTCTATTGGCATAAACAATTTGGTTCACATTGGGAGGCCACTTAAGGCATGTTTGGTTTGGTGCTGTGAATCAAAAAACTGTTGCTGGAACTATTGATCCAAAGCCACGTTTCAGAATTATCCATGATTACAAAATTCAACCATAAGACGGACACAGAAAGATGACACCACTAATTCCGATAACCAAATACAACTATTCATGATGATTCTTCATCCAAACAAATGGAATCTTGTTGAATGGAAAGAACAAGGTCAGATAGAAAAGACCAATGTTACACAATGTAAGGTAGGTTGATCCATCAAGAGCTCTTTACACCATGTAATGGCAGGCCAATTCATCAAGAACTCTTTACACCAGTGTTGTGAAAAGCGTTGAGGCGTAGCGAGGCGCTCCACCAAAATCTGAGGCGAGGCGTAAGCCTTGAGGCGCAAAGCGTAAGCCTCAAAAAAAAAATTTAACTTAAAAAAAACTATAAAAATGATCTAAAATTATAAATAAATAAGAAATGCTTTATTGATGAAGCGCCAACCAACACGAAATAAAAAAATCTCAAATAAATACGAAAAAAATATGAGATTAACATGTAAAAGTAACATAAATGGCAAAGAACAATAAACATCCACTTGAGCCTTTTTTTATAGCTACAGTTGGAAAAACCAAAAGGAAATAACACACAAACATAAAAGCAAGAACTGTGGAAGGTGAAGTCCACTGAACATTACAAACAAGAGAACAGTAAAAGAGAAAGGTCCAGAGTTACCAGTCGAGGAAGCGGGAGCGGGAAGCGATACGGGAAGCGGGAGCGGGAAGCGAGGCACTTTAAAAAATTTAGGAAGCAGGGAAGCTTGGGACCACTTAGAAGAAAATTCCGAACCGTCTCGGAAACGACCTAGGAAGCGAACCGGAAGCGAGGGGAAGCGAAAAAAAATGAAAAAAATGGGGAAGCGAGGGGGAAGCGTGGGGGAAACGTGGGGGAAGCGCGCTTCCCATTTATGGGAAGCGCGTTTCCCATAAAAGGGGGACGCGCTTCCCATAAAAGGGAAGCGCGCTTCCCAAAAAAGGGGGACGCTTCCCCTCACGCTTCGGAAGCGCGACGTTTCGCGCTTCCGAAGCGCGCTTCCCCTTTTGCCTAGGCGCTTCCGGTAACTCTGGAAAGGTCCCATCAATATACTAGAGATAAATTGGGCCGTTGATCCTTTTCCCTTGGTACCAGAAATGTGGACAGCCTAAACGCACAACGAATCAAATGAGTGAGTTTAAGGAGGGGAGAGAAATTCAGCAAATTCATGTCAACTATTGTAACAAACATAAATAGAAATTTCAAGCAATTGCACATAAAGATTCAAGCAGCCTAGCATGCAATATGGTGAAAATTGGTCTTCAAAAATATCAAACAATTTCTCGAGAAAGAAAAAATCTCAGCGACAACAATGAGCCAATGTATTTCCATCGATGAAGAGAAGAACATAAGACACAATCGTTATGTGGGTGAGTGAAAAAATCAGCCTTTGGATGTAATCGGAAAAAGCTTTCTTTTGGAAGCACTAGACATAGTGGTGCTCTGATCTCGAGTGGCACCTTAAACTCGAGATGAGGGTTGCCAAGGGAGCGGAGCAACCGCTTCATCTTGCCCAAGGTGATAAACCCAGAAAATTGTTACCGGAAAACGCAAAGGTCGCCGGCGGCGAGTGGTAGCACGACGGTGGTTGTGAGTCGCTGGCACGGCTGTGAGTCACTGGCGAGTGGTCGCACGGAGGCGGCGAGTGGTCGCACAACGATGATCGGCTATGGGTGGTGGCCGGCTACGAGTGGTGGCCGGCGACAGCAGTGGCGGGGGACGAGAGGGGACGGAGTGGAGAGAGAAGGGGCGAGGGCTTTCCCTCGCCCTGAAGCGCCTGTGTCTTTTTTAAAGACACAGACGCTTCGATCTTTCGAGAATACGGGCCCGGATCTGGGTCGAACTCGGGTCCGGGCCATCCGATTTTTAATGCGCGCCTCACTTTGAGGCGCGCCTCGCCTCAAGGCGTACGCCTCAAGGCGCATGAGGCATACGCCTTAATGGTGTTGCGCTTTTTAAGTGCGCCTCAAGGCGAAAAGGGCCTCACCTCGAGGCGAGGCACGCTTTTTGCGCCTTGAGGCGCGTTTTTAACAACACTGCTTTACACAATGTAATGGTATGCCAGTCATCAAGAACTCTCCCTTCATTCATCCCAGTACTACACACACTATGAACGAGACTCCTGTAGTAATTTAGTCCATGGAACTTCCCATATGCAACTCCTTGAAATAACTATATTTAATCTGATGCAATTCTCCATAAGTAACAGGAAGAATTAGAAGGTCAGTTGATAAGGTTCACAATAAATAAGTGGGATGAAATTGTCAGGTTTTAGTTGTTATATTCCAAAAGCATTCCTACCCTTGCAGATGCACCCTGAATTCTACAACCCTATCAGCACTATCACCCCCATACAGTTTATTGATAAAGGACCTCCATACATTGGCCATGTGCAGCAACCTGTTGGGCCATTCACTTCTTGCTCTTTGAAGCTAAATTTCTCTGGGTCAAAAGTTTAAATCCAGCCTCTTGAGGATATCAGGGTCAAAAAATAACAAACAAGAAATCCAGGAATTAAAATCAAGATGGAGATGCTTGATAAGGGGATATAGAACAGACAATCCTAATGGAACTAAGGGAAGAGAAAATTAGATCCAAGGGAAAATCTTTGTTGTTACAATAGACTTATCAAAAGAATCAAGCATATCAAGTCACCAACTGCACTGTGAAGGCTAAATCATGTGTGAATGAAGAAAAAAAATGCTGCTATAAGACAGATGGTATCTTATCCAGAACAACTGCATTCATTGTCCACAAACTTACTTAAGCAAAAGAACCAGAATAACAACAACAACAGCAGCAATAAAACGGAGCCATCGGACAAGCAACTGAAACTAACAGGAACGTAATCGGAAAGCCCTAGCTCCAGAATAAACGATCAAAATCAACAGAAACAAGCAAAAGAAAAGGCATAGATGAATGAGATAAGGAAAGAGAGAGGATCAGGAGATCAGGACAGGGACACGAACCGTAAGGGCTCAGTTCTTGTCGATCTCCTTGTCCTCGAACTAGATGTAGTCTTAGTCGCCAACGCCCTCGACATCGAGTCCGACGGTGATGCCCTCGTTGAGGCGGGTGTTTTCCGGGAGCTCGTAGTTGCGAAGGCCGACGAGGATGATGTCGTCGGAGGTGATCCAGACCTTCTTGTGCATCTTTCCGCGGACGTGGCCGTCAATGCGCATGGCCTCGCACCGCCCGTTCCCCATCATTCGCAGCAACTGCGCGTGCTGCTTCCCGTCCTCCTTGAGCACCAGCTCCCGCTTCTCGTCGTTCGCCTCGTTCTTTCCCCTTCTTGCTGTTCTTTCCCTCCCTTCCACTCGTTCTTCGATATCCTTTCCTTCCTTCCTTCCTTTCTCTTTGGCTGCTGCTACAGATCGCTCGCTTGCTCGCTGGCCCTTCTTCTGTGGCCCTTCTTCTTTCTTCTTTTTGGGTTCGCGTGAAAAGCACCAGGGAGGGTTCCTCTCCCGCTTCTATTAAGCTAGCGAGGAAATTCTTGTGAAGGCAATTGTCGATGGGTAGCAGTGTGCTCTTCTCCTTATATAGTGATGCAGAATCGGATTCTGACACTTTCTATTATAGGGAGAGTTTGGGGAGGACGTTGGATGAGGACTGAGTCAGTTCGAGGTGATAGGGCCATTGAGGCGTTTGTGTCACATGGACACATTATAGAGGACACGAGACTCGTAATTTTTTGTTTAAGAATTGTATACGATTGGGACACGACACTGAAGGAGTTGGAGTGTCCATGTGACATGAGTACGGACAATAATTTAAAAAGCCAAAATAACCACAGTCAAATTCTCGTGAAAATTTTGAATTTTTTTTTTTTTTGCTTTCTTGTGTTTTTATCAGCAAAATGCCAATACAAATAGGGATATAAACTGATCGGGCTCATATCAGATCTAAGTGTTACTAAGTGCCACATATTCCGATCTGGATTCAGCCAAAATTGGTGGCCGTATCCGTGTGGGAGTGGATCAGATATGGGTCATACATACTTGACCCGATGCTATAGTGAGCTGGTCCAGTTCTAGAAATATGACTCATATCACATGGTGATGTCTTAAATCCGATTGTGACTCCAGTCCTGATGTTGTTGGATATACAGAAAAATGGGAAAAAATCTATAGATTTTATTGCGGAAAAGGCAAAAAAAAGTCTGGTTAGACTCTATTTTGAGCTGGATCTGACCAAGTTTCTTAACCTGAATGTAACTCGAATCTCACTGCACCAAACCATTTTCCAAATCCAGCATGGATTCGGATATATACTACCACATCTGATCAATAACAAAAAATTTGGATCTTATGTGGATGCGTAAGTAATACAAAGAGCAACTGAGGCGACGGGATGGAAGATGGAGTGTGAGACTGAGAAGGATGGAGATTCCGGCCCGGTGGAAGAAGGACAATGGGTTTGGTGGCCGCAACGCCACTCGGTTGCCCCTGGCCCAAGGTCCCACTTCGGGTGACGATAATGAATTTGAACAACGGCAACAGCTCCTCCTACCGCTCAGCGCTCCTGGGTGGAGGTGGTAGGAGGGCCACCGAGAGATAACCATGTTCCCATCAAATGCTCCAGAGCGAATGCTGAAAACCAATAACCAAGAATCACAATCCCAGGATCACGCTATGTGCTGCTTATAGAACCTTCAAGGTGGACGGCGATAGCATGTTTTCCTCACGGTCTAAATGCAATATCCGTTTATGTTTGACTAGCTTAAGGCGCTATGGTGGTACCCGTTTTTTTTATTTTTGTTTTTTTATTTTATTTTATTTTATTTTTTGCTGTCACGGTGGCTGATGACTGATTTGCCTATCCAGCTTGAACTGAGTTTAGGTGAGACCAGTTGGTCAGGCTTAGTTCAGACCTGACGGAATCAATAAAATAAACTTAAACGCATGATTTATATAATAAAATGAATGCCTATTCATGCATTATCACTTTTTCCGAAATTGCCTTCCCCAAATCGCGTAGAGGAGGGGTGAAGATAAATCTCACCCCCATGATTGATAGGTGAGAGTGAGGTTTATCCTCACCCTCCGTGAAGACTATAAAAGCCCTCACGCACGTCTTCTCCACCCATACTTCTCCACCCATAAAAAAAAAAAAAAAACAGAGGAAGACAAAAAAAATAGGTAACAAGAAGCAACAGAGAAGAGAAAGCATACCGGAGCTCGCCGCCGATAAGTAAGTATTTTCTTCTTTCTTTTTCCAATCGAAATGAGGACTGACAACCATGGTTGTCGACGAGTTGTAGTGAAGAAGAAGAAGAAAAGTTGTGGCAGAGAGAGAAAGAGAGAGGGGGTCGGCACCGGTGGTTGGACCCTCTGCCACAAAGTGAAGGAGAGAGAGGGTCGACCCCTCTGTTTCTTAGAAGACAAAAGGGGAAGAGCCCCTTCCGCTTTGGTGGTTTTAAGAGGGGGGCCAGACTAGTCGGTCCGGGCACAACCCAAACCGCACCATGTGAGTTTAAAAAAAATCCAAGTCGAACCAGCTCAGGCCGAATAAGTTCAGCTCGAATCGGCTCATAACTAAATTGGTCTGGACCAAACTGCCGATATGAGTGTAAATCAAACTACCGAGTCAGGTCTTACTGGGTCTCGGTTTTCAGTTTGGATTCAGTTAGATATAGACTAGACCGAATCTAGGTCCAGTTTGATCCAGTCAATCTGGATCGATCCAGACAAAGTTAGATCTGGATCATGTTTGACAGATCAAGATTAAAATGGATCTGGATCAATGTGTGATTCAAATCAAAACTAGGTCTGGATCCAGTCTAATAGTTTTGAATTCAGATCAAAGTTGGATCCATATCCAACTCATAACTGAATGAACTAGTTTTGGATCCAAATCAGAAATATATCTAAATTCAGTCAGACAGTTTTTTATCTAGATAAAAAATGGATATAGATCGAGTTTGTGATTAATTTTTGAATTTTGAAAATAATTATCAAAATGATAAAGTACACTTGTGTGTACCCAAGATTCCTTTTGGTAAAATGGGCATAACTTTGTACTCCAAACTTAAAATTTAGTTAAGTTTGGTGAGTTAGAACTCGTATCGTAGAGGGCAATCTCTGTGTTCTCTGGTTTTGGTTAAATCAGGGGCACAAAAATTGAAGTCTTACGAATCAACTCAAGAAAGGTATTTTGGTAATTTTATTAAAATATAAGAGGTTATGTGTACTAATACGAATATGCATGCGTAATAATAAGATCCTACTGTTAGAGCATCTTGAGACTCGATTTCGATTAGAAAGCAATATTCGTATTCGAGGTAAGGGATACTATAAGTAATCTTAGTTCTGAATAAATTATACAACGTTGCATGAGAAGATCAGGGTTATCCATGCGGCAATGGAGGAATGTCAAGTTCTTATGGGATCAGGGTACTCTGACAATTTCAAAAAAGAACTCTGCCTAAAGGATGAACTCTAGAGTTTACACGAGATCGAAGAGGCAATGTGGGTGGCTGAATGAGGGAGACCGTAATACTTTGTATTTTCATTCTCTTTATATCAGGAATATAATGAGGAACCTCATTGTGTCTCTAACCTTGGAAGATGGAACATCTCACATGACAAATGAAGCGATCAAAATAGAGGCAACACATTATTTCTCAACGTTTTTTCATAAGTCTAGCACCAACCTGAGCTCGCTTGCAGGAAAAAAGAACCCTGAGTCAGTGCAGCTGAAACTTACAAAAATGAGAAAAGAGGTGCCATATGAGGAGATCAAGGAAGCAGTTTTTGAGCTTGATGCAGACATTGCGCCAGGCCCTGACTGCTTCCCAGGGTTCTTTTTCTGAAAGTATTGGCACATTGTAGAGAATGAGGTTTCTAAAGCTATGAAAAACTTCTTCCAAACAGAGAAATTGTTAAACAGAATCAACTATACTCATATTGTCTTGATTCCTAAAACCGAAGGGAGCTTGCAAACTTAACCAATTTTGTCCTATTGGTTTATGCAAATTTGTGTACAAAGTCATCACCAGTCTAGAGCACATCATCAACCTCAACAAACAAGCTTTTCATAAGAGTCACAGTTTGCAAAAAGTGTCCTGTTAGTCTATGAAATGAAATGGTGGATTCAATGTTGTCTAGAAAGAAGAAAGGAGTAATCTTTCCCAGTGAAAGCCTATGATAGGGTTGATTGAGAATTCTTGGAGGAAACTCTTGGATTCTTTGGGTTTGATGACGACTGGGTTAGGAAAGTTATGAGGTGTGTCAAAACTTCATCTTTTGCTGTAGCCATTAATGGAGAGGCCAGCAACCAATTTTTGGAAAGTAGGGGTCTCTGCCAAGGAGATCCTATGTCTCTGTACCTTTTCCTTCTTGTCATGGTGAGACTCACTTGGCACCTGAATCAATCGGTCTCGAGAGGGCTTTTGAGTCCCATTTTCATCAAGGACTTTAGTTGGCATCAATATTTTATGCTGATGATGCTTCATTTTTTCTTTATGACAACAAAAACTCTATTTGGAATTTCCTCAGGATTATAGAAGGCTTTGAGGATGTGTCAGGCATGCAAATAAAAAAAGGAGAAATCCATTTTCGTGCCTAGCAACATTGCCCGCAGTAGAGTAGATAGTATTGCACAAAGGAGTTGCCTCTAACCTATCTGGGCCTTCCTCTATTCAAAGGGAGACTCAAACCATCGATGTACGAAGCCTAATTGAAAAGTTTTGATCCAAACTTGCATCGTGGAGTGGCCACCTTTTATCCATGGCAGCGAGGACGATGTTAATCAGGTCACTGCTATTGTCTCTCCCTCTTTTAGAAGATCTCTTTCCTCCTCCCTACTAATGTCATCAATGCTATTGAATCCATCATATGCAAATTCCTCAGGAATGATTCGCACGCCCATCTGTTGTGCTGGAAAAAAGTATGTAAGCCCCTGGAGGAGGGGAGCTTGGGCCTACGACCCCTCAAGGAAATGAATGTTGTATGCTTGGCCAAACTTACATGGAAGATTGCAAATCATGAGGATACTCCTTGGGCCAGACTGATTGAAGCCAAATATCTGGGGGTCCAATGTATGTGGATCCCACCGCATTGGTATAGAGGCTCGCATGGTTGGAAGGGCGTCAAACAGGGTGTGGCAACTATAGTGCATCAAGTGAAATGGAGGATCGGCAAGGGTTCGGATGTTGACTTTTGATTCAATCCTTGGTGTGACCAGGGATCCATTTTTCACCTCCTTCCCCCAAAGCACCAAAGAGGTGATGTACCACAGTCTTAGACCAATGAAATTCATGGATTGTATTGCTAGGAACCAATCTCCCCAATGCAAGTATCTTGAATCAGTCTTCCAAGTTTCGGATATTGTGAAAAGATTGGTGAACATGCAAACATGGGACCCTGAAGCTCCTGACTGTCTTACTTGGCTTCCTTCTAACACCTTCTCCATTTTCAACAACTTAAGCAATATGAAAACATAGCTAGTAGATGGAAATACTACATTAAAAGCAAATCACAGTAATAATAGATGCAAACATGCCAAGAGGATTGTATAAAATGGAATAAACGTCAGGAATTTGGGTGATTAAGTTTCTTTGAGACATTATGCCAAACATTTGGTGTGCAAACCACATTTTGCTTCTTATTTTCAACCAAACGTAAAGAATGATGGAGAATGACACCAAGAGAGACAAATCCCTTATTCAAACCAGGAATTATGCATTAAGGACCAGGAGAAAATAGAGGCAACCCCCTTCCCTCTGAGGAAGTTGAGATGGCTCGTCACAATGAAAAGAAAAAAAATCAACACCACCCGGCCAATTCAAGATGAGTAAAACAAATGAAGAAAATGCCAAGACAAAAGAACACTTCGTCGAGAAAACCAGTATAGGAAAAACCATAGAACAAAAGGAAGAGAGAGAGCTCATACCTAGTCGTTGAGCCCTTCGCACGAATAGCTGCAACTCGCCGTCGTCATTCACTGAGGGACGTAGGGTGGCCGGTCGCCGGTAGCCTCATCCGGCCTGCACAGGGAAGAGAGAGAGTCGGGGGGGCCTCGATTTTTTTTTTGTAACACCCCCTGTTCTCCGCGTCCACGTTCTAAACCTAACAGGGGGTGTTACGAAAACTACAGTGTTTTTTGGATGAGGCGGACACGCACATTCTTGGCGTCTTTTTCGTCCCCCACATCACGCAGGACGCGCCATCAAACGGCCCTAAGAGAACAGCATCATCTTCTTCACTGCTCCTCATTCACCTTAAACTCTCACTAGGAACTATCCCAAATAGGGAGTAGCATCAAATGACTCCTCATTCACCTTCCAGTTGCAGAATGGTGGATTACCAAGGAAGCCCGTCACTTTGCTCCATTGTTCAATAAGAAATAACATCTACTATGTAACATCATGTACAAAAAACAAAACCGAAGGTGCCCGCATTGCGAATGCGTGTACGAAGTCCACACCATCTTCGATCACCAATTCAGACACACCAATCACTACTCATGCGGAAGAAATCAATGCATTTCAGTAGAGAATTTCACGGAGGGCAACATGTTCCTTATTATGCAAATCGTCCTTTCAGTCTCCATATGTCTTTAGGCACACCTATATACAATTCTCAATAGAGACCACCCAAACGCATACTCCCCCTGAGACTACAGCCACTGTCGGTACCGATTCATCGGCCAAGCTTCGCTTCTCTAGCCTTTGCAGCTAGTGCATTCCTCATAATCGACGCCTTCTTCACGATCAAGCACTCCTCCAAGCTAGCGTCCCCATAGTACTGTGAGCTCTGGTCGTGAAAGGCGTAGTCCTCAACACCATTGGTCAATGCAGAATTGTCTGTCAATAAAACTAAAAAACAAGAACAATCAAAATACAAAGAAGAGGAAAACAGATTTACCTGGAAAAAACTCTCCTCCAACTAGAGAGTGAAAAAACCATGGTCGCCCAGAAAAAAAATCTTATTGCTATTTTGCGACCGTTACAAAAGATTAAAAAACAAATATTTTATACAAGGCAAGGGCTACAACCTAAAACTAAACAAAACTGGTCTGATTCATAAGAAACCGGATCTCAAACATAAGCCTAAAAATTTTTTTGCTCCCCAAGCGCCCTCTTAACCCCGCCCACTGACCACACAACAGGACCAGCGCCGAGGGAGCCCCTGGACCCCCTTACTTCAAGAGCAAAAACTTTGAACCAGGCTCCACAACTCATCATTGTCGTCCCTCCCTCATCAACGACACATTGTGAAGGATCACACACGCACCAACACAGGCCACACTCATCCTTACCTCCTCGTCGATGGGCCGGCTAAGGATGCCCCAATTTCGCAGGCTCAAGAGCATCCGGAGCACCGTCAGCCACATTCTGTAATGTGCCTTGTTGAAATCCTCCTCACAGGAGGCATGCACCGGATTGACGTAGAGCACCATGTGCCAGGGCAGAAGCGGATATCTGTCGTCCCTGACGAGGTACAGCCGGACGATGACACCTCTCAGGAAGATCGGAGGCAAATTCAGGAGGATGCCCTCCTCGACGTCCTTGTAGAGCGTCGACGATCTCAGAACCCTAGCATCCCTTATCCCTGCTGAAACCGGTGGAGATGCTGAGGATCTTGCACGATGAATCAGCAACGATCTGCGCCACGATGCTATCGGCCTCCTCCTGATTGCCACCGGGCCCCTATAGGACAACGAAGCGTGTGCAGTACACGACACCAAAACAGTAAGGGAGGTCATGTTGGATTAACCACCACTAAAGTAGTGGTGGTTATCCACAATGTGGATACACCCCTCCATCTGAGGTGATCCTTGATCAAGAGAGAATGGTTACGCAAACGGCTCCCACCCTGTGCTCTATATATAGGGGTACCATGAGCGACCCAAATACATGAAAAATACAGGGAAATCAAGAGAGAGAGTTTTCTTCTAAGTTATTACCTCTCCATACAGTCGATTTTCATCAGCAGAGAATAGATAGTGCTCACCGGTTGCATAAAGAGAGTCTGCGCTCGTGGAGGCTGCAACCCGGCTGAGGAGAAAACATTCCTTGCTTGATCAACCACTGCTCACTGGCTCTCCTCTGCACCAGTCGACCTCCACCATCGACAATAGCCGCAGTCCATCAATGGTTGCCTCGGGTTCAAAGTCTCCCCTGTTTGTTTTTTGTTTAACACAGTTTTTGTTGTGTATTTTCCCTGTTTCTGCGCAGGCTACCGGTAAGGAGGAGCATACCCCAACAATGGGTTATGGGCCCACACCCTGCTTCTGTTGCGTGGGGTGTGTATTGGTCGTCTGGCTGTGCAGGTCACCGTGGGGCGACACTGCAGTTGGTCGCCGGCACAGGCGACTATCGTCGTAGGGTGACAAAAAAAAAAGGGTTTCGGGTTTTTACCTGTGGCCATTGGGTTGCAGGAGCATCAGCCATCGTCGATGGAAGCCACATACTGTCGTCGATCTAATGGTTGGCATCTGTCCGGCAACGCACAAGGGTTTAAAACCTGTTTCCTCTACTGTCGGGTGAAGAGAGGTGTAGCGCCGGTCCGGGCTTCGTGAGGGTCGCTGATAGGTGTGGCGACATTGGTTGCCGACAGGTGCGGTGATTTGGGTCGCCGACAGACGACATGTGTCATCGACGGCAATTTGGGTTAACCCTAACCCCCTTTTGCATAAAACAGAAAACACTCGGGTTTTTTGTTTTACAGTTTCATTTTTAATCGGATGGAACTGGATCGGGTCCAGTACTGGGCTAGACCTAGATCTTGTTCTTGTCGGGTTCGACTCAGATAAAGTTAAAACTGGGCCTGACCCGGATCCGGTTCATGTCGGGTTCGACCCGGATCAAGCCAAACCCCGAGTCAGATTCGGATCTGGTTACAAACTGGGTCCGACCTGGATCCAGTTAAAGTCGGGTCTGACCCAAATCTAGTTAAAGTTGGGTTCGACCCGG